>NC_069657.1:356741673-357366673 GCF_027244095.1 Hemicordylus capensis | reverse complement strand
GGGCATCAACAGGATCGCCAGCAGAGCCAACACTAAATCCCTCCAAGTCTTTTTGAAATCCTATTGGATCCTATAACCTTCTTGGACAGATCATCTTAATAGGTCCCTCGCCCCTGTGAAGGTGGAAAGTGATTGTGAGTCCGACCTTAACCAGATGGTGGTCCCTCGATGACAATGGAGAAATCACAGGATTCCCCACCCACGGAACACCACCCTGATCAGAGTGAAAGAACAAATCAAGCATGTGACCAGCAATGTGCATTGGCCTCAAGACCACTTGGGATAAGCCCATAGTCGTCATGGCCACTATGAACTCCCGAGCTGCCCCGGACAAATTGGTCCCAAAGTGAGCATTGAAGTCCCCCAGCACCACAAGCCTGGGGGACTCCAACACCAAGTCCGAGACCAAGTCCATCAGCTCAGTTAGGGACCCTGTTGAGAAGTGGGGCGATCGGTACACCAAACGAAGTCCCAGTCTATCCCTGGTCCCCAGACTTAAGTACACACATTCAATTGGTCCGACACTCTAACAGGGATCCAGGTAAGGGAAAGGTTATTCTTATAGACCACAGCCACTCCACCTCCCTGTCCATGGTCCCTCACCCACCCCTCAACAGAGTAGCCTGGAGGAAGAAGCCGGGACCACACTAGGCCCCCAGCATCCCCCAGCCAGGTCTCTGTAATACATACCAGGTTGGCACCTTCATCCAGAATCAAATCGTGGATCGTTTCTGATTTGTTCTGGACTGACCTGGCATTACAGAGGAGCAAGGTGAGGTTCTAAGGATGATCGGCACTGCTCCCCAAGGTCAAAGAGCTGGCAGGACAGCCAAAAGGGAAAACAGCTATTAGATTTCCAAGTCTCCTTCCCCTGTAACGGCCTGCTGAACTGCCAGCGTTACTTCTTCTGTTCCCCACCACAACTGGAATGGCCGCCCCACAGTCAGTGGACATGCCCCCTGTCTCCCCATCTCCAGTTAAACCCAGACACATTCTAAGATCGTCTCACACAGGACAAATTAAAACAGAAACTCCACTATTAAATGCCCCCCCATACAAATACCTAGGCCAAGAGTCCTGGCCCTCGCCCTTGCTGTCCCCCGAAGTGGCTCCCCCAAAGGGGCGGCCCCCTTTGGTGTCACCCCTTTGGTGGTGACCCCACCAGTGGCGGGCCCACCGCCACTGGCAGAAGCCTATATAGCCCTGAGCAGGCAGCTCTAGGCAGATGGAATGCAGGAAACTGCCAAGTCACCCTCCTCCCCGGCCCCAATCCTGCAAGGCCTCACCTCAGCACAGCAGCCAGTCCTGGGAGTAGATGTTGTCTCTCCTCTTCTCTCTCCTGCAAGCTTCTCATGATAGAGGTCTATAAAATCATGCATGGTGTGAAGAAAGTGGAGAGAGAGAAATTCTTCTCCCTCTCACACAACACTAGAACCAGGGGTCACTCCATGAAATTGATTGCCAGGAGGTCTAGGACCAACAAACGAAAGTACTTTTTCACACAACGCGTGATCCACTTGTGGAACTCTCTTGCCACAGGATGTGGTGACAGCCAACAACCTGGATGGCTTTAAGAGGGGTTTGGATACCTTCATTGAGGAGAGGTCTATCAATGGCTACCAGTCGGAGGGTTGTGATCCACCTCCAGCCTCAAAGGCAGGATGCCTCTGAGTACCAGTTGCAGGGGAGTAATGGCAGGAGAGAGGGCACGCCCTCAACTCCTGCCTGTGGCTTCCAGCGGCATCTGGTGGGCCACTGTCTGAAACAGGATGCTGGATTAGATGGGCCTTGGGCCTGATCCAGCAGGGCTGTTCTTATGTTCTTAGATATATAATTAATTAATTAATGTAGGACGGCCAACTGATTTTAAAATGCAGGAAGAGTTACAAAGGTTGCTTGTGATATGGCACGGGGGAGGTCAAACACCGCACAGGTCTTGTGCAGGTCCCCTGCTTGAGTCCAAGCATTTCACTGGATCCTGACTAATGTCTTAAACAAACTAATACATGAATGCATGTATAAAGACCAAAAGAAAAGTGGGAGTTCCAAGTAACTGAATAATAGATTTTATTTGTATTGCATTAGATATATTCCCGTCAGATGGCTTTAGTAATTAAAAAGATCAGTGTGGTTAAGATTTTTTCGATTAAGGTCTGTGATTAATTAACATATTATCTTAGTATTAATGGACTAGCAATTTATGACAAGCTAAAGACATAATGGCTTCCACCATTACCTTTTATGATAATCTTTAATACTAATGATTTAATACTAGTCACACCTCCTTAAGTGTCAGAACAATCACGCGCTAAAGGAAAGAGAATTAGAAAAGGGACTCTGAGGGTAGGAACTCGGGGAATAAGAAAGGCCATTTAGTATTGAAATTGAGTTAGATGGCAATATCTGGCCCATCTGAAAGAACAAGTACCTTCCTCTAATCAGCTTTCTCCAAGTTGTTGAGCTTAGCATCACTGCTCCCTCATCAGTCACTACTGAGCCTCTGTAAAAATTGTAGAGTGAGTGTGTGTGTGTATGTGTGGGGGGGGAGGGAGAGGGAGGGGCGGGGTGGGCTGGTTCAGATGTACAAGATAACCACAGGCCGAGGTTGTAACTGCAGTACACCCAAACACAGAAACTGTGGTTATGGGCCGAAAGCTAACTCCATTTTGCCTCACCAAACTGCAACTGGTACCTTTGGCTTTCTCTAAGCTTTGCTTAGACAACTACGGTTTTGGCACTGAACCATTTGGAGCCTGGGCAAGGAAGCAATTTTGGCCCCCGACTGCTGTCTCAGCTATAATCACGGTTTCGCGCTCATGTCCAAACCCCAATCATAGAGGCAGTAGTGCAGATGTGCTCGAGGATGTGGCTGGTACTTTCAGCATGTCTTGTTTACCTCTTGGGAAACCGGCCACACACCTCCAATTAGCCACACAGCTATGGAATTGCCATGCTACAGGGCCCCCACCACACCCCAGACTGTCCAGACTGTCAAGCTGCACAGATGCTTGGGTGCACCCCCAATCCCCCCTCCGTCCCTTGTTCCCCCCACCTGTCAAGAGGTAGGGTGAGGGTAGGATGACAGGACAGGCACTCAGTGCTTTGCTCCCTGAGAAGGGAGCAACAGTCAGTATGTTCACAAGCACTCCAAGTGGCAGCACAAGCAGGGCACCCCATCACAGCACCGGGAGGGGGGCTGGGAGGGGAGCACAAAAGGCAGACCCCATCAGGGAAAGTGGAGCAGCCAAGTCCTATTTTTTACACAGGGAGTGTGGGGAAGGGGGCCCAGCCCCTTCCTCGTGTGGGGGTGTTTGCTCCCTAAGACTTGCTCATGAGAAGAACCATCTGTGGGCACTAATTGCGCACATGATGGTAGTCTAATTGCACGAGGTGGAACTCTCAATGTCTGTTACACAGTGCCCCGTTATCCCACAGGCCGCTCTCTCATGAGAGAGGGAGACTAAGGGGAGCAAGGGAGGATGCCTTATGCAGGAAGGTTGCATGGGCAGGCACTTGGGCAAGTGCTATCCTGGTCTTGGTGAATGCCATCGATCTGCTATCAAACTCTGTACCCTGTCACGCCATGCGCCAGTGTGGAGATGTGCACCTCACCTGTGCCCCCAGTTGCGATGCCGGCAGCTGAAAACTTGGGGGTCCCTTCTCCTGCACCAGGAGATCTGCAAATGGTGCCGCACCAGGCCGGCCCCAGGAATTTTGAATGGGTTAAAGGGTCTGTGCTGCAGCCCAGTGTATGCACTGTCCATGCAACTGGTTTGCATGGGGGTGCTATTGACAGGGCTTGAAAGACAGCCCTCTAGAAGGGGATTCCTGAGCAGACCAATTCTATGCTTTTCACAGAAAGGTTGGAGAAGGGCAGCCCAGCCCCTTCACCTTTTGGGAGTTCATGCCCCCACAGGCTTGCTCATGATCAAGGCCAATCACCGGGGTCAGTCTTGGGTGAACTGAGAACCTTTTTCAAGGATACAGTCATATGACCCAGAGCTCAATGGCCAGGCATGAGAGTGAAAGACCACAGGAACAGACAACTTTATTTATTATTATTATTATTATTATAATTATTATTATTATTATTATTTGATTAATTCATGAGACGAACCATCAGAGGCGAGGGGAGACAATTGCCCGGACAAATCTGAAATGATGCCAGAGGGCAAAACATCCTCTTCTCTCACTAACACCTTCCTCATGGGAGTGCCAGGCCATGGGTGCTCTAAATAGACCATGGATGTTTTCTGGATGGCAGCCATGGGGAGTGGTACCCAAGAGACCACTTTCCTTGTCTTGGAGACTGCAGACAAGCTGCTGCAAAACCGTGCCCCTGCCAGCCCACCAGCCCATGTGTCCATTGGTCCGGAATAGCCATCCCACTTTCTAGGATGGCTGGAGAATGGGGGCTCCCCTATCCTATCAATCCCCACACTGGCAGTTCTGCAAACAGCATGAGGACAGACCAGGACTGTTTTTGAATGGGTTTCATCCTGGTGTCTACCCCTCCCTCCCCTCCGCATACACGCCCAGGCAGGGACACCTAGATGGCTTTTGGATCAACCCAGCTGCCGCAGGGTCAGGGGAGTAGAGGAAAGTGCCACAATTCCCCTGCCTCTTTATCTGCATTTGAGTAAATGTGTGGTCCCATTGGCCCACTCCACGGCTGTGCATGTGGCCAGGCTATGGTACATGCGGTGTGCAAGGCCTCAGAGGGATTTGGGGAGGGGGGAGGTAGTGGGGATTATTTTCTATTTTTAACAGAGAAAGTTGGGGGGTCCATGATAGCGGGGGGGGGGGCTTGGGTTCATTGGTTGTTAAGTGGGCAGCTCAACTCATGAGCTCACAGTCTGTGGGTGGGGATTATGATGGGCACAGCAAATGCAGCCTTATCCCCAGTGGACTGGCCCTCTCATGAGAGTGTGAGCCCACTGGGCAGCAAGCTGCTTGCAGCGGGTTTGTGATGGGTCTGGCTGGACTGGTCTACTGGGGTCTCCTCTCGTGACATCTTTCTTGGTCATGGTGGGACAGACCTCCCCCAGAATCCTTTGCTCTCCCCCATCTACATATCCCATTCTAGAAAATATGGTTTTTCCATCCCCTCCTGCACTGAAAGCAGGATTCCACCCCCTGGATCCCCAAACCCCCAAGGAATTCAAGTTTGCATGGTGCAAATGGTGTTATTTATTGGTGTCTACTTTGGAGGTGGTGGTGCCATGGTTGGCAGAAGCAGTGCTAGCATTGCTGGGCATGCTGAGGAGGGAGGGTGGAGCTCTCTGAAAATGCACAATTGTGCTCGGCCTGCCCCACTGGAGATCATGGCCAATTGCAGTCAAGCCTCTGACGCAGTGACACTTTGCCCATAGTCTGTCCACGGAACTGGCTGGGATCGGGCTGGTAGGCCGAGCGGCAGAGAGGGGCTCCCCTCTCCTGGAAATGCAGTCTTGAAGGCTGTGGTTTGTTTAACATCTACAACACAAATTGGAGTTAGGAATTGTAACCCTGGACACAATTAACTGCAGTTATCTTGCACGTCCGAACCTGGCCAGAGGGAGGGAGGAACAGAAGGAGGGAGGGAGAGAAACAGAGCATGCGCACATGGATGCAAATCATTGGATATGCCGCCTTGCAGTCAATGGCACATCAATACTATTTCTATTTTTTCCATTTGTTAAATGCACAGTATGTTAGTGTGCTTTAATTTAGAGCCTACAGGGCAACAATTTTATTTAGCTATTACTAGAACACTGACTCATTTCCTTGCACTCTTGCACTCCTGTTCTTTCCCTTTCTAGTTAACTCATTTTAATTTCATAAATGCCCTTTGATGTATTAGCCAGACAGAACACAAAATTAAAGGAAGTAGATTTGAAAACTTCAAAGAGGAAGAGCATGGCCTGCCCTATGACCCAAAGTGCCCTGTCCTACTGACACTCAGTATCCAGTCTTTTATAATCCAGAATGTTCCATGGAACAAACATATGAAGGTTCACAGTAATAGAAAAATTAGTTATCCAAAATGTCAAACAATATATAACGTCAAACACTTCCATTTTGTAAGGTATGGTAGATGTGTGAAATCAGAAACCTGGCAGCAAAAACAGGAACATATGAGTCAGAGGGATCAGCCAATATAAGCCATAGCTGACAACAAGTTGGCCTACTAAATACTTGAGAAGTAAATTGAGATTGTGAAGCAGCAGGTTTAAAAGGTCTATAGAGGAACCATTTAGGAGGGACATGACATAGGCTAATTGCAGGGTTATGAGGGGTAGAGTGTTTGATAGAAACATGCTATGCTAGTAGGGAACTGTGTTCACAGAACAGGTCCAAAGAAAAGCACTGGCTAAAGACTGTAGGATGCACTTATGGACTAACAGAGGGATTAAGACTTCAAGGCCCTTAGGCCTAGGAGGCAGGGGCACAGTCACTGGACAAAGGGGTACAAATGTCCCTGGGCCACTGGGTTCTGGGGAGGCTGCCACAGTAGCCCCTTGTCCCTCCCCAAGGCACACCTTTGCCCCTCTCTGCACCCAGCTGGTGAACAAAGCACTCACTGGCTGGGATCATGAGGCACATCCCTCTCCTGTCCAATTGGCACTTCATTCAAGGGTCAACTGGGGAGGATCAGGAGAAGGGTCACACAGCCCCTCCTCCCGTTAGTGGCCATGCCCCTCCCCCATGTCCACATCAGCTGGATAACAACTTTCTGAAAGAGCATGATAGTGCTAATTCAGCAGCATTTATATTTTAAAAAAAACTTTACAGTAACAACATTGGAGCATCACATGTATGGTATGTGCATCAATTTCTCAGAAAATAACTGGAAATGCCCTATTTATTTATTTAACACATTTTTATACCACCCAAAGTTCAAGTTCTCTGAGCAGCTTACAACAATAAAAACAACTAATAAAAAGATTAAAACATTTCAACAATTAAAATTTAAAACATTAAAACTATTAAAACACAATTAAAACAATATCTAATTAAAATCCTGGGTGAACAAATGCATCTTGGCTGCCTTTTTAAAAGTTGTAAGAGATGGGGAGGCTCTTATTTCAGCAGGAAGTGTGCTCCAAAGCCTTGGGGCAGCAACGGAGAAGGCCCATCCCTGAGTAGCCACCAGATAAGCCAGTGGCAGCTGCAGATGAACCTCTCCAGATGATCTCAATGGGTGGTGTGGTTCATAGCAAAGAAAACGTTCTCTTAAATACCCAGGGCCCAAGCAGTTTAGGGCTTTATAGGTTACAACTAAAACCTTGTACTTTATCCAGAAATTTATCGGCAGCCAGTGTAGATCTTTTAAGAAAGGAGTGATATCGTCTCTCCGAGATGAGCCAGAGACCAACCTGGCTGCCAAATTCTGGACTAACTGCAGTTTCTGGACTACGTACAAAGGCAGCCCCACATAGAGCACATTGCAGTAGTCAAGTCTGGAGGTGACCAGCAGATGTACTACTGTTCTGAGGTCATTTATCTCAAGAAATGGACACAGCTGGCGTATAAGCCAAAGCAAATAAAAGGCACCTGGTTGGGGTTGTGACCCAACCAGAACTGGCAGATCAAAATCATTTGAGCCCTTTGGGGACAGGGAGCCATCTTATTTGTTTGTTATTTCTCTTTGTAAACCGCCCTGAGCCATTTTTGGAAGGGCGGTATAGAAATCAAATTATTAATCATCATCATCATCATCATCATCTCCCGAGTTCCGACCCTGCACAATAAGTATGTCCATCTTATCTGGATTTAGCCTTAGCCCGTTACCTCTCATCCAGCCTATCACTGCCTCCAAGCAGGCATTCGGGGGCGGGGGGGGCGGGGTATGACTTCTCCTGATGAGGTTGACATGGAGAAAAAGATTTGCATGTCGTCAGCATACTGATAACACCCTGCACCAAATCTCCTGATGATCTCTCCCAGCGGTTTCATGTAGATGTTAAACAACACTGGAGACAATACAGAGCCCTGAGGGACACCATACTGTTCATCTCCCTTATCCATACTTTCAAATATATATATATATTTCATGTATTTCTATACTGCCCCTCATGTCTCTGGCAGTTTACAATAAATACAGCATACTAAAACAACAATTAAAACGTTAAGACAATTTAAAAATATCTGGCTGTCCAGAGACATATAATTCAATTCTGCACCAAGCAGCTACTGCAGTCCATCTTTATTCTTTGTGCAGAAAGTCATTATTTGTGGATCTACAGAGCCTGGTTTCACTAATTTCACTGGAGCTTGCCCAAATAAGAGGAAAAGATTGCTATTTTGAGATCCATTATCTGCAAACAAAACAGTAGAAGCAATCACTCCTCACTTAGTCATTATCCAGCTTTTTTCAAGTATGGCTCCCCAAAGGAAACTTTGTGTTGGAGTCTCCTACACCAACAAGTTCTTATTGTATGGAACTGGAGTGTATTCTCTTGCACAATCAGGCCATGATCCTAACTAGCACTACTAGTAAACCAAATAATCACTCATCAATGTCTCTGGATGTTCCTCTCATTAACACAGGAAGGATACTACCCCCTTCTGCTGTCATTGGCCCCATTTAAAAAACTGTTATCCAAATGCACAGAACAAGCTGTCATAATAAACTATATTTAAAATGCATAGGTAATATTGCTGTCATTACAAGTGATGAATTCCAGAAACACAGCCATTTTAAGCAGCATATCTAAAAGCAGAGCATGATAAAGCATCAATGCTTGCCATGAGATCACAGTATGAGACAGCCCAGTCAATCTAAAATCTCCAAAGAAATGGGGGGAGGTATTTAAATGGGGGCAAAAAACACTTAAAAGAATTCTAAAACTTCTCCATTGGTAGTAGATAACACAATCTATTTCCTCTGCAGTAATAAACACCTAGAAACCTTCACTCTGGGATTCATGCTACAAAATCCACAGATAAAGCAGTGGGGGGAAATTAACAAGAACTATTGAAGTTGCATGCCATTTTTCTTCAGTGCCAGTTAGAGTATACAAGGTCTTTGTAAAATAAAGATAAGGCAAAAGGAAACTAGTCATACTAACAAAGCTGTAAATGCATCTAAAAGCTCATTCAATAAGGAATCAGTTCTGGCCATTCAACATACTCCCTCCAGCTATGTCAACTTTACTATTAGCCTGGGACGAATATGACAAATATTTATATACCACTTTTCAACAAAAGTTCCCAAAGTAGTTTAGATAGATAGATAGATAGATAGATAGATAGATAGATAGATAGATAGATAGATAGATAGATAGATAGATAGATATTCCCTGTCCCCAAAGGGCTCACAATCGAAAAAAGAAACATAAGATAAGACACCAGCAATAGTCCCTGGAGGGATGCTGTGCTGGGGTTGGATAGGGCCAGTTGTTCTCCCCCTGCTAAATAAAGAGAATCACCACTTTGAAAAGGTGCCTCTGGCTCAGTTAGCAGGGGACAATGAGCAACTGTTTCACGAGTAACAGATCTAAGTAAGAAGACACAGGATCCAGAGGGGAAGTAGTTGGGAAATCGAACAGGAAACTTTGAGGCAGGAAGTCCTAAAGCGGAGCCTGGAATGAAAAAATCTTAAATGTAAGCTAATGTCTGCAGGTGTTTAATGTTAATGAAATCAGTTGCTTGTGTGCTCAGCTCAGAAGAGAATGGAGCTGGGTCTAGTGGATACTTGTTAACTGCATCTCTGTATGGCTGCTGCTGATCTCACTTTTGAGAGGTACCATGATGAACGTGAGCAAACCAAAGAGACAGACTGCTTTTCAAAGTCGGTCCATTGGTTGAATGAAAATGCCCCAGAAGACCAACACTTGCAGGCTGAAGGCCACATCTGCTGTAGTAACAATGAACCAATATCCAAAGGCTCTCCCCTTGAAATGAATGTTATTTTCTTTGTCTTCAGTGACCAGATGTTCTGTAAAAATTAATTTTCAATCTAATGTAATTACAAGGTCAATTGAATTTTCAAGATTGCATGATCCCATGTTTCTGCTTGGCCTGATGATTTTTCCAATGAAAATCTCACAACTGGATCTTACTAAGGACAATGTGCAATAGTATATAAACTACAAATTACAGCGTACCAAAATTCAACTCACTGTTTTACTGAAAATGTTATTTCTTGTGTACACGTAAAATACTGGTGACAACATGAATCACTTTGTAATGCAATTCCATTAGTGATATTACAATTCCATTAGTGATAGTTCCAGCTATGACCATCCATCTTAGCCCTGCCCCCCAAAAATGGTTTTCTTCTGCAGAGAATAGAAGGTCCATGCTAATTACTTACTCACTCTTCTTGCTTAATTCACTAATATGCACAATGCTTCCAGATATCATAGGCAGATGACAGAACATATATTTGTCCTATAATTTTGCCATTTTCTAAATCAAACAAAATTCCTGAGAAAAGGGCATAAGTCTACTGCACTGCCACCTTTTCATGCCTCTTTACCAATTATCCCCCACTTACTATAGTACTCTGTACATTAATTATCCTGTATGATATAGAGCCACTTTAGCTTGTCTCCACTCCACAACCTGATGTCTGCAAATTCCTCAAGCGAGATTTCAAATAGGGACTTCCATATTTCATATTATTATTATTTATTCATTCATTCATTCATTCATTCATTCATTTGCTTATTTTACGTATTGTTATACCGCCCAAAACTTACACCTCTGGGTGGTTTACAACAAGATAAAAACAACATTAAAACATTCATTAAAAACAAAAACAATAAATTTGAAACACAACAAATTTTTAAACAATATTCTAAAACAACATTAAAACAATCAAAACAGTATCAGTTAAAAGCCTGGGTGAACAGATGCATCTTTAAAGACTTTTTAAAAAAATTTCAGAGATGGGGAGGCTTTTATTTCACTAGGGAGCATATTCCAAAGCCTCGGGGCAGCAATGGAGAAGGCTCGTCCCTGAGTAGCCACCAGATGAGCTGATGGCAAATGCAGACGGACCTCTCCTGATGATCTCAATGGGCGATGGGGTTCATAACAAACAAGACTTCTCTTAAATACCCATGGCCCAAGCTGTTTAGGACTTTATGGTTATAACTAACACCTTGTATTTTGCCTGGAAACATATCAGCAGCCAGTGCATCATAAACATATCAGCAGCCAGGAGTAATATGGTCTCTCCTAGATGACCCAGAGACCAACCTGGCTGCCACATTCTGAACCAACTGTAGTTTCCAGACTACGTACAAGGGCAGCCCCACATAGAGGGCATTACAGTAATCCAGTTTGGAGGTTACCAGCAGATGTACCACTGTTTTGAGGTCATCTATCTCAAGAAATGGGCTCAGCTGGCATATCAGCCAAAGCTGATAGAAGGCACCTCTGGCAACTGCCTCAACCTGGGACACCAGGGAGAGACTTGGATCCAGAAGCACCCCCAGACCGCGTACTTGTTCCTTCCGGGGAAGTGTGACCCCATCCAGAACTGGCAGATCAAAATCGTCTCCCAAGTTTCGACAATGAGTACCTGCGCCTTATCTGGATTCAGTCTCATTTTTTTATCCCTCATCAAGCCCATTACCGACTCCAGACAGGCATTTAGGGAGGTTATGCCCTCTCCCGATGATGCTGACATGGAGAAATAGATTTGAATGGAAACAGAAATAGATATTCATGTATCATCAATTTGATACATCAAATCCATGTGCTTTGCCACCTTTCAGAATATTCATGGCTAATGTCAGCTCATTCTCAATGTTATCGACACTGTCTCCAAGAAGCTAATGCAGGCCTTTTGTCTCTTCATTTGCTCATTGCCTTGTAAGGCAGGTTAGTTTTAGTATAAAGATATAACTGGGACACAGTGCAATTTGATTGCTGGCCATCAGAATTCAGCTTCAGACTTATGGTTTAATGTTTTTTCCTATATTGCCAACAAAAAAATCATTTCTTTGATTGGTTTCTTTCAATACTCAAGGTTTCCCTTCCAAACATCTTTAAAAAAAAAAAATTGGCAGCATGTTTAGAACTTGCTCATACGTGGAAAAGCAATATTCTTCAAGAATCATGTACTCATAGATCGTTTGTTTTCCTCTTATATAAACAATAATTCTTCAGTACAGCATTTTTCAAATCTATACAGAGCTTTTGGGAAGGGCTTGATTTGTGTATTATTTGTATTATTAATTCTGTAAAAAATCTGTCAGGTTATGGCATAATTCAGTTTTGATTTTTACATGTGCTTTCTGAGCTTTTTAGATTTATGTTTTTATTTTAGTTAGTTGTTATATTATTTCTTTTTAAAATATAATAAAATATGAAGTTATTTCTCGACTTCAACAGAGGGTTTTTTAAAAAAGCAAAATGGTGAGAATCAGGTATTCCAGTATAGTCCTTATATGTGTGTCTATTTCTTCTGAAGGACAGAGCAGATACACTGCTTGGCAACTTCTAAGAGGTTAAGAGATTAACTGAGAAATTGTCAATGGCCAATTTGGATTTTTATTTTAATGCTTATTAAGACTGTATGGCTGCATTCACATGCAACACAAAAACATGCAACACAAAATCCCTTCACCTCCTGTTTCGCTAACTGAATGTCCTAAAGCAGCAAACTACAGTTAAAGGGGGGAAATGGACCTGCATTTTCCCTACCCAAACTCCATTTGTCACTTTTGGTTATCCCTTGGTTTTGTGGCTGCCACCTCTGGTTTGGCAGTGCCAGCGTTACATCTGAATAATGGCACCGCTGTTAACCTTCTCCACAACTGGAGTTGAGGGAGGAAGCTCTTCCTTCAGTCTGGCTGCTATTGGCTATGTGGGCTGTCCTTCAGGAAACAAGGAAGCCTGCACAGCCAGCTACCCTACTCTCTGCAGTCTCACTGGCCTTAGAGATGATGTTCTCCAGTACACCCAAATGCAGATGGGAGAATGGGAAGAGAGGGGCATACGGACCTGTGGTTCTGTGTTATGTATCAAGGCGGCTATATTTTCATCAAATGTTTGGGTGTTAAAGATAATCATTCTTTTTAAACACATAATTTAAAATATAAATATCCTTTCAGATTAGGTAATGGCTGCTTGGCCATCTCTTTCTTTGGCAGAACACTTGGCTGCTAATCCAGGAAGCCAGCGGATGTTCCTGAATGAGAGTGTTAATGACCCTGAATAGAAGATGCATCAGAGAGTGGTAAAGTGGCACTTATCCACCTCCACCTAATGGGATGTTGCTGCGTGAGTCTAAGGAGAGAACAAAAGAGTGAATGGAGGCGAGAGCTGAAGCACCTTAGGATGCATGGTTTTCTCTCTGGGCTTCTGATGTGACCTGCAGATGCCTGAAGGAGGGTTTTGCTATTCCAACCCCATCTAATGCTTCTATATTTGTAAATAAATTAAAATATTTACAAACAAGACACTATAAGCCCCCAGTGATTTCTTCTCCAGAGGAAGCCTGACTCCAAGAAGGACTGCACTATGTGGGGCTGCCCCTGAAGATGGTTCGGGGCATTCTATAAAGCTTTCTATGTGGGGCCAGTGCATCAGTGGTCTTGCTGCTACATTCTGCACTAGTTGCTGCCTCTGAACCATCTTCAGGGGCAGCCCCACATAGAGCATATTACCATAGTCCAGTCTGGAGATTACCAGAGCATGGATCGCTGTGGCCAGCTATCTCTGCCCAGAAAGGGCTGTAGCTGGCAGACAACCCTGAGTTGAAAATAGGCACTCCTGGCCACCACTGCCACCTGGGCCTCCAGCAACAGTGATGAATCCAGGAGTATCCCCAACCTGCTCACCTTTTCCTTCTGGGGTACTACCACCCCCTCAGGAACAGGATATATCCCCACTTCATGGAGACAGAACTTGAAACACCCTCCTTTTGAAGCCCCCACCTTTGCCCTCCTCCCTAGCCAATAGGGAGCCAGTTCTCCAGGACTGGCACCACAGGAAAGCCTACCAGAGATCCAGAGACATTTGGCCAATCATTGAAGCAGGAGCTCATCAAATGAAATCAAGGGAGACAAATGATAAAAATGACAGTTCTGTTGTTTCTGAGGTGTTCTGAGTGTAGATTCTTTTGGAGAAAATGAGATTTTCAGTACAAACCATGAATCCACTCTCATTTGCTACCAAAGAATCTACACTCAGAACACCTCAGAAACAACAGAACCCTGTACTCCATGGGTTAGAAACCCATAGGGGTGGTTGGAACAATAAGTGCACTACACCACCACTCTCTCTGGGCCACCCCAGCACCACCACCCCCACAAAGTGCAGTTATTAGGCTGCTGAAACCTCCATTATACCTTATGGGGGAAAACCTTAAAGATGCGTAAACTTCAACAATTCACCAAAAATCAGCCCTTTGCCCAATCCCTCTGCAATTTGGGTGGTAGCCTCCACACATTAGGCACTACCATCCCACCCCACTCATTTGGCCCTGGGACCTGAAAATCAAGTAGACATCAGATCTGACCCTTTTGCATTGAAGTCACTGGGAGGCAAAAAGGCGGGAAATTCAAATAGACATCAGAACTCAAAATGGAGGAGGAAGAAGAAGGACTTAATTGGCCACAAAACGGAGGGCCAAAACTACAAATAATTTGTAGCTGAAATGGGGGTGATTCATTTCAGCTCCAAAACATTTCGGGAGGGCAAGAAGGTGATTCGTTTTGGCATCAAATCACCTGAAATGGGCAGTTTAGGGTACAGATAGTTCTGTACTCGAAACATTTCACACATCCCTAGTTAGAGATGGCCCAGCTGACATCATAAATGCCTCACTGAGGGAGGGCAGGATGTCTCCATGTCTGAAGGAGGAAATGGTGAGGCCTTTACTTAAGAAGCTTGCCCTAGAGCCCTTGGTGATGGATAATTATAGGCCAGACTCCACTCTCCATTGGGTAGGCATGGTAATTGAGTGGTTCACAGCTGATCAACTCCAGGTAATTTTGGAAGATATTGTTTGTCTAGATTCATTTCAAACTGACTTTAGAGTGGGCTATAGGGTAGAGACAGCCTTGGTTGGCTGCAATGGACAGAGAGGGTATGATTCTGTTCGTTCTTCTGTACCTTGCTGCAGCTTTCGATACTACTGACCATGGTATCCTTCTGGATCATCTGGGGAATTTGGGGATAGGTGGTGCTGCTTTGCAGTGGTTCCATTCCTATCTCTCTGGTAGATTCCAAATGGTGTCACTAGGAGATAGGCACTCTCTGAAAAGAGCTATTGTATGGTGTCCCACAGGGCTCCATTCTGTTTCTGATGCTTTTTAACATCTACATTAAATGCTGGTTGAGATCATCAGGAGATTTGGAGTTATCAATATGCTGATGACACACAAATCTATTTATCCATGACATCATCATTGGGAAATGACATAACCCCTCTAAATGCCTGCCTACAGGCAGAAATGGACTGGATGAGGGATGATAAATCGAAACGGAATCCAAACAAGATGGAAGTACTCATGGTAAGGGGTCCTACTTTGAGGGATGTGATAGATCTTCCTATCACGTTCTGGATGGGGTTGCACTAATCACAAAGAAACAGGTACATGTCTTGGGAGTGCTTCTGGACCCAGACCTCACTCTGGTTTCTCAGGTTGAGGCTATGGCCAGGAGCGCTATCAACTTTGGTTGATACAACAGTTGCATCCGTTCCTTGAAGATAATGGTGTGAACTGTGGTGCACTCTGTGGTAACCTCTGGGCTTGACTATTGCAATGCTGTCTGTGTGGGGCTTCCTTTGTATATAGTTCAGAAACTTCAGCTGATTCAAAATGCAGCAGATAGGGTTTCTCAGAGAGAGCATATTATGCCTGTGTTAAAACAACTGCATTGGCTGCCAATAGGTTTCAGGGCAAAATACGAAGTGTTGGTAATTACCTTTAAAGCCCTAAATGGCTTAGGACCGGGTTACCTGGAAGAGTGCCTTCTTCTTAAGGTCATCGAGAGAGGTCAGTCTCTGGATGCCGTCAGCTCACCTGGTGGCAACCTGGGAGTGGGCCTCCTCTGTAGTCACTCCTGATCTTTGGAATGCACTCCCTATAGGCAGCCGTGGCTTAACATTTTCATCAGCCATTAAAACAGCCAAGACACATTTGTCTTGCTTGGCTTTTAGTAATCTCTGAACATTTTAAGCTGTTTTAAATTATTGTTTTAAACAGTTTGTTTTATTTTGTTTTTGTATTCCTCTTTGTGAACCACCTAGAGCCTTTGGAGTCAGGCGGTATATAAATGAGAAATAAATAAGTAATAGCAACAAAAATATAAGGGCATTCTTTTGGCATTGCCAACATCACAGGAACCACTACAATCCCATGCAGAAGTCTGTACGTGCATACTGATCAACTCAGGGGTATACAGGTGAACCCTGTTATCTGTGGTTCTGTTCTGCAGGGGAACCACGAATAGCGGGGCATTGTGGCAATGGGAATAGGGCGTTAGGTTCCTGGAGGCTGGGGAAAGGACAAAAAATGGGGGGGGGGGTCATGAAAGAATGTGCCCTACCATGTTCCTTGGGTCGCAAGCCTTCTAGGAATGCTCCCCACAGTCCCAAATTGGTCATTTTTCTGTGAGAAAATGGCGAGGGGGGGGAAGGTTGTATACAAATGAGCCAGAAATGGCTTCTGCTCCCAAAATAGTGGCTGGAAATGACACCAGAGGTCATTTCCGGCCACCCCAACACCACAGAGATGCAGAAATTTAACCTTTGTGTTCTGAATATGCCATGGTCGGGTGACTATTTTGTGACCACAGATACACGGACTCAGGAATAGCAGTACCTTGTATAGTGATGTCCTCCCTGCATCTAGAAGCCCCAAAACTATTTCAAGGAGAGCATTTGGCAGCATTATTGCCAAGTAAATAACTCTTAGTAATCACATAACTGAATTTCAAGTCGTGAAATTTCCCTATAATATGGTAATCAATTACAACTGGACTTGAAGTGGATTGATTCCTTGTTTCCTCATCTTAAAATCAGCAGTGAGCAATATTCCAGAAATATGGGTTTCAGCTGAGGAAAGTTTGGGTATTTGACATATTAATAAATAAAGGAAAAACAATTAATCATTTAAAAAAATCATTAGATTACCTCAGCCTTTCTTTTGAATATCTGCAATTGGGAACCAAATCCAATTAGAAAATCTCCTCCTTGTTCAACAAAAGTCAGGGATTTTCATACTTTTACAAAGCTTGCTTCTTTTCTGAAACATTTTCTCCCTTCTGGGAATATGTTTTTTAATTTATTTTCCCCCCTTTAAAACTAGGTATCTGTCAAATAAACCATAAAATGCAGAGGTTTAAAAGGTGAATGAAATAAGATTAATGTGGCAGTGTGTTTATTTGGCAACAGAAATAGAATCTTTCTTTAACTTTATATATCCCCCTGATAGATTAGTGTTATAAAAGCAGACACTGGGAGGTAAATTTTCTGTTTGAGATTATGGACAGAATAAGTATACACACAGCATAGGTATGAAAATCAACAGCTTAAGAAGGAATGAATCAATAAATAATAAGCAAGTGATTGTCTGATTTTCATTATAACCCAAGAATAAATGAGAAGCATAGTAAACACAGTTGAAGCATACCCTGCATTAATCCTATTGCCCAGTGTGTTGTCAAACCTGTTATTGTTGGGTGCAAGTTTCTAGCGGAGAGTCACTAATATTTACCTGCGACTGATTCTAACCATAAACACAAATCTAAATCCATATTATGCAAAGCTTGAAAAGCAAACTGTGCTGAAATCTTGAAAACACTTTGATCATTGTTTGTTCTTCCCTATATGCTCAGAAGGTAATGCATTGACCTTAAACTGTCTTGGTGGGTTGTGTTGTCCTGTGGATTATGTGTTGCTGCCTATCCACACAAGGAAACACAAGTGTCATGTTATGGAGTACAGGCTGACGTTACATCTAGATCCACACTAATTGGGAGGCATGACCCCAGTGTGAATGCAGCTCTGGAGCCGATGAAGGCAAGCAGTTACTGGGACACAATATATGGAGTGTCAAATCCTGAATTGCCATACTAGTTCATTTCCCTGGTATTAGCAACACAATTCTTCTATTCCTGAGGATCCAGATGACATTTCTTCTAAACTAACTGCTACATTCCTGTTTTCTTTGCTCAGGAATTACTTTGCTCAGAAACCAAAGTGAACCATGAGCCCTTTCTCACAATCATATGAGAGGGCTAGCTGGTGGGTGGTAGGAAAGGCTGTGAAAGCCCACAGACTTCTGTCTGGAGGTGTGGATTGTGCACCCAGGTGGTCTGCTGCTGCTCCAGGCAGTGTGGAGGTGCTGGGGTTGGGCCCCATTGTTCTGGCTCCTGGAAATCCCACAATGCACTGCATGAGTGTGTGGTGCATTGTGAAGATCCCCTCAGAGATGGCCAGGAGCCTGCTCTTGTTTCAGTATGTCACTCACTAATTAAAGTTTGTTTGTTCTTTATAAAAACAATGCATGATGTCAGCATGGGATCAGCCATGTCTTCCACACAAACCAATGCCAGAAACAGTGTAGTGTAGTCAGTGTTCCCTCTAAGGCAGGGTTTCTTAACCTTGGGCCCCCACTCTGAATGCATGTGCTCGCACATTGCCTTGATAGTGCCACCCAGAACAAAAGTCATTCCGCGTACAGATGAAAACATTAGAGAGAACACAGAGCGTAGTGGTTAGAGTGTTGGACTAGGACTGGGGAAACCCGAGTTCAAATCCCCTTTCAGCCATGAAACTCACTGGGTGGCTCTGGCCAGTCGCATAACTCTCAGCCTAACCTACTTCACAGGGTTGTTGTTAGGATAAAAATAACCATGTACACAGCTCTGAGCTCCTTGAAGAAAGAGCAGGATAGAAATGTAAAAAAACAAATAATAAAATAATAAATGGGCTTTGAGACTGGAAGCCCTGCAGAAAACTGGATCAGATGGAAGGAACTGTTGGAGCTCACCTGTAGCCCAGAAAGCTACTCATTTTCTAGTATGTATTGGGCTTCCATTTTCTGGTATGTATTGGGCTCATTTTCTAGTATGTATTGGGCTATGTATAGGGATATATACAATGGAAAATCCAGCTCTATTGAGAAGTCAATAATGCTAGGAAAGGTTGAAGGAAAGAGAAGGTGACCAGCAGCAAAGTGGATGGACTCGATTACGACAGCAATGACTGCTCCACTGAGAGACCTTAAAGGCCAAGCTGAAGACAGATCATCCTGGAGAGAATCTATCTATGTGGTTGCTACGAGTCAACACCGATTTGATGGCACTTAATCAATCAATCAATATGCAGAGCATGGGTTTCAAGGGGGAAACTCACAGAAGCTGATGAAAAAAACCCAGCCAAGCTTTTTGAACTATTTAAGGCCTACTACCTACCAAGACAAGAATACATCTATACAGAGGAAACCTTTCTATGAGATAAGCCAAGGCCCCAATAAGCCCATTGAGTGGATAACCCAGCTGCAGTTGATACGTCAAGACTGTTCTTTTGCAGAAGGAGACAACATATTAAAAGATAGGATCCTCATGGGATCTGTTTCCAAAAATATACAAGAAAAACTGTTTTTAGAAGATGATTTAACACTGGAAAAATACATACAAATTGAAAAAGCACACAGAACATCCCAAGCACAAATTAAGATGCTTGATAACCAGAAACTTTCCATAGATACAATACAATGGAAAAACAAGAGTGGTCCTGCACATTCAACAGCACAACCTACCACCTCATCAAGGCCTTTGGTGAATGAGCAAACTCCATATGTCTGTGACAAACTCCATATGTCTGTGACAAGTAGCGGGCAGAGGGAGGTATGGCGGTGGGAGTTGGGCAGGCCGTTACAGGGCGAAACGGTCCAGGCAATTGAGGCCTGTTCCTTTTTCCGGCCCTTCTCCCAACCCTCTGACCCCAGGGAGCTCTGAGAACACTCTCTCGAGGATTAGGGTGCTGCTGCTGAATGCCAGGTCAGTTAATGCAAAAACATCTCTCATCCACGATTTGATTGTGGATGAGCGTGCTGACCTGGTATGTGTGACAGAGACCTGGTTGGATGAGCTGGGCGGGGTTGGTCTCTCTCAGCTCTGTCCTCCAGGTTTCCAGATCGTGCAGCAGCCCCGCCTCGAGGGTCGGGGAGGAGGCGTTGCAGTCATCTTTCGAGAGACCCTCCCCGTTTCCAGGTTGATCTCTGGAATGGAGAGATGGCCCGGGCTGTTGACACGGTTGCTCCTAAATGCCCTCTCCAGCTTGGTGGAGCCCGATCTGCTCCTTGGTTTTCCTCGGAGCTTAGGGCGATGAAGCAACTCGGGCGATGAAGCAACTCGGGCGATGGCTGGAACGACGCTGGAGGAAGAGTCATCACGAATCCGACCGAACACGGGCTAGAGTCCATTTTAGGGACTACTCCGTGGTGGTGGGGGTGGCGAAGAAATGCTTTTTCTCCACCTCCATTGCGTCTGCTCAGTGCAGACAAACAAAGCTGTTTCTGTGGTAAAAACCTTGCTCCACACATCCCCCCAGACAATGGGGGAGGAGTCATCTACAGCTCGTTGTGGTCAGTTTGCCTGTCACTTTGCAGATAAAGTCGCTCGCATCCGTGCTGACCTGGACTCCAGAATTTTGGCAGTTCCGGCAGACGTGCCTCTGGTACCATCTGGTCCCGTTGTGTTGGATTCTTTTCGGTTGGTGCGGCCTGAGGATGTGGACAAGATCGTGGGCAGTGTGTGGGCGACTTCGTGCGCTCTTGACCCTTGCCCTTCATGGCTAATAAAAGCTGCCAGGGAGGGGACAGGCAGATGGCTGGAGGTGATCGTTAATGCTTCATTAAGACAGGGCAGGATGCCATCGTGCCTCAAGGAGGCGGTGGTAAGACCACTATTAAAAAAGCCCTCCCTTGATCCCTCCAACCTGGATAACTATATACCTGTGTCTAACCTTCCCTTTTTGGGCAAGATGATGGAGCGTGTGGTGGCGTCCCAGCTGCAGAGGGTCTTGGATGATACGGATTATCTGGACCCTTTTCAATCTGGCTTCCGCCCCGGGTATGGGACTGAGACTGCCTTGGTCGCTCTAGTGGATGACCTACGCCGGGAACTAGACAGGGGGAGTGCGTCCCTGTTGGTTCTGCTGGACCTCTCGGCGGCTTCCGATACCATCGACCATGGTATCCTTCTGGGCCGCCTCTCGAGTATGGGAATCGGAGGCACTGCGTTGCAGTGGTTCCGGTCCTTTCTTGGGGGGAGGGTCAGAAGGTGGTGCTGGGGGACTACTGCTCGGCCCCGTGGCCGATGGCCTGTGGGGTCCCACAGGGATCGGTCTTGTCCCCCATGCTGTTTAACATCTACATGAAGCCACTGGGAAAGGTCATCCAGGGACCTGGACTGAGTTGTCAGCAATATGCAGATGACACTCAGCTCTATCTCTCCTTGTCACCTGATCCCAGGGAGGCGGTGGATGTCCTGAATCGGGGGCTGGAGGCCGTGATGGGTTGGATGTGGGCTAATAAACTGAAATTGAATCCAGATAAGACGGAGGTAATGTTGGTCAGTAGGAGAGCCAATCAGGATGAGGAGATTTTACCGGTTCTGGATGGGGTTGCACTCCCCTTGAAGGAGCAAGTACGCAGCTTGGGGGTACTCCTGGACCCGGCTCTGCTTTTGGAAGCTCAGGTGGAGGCGGTGGCCAGGGGTGCCTTTGCACGGCTTCGGCAAGTGCGCCAGCTGCATCCCTTTCTCGAGAAGGCAGATCTGGCCACAGTTACCCATGCTTTAGTCACGTCGCGGCTGGATTACTGTAATGCGCTCTACGTGGGGCTGCCCTTGAAGAATATCCAGAAACTGCAGCTAGTGCAAAACACGGCAGCGAGGGTTTTATCCGGAACTGCCCGTTGGGAGCACATCACCCCCATTCTGAAAGAGTTACACTGGCTGCCGGTTCGTTTCCGGGTCCAATTCAAGGTGCTGGTTTTGACCTTTAAAGCCCTTAATGGTTTGGGCCTGGGGTATTTGAGGGACCGCCTGCTCCCAAGGGTTGCTGCCCGCTTGACGAGGACATCTGAGGGGGCCCTGCTCCGGGTGCCAACAACGAGAGAGGCCCGGCTGTCGTGCACTCGGGACAGGGCCTTCTCTGTTGCTGCTCCCAGACTTTGGAATGCTCTCCCAGTGGCCATTCGCTCCTCAGACTCCATCACGGCTTTTAGAAAGCTTGTTAAAACTTGGCTTTTTACCCAGGCTTTTACATAATTTTTTTTACTGCTGCTTCTGTGTGTTTTTGTGTGTTGTATTGTTTTTATGCCTGTATTTTATATGTTTTTATGTTTTTTAGCTTGATGTTTTTATTGCCTTTTTATTGTATGTTTTAACTTTTGTAAACTGCCTTGGGGTTGTCTTGTAAAGAAAGGCAGTATATAAATGCAACAATCAATCAATCAATCAATCAATCAATATGCTCTGCAGCATGCAAGAGACATCCATGCATGCCCCACCCACAGAAAAACATGTATGAGCTGTTACAAATTGAACCACTTTGCATGAGCATGCTGGTAAACATGCGAGGAGCCAGAAGAAACACTGAACATGCTGTTACAGAAAATGTATCAAAAGAAGAGCTCCACTACTACCACTACTACCACCACCACCACCACCACCAGTATTCAATAATGTACATTGCAACCATCCATAAGTGGGCAATAGAACATGATGAAGCAAATGTAACCATTCTTTTGTTCAACACCCTGGAAACTAACTTGCAGGGTTCCTCAGGGATCAATCCTGTTGGCCATGCTTTTAAACATGTATATGAGATGAAGCTGCTGGGAGCTGTCATCAGGAGATCTAGAGTGAGGTGCCAACAGTATACTGATGATACTCAGCTCTGTCTCTCCATTCCATCTGAATCAGGAGAGGCAATCCAGGGCTTGACCATTACCTGGAGGCAGTAATGGTCTGGATGTGGACCAACAGATTGAAGACGAATTCAGACAAGATGGAGGTACAGGTTCTTGAGTCCAGGAATTATGGAGATGGCTTGATGGAGTTACACTCTCCTGGAAGGAACAGGTGCAGTTTGGAGGTGCTATTGGATTCATCATTGTCACTTGAAGCTCAGGTGGTTGCGGGGTCCAAGAGTGCCTTCTTTCAGCAATGGTTAGTTCACCAGCTACGGCCCTTTCTGGATTGAGTTAGCTTGGCCTGTTAAGAGAATGGCCTGTTTGCAGGATTCCAGCAGTACTCCATATGTGATTTGGAACAACAGGCTTGAAGTTTCCATTTTGACTATCTGAACTCATGGGATCAAGGGCTCTCCATTTGCCTACATGGACTAACTCCCAAGGATACGTTGCTTAGCAGGCATCATGGGAAGGTAACTCCAGGTCAAGCCTAACACACGACTGAAAGGGGAACTATTCCCTATTTTCTCCTATCTGTTCAAGCACAGATGAAGATGCTGAAAAGACCTGAGTTAAAAGAGAAGTTGTTTCTCTAAGAAGTAGCAGAAACTCCTCTCTTTGTTGGCAGAAAGGATTTGCATTCTAGCTAATCAACTTCACAGGAAGAACAGATAAGATTATAGCAGGTTCATCCCTCTAAATTAATTAATTAATTAATTAATTAATTCATAAATAAGTAAATGATTAAACTTTATTTGTTAGCTGCCCCATAATAAATTGTTCTCTAACATAAGCTTTAATGGTTGGCACGAAGCACAGAAAAGAGTGCTCATTAATAATATTAAAGAAATTCCATTCTCCCATCAGAAAGGTCTTTCTTAGGGATTGTTAATGAAACTGCCTCAAGAGTGATTGACCTGCAGCCCCTAGTTCGGGCAAATGTGGGGAATTTAGCTCAAAAGGGGAGACAGTTCCAATCAGCCTTAATTTGTGCAAGCATATTAACTCAAGAAAATCACCTTGAGAGAGAGGTTTGAATTAAATCAAAAAGGAATGTTAAAAAATTGAAATCAGACTAAATTACTATCAGGGGCGTATCTAGGGTAAGGCAGGCAGGGCACATGCCCTGGGTGCCACTTGAAGGGGGAGCATTTTTTAAATTTTTTTAAAAAAATTAAATGGCCATCATAAACAAAATGGGCACTGTGCATGCTCAAATGGCCATTTGAGCATGCACTGCGGCCATTTTGGTTTTGGTCGCCATTTTAAAAAAATTTTTTAAAAAATGGCCACCGCACATGATCAAATGGTCCCTGCAAGGCCCTAGAAGCCAGCGGGGGAGGGTGAACCTTTGCAGACCCTCCCCCACAGTCTTTAGGAAGCCCCCCAAAGGGGCTACAGGTAATTTTTTTAAAAAAATTAATATGTCACTGTACACATATTCAGTTTGGCAATATGTACAGAGAATCAGGGCTTGTGAATACTGAGCTGAAGCTTATGAGCTAGGATTGTATTTATTTGCTCTTACTTTGCTTCTTATAAGTGAGTTAAATGTGATGTCTTAATAATATGGCTATTAATGGTGAGTTTGTCTTTGAATCAGTGTGAAATCCTTAGTATTAAGGCCCACTGGGAGTTTCTTTCTCTCATTTTAACTGTCTTTCTGAAAGACTAGAATATATTCCAAGCAGTGACACAGTTTACTCTGCATATCTTTTAATTATTTTCAGAGTAAATAGGGAAAAGTCAAATTCTCCATTTCTTTTAAAAACTTATGTAATAGTGATGGTACAATGCATAGTAGAGAATAAGACATTAGTTTTCCAAGTATACCTCCACATAGTATTTGGGTATTTCATGAGCCCCAGCATACTGAAATTTGTAGTTTTCTAAATTGTTTTTGAAAAACTAAAAGATTAACGAGCTTGACTTGTATTTTTCAGCTGCTATTATGGTAAAGTTATCTGAAAGATGGGTGTTGGATGTTTGGGCAAGGGGCGCAATTTCAGTGCTTGCCCTAGGCGCTATTTTCTCTAGATACGCCTCTGAGCTGAGCAGCTTTTGAATATATGTTCATCCAGGGATGGTATTAGCACAGGCATTACACTGGAATTTGAAAAGCAAAAGAGCTTTCAGTGTCATGGATAAATGGTCTCTCCAAGCATCAGCATTTCATTTGTAAAGGGAAACAGCAGTGACCTACTCCACTGGGTTGCTGCAAGAATAAAAACTTTGCACATTTAATGAGCTATCTATATAACAAAGGATGGAAGGGAAGGATTCTGCTTTGCAGCGGCTGTGCATCTGCCATGCATTGTTTGGCAAGCTACTCAGAAGACAAAGAAATTAAGTGACAGTTTTAAATAGATAGGAGTTTGATATTTTACTAATGTCATGATGAAGCTTTTTTAAAAATAGCATTTTTTCAATCTGTCATTGTTCAGCAGAACAACCTCTGGCAACTGGATCAACACAACGCAGAGAAAACTGGTAACATACATTATCAATTGCTGTCTATTCCTCCTCCTCTTCCTAATACGCTGTTTGACTTTCCTTAAAATCCAGAAAAACAAATTGAGCTGCCTTTGAAGTGCCTGAAGAGAATCATTGTTATTAACATCCCCAAGATTATGGACACATTCCATTCCTTTTCCTAGTTCATGCGTGAAAGCTTAGGGAGTAATTAAAGCAACCATTAACAAATTGCACTGCACCAATAAAAACAAAACCAATGCTTGCTTGATTATTTAGCTCTTAAATTGCTCTAATGTTTCTGAAAATACCTGAAAACTCAAAGATAACAGGAATATCACACAACAATATGCAAAAAAGGTGAAGATAGCTCATCATTTTCTGAATTCAGCAGTGGAAAGTTGTTTGAACTTAGAAACAGAGCTGAATATTGATAATAGCTAAGCATGGAGCTTTTACAGATAATCACATTGTGATTTGAGGATTGCTGACATAGAGAACATGGATGTATTCAACAGACTAGCAATATTATGCAGGAATCATATTTTGCAATTTGATTTGAGCTTAAATTGAATAGCAAAATACTCAAATCGGTTTGTTGAACAGCGGACATTGCCAGTTGTTTTGACGAATCAACTCGAATCGATTTGAGTGATTTGAGTGATTCAGCCATAGAGAATAATGGGGAACACAAATCGCCCCATTGTCCCTCATGGTTACGTCCTAGGGACACCAAAGTGATTTGGGTGGTAGGGCGTAATGGCTGCTACCTACCACCCAACCTTCAAAAGAAATGAGCAAGCAGACAATTTTTAATTTTTGTTTAACCTTTCCCCCAAACCCCCTTATCGGGTTTTTTGGGGAAAGGTTAAAAAATAAATAAAAATCACCCACTTGCCCATTTCTTTTGTGGGTTGGGTGGTAGGTAGCATCCATCACACTGTACCACCCAACCCACTTTGGTATCCCTAGAACATACCCAAGGGGAACAATGGGGTATTTTGAGTTGTGCATTGTTCCCTATGGCTGAAACAAACTGCACTCACAGAGTATTGTATTGTAATTTGCAATGCATTTTGCGTTCCTGCCTTGCAGATTTAACTCTGAGAACTAGAAGCACACAGTGAAAGGGAATCTGTCCCTCCTGACACAGAATGCTACACATTTTTTCAAACACATTTTGGCCAAAAAAGAATCACTGACTCAGAATCCACTGCCAGCCACAGTGCCTGCACTGCAGTAACATCACTGACATAAGTTGCTCTCTCTTATACAATTATGACTCTATTGCAACAGCTACACCCTTGGCAGCAAGCATGGCCATAAGCTCAACTAGAACGTCTTTAGCCGCATTTTGACTGATTACACCTTGCAATGCAGAATGCAGATTGTAGAGCGGACCAGAGCAGTGAGTGAAGCACAAGTTAGTCAAGACCACACATGGAGCTCATCACAGCAATCACCAAGAAATATTCAGACACATAGAGCTGAGCTGCCAATGTCTATTTCTTGCCACAACACAATCAAATCAAACCACAGGAAGGCTGGGACTTCTGACTTTGTCAATCTGAGTTCCAGCAAAACCAGATAGTTAACAGCAAGCAATAGCACAGCACAGCAAGCTTATTATACTTATTCAGTGCTGAGAAAACCACAAAATCAAACCTTCTGTCCTTCCATCCTGCCTGTCACAGAGAGACAGGAGGACAGAGCAGTCATGGCCTGATGGACCAATGGTCTGACAAGAAACAAAGCTTATGCTCTTACCATGAGAAGAAGTCTTATTTTTTCTTTTCTTCTCTAGCATACATATCTGCCTGCCCATGTCTGGATAACATCATGGCCTCAGATTGGTGCTGGGCCCCAGCTAACAGCCTGACACATGGGTCAGGCCAACGGTCCATCATCTCATAATTGGCCATGGCAGTGGCATGTGTGCTTCTCTATGTGTGTCAGCAGCACTAACGGGCAGCCTGTGACACACCTGTTGTGGGGGTTGGCATGGTGGGATGACCTGCCAGTGGTATTACATTGGATGGAGGTGACCATGAGTCACTCACCCTCCATGGACAGCTGGAAAGCCTAGCAGGGGGAGTTTGGCCTTCAGGAAGACCAGCCACTCCACCAAGTCAGCATCCATGTCGGCACGATGGGGTGTTACCACATCCCTGGCCATGGAGAACATCTTCTCGCTCTGGATGCAGGTTGGCGGACATGAGAGGAAACATCTGGCAACCACTGCCAAGTCCGGCTAGATTTGGTGGTGCCTTGCCCAAAACTGGATCAACTCTATCTCCCAGCCTGCCATCAGCTCCTGGGTTTGCAGATCACACTGCTCAGCACTGCTGTAGTGAGCTCCTCCCATACCCCTTGCAAGGTGCCAAGGAACCCCTCCATGAACCACTGGGTGGAACACGGAGGTGGAGCTGCCAGGTCACTTGGCCCTGTGAGGGACACCACACTGCTTGAGGGACACCACACTGCTTGACCAGGAAGTGGCAGTAATGCTGCTGTTAGGGGTGGACTGCACACTAGCTGTAGGTGCTCCAGAATCCTCCTCTTGGTTGTGCCCCAGTCTCCTCCTCGGCTCACCTAACCTCTGCAAGCAGGAAGTTCTTTCAACTGGGCAGCTCATCAGGAGTGATGACTTTGCCATTCAACCTTGGATCACATAGGTAAGACAAAACATGCAGTTCCAATGCACCCAAGCATGCCCTGAGTGCATCCAGCACTCCAGCCTTCAGCCCATCTGCAAAGGTTATTGCTTCCCCAATGGTCAGGGTGGACTGGAGTTCACTCGTCGTCTTCTTAAGGAAAAGAGCAGGGGACAGAGCCTGGCTCAGCATTGCTTTCTTGGCACACAAGCAGCTTGAAGCAGCAAAGATCAGCTTGCCAAGATAACCTCAGAAATGAGTGCCCATTCCTGCTGGATAAGTCACACAGTTCCAAGCCACATCTCCTTGCCCGGGAGTGAATGGCCAGCTCTTGCTCCTGCAGGCACTGGATTAGGGAGGAGGAGCTAGCAACCTGGATAGGACAGCAGCAAAAGACAGCTCCTCCACCACTGTCACGGGAAGAGCTGACTCCCTGACAAAGGAGCACCTCCCTCCATTTCTACCTCAGCCGCCACAGGCAGCTGCGCTGCGAGACCAAGCTCCTCCAGAAAGGAGAGCCTGTGCACAACCACATCAACAGGGATGGGGATGAGTCAGGGAGTAGGTCCCTCTCACTGTTGCCCACCACAACCAGCAGCAGCACCCATCCCTCTACCTGCCACTCTGCTCCTGGCTCTGCCTCGCACCCACCCAGACATCTTGGGGTTGTTGTTTTTTTAATTGAAGCCCTAACTCTGATGTGGGTGGGGGGAGAGAAGAGTTGCCTTTAATGCGGATATTTTTAAAAGGGGGGTTGGGTGATCTAGTCATGCTGTGTGTGCCACCCAAATAAAGAAGCGAGCAGTAATAGGCAAGTCTAAGGGAAGGCAAAGGGCAGGGGATTACTATGGCCTCTCTAACCCAAACCCACCCCTCCTGTTCTACAGTCCTCCTGCTACTATTATGGATATTTATATACAGCTCTTCAACAGAAGTTCTCAAAGCAGTTTACAAAGAAAAATAAATAATACATAAATAAGATGGCCCCCCTCTAGTTCTATAACCTGACCAAGGCGCACGGTGGGAGGTCTCACATTCTGCCCTCTTCTGTTGGAGGCTTCTGGCGCCTTCGGCTGGAGCCTGCCAGGTATTGCTCTCTGACGCACTCTTGGGCCAAGAAGACACCAGGATTCAAAACCTGGTGGGGGGAGCAGATGGGCACCTGTCAGATACCTACCCACCCCAAAAATAACAAAAATTAAAAACTCAAAAAGAAGGGAAACAGAGAGAGCCTGGCAGGTTGGGCACCAGACAGAAGTCAACACAGCAGCCAACAAACACAAACAAAAACAAAGAATCGAGACAGGCAGGCAGCAGCAGCAGCAGCAAATGTGCAACTTTTGCTGCAAAAGAAAAATGAAAATAATCAACCCAATTATTAAATCTCTCTCTCTCTGCCACCCAGCAGTCCCTTAAATACATTTTGAAAATCCCTCCTTTGGTCTCCCCTCTCCCTGCTCCCCCCCCCCAGCCATGGAGGCACAGTTGCCCATGCCAACACTTGATTCGAATGGTAACAAGCCAACCAAGAAGCAAGGAGATCTCAAGTCAATCAGAAGCCAGTGCCAGAAAACCAATCAGCAAGGGGGAAACATGGAGACAAAATGGTGCTCAAATCACTTCAATCAATTCATGCTCGAATCAGGCCCTTCATTCCAAAGGAGATTCTATTTGAGTTTGAATCACTCAAATTGCCCTGATTCAAGCTTCAATAGAGTCAGCTCAAATCTATTTGCACATCTCTACAACCAGGGGTGGAGCTACCATTGTGCAAACGGGTTCAAAGAACCTAGGTCACCAATGGGAAGGGCTGCTGAAGCCCGTGGGGGGGCATGGTTCGGGATCCGTAAAAGCCCTGAACGAACTCGCATCCCCCCACCCACTGCCAGGGCTCTAGTGAGCCCCGAGAGCCTGCTCTGCTGTGATTTCAGGCAGCATTTGCTGCCTGAAAGCCTCTATTTCCCTTTCCCTCCCTCCATTTGGGGAGAGAAAGGGAAATAGGTGTTTCCAGGCAGCAAGTGCTGCCTGAAATGACAGGGCAGAGCTTGCTTGGGCTCTCCAGAGCTCGAGGCCATGCCTCCTTTGAATGTGACATCACATGCAAATGGGTGTGTGGCCTTGAGCTCCGGAGAGCAAGTGTAAAGTGGGGCAAAAAAACACTAAAACACAAAAAATACTTCACATATATGCTGATGGGATCTGAGCTGTTGGTGACTGACCAGGAGAGAGAACTTGGGGTCATGGTGGACAGCTCATTGAAAGTGTCATCTCAGTGCATGGCAGCTGTAAGAAAAGCTAATTCCATGCTAGGAATAATTAGGAAGGGAGTTGAAAATAAAAATGCTAATATTATAATGCCCTTATAAAAATCTATGGTGCAACCACATCGGGAGTACTGTGTACAGCTTTGGTCATTGTATCTTAAGAAGGATATTGTAGAACTGGAAAAGGTGCAGAAGAGGGCAACCAAAATGATCAGGGGCCTGGAGCACCTTCCTTATGAGTCCAGGCTACAGCATCTGGGGCTCTTTACCTTGGAAAAGAGGCAACTAAGGGGAGACATGATCGAAGTGTATAAAATTATGCATGGAGTGGAGAGGGTAGACAGAAAGAAATTTTTCTCCCTCTCTCACAACACTAGAACCAGGGGTCACTCCATGAAACTGAAGGTTGGGAAATTTAGGACTGACAAGCAAAATTACTTTTTCATTTCACACAGCACATAATTAATCTATGGAATTCCTTGCCATGGGATGTGGTGATGGCCACCAGCTTGGATGGCTTTAAAAGGGGCTTAGACGAATTCATGGAGGACAGGTCTATCAATGGCTCTGGGCCACCTCCAGTCTCAGAGGCAAGATGCTGCTAGATGCCGGTTGCAAGGGAGCAGCAGCAGGAGAGAAGACATGCACATCCCTCTTGCCTGTGGGCTCCCCAGAGGCATCTAGTGGGCTACTGTGTGAAACAGGATGCTGGACTAGATGGGACTTGTGCCTGATCCAGCAGGGTTCTTCCGTCGGGGCTCTTACCGAGCCCAAGCCACACCCCATGCACATGATGTCACACACACGCAGGATGTCTCTTTAGGGGCTGCCAGGTAGGGCTTGCCCTAGGCCGCCTTTTGGCTGGCTCCATGCCTGTCTACAACTGACCTCCCCCTAAAGCCACTAAACACCAAAGATACCTCTTCTTGAAAGCCTGGCTCTACCCTGGCTCACTGGCTGATCTTGGGCCAGTCAGTTATTTTCCAAGTAACAAACCTACGTCACAGATTTGTTGTGAAGTTAAAAAGCGGGAAAGAATATCATGTGTGTTTCCCTCAGCTCTTTGGTAGAACCAAGTGATAAAAATGTGATAAATATTATGAAATAATTTCACCATTTAGGAACATTATCCAAATGAAATACCAGTTCCCTTTACCTAAACCCTGATAGTAGCTTCTGGGAACCCATGATTTGGGGGCACCAGCAGCAGGGTCTCACATGCTGAGCCCTCTATCTCACCCTCCTTGGCATGTTATTTTTGAAAAGGAGGGGGATAGAGAAAGAGCAAATGTGGAGGAGAGGAGAGGAGAGGAGAGTGATGTGCTAGAGTGTCTTGCTCTAGCTGCTTACCTCTCTCCTCCACGCTCCCCCTTCCTTCCTTAATAGCAGCAGCTGCACAACCCACAAGGCATGCATGAAGCAGGCTGAAGAAAGCTGGATTAGGGCAGACAGCCAATAAACCTGTCAGTTCAGGAGGCTAAGGGAAGATGTTTGAAAAATATGTACTGTCTGCAAAGCACTTTGCAATATTGTGCATTTACTTACACTGAGTAACAGTTGTTTTAATTCATGGTTCTGGCCGAACTGTCTACTGTACTTGTCAATACTGGATGAATTTATACCAGGTTTATACGAATAGTGAGTCAGCCATACAGGGTAGCCCACCTCAAGTTAGAGAAACCTTGCTTGTTTGTTGCCTACCTGGGACTGCAAAAATAAACCGGCAAGCATCTGGTCATCCTCAGCACATGGCTGACGGGCCGGATTACACTTGGTGGCTCACAAATTCTGCAGGCGTGGTCTGTACTATAATCCCTTTTCAAGAATCAATAAGCCAGAGAATGGTCTCAAATCAAGATTCAGACAAGATCTGTATGGCACAATGCATGATCAGTATTATTTAAAATAAATACACAAAACAGAAAAAGAGAACAACGACCACCTTTACTCCTTTCCCCTCATCGAAAGTAACAATGTGTAGTAATCTCTGGAACGAGCCTTACATATAATCCATTGCAGTCATTACCAAGGGCATTTGCCCCTCACCCCACCCCACCCCACCCCTTTCTGTTTCAGAAACCTAATATGTGGGACATAGCGCACCCACCTATAAATGCACTTTGCCACTTCTGTGCCGCTGCCACACCACCATCACACACACACACACACCATTTTTATGGTGCTGCTGCCCCGGTCATTACAGTGCTGTAGAGAGGTTTAGGGAACCTTGGACAATTCTGCAACTAGTTATTCTGCTGGTTGAATCCCTGTGCAGTGTGGAAGGCTGGAGGGAATATTCTAATCTGCTACCTCAGCTTTAGAGAGAGGCCTTCCAGCTCTCAACAGTGTGCTTTCAGCCAACTCGCAGTCACAGCTTCTTCTGTTCCTCTCTTTGTTTTCAAATTAAAAACTGCTGAGTCACACACACAATCTGCCAAACACTCATCCCCGCAGGTGAATTTCCCCATACAGGAATATCCACAGAACATTAAGGCTCCTTTGTGACAAATCCCAGTCTCCCATCCAGGGCAATTTGAGACAAAACCATAGCAAAAGACCCATTTGCAGTAATCAGATAGCAAATTCATAGATAGATAGATAGATAGATAGATAGATAGATAGATAGATAGATAGATAGATAGAATAAATAAATATACATACTAAATAATAGTATAATAAATAGTATAATAAATGAGCGCCAGCATGGTGTAGTGGTTAGAGTGCTGGACTAGGACTGGGGAAACCCGAGTTCAAATCCCCATTCAGCCATGATACTTGCTGGGTGACTCTGGGCCAGTCACTTCTCTCTCAGCCTAACTTGCTTCACAGGGTTGTTGTGAGGAGGAACTTAAGTATGTAGTACACCACTCTGGGCTCCTCAGAGGAAGAGCGGGATACAAAATGTAAAAATAAATAAAATAAATAAATACACACACACATTACATATTACATACATACACTCATTTCCATGCTGGTGTGAAAGGCTCATCCAATTTTGCAGAAATAAGGAGATCAACAACTGTTAACTTGTTTGTTTTATCAGAATTAAACAGCCATTGTATTCAATTTTCTCTTTCATTACACATTCCACATTATCCATTTAATCCCTAAACAAAAACAAATAGAAACAGACACATACAAGATGTGCTAATCATCTGCATTTGACAGATAATTTATTACTTGTCTCTACCTGCTCATGATAATATTAGGAATGGGTGCTTCAGTTAACTGAGGTACAACAGGTATAACACCATAAGTGTCCAGTTTCTAATCACTCAACTCTCCCCAAATGTTATCCTATTATAATCTAGGTGCTGTTACTCTCTCTCTCTCTCTCTCTCTCTCTCTCTCTCTCTCTCTCTCTCTCTCTCTCTTCATTTTTGCATCTAATGTTAGTCAATTTGTGCATGCATTGCCTGTAACCAGAACAGTAATAGGTTTCCACTTGAGATTAGACAATCGTCTTAAGGAGGGAATAGTGTTTTGAAATGGTGGGTCATTAGCTGGCTGGCCATTCCTTTGTGAGTTAATTATTGGCTGATGGGTGAAAAGGTCAGAAGGATCTTTTTTTGAATGGCTCTGATTATTCTGAATGAGCGACCCTATGTAAGGGCTTGGATCCAGAGTGTACTTAAGGGAGTGCCTTCTTTGTCAGGGTCACACCTATATAATTTTAGAACCCAGATCTGAAGGGTTTCAGAGTCCCCATCCCCACTTGAGGGCTGGGGTGTGTGCGTTGGAGACATCAAATCTTTTTAAAAAAACATTTTTTAAGCGCTGATGCACAGCGGGGATGGGGGCTGCCTCGGCGGAGGGAGGCGGTGGCAAGAGCTCCTTCTCGAACATATAGACCCATTTCAGGCCTCTGCGCACATGCACAAAGTTAAAAGAAAAAGACTTTACTTGCCCAGCAGGTGTGGGGCAGTAGTGGGGCTCTGGGGAGGCTCCCCAGAACATTTGGACCCCCAGCAGAAGACAGGAGGCCACGGACCAAATCCCCATGGCTAAGTGCGCCTCTGTTCATTGTCATGAACCCTTTATTATTAAGATCATCAAGGGAGGTCTGGTTAGGGTTGGTACCAACTCATTTGGTGGTGACTCAGGACTGAGCCTTCTCTGTGGCTCCCCCAGGGCTTTGGAACATGCTGCCTATCAAAATAGGAGCATCTCCATCTCTGATTGCTTTTTAAAAGACCCTCAAGACACACCTGTTTTCTCAGGCTTTTAACTGAACTTAATTTTAGACTGTTTGTTTTTATCCCATGAAATTGTTTTAACTGTTTTATTATGTTTGTTTAAAAGTTAATTGTTTTAACTGTTTTTACTCTATTTTATATTTGTTATGTTTTAAATTGTATACACTGCCTAGAGATAGACATATCAGGCGGTATATAAATAATAATAAATAATAATTAAAATAATGGCTCTGTCAAAAAGGATGGAGGAACACTTGATAGGAGAGGCTGATGTCAACATAATAAATAATAAAGGGTTCATGACAATGAACAGAGGTGCACTTAGCCATGGGGATTTGGTCTGTGGCCTCCTGTCTTCTGGGAAGGGGGCTCCAAATGTTCTGGGGAGCTTCCCCAGAGCCCCACTGCTGCCCTCCCCTTGGTGTCATCACTTGGTGTCATCACTTCTGCCCTCCCCTGCAAGATATATGCATATTGAGCCCATGTGAAAAGAACAGCTAAGCTGCTGTGCGAGAGAGACTAGAGATGGAAGTCTGCACTGACTTTCCTTTCAAGGGGAACCAGAAGCCAAGGCACACTGTGAACCTTTGAGACTTCTCAGGGAAGTAGATCAGCCACAGAGCGCAGCAACAGTCTTAGCCATGGACGTACACAGTGTGTGGGGGGTGGGGCGTGTAGTATACAAATTAAAGCAACGACTGCTTTACATCAGTCTGGCCATGAATTAGGAGGAGGGCAACTGCTGCCCAAAGACAACCCACGTCCTTAGCTTGATCAAAAAGGAAAAGGTCATAAAATGGGGTGCGATAATCTCACTTAGAATTCCCAAAACAGAACATGCAGACTTATTTAAGCAATTTTATCTATCTATCTATTTATTTATTTGTTGCATTTTTTTATACTGCCTTTCTGCCTTGACAAAGGCACCCAAAGCGGTTTACAACATAAGATTAATAAAATGTTGTCACAGGCTGTTGGTCTTTTCAGGAGCGGAGGACAAGAGCTCACTCGCCTGGGTGCCTCCTTTCTTGCCTTCCTCTCAGGGCACACAGGTCTTTCAGTACTCCTGGGAAGGGGTCATCACCAGGCTTGGTGAGGGGCAGCGGCAAAGGCAGCAGTGGCGGCCCCTGCCCGGCAGTCCATGGCCCCGGCAGCACTGTGGTTCCCTGCCCGCTCCTCTACCACTGCCACCACCTCCTCCTCCTGGCCACCGACTGAAGCGAAGCAGAAGATGATATCCGATGACAGATGTATCATTAACACAAAGAATGTAAAATTGTGAAACATAAATAAAAGGAGGCAACATTAGCAATTCAGGCACAGACATACAGACAATTATATGTAACTCAGACAACTTTATATAATAAATTCTTGGCTTTTGGTGACACTTGGTTACAGATGTGCAAGTCCTACTGTTGAGCAAAACCCTCCACTACAGTTCAGGTGTGCTCATGGTGGATTTATTATCTCAACAGAAAGCTTGGACTCATTCCTAGAATTTTCTACAGTTTAACAGCCATCCATCTTTCCAAACCTCTCTAAAACATTCCTAGAAAACATTCCTAGATGTCTAGCCACTTGATATAGCAAACACTATCAGTGATGGGACACTACAGACTGAAACATACACTAGACTTGTAACTGGAAACTCAGCTGGTGGCACATGACCCAGGCCATCCATGCCCTTCCCCACTTGGCACCCTAGGGAACCTCCTAGTTCTCCTAGTGGACAGGCCAACCCTGACAGGAATGAGCACCAATGAGAACAATCAAATTGCAAAAAGTGGGCAGATTTTTTTGTGGCAAATTCTTCTGGCCCAAGGCAACGGACTTCACAGTCAAACTCCTTCTAGGTGTTCCGCACATTCCTACCTTGCAAAAGAAACCAAATGACCATTTAGAATTCAGGTGATACTTGGTTATGGTTATGATACTTGGTTATATCACCTGTGATTCTGTATTTCTTTCAACAAGAGTGTTCTCTGAAAAGAAAAACTGGTAGGACACCTTTAAAAGCTGTGCTGGGGGAGGGGTGAAATTCATTATCTTGTTAAATGCAGAGGGCAATGGCTTGAGTGAGTTTCCCATATGTAATCAGCACTAAAGGGCATAATCCAACAATTATCAAAATAATTTCAGATTGGGAAAACTTGGAGGCTGGGCTAGCAATTTGGTTCAAGCAATGAAGAAACAAATTATGTGGATCTGGGAGATGGTCGTGCTCTCCTTGGCAACAGTGCATTTCTCTCATGATGTACATCATCCTTGGAGAAGAGAACCATTGCTTTACTGACTAAAATCCATCAGATCTGGCTGGCTTTTTCCAACAGCAGCCAGCCAGATGCTTCTGGAAGCTCACAAACAGGACATGGATAATTTCCATCTCCTATTTATCTGTAGCACTGGTAAATCACATATTTAGGTGGCCTACTAAACAAAAAACAAAAAAAAACACCCTGTCATTGTTGATCTTTTCACAGTCAGTAAGTATTCACAGATAACCACAACATATTGCTCACAGCTTTTTCTTCCAGAACATCCGGGTGGGTAGACTTTGATTAATAACTATATTAGACCCAGTCTTGCCAAGATACCAGGTGTTGGACTAGCAATCAAATAGCAGAAAAACCATGTATGGAATTACTCTCTCAGTAGCCAAGGAGCAGAAAGGAAATAATGGGTGTTCTGTTGCACAATTGCATTTGCACAGCTTTCCGACAGACAGAAACAGTCCTCTTGCACAACACCGTCGGCAGTGATTACACAGGTGCAGCAGCATGGGTGGTGCTCCAACCGCGTTGCCCTGTGTAGTATGTCAGTCATTCTCACATTTTAAACAAGTGCTGATGGGCACTATTTTAATAAAGAAACATTATCCATTTGTTTCCATGGGATTTGTGCATAACCCCTGCTAACTTGGCAAAGAGACACCTTTTAATGTGGTGATTCTCTTTATTTAGCAGGGGGAGGGTAACTGGCCCTATCCACCCCCAGAACAGTAATTCCAGTGACTGTTGCTGGTGTCTATCTTATGTTTCTTTTTAGATTGTGAGCCCTTTGGGGACAGGGATCCATCTTATTTATGTATTATTTCTCTGTGTAAACCGCCCTGAGCCATATTTGGAAGAGCGGTATAGAAATCGAATTAATATAATAATAAATAATCCAGCCACATCTGGGGGATGGCTTACTTTTTTGCCCCAGCCTCATTTTGAATAAAGCTTGAGGCAAGGAGTGCAAGGTGATTGGCTGATGGACCAGGAGGGGAGGGGATGAAAGGACTTCTCCCTCCCTGCCTGGGCATAGTGTGGGCACTTGCTAGTCACCCTTTGGGGGGCCAGATAGGGATTTTTGGCTTTCATCGAATTGACCTCTGATGGGGGTCTTTTTTGCCTGCCTTGCAGCATGTTCCTTAGTTAGGTTTCCTGGTCACAACTGCAGGTCCAATCCGTTATCAGGAAAAGTAACATTGGGCTAGTGAGCACCTTAAGACATGTGTTTGGCATCATGAGGAGTTCCTGTCAGTCCCTAGATTCTTTATGGTCAAGAAGGGCAGCATCAGCCATAGGGCCTCAATGCTGCTTGGAGCTAAGCTGTGTTGGCCTATCCATTTTAGGTTGGGACTCACTCCATTGGATCTTTAGTTACTGTATTGTAGGGGGTTTGGTCTTTGCTTTTGCATGTTTGATTAGCCCTCATCCTGAGTCATGATTTTGTACTCAAAAGTACTCTGATGTAGTCCCATGTGTTACATTTAATGTGCCGCAGAACACAGAATGTACAGTCATTTAATATTTCACTTCTGGGAAGTGCAGTGGTGACCCTTATCCCAAGCATGGTGTCCTGTGTGACAATGTAAGTTAGCTATGAAAAATGAGCATTTCAAAGCCTACACTAATGAGAATCTATGCTTCAACATTTCAATTCTCAACATTTCAGCTGAAAGAACAGACTGTGGGGCTACTCTCACAATCAACAAAAATTGGGCTAGGAGAGCCTAGCCTGATTTATGTTGATCGTGTAAATCACCAGGCTCGCAGGCGAGCCCGGTGGTTTACAAGCAGGTTACCTGCTCAAGTAGCCCTCCCTAAAGCCTGGGTTTGCGGAGCGAGCGCTTTCTGATTGTAAGTAGCCGCAGCGCAGCTCCGCGCCATGGCTACTCACCGCAGCTACTCACGAGGAGACCCGGGGGGGGTCCTTCCCAAGGCAGTCTTGGGAAAGAAAGACCTTGAGACGAGGCTAACTTGAAAATTACCTCTGGAGTCTACTTAGACTTCCCTAATATAGGGAAAGGCATGAGAAATTCACTTGGCAGCTGTTGAAGCTGAGGGCAACCATCCCACTGCCCGCTAAGTAACTGGTCCCCAATATGCCAACAAATGGAGAGTCCATGATCCCATGAGACTCCTGAGCATGTTAAGAGTGAGACCTACAAGCCTGTGGTCTCAGAATTAAGCAGAGAGGCCCACAGAAGAGCAGTGCTAGCAACAGAGAAACACCTTTAAAAGGAGGCAGGCAGGTCCTACATGCTCCTCTGGTGACCCGCCACTGCCCCACACCACCCCATTGTGGTGTTGTCTTTCTTTAAATCTGACTTGAAAGCAGCTTGACAGCAGCTGCTGTCCCATTTAAACTGCCACGCCACACTGATGGGATGCTGTTCCCAGCAACCCTCCCACAGCATGCAAACAAATGGGGTAGACACATGTGCCTACCCCATTTGCATGCATTCCTCCTTTATAAGGGACTCCTCACCCCGCACTGAAATATTCAGCTGAAGGAGGCCTAATTGTTTCAGCACTTCCCCAAAGAGGAGCCAAAACAACTGGAGCACATCCCTATCTGGGAGTGTAGTGGTTTGCTGGTTTTCACACATTTAGGCTGCTGAGGATAGAAATTTACCCCCTAAGTTGTGGTCCTTTCCTTCCAATGATGCCTCATGTCTTTATTGGTCTGGGTACAATTGATTGGGCCACTAGATTTTTTTAAAGCAAACATTTGCAACAATATGTTGTGTTAGGCTATATTCTACTACTTCAGTTTTGGAATGAATTTGAACATTTTCCTTGTGCTGCCTTCATTATATATGTGTTAATGTAAAATTATCATTATTCTGTTATGGATACAAACTCTACAGAAAGGACAGAAAGACAGGGAGAAGCAGATTGTGGGTGGAGCAGAACTGTATGTTAAAGAAGGCATAGAATCCAATAAGCTAGAAAATCTAGGAGGACCAGAGTCCTCTCCACAGAATCATTATGGGCGACAATATGAAGACTGAAATGAAATGTGTTGCTAGGGACATGCTATTGCCCTCCGGATCAAAATGCTGAGAGTGACCTAGAGTTGGAGAAGCAAATCAGAGAGGTGTCAAAAAGAATCAGAGCTGTAATAATGGGTGACTTCAATTACCCTCACATAGAATGGGCAAATTCACGTGTGGGTATGGACAGCCAGATATCTAGACATTCTAAATGAATGCGCCTTAGAACAGTCCAGCTTGAGGGTGAGCCCTCAGACCAGCTTGGCTCAATAGCAAATTGGTTCAAGGTCTTGCCAGTGTGCACATCCCTACACACTGTAGAACTGGAAAAAGTGCAGAAGAGATCAGGGGCCTGGAGCACCTTCCTCATGAGGCAAGATTATAGCATCTGGAGCTTTTTAGTTTGGAAAAGAGGCAACTATGGGGAGACATGATAAAGGTGTATAAAATTATGCATGGAGTAGAGAGAGTGGACAGAGAGAAATTTTTCTTCCGCTCTTACAACACAAGAACCAGGCATCATTCCAGGACACTGAGGGCCGGAAAATTTAGGACCAACAAAAGGAAGTACTTTTTCCACTTAGCGTAGAATTAATCTATGGAATTCTTTGCCATGGGATGTGATAATGGCCACTAGCTTGGAGAAAAGGTCTAGGTGGCCAAATGTCACCTACATTCTCAGAGGCAAGATGCCTCTAAATACCAGTTGCAGGGGAGCAACAGCAAGCAGGAGGGCATGTCCTCACCTCTTTCCTGTGTGCTTCTCAGAGGGATCTGGTGGGCCAATGTGTGAAAAAGGATGTTGGACTAGATAGGCCTTGGGCCTGATCCAGCCATGCTATTCTTCTGTTCTTAGCATAAGCAATTTTTAGTTCACTTACAAATTGGGAAATATACATGAAGCTGTAAGAATATTTGCAAGTACATTTGAAGAAAGAGCAGATGTAGAAAATATCTTCCTGATTTTTATTTTTTTATTTTCTTGCTGATTCTGAAGAAATAGAAATATTAGACCACATAAACCACTACTGAGCATGGCAAAGAGGGAAAATGGATACATACATGGATTTGGAAAATAGATAGGAGAGGTCTTTTATAGGTACAGAGATTACAAATCAGCAATTAATATGCAAACTAATCTCCAGAGAATTCAAATACTTTTTGCTTCACTAGCATTTCTATTCAGTTCATCACAATCTTTTATTCCAAAACTCCCAAGGCAAAGAATAAAGAATTCAAAAGGCTGAAAGACAAAAGCAGAGAAGAGAAAAGGAATATTGAGATCAAGGGACAATCAATGGAAGAAAATGTGGTCATTAATTTATCTAATTAGACTGTGAGGAACAAAAAAAGGTGGGATTATTCCAAATGGAGATTCCTTTGACTCAACCATGCTGTTTTAACCTATTTTAACTTTTTTCAATTTATTTTTAAGTGATCTTATTAAATGGGCTTTGCAGTGTTAATCCATGCAATCAGCACAACAAATCCTGCAATCCCCTATAGAGAGAAAAGGGTTTAGATGACCTGAAAAGGGAAGAGTAAACTTTTACTATGTAACCTCATGGTCTTCAAGCACATATATATCATACATTATTCTGCAAAAAATATGCATGTTGGAGCATAAATAAAATCGTACAAATAAAAATGCCCATTTCATGAAAACATTTCAGATTACCAAAAGAAAATGGAACCCTGCTATGGTGATGTACTGACTGGATTTTAGAAAGTTACCACACACAGAGGAGATCCGTAAGAGCTGGCAGCTATTTGAATGTGTATCAATTATTCATATCTGGGTAGCTCAGCCTACAAGCAAAAAAAGAGTTAAAGGCCAGGTTTGTCCATATCTTTGTGAAGGCAACGATTGCCTTTCCAAGAAACTTCACTTAGAACCAAACTACATGTGACATCAAGCATATAATAGGTCCCTGTGTGCTTAGCTTTTGTTTCATAAATAACAGCCATGGGTAGGCAGAATCGGGATTAGGAACACAGAAAGCTGCCTAATACCATGCCATACCTGCTGGCAGGTCAGCAGGCTGTTCCAGGGGAAGGGTGGTAAGAAATCTAATAGCTGTCCCCCTTTCCAGCTGTCCTGCCAGCTCTTTGACCTCAGGGAGCACTGCCAACATCCCACATAACCTTACCTTTCTCCTCTGCAATGCCAGGTCGGTCCAAAATAAATCAGAACTCATCCATGATTTGATCATGGATGAAGGGGCCGACCTGATGTGTATTACTGAGACTTGGTTGGGGGAGGCTAGTGGTCCAGTTTGGTCCCAGCTTCTCCTGCCAGGATATTCTGTAGAGGAGCAGGTGAGGGGAGGTGGGCGGGGACGTGGAGTGGCTGTGGTCTATAAGGATAACATCTCCCTTACCAGGGTCCCTGATAGGGTATCGGACCATATCGAATGTGTGTACTTGAGTTTGGGGACCAGGGATAGATTGGGACTTCTGTTGGTGTACCGATAGCCCCGCTGCCCAGCGGAATCCCTTACTGAGCTCATGGACCTGGTCGTGGAACTTGCGTCGGAGTCTCCCAGACTTTTGGTGCTAGGGGACTTCAATGTTCATTTTGGGACCAATTTGTCCGGGGCAGCTCAGGAGTTCATAGCGGCCATGACGACTATGGGCCTATCCCAAGCAGTCTCTGGATCGATGCATATTGCAGGTCACACGCTTGATTTGGTCTTTTATTCTGATCAGGGTGGTGTTCCATGGGTGGGGACTCCTACGATCTCCACGTTGTCATGGACGGACCACCATCTGGTTAAGGTTGGATTTACAACCGCTTTCCACTTTCGCAGGGGTGAGGGGCCTATTAGAATGGTCCGCCCGAAGAGGTTACTGGATCCGGTAGGATTCCAAGAAGCCTTGGAGGGGTTTAATGTTGGCTCTGCTGGTGATCCTGTTGATGCCCTGGTTGAGAACTGGAACAACTTGCTCACCAGGGCAGTAGACACGATTGCTCCTAAGCATCCCCTCCGACCTGCTTCAAAATTGGCGCCTTGGTATACGGAAGATCTACGGGGGCTGAAGTGGCAAGGTAGGCGACTGGAGCGCAAGTGGAGAAAAACTCAACTCGAATCCAACAGATTACGACATAGAGCACATTTAAAGATCTATGCTCAGGCGATACATGCGGCAAAGAAGCGGTTCTTTTCTGCCCGTATTGCCTCTGCGAGTTCACGTCCAGCGGAATTGTTCAGGGTTGTGAGGGGACTAGTATCTGCTCCCTCTCCCTTGAACCAGAATTTGGAGGCATCAGTTACCCGCTGTGGTGTGTTTAATGAATTTTTCACAGACAAAATCTCTCGGGTTCGGGCCGACCTAGATGGAGACACCACAATTAATTTGATGTCTGAACTGGAGGTGTCCGACAACTCCTTATACGATCCAACTGGATCAATTTCTGTTTGTGACTCCTGATGATGTGGACAAGCTGCTTGGAGTGGTGAGGCCTACCACTTGTCCTCTTGATCCTTGTCCAACATGGCTTGTTCTATCTAGCAGGAAGGCTGTTGTAGGCGGCCTGGTAGAAATCATAAATGCTTCTCTGAGGGAGGGCAGGATGCCTCCTTGTCTCCTCCTGCCTCCTGCAATTATTAGACCTCTTCTAAAGAAGCCTGCATTAGATCCCTCAGAGTTGAGCAATTATAGGCCAGTTTCCAAAATCCCGTGGCTGGGCAAGGTAATTGAGAGGGTGGTGGCCTCTCAGCTCCAGATGGTCTTGGAGGAAACTGATTATCTAGACCCATTTCAAACTGGTTTTTGGGCAGGCTATGGGGTGGAGACTGCCTTGGTCGGCCTGATGTATGATCTTTGGCAATTGACAAATTGGCAATTGACAGAGGAAGTGTGACTCTGTTGGTCCTCTTGGATCTCTCGGCGGCTTCCGATACTATCGACCAAAGTATCCTTCTGGAACGTCTGAGGGGGTTGGGGGTGGGAGGCACTGTTTTACAGTGGTTCTGCTCCTACCTCTCAGACAGATTCCAGATGGTGTTGATGGAGATTGTTGCTCTTCAAAATCTGAGCTTAAGTATGGTGTTCCTCAAGGCTCCATACTCTCTCCAATGCTTTTTAACATCTACATGAAACCGCTGGGAGAGATCATCAGGGGATTTGGAGCTGGGTGTTACCAGTATGCTGATAACACCCAGATCTACTTCTCCATGTCAACTTCTTCAGGAGTTGGCATATCCTCCCTAAATGCCTGCCTGGAAGCAGTAATGGGCTGGATGAGGGAGAATAAACTGAAGCTGAATCCAGATAAGACGGAGGTACTTATTGTGCGGGGTCGGAACTCTAGAGACGATTTTGATCTGCCTGTTCTAGACAGGGTCACACTTCCCCAAAAGGAACAGGTTCGCAGTCTGGGAGTACTTCTGGGTCAACGTCTCTCCTTGATTTCTCAGATTGAGGTGGTGGCCAGGGGTGCTTTCTATCAGCTTCGGCTGATACGCCAGCTGTGCCCGTTTCTTGAGATCAATGACCTCAAAACAGTGGTACATTTGTTGGTAACCTCCAGACTGGACTTCTGTAATGCACTCTACGTGGGGCTGCCTTTGTACGTAGTCCGGAAACTTCCGTTGGTTCAAAATGCGGCAGCCAGGTTGGTCTCTGGGTCATCTCGGAGAGACCACATTACTCCTTTGTTGATGGAGTTACACTGGCTGCCAATAGGTTTCCGGGGAAAATACAAAGTGCTAGTTGTAACTTATAAAGCCCTAAACAGCTTAGGCCCTGGGTATTTAAGAGAGCGTCTTCTTCGCTATGAGTCCCACCGGCCATTGAGGTCACTTGAGGAGGTCCGTCTCCAGTTGCCACCAACTTGTTTGGTGGCTACACAGAAACGGGCCTTCTCGGCTGCTGCCCCAAGATTGTGGAATGCGCTCCCTGCTGAGATACGATCCTCCCCATCTCTGGCAATTTTCAGAAAACACCTGAAAACACATCTCTTCAACCACGCTTTCTCAGCTTTTAAAAACTTGTTTTTAAATTGTTCTGATTATTTAATTGTTGGTTTATGATGTTTTAATTGTTAATCATAGTTTTATGTTTTATAATGTTTGTTTTGATTATTAACTGATTTTGATGGTGTTTTAATGTAAACTGCCCTGAGCCTTTTGGAAGGGCAGTATAAAATTTTTATTATTAATAATAATAATAATAATAATAATGGAAAAGGAATGCTGCAAGTCCATCAAACAGTAGAGGAGGAGAAAAGAGGCCTTGAAGAATATATAAAGGACAGTGAAGAAGATGCACTTCAAATGGTCAATAATGCAAAACTATTCAACACCAATGAAACAAAGCAGGCCTACAAGAAAGAACAAGTCAAGAACCGAGCAGAAAAATGGAAAAATAAGCCACTGCATGGTCAATATTTGCATAATATAAGTGGAAAATCAGACATCACCAAGACCTGGCAATGGCTTAAGAATGGCAACTTGAAGAAAGAAACAGAGGGTTTAATACTGGCTGCACAAGAACAGGCACTAAGAACAAATGCAATAAGAGCAAAAGTCAAAAAATCCACCACAAACAGCAAGTGCCACCTTTGTAAAGAAGCAGATGAAACCATGGACCACTGAATCAGCTGTTGTAAAAAGATCGCGCAGACTGACTACAAACAAAGGCATGACAAAGTAGCAGGGATGATACACTGGAACATCTGCAAAAAATACAAGCTACCTGTAGCCAAAGATTGGTGGGACCATAAAATTGAAAAAGTTGTCGAAAATGAAGATGTAAAAATATTATGGGACTTCCGACTACAAACAGACAAACATCTGCCACACAATACACCAGATATAACTGTAGTCGAGAAGAAAGAAAAACAAGTCAAAATAATCGACATAGCAATACCAGGGGATAGCAGAATAGAAGAAAAAGAAATAGAAAAAAATCACCAAATACAAAGATCTACAAATGGAAATTGAAAGGCTGTGGCAGAAAAAGACCAAAATCATCCCAGTGGTAATTGGCGCCCTGGGTGCAGTTCCAAAAGACCTTGAAGAGCACCTCAACACCATAGGGGCCACAGAAGTCACCATCAGCCAATTACAAAAAGCAGCTTTACTGGGAACAGCCTATATTCTGCAACGATATCTATAACAACAGCAACAACATTGACAATAAAATGCATCATCCCTGCTACTTTGTCATGCCTTTGTTTGTAGTGGTGTTGAGGTGCTTGCTATTGTAAAAAGATCGCGCAGACTGACTACAAACAAAGGCATGACAAAGTACAGCCTCACAGTTAACAAGAGCCACTGGTCTGAACGGGAGATCACTCCAATCACCGCTGGGGCGGGGGAAAGGACTGCTCAGCTCAGCCCCTGGCAGCCACCCATCAGCCGGGCAGTGGCTGAATTTTTTTAAAAAAACCATAGGCTTGGCACGGTGGGGAGGGCTCCCCAGCCAATTGGAGCCCCCCCCCCGGACCTTGAAGGCCATGGACTGGAGCCCCAAGGTCCAGGGGTTAGAGCGCCTTCGGTTGTAACACATTTCCTTTCAGTCTTCATAATGTTACCCATAATGATTCTGTGGAGGACTCCAGTCCTCCTAGAAAACCTAGGTTTTCTAGCTTACTGGAATCTATCCCTTCTTTGAAATACAGTGCCACTCCTCCCCCAATCCTCCTGTCTCTATCCCTTCTATAGAGTTTATATCCAGGACTAATCCTGTCCCACTGGTTCTCACTGTTCCACCAGGTTTTTGTTACACCCACTATATCTATGTTTTCATTAGTAACCAAGTATTCCAGCTCACTCATCTTCGCTCAGAGGCTTCTGGCATTGGTATATAGACACCTATACGCTGCGTCCCTCACCTGGTGTTAGTGTGTGCTATCCCGCTTACCATCATTTGAACCATTTGAAAAGCTGTCCTATGTTTCCTTCTGCTCAATTCCTGGCTCTACTCTGTCCCCTTCTGATCTATCCAAAACACATTCACCCTCACACCTTAGGGGGCTTTGCTGGTCGAAGCAGATACCACCCAGTTCCTGTCGGCAACCCCTCAGGCATCATTTTAAAAGGTGCTCTGCAACCTTCTTGATTTTAAGTGCCAGCTGGCTGGTTCCATCTTGGTTCAAGTGCAGCCCGTCCCTATTGCACAGGTTTCACTTTCCCCAAAATGTATCCCAGTGCCTAACATAACTAAACCCCTCCTCCCAGCCCCACCATCTCATCCATGCATTGAGACCCCTCAGCTCCATCTGTATTGTTGTTCCTGCATATGGAACAGGTAGCACTTCAGAGAACGCTACCCTGGGGGTCCTGGATTTCTGTATGCTACCTAGAAGCCTAAACTGGGCTTCCAGGATGTCCCGACTGCATTTCCTAACATGGTTGGTGCCAGTGTGCACCACAACAGCTGACTCCTCCTCAGCAGTGCCTAACAGCCTACCTAGACACAGTGTGAGTTCCGCAACCTTCGCACCAAGCAGGAAAGTCACTGTGCGGTCTACACGTGGGTCACAGACACATCTCTCTATGCCCTAATGATTGAATCACCCACTACTAGGAGGCCCCCACCCCTGGAGGAGTATCTCCTGTGCAAGAAGAGAGTCAGACCATTGTTCTATCTAGCTCAGTATTGTCTTCACAGACTGACAATGCTTTCTCCAAAGTGGCAGGCATAAATTTCTCTCAACCCTATCTTGGAGAATCCAGAGAGGGAACTTGAAACCTTCTGCTCCTCTCAGAGAGGCTCCATCCCCTGAGGGAAATATCTTACAATGCTCACACTTCAAGTATCCCATTCATATGCAACCAGGGCAGCAAAGGGGACAAGTCATGCCAGACCAGCTCTCATCTTCACACGAAGTACTTTTTCACACAATGTATACCGTATATACTCAAGTATAAGCTGATCCGAATATAAGCCGAGGCACCTAATTTTACCTAAGAAACCCAAAAACTGATTGACTCGAGTATAAGCCTAGGGTGGGAAATGCAGCAGCTACTGGTGAGTTTCAATAATCAAAATAAATGCCAATAAAATTACATTAATTGAGACATCGGTGACCAGTATTGTGACCAGTATGTACTTTATTAGAGGGGGACATTTTAGCACAGGCAGATAGATGACTCAAGTATAAGCCGAGGCTGATTTTTTCAGTACATTCTGGGTGCTGAAAAATTTGGCTTATACTTGAGTATATACGGTAATCAACCTATGGGATTTTCTGCCACAAGTTGTGGTGACAGCCAACAGCTTGGATGGCTTTAAGAGGGGTTTAGATAAATTCACGGAAGACAGGTCTATCAATGGCTTCTAGTCGGAGGGCTATAGGCCACCTCCAGCCTCAGAGGCAAGATGCCTCTAAATACCATTTCCAGGGGAGGAGCAGTAGGAGAGAGGGCAAGCCCTCACCCCCTGCCTGTGGGCTTCTCAAAGGCATCTGGTAGGCTACTGTGTGAAGCAGGATGCTGGACTGGATGGGCCTTGGTCCTGAGCCGGCAGGGCTTTTCTTACTTACTTATTAAAAGTTGTTTTCACCTTTAAAAAGGCAGAGTCTATTGAAGATTATTTGTAATTCTCATGTGGGTTTTGTGTAAATCAGGATCTGATTTCATTTGAACTCCAGTCATTTATTTACATTTTACTTATTTTTCCTTATAACTCTAAAAGATAGTAATAAACTGTTGGCATAGCTCCTTCTCAAAGAACATGGTTGCAACCCTAATTGATTTCAATGGGACTGGGCATGTGGTTTCAGGACTTGGGCCTGTTTCATTTAGTGAATGAAAGGCCTCCCTCATATTTCAAAAGGAACAAGTTCAAATCCTATGAGTTAACTATTTTAAATTAAAAATACATCAAACATTCATAGAGTTAACTAAATCAAAACATTTTAAAACCTCAATTAGTTTTATCTTTCAAAAATATTTACCTCCTAATACAATTTATTTTCAGTAGTTAATCCCTATGAAATTTGGGGGGAGGGGAATTAATGAGGGAGCATAATTTAAAAAGCCCTTTCAAAGATGGTTTTGCTATCTCAGAGGGTAAACATGTAAGAACAGTACATTCATTTTGGAAAATTTGTTATAAATCCTGGTTATGTTTATCTCCACAAACACAACTGAAAAAATTGCCAATTCACTGACATTTTACCCACAGCTGAGAGCAGGAAAAGTGCAACAGAGAGCTAAAATGCTGAGCTGGATTGAAAAGAAGCAACTTTTACCAAAACCCAACTTACAATAGTTTGGCTTTAAGTAGAGAAGAACCCTAGTGCTTTAGAGTCCCAGTTTACATACTTGGTAAACCATAGCCAGACCGCCTGCTGGTTTAAAACCATGATGTGATGTATGGCACAAGACAAAGGCCAAAAAAGGCTGCTGCTAACAAAGCAATGGTAGCCACTCAAATGTATATGGTTTTAGGAATCAGCCCCCCTCATCCTCCAGGGGGGTCATGTACTTCCTTATCTGGCAGAGGCAAGGCAATGCTGCTGCACACCATACTTCATAAGAAAAGCCCCCAAAGTCCTCAAAAACTAGAGAACAAGAGGAACCCTGAGGTCCCAATGAACAGGTGGCTTGCCTCTTTGACAGCAGTTTGGACTCTGTGGAATGAACCTCCTATCCTTTAAAGTTACCATGTCCACTGACATATTGCCATCCATGCCCTGTGTACCCAATATGTGGGATCAATGCTCCACCTCCTGATACCAAATTGCTAAAGTAAACAGTTGGCAACCATACAGCGATACCTTATAGGTGTTTAGGGTACTAAGTATTCATATCCATATTCCTGGTGATGGGTTGTATGATATGGTGTGTCCGTGAGTTGTAGCTGAGGCAAAATTTGACTCTAGGAGTTGGTCACTAACACATTAGCCCATCATGTAAGTGCTGTATTGAAAAGTATGCACTTTGCTAATGTTAAGCCACCAACAGAATACCTCCAGGATTCACATACCATCATTTAAGGGTTGCAATGTTTAGTATTTAATACAATTTGTTTTTCAGATCTTGAAAGCTCAACTCACAACTGCATGGAGCTATTTTTAAAAATCACTCACCATTGCTGTACTAAATCTCCAACCTTATAAGAACTCTGCCCTGAGTTTATGAAATTATTTTGGACTAACAATTCCCTGCTCATTTAACTTTAGCTCCTTTCCTTCAGAAAATAAAAGAAAGATTAATCATTTTGCCCCTCTTTAATCCCACTTGCTGGCAAGATTAAAGGAAATTAAAGTGGAGTGGGTTTTTTTTGCCTATAATCACCTTGAGCTACACATATATTTTAGGTACACTTCTTGGTGCTAATGCCTTCTAGATTTATTTACTTTTTCCCTGATTCTGATTTGCATTAACACAAAAGCTGAAACCATAGTTTGAACTTTGAAGCTAGTTCCCAATCTAGGGTTAAGTAGGAATCCTGGTTAGTTGAAACTTGTGTTCTTGCCAAAGGGGGCAGGAAACACAGCCACCATGACATTTCATTGCCCACTCCCAAATGCTTAACCATGGTAACCCTAGTGTGGTTAAGCAATTGGCACAGGCCACATTCAGATGTAATATGAAACCAGAGGTGAAGGGGCTTCTGGTTAAAATTTGTGTACATCCGAATGCATGCAGCTGCAGTTTCGACCAAAAATTGATCCACAGTTTCCCTCCCCAGACTATGGTTTGTACTTTGGGTCTGTAGTGAGTTCCACCGCCTGTACCTCTGGTTTAGCAGTGCCAGCGTTACATCTGAATGCGGCACCACAGTCTTACTATTCAGTTTGAGGGAGGAAGCTCCTCCCTTGCTCTGGCTCTTATTGGCTGCTGGGGCTGTTCTTCAGTCAAGAAGGAAGCCCAGGCAATCAGATCCCCTCCACTGCAGTCTTGCAGAGAGTCTCACTGACTGCAGAGAGGAGCTCTCTGTTACACCCAAAGAGTGGAACAGGACTGCGGGTCCATTGTGAACATGGCGAATATTACATTGTTCCAGACTTCACTCTGTCTGCTTTTCTTTTTGTTTCTCTATCATCCTTTTAAAATTTAGAGGAGATATCAGGAGTGGTGCTGCTAATGCAACCCAACCCAGATCAGACCATGCTCCTGCTACAGGAGGCCCAAACCCACCAGATTATCCTCAGAAGAATTTTGTGAAGTGAACCTAAAAAGGCAGCTCCAGAAGGAAGCTTTTTGCAAATTTTACACAATGCTTTTTGTAACAAAAGAGGAAGAACACTGAAGAATAATTGGAAATTTTAACTGGAGAAGCAATTTCTAGAATTATAGCTTCTCTGAGTGAATATGTGGAAAACATACCCTCTTGGGGTGCAGCACTATGCTCTGCACCAGGTGTTCACATTCCCTATTTTTTAAAAAAACAAACAATTATGTTTAATGGCACCTGCTGATGAAGTCATTACCACTGTTTTGAAATCAATTCTTTCATCATGGAGTGTCATGGCTTTGATCATGCAAGTCCATAATGGAGATGTTACTTTAACAATTTTGAGTACGAAGCTCTGGGAAAGAAAATGAAGAACTTTGGAGCTTTGAAGGTGTTCACATCAATTCTTCCTATTACAGGTAGAAAACTACAAACGGAGAGAGAGACTGTTGCTCGGTAGTTGAGCACATATTTTGCATGCAGAAGGCCTTAGGTTTAATCTCTGGAATCTCCAGGTAGTTCTGGACAAACCTCTTTCTAAAACTCTGGAGACCCACCAGCTTTCAGTATAAATATGAAGCTAGATTTCCTCTTTAAATGGTAAAGAAAAAAACACAGTCAGATTGTATGGCCTAGGAAACAGAAATGAAGCAGGAGAACGACTTATTAGCTTCTGCCAAGTAAATGATCTCTTAAATGCTAACACATTCTTCATACAACCAAAGTGGCACCTATGCACATGGACTTCACCAGATGGAGTACACAGAAATCAAATTGATTACATTATTGGTGCAAGGAGGTGGAAGTGCTCAGTTATAACAGCAAAAAGGTGGCTGGGGCCCGATTGTGGAACAGATCACAAACTGCTTATGTGCAAGTTCCAAGTCAAGCTAAAACGGGAAGACAAAGCTATCCAGTAGTCATGTGCACGGACCGGTTCGGAGGCCATTCTAAAGGCCTCCAGACCGGTCCGGGCACGGGGTGGTTTTGGTTCGGGTGGGGGGTTCTATACAAAACAGGGGGGGCTCTACTCACCCCTTCCAGTAAAATCCCGTATTTCTTGAAGTAAGCGGGCGGCATACCTCCCTGCCGCCCGCTTCATTCCCCCTCCTCCGCGGCTGCTAGTGCTGCTAATCTTCAGTGTCAATCAATACTCAATCGGGCGGCAGGGTATCTCCCAGTCCCTGCCGCCCGGCTCTTCAATGCCCCCCGACTTAAGTTGAATAACCCTGCCGCCCCAGGACCCCTGCCGCCCCTTCCCTTCCCGTCCCATGCTCAGGGGGTCGGCAGGAGAACTCCCCCGCCGACCCCATCCCCTTCCCCGGGCAGCTGCGCTCTAAGGTTAGAGTGGGTGGCGGGAGAGCTCCCAGCCGCCTGCTCGCTTCCCCGGCTGCGGCGCTGCAAATGGCTTCTTGGAAGTGCGCCTGCGCAAAAGGCTTCCAAGAAGCCATTTGCAGCGCCGCAGCCAGGGAAGCGAGCGGGCGGCTGGGAGCTCTCCCGCCGCCCGCTCTAACCTTAGAGCGCAGCTGCCCGGGGAAGGGGACGGGGTCGGCGGGGGAGTTCTCCTGCCGACCCCCTGAGCATGGGACAGGAAGGGAAGGGGCGGCAGGGGTCCTGGGGCGGCAGGGTTATTCAACCTAAGTCGGGGGGCATTGAAGAGCCGGGCGGCAGGGACTGGGAGATACCCTGCCGCCCGATTGAGTATTGATTGACACTGAAGATTAGCAGCACTAGCAGCCGCGGAGGAGGGGGAATGAAGCGGGCGGCAGGGAGGTATGCCGCCCGCTTACTTCAAGAAATACGGAGGCATTCTTGAGGGGGTAAGTAAAGCCCCCCCCCGAACTTGTTTGGAATCCCCAACCCCAGTGCCGGACCGCAACTCCGCGGTTCCGTGCACACCCCTACTATCCAGCTTCCATTACATGATCTTGAGAATGTATCCACCATTTTCAAAGAAAACATCAGGAACCGCTTTGAAGTTCCGAACCTCATTGATAGGGAACCAGAGGAACTGTGGAATGAAATCAAAGAAGTTGTAAAGGATGAATGTGAAAAGAGACTGCCAAACACCAAGAAATGGAAGAAAGTAAAATGGATGACAGAACAAATGGTGGAAATTGCCAAGAAGAGGAGAGAAGCGAAAGTCAAGAAAGATAAAGATGTCAAGAAGGAACTTAATAGGGAATTTCAGAAAACTGTTAGAAGAGACAAGGAGCAGTATTACAATGGCATCTGAAAAGACCTTGAGGATGGAAACAGACACGGAAAAACAAGGCAAGTTTTCCAAATGATCTCTGAACTCAGAAGGAGGTTCCAACCTCGAATTGGTATGTTAAAGGATGCCAAAGGACAGATAGTAACTGATTCAGAGAAGATCAAACAGAGATGGAAGGAGTATACTGAAAATCTGTACAGCAGGGATGTCAACATCCAAGATACTCTAGAAGATATTCCCTACTTGCAAGAACCTCTAGTACGGGAAGATGAAGTTAGATCAGCACTCTGGTCATTTCCAAGTTGGAGGGCTACAGGAATTGATGGAATAGATACAGAAATATGGAAATCAACAGAAGAAGAATCAGTCAAAGCTCTAACCAAACTATGACAGAAAATTTAGAGAGCAACACAGTGGCCAACAGACTGCAAGAGGTCAGTCTACATGCCCATAGCAAAGAAAGGAGACTTAACAGATCGTGCAAACCATAGCACAATATCCTTAATTTTACATGCAAGCAAAATAATGCTCAGGATCATCCAATGCAGATTACAGCCCTACGTGGAAAGGGAAATGCCAGATATCCAAGCTGGTTTCAGAAAAGGCTGAGGATCATTGCTGATGCACACTGGATAATTGAGAAGCCAAAGAATACCAAAAAGAAGTCAATATGTGCTTTATGGGCTACAGAAAAGCCTTAGATTGTGTCGAGCATGTCAAGTTCTGGAATATGTATGAAAAGAAAAGGAAAATGGGTGCTCAAGAACATCTCATTGTTCCTCATGAGAAACCTATATACAGAACAGGAAGCCACAGTCCAGACGGAACATGGTGAAACAGACTAGTTCTAGATCGGCAAAGGAGTAAGATGAGGCTGTATACGTTCTCCATATTTATTCAGCTTATATGCTGAACATATACTTTTTTCCCCTGCAAGAATTTTTGCTTTTATTAGTAATAGAAATAGAAATGGTTACATCTCTGAGACTGACATAATTATACATGAATAAGAGCAATTACTCATCCACAGCAAAGAAAGCAGGGAAAAGAGAAAAAAAGACTTTTCCAGAGTGATAATATTTAAGTATACTTGAATGAATTAAGAGAATCTGTAAAAAAATTAGAAGGTACATCTAAAAACTAAATCCAATTGTCAGAGAAAAAATGAACCTTGAGCCTCACAAAGAACTCTCACCTTGGCCTCAGAAGAACGATTTAAAACATAAAAATTCCATGGAGAAGAAAATATAAGCATTAAAACACAGGTTTTACCAAAAGAAAAAGATATACATATTGTATATATGAAGCCACATATCCACCAATATTTTGTAATCAAAACTCCCATCTCGTCCCATACAGGTATGCAAAAAGTCACAGTAAAGTAAGTGACAGAAATCAGTTAAACCTTTAGCAGTCCTCCTCTTCATTTAACAAACAAAAAACCGGAGAGATAAATGGAAAGATATTCTTTCATGAAGAGATAGACTAACTTCAGCCAAAACTGGTCTCTATAACCCCCCACAGGGAGAATAGGCTATCAAGCTATGTCACCCAGATCTCTCCCCGTACATATATGTAATCCTTCTCAATTTCCTTCTGATTGTTTGCATCACAACAAGCAGTTCATTCAACAATTACCGTTATACAGTTTTCATAACAACCGTTGGAAGCCAATAGGAGGAAATGAAAATTTAAAAAGATACTGAGGGGGGGAAATAGGAATGATAAAGGTGTGTGTGTGTGTATATATATATATATATATATATATATATATATATATATATATATATATATAAAAGTTAAAATTTGATTTCAGTTAGAAGCTAAGGCTATCTAGTTAATTGTTCAAACCAAGTCTTAAGAGTACCAAAAAGTCAGACACTGAGTATTCCAAATAAAATATCTTGGTATGTAGTCTTTTTAAAGCTATTATTATCATATAATAAAATAGTGCCAATAATCTTATGCCTTAAATTTAAAATTCCCTCATTCTTCATATATATCATCTCCTCTATGAAAAGGAAAAGAGAAACACAAAGAAACAAAGGACAAAAATCTGTGGCAATTCTTTAAGTCATTAAAACTATCGGGTTTATCATACAACATCCCAATTCCTAATTCGGTTGTTATCAATTTTAAACCGTTATATAGAGTCCCCTAATTGAAAGGCCGATTAATGAGGTATAATATTGAATTATACTCAAAGTTAAAACCTATATATTAAACCCTAAATTAGTTACATTAATTATCGTTTCTTCCAGAAAGGTATATAGCAGTTCCTTAAGTCATTGGACCATTCTGGTATATCTTAAAAAATCTAAGTTCCTGAGTAGGTTATTTCAATGCTAAACCCTATATAGGAGTTTCCTAAATCTTAATGGTTAAAAGAAAGAATAAAGGAACAATTAACACAGGGGATACATTAAAATACAATAATAAGGTATATTATTTAATTATACTCTGTTAAAACCTGTATGTGAAACCCTAAATAAATCAAATGTCTCAAGAAAAAGAGCAACAAGGCAGGGGAGGAGACTTCAAAAGGAAAGGAAAGGAGGAGGGGGGGGACAAGCTCAGGAGGAAAGAAAAGTAAGAGAGGGAAGATAATTCCATTATATTAAAAATATATCAGCAAAGAAAAATAAAATACTGATAGATACACCACTAAAAAATATCGCGCTTTTCATTTATCCCAGCACAAAGACAGAACAAAAGAAAAATTGGTGAACATCTCGGCTGACTCACATAACATAGGGTTAATATCAAATCTTAAAGCCAGTGTCCAAGGACATGCTCTCATTAAGGGAAAGACTGAACACTGCCGGAACATTTACATGCCTGGGAAGAAAGGCTTATCAAGTTTCTATACAGTAAAATTCCTTCAGTTAGAATCCTTCCGCACAAATCTCGCCGTAGCTCCAAGGACTAGGTAGTTCTAATAAAACACACCCAAAAGACATATAGCTAAAGCAAATAAACTTTTAAATAATTTTTGAATACTTAAAAGACCCCTAAAAGACCCCCATCTTCTTATATTATCTTAAAGTGAAACACCACTTAGCTGTCTCCCCCCATGCCAATTTCCCCTCCCTGTATTTGGCAAAAAAGTACCATGATTGCAACACCAGAATAAAAAATCATCATCACTCCATCCCAGCTGAGTAACAAGTTCAGAAATTCTTCAAAGTAAAGTCAAGATCCCGATACAAAATGCTAATTGACATGAACTGTGATTGAATGGCAGTTCCATCAATGGTACTGAACTACAAAAGACTGAGAAGTCCTGATTCCACTAAGAAAGATAGAACATAGGAAATCAGTCCTCCTCTTCTTGTGCCAAATAGCCAGTTCTCACCAGTCGTTTTCATTTCATTTCTCCAGTCAGAGCTTCAAATGGTTAGTAATAGGAAGATAATTGTCCAGCCATAAAACACCTTGTCAGCCGTACAAACAGAAAGAACTATAAATCCAGGGAAGATCTTTTGAGATCCTGGCAGGCAAATCCTCCCTAACGCAGATAAACTGAGTCTTTCCAGTTGGGACTTTGTAAGTAAAATTTAAGTTGGTTAAATGTGTAGATATGTGGCATTGCAAAGCAATTTTTAAAAGACCCATTAAAAAGCTGCTTTTCTCTCCAAGCCAATCTTCTTCACCATTCCTCTTCTCCATTGCAGATGTCTTAACAAAATTCACAATCATCTCCGACAGATTACATGTAGGTTAAAGATCAAAATAAAATAAGTAATTGCTGTAGCCTCCAACATTTTAAAAGGATTCTTCAAAGCAAAACTAAAAGCTGATAGCATTTGAATGCTGAGTTCTCTGGTCAAGTCGATAGAAAGATTCAAAAATAGAAAATAGCAGAAAATAAGCAAAAGTTGACAGTAAAAGAAAACCGTGAATCTGACAAACTCACAGCCGTGCTGGGAAGTTCGAGGTGAGGAGGGGGAGGTTCACAAAGAGAGAGGGAGAAGGGGGGGGACCCATAATAATCTCCAACAAATCCTGTGAGTAGTTTAAAGCTTAAGATTAAAATAAGAAATAAGTAGTTGCTGGGATATCAGACATTTTTTAAAAAAAACCTCTTCAGGGCAAAACTGAAAGCTGTTTGCATTGGAATGCTGAGATCTCCAGCAAAGTAAAGATAGCAAAAAAAAAAAAAAAAAAGCAAGAGCTTTCCATGAAGAAGAAGAAAAAAAACCCCTGTAGATCTGCCAAACTCACAGCCATGGCCATCTCAGAGATTTATTAGGAAAGATAAGATAAGAGGAATAGAGCAGGTTGTCTGTAATTAGGCAATGAAAAGCCTCTCTTTATTCGGTCCGATGATCACGGAAAGGTCTCTCCAGATGTTCATCCAGGGTTTTCCAGACTTTTTAGGGTCTGAAGACCCGCTAGACTCCCACCTCTAGGAGGAGGACCAAGCCCCGCACACATACCGACCTCCTTCTGGCCAACGGAAGGTGATAAGACCAAACGATTGATGAAAGCCCTGACGGCTGGTTTAGTCAGGAGTTTTCGTTCCAGATGCCATTTTGCTTCAATCTATGCTGAACATATACTGAGAGAAGCTGGACTGGAAGATGAATGTGGTTTTAAAGTTGGAGGAAGAAACATCAATAACCTGAAGACACCACTCTGATAGCTGAGAATGCAGATGATCTGCAAGATCTGGTAATGAAAGTCAAGGAGCACAGTGAAAAAATGGGACGACGACTAAATGTAAAGAAGACTAAACTAATGACAACAGGCACAGCAACCAGCCTCAGAATTGAAAATGAAGACATTAAAGTGAACAGTAAACGATCCAGCAGTCAAGAAATATGCTGCAGACTAGCACTTGTAAGGGCTGCAATGAAGGCCTTGGAAAGGATATTTTGATGCTGTGATGTGTCTATACCTACAAAGATTAGAATCGTTCGGACAATGGTTTTTCCTGTGACACTCTATGGATGTGAAAGCTGGACTTTGAAGAAACAAGATAGAAAAAGTATTGACACTTTTGAGCTTCAGTGCTGGAGAAGACTTTTGAGGATACCATGGACAACCAGGAAAACAAACAAATGGATCATAGAACAAATCAATCCAGAATTTTCACTCAAGGCACAATGACCAGGCTCAAACTATCATACTTTGGACACATTGAGAAGATCATAATTCTGGGAAAAGCTGAAGGAAAGAGAAGAGTATGACCAGCAGCAAGTAGGGATGTACAAACCGGCTCGATGTCGAGCCGATTCGGTTCGATGGTTCACGGTTGAACCGAACCACCTCCTGTTTTGTCTGACCCTGGACTGAACACCCCCCAACTGTTCAGGGGGTTGCAGCCTTTTTTGTCTTTTCTTTAAAAAATAAATAAATAAATAAATGTCACTTATCCCCTCCAGGGGAGTTGTTGGAGGCTGCGGGGGGCGGGTGTTCCATGGAGTTTTCCCCTCCCCCTGCCAGCCTTCCTTGCAGCCCAAACGGGCCATTTGGGCCTTCCCCCTCCAGTGTGGCGGCCATTTTGGAGGCTGCTTCACCTGCGCAATTGGCCTTTGTGTGGCCTGCATCACGCAGAGGCCTATTGCAGGCGTGGCAGCCTCCAAAATGGCCACCACGCCAGAGGAAAGCCCAAACAGCTGTCCAGTCCGGACTCAAACCAAACCAGGCCAGCCAGTTCTGTGCACATCCCTAGAAGCAAGGTGGATGGCCTTGATTACGAGAGCAATGAATGCACCACTGGGAGACCTTAAAGGCCAAGTTGAAGACAGATCATCCTGGAGACAATCTATCTATGTGATCGCTAAGAGTCAACACCGACTTAATGGCACTTAATCAATCAATCAGTCAATCAATCAAATGGACCAATGATCTGATTCAGTGTAAGGCAGGTTCGTAGAAGTATCTGCTTGTTCCTTCCTTCCAGAGAGCCAGTTGTGCTATCATGCAGAGCCCAGATTAAACCTTGGCTTCATGCAACATCCCAGAACCTCAAGGGTGTGCACTGTTCTCTCCCCTTCATTTGTGAGCCTGAAAGAATTCTTTTTCCTGTTGTAGCTAGAAATAAGCCAGGTTTGGTTGTGATGTCTGGACTGTCTGATCCTGGCTTCTTCTAACCAGAGGCCTTAAAATATACCATGATCAGAACTGAAGGTTTGAAGCAGGGCTCAGATTATGGTTTATTTTAAGACCTCTGGTTAGAATAAGCCAGCACCAGTCTGTTCAGATGTCACAATTAATCTTAGCTTGTTTCTATCCAAAATTTGAAGCAGAATTTTTCTGAGGCCCACACATGAAGAACAGCATGTATTCTCAAGGCTTTGAAACATATGTAGCCAAAGTTTAATCTTGGCTCTGCATGACATCTGAACTGGATCAATATTCCTCTATAGAGCTGAACCAGGAGTTATGCATTTATTGTTTGTTACATAAAAAGTAAAGTGTGCCATTGACTCAGTTTTGACTCCTGGTGACCACAGAGTCCTGTGGTTGTCTTTGGCAGAATACAGGAGGGAGTTACCATTGCCATCTCCCGCACAATTTGAGCTGATGCCTTTCAGCATCTTCCTATATTGCTGCTGCCCAATATAGGTGTTTCCCATAGTCTGGGAAACATACTAGCGGGGATTCAAACCAGCGACCTCTGGATTGATAATCAAGTCATTTCCCCATTGACCCATTAGGTGGCTATTTTCATAAAATAGGGATCTGAACCTAGTTTCCCCTGGTCTCGTAAACCACTATGCACCACTGAGTCTCCCCACAGAGCCATTCAAAGAAGACCCCTTATTACACTGTGTCCTATTAGTAATTTCATGAACTTTCTAAGGCAGCCTCAGAAACAAGGTTTGTTGATTCAGCCTTTATACTTACATTTAGGACTGGGCTGCTCAGAAGTAAGCCCTTGTGATCATGCTTAGGAAAGTAACTGTAGCCTTGTATTAGTGTTAGTCAATATAAGGTCAGTGTACTTTTTTTCACCAAGGCTATTAACAGTTTTCAAAAAATTGCAACTTCCACAGATGGTAAGCTTTCTACAGTACTTTGAAAAATCTATATGTAATTAATAGACTGCCACAAAAGTGAATGCAATGGAAAATGTTCTGTGCAATCCGAGGATGAGGAACAATTACATAGTAAATTCTACAGGTCCAGTAGCATCTTATAATGCATTTGAATGACTTGCAAAATTGTTCTTAACGCACAGGCATCGATGGCATTCCAATGTAAATTCTAAGGATGCTGTGGTAGTATGTCAGATCCAATTGCCAGCGTAGGTATTGTTTTCCCACTGTAAGTGAACAATTATCCCAAACTTTCCTTATGTCCAATTCTATCCAATTTACTTTCTATCAAGAAAAAAACTGGCTGGATACACAAACTCTTGAACAAGCTAGGCAAAGAAGAAGAAAAATAGGCTGAATGTGTATCAGAATATTCTAGGCTTTGAACTGCCTTTGTGAAACATAACTAGCATTGGGGGGGGAGGGAAATTGTGATAATTTTGCTATGTTCTGCATAGGAACGTAATCATCTCTAAGAAAAAACATCAGTTACTGACTACAGCAATGCATGGGGTTTTTTTTTGAAGAGATTTCTTTGACTGTTTTATTTCTGTCTTTTACTTAACAGCACCTGTAGCTCAAATGGGGAAATTAGCAATAGAAAAAGAAAGTGTGTTCTTTAATGGTATATATTGTGAATGCAGCAACATTAACTTCAGTGTCATGTTCTTGCTATGACATGATTATCCAATTGTTTTCAAAGCAGCTTTGAAATTCATTTTCTAAAAGCCAAGCATTTTATGGGTCAAAACAAGTAGCCCTGTTTTTGAAAAACAAAGCTCTTTGCCAAACTGAGGGCTGATTAAAGTTCACAGAAGTAGGCTGCACAGCAGAGGCAGCTTGAGAATCCATCCTTAAAGCACCACACAGTTTTGAATGCATGCTCATTCTCTGGCCCTCATCCTCTCTGTCTCTGTCAGAAAACTGGGAAGTGATCGACTCTTCATCTGGATGGGGAATTATGTCTAAACTCTGATGTAATTGTTAGAGCTGTGCATTGCATCAAATCACCAACCAAGCCCAAGGAAATGCAAGCCCTATTGAAGCATTTTTCTCCAGAAAGGATTCCAGAGGAAAATGCTTCTGGTAACTTATTCAATACAATACCATATTGTATTGGTATCATATCAAACAGGATTGGAACAGGGGGCATACCTTTAGCAAAGAGCCAGCTTCTTTAAAGAAATGCCACTCTTCTTTGCCTGGTGCCACCCTAGAATTTTATGTATTTATTTGATTTCTATACCGCCCTTCCAGAAATGGCTCAGGCCAGTTTACATTAAAACAAAACAAAACAATTAAAATCAATTCACAGTTAAAAACTATAAAACACCATAAAACAATCAACAGTTAAAAATTCAAAATGGTTTAAAACCCTGGAAAACCAGGTTACAAGAAGTTAAAAACAATTACAACAATTTAAAAACCCTGGAAGGCCAAGCCAAACAGATAGGTCTTGAGGGCTCTCCTGAAGGCCAATAATGAATTCAAATTATGGATTTCTGCAAGGAGTGCATTCCACAGCTCAGGAGCATCTATAGAGAAGGCCTGCCTCTGAGTTGCCACCAGATGTACTGGTGGTAACTGGAGACCGACCTCCTCAGATGACCTTAATGTGCAGTGGGGATCGTGCAGAAGAAGGCGCTCTCTAAGCTAATCTGGACCTAGAATACATCAGGAAAGAAAGTAATATAATGACATTGTGTCCTTTTCCTTGCACATCCCAATGGCCATGCTCTATAGTTACTGGGCACTGCCGTCCTCCAACACCCTCAGTAATGCACCAAGGAAAGGATGGAACATCATGACATTGCTTCCTTCCCTGGTGCCAGGGAAGGTGGCGCCAAGCAAGGAAAGTGGCACTGGCTGCTACCGGATGGCTGCTGATTTCTTCAAAGAAGCTGGTTCAAGGCTTCACCTTCATGCATCAAGGCAAAGATCATTACTTGCTTAATGCAATCCTGACTGTGTGGAAATGTTGTTGTAATATGTCCAGCCAGTAAGTGGCACTAGCATTTGCTAGTGGTGATCTTAATTAGGGGTGGAGTCCCTTCCTTCTTCCTGTCTGTATCTTTGTTGAACTGGTCTCTTCCTGTTACACAATAAAGTTGTCTTAGCCTATAATGGCTGCATTCCTCTGAGCTCTCATGACCACCTTCTGCTTTGTTGTTATCCTAATGCAAGAAAGGCCAGGATTGGGCTGATAATTTGGCCCATGCAGAACCCTAATAAAAGTACTAAGTCAGACCACTGATCCATCTAGCTCAATATTGTCGAGTAGTAGTAGTAGTAGTAGTAGCAGCAGCAGCAGCAGTAGTAGTAGTAGTCTACAGTGACGGACAGCATTTTCTCCATGTTTCCAGGCAGGAGTCTTTCCCAGCCCTACCTGCCAGGGATTGAACCCAGGACCATGCAAAGCAGATAGTCTACTGAGCTACATCCCACCCCCAAAGGTGGCATACATGGGTCTCCCATCCAGGTTCTAGCCAGAACAAAGCCTGCCTGTCTTCATCAAGTTCATTGCCTGTCATGCCTTCAGACCAGACCTTGAGATCATTCACACTGATTAACTGCCAGAGACTACTTGCACACAGCCTGGGTTCCTCAATAATGCCAGGAATCATATGTAACACTCATTCACACCTGTGATTCCTCATCAATCCTGGAAGATATATTTATCTGTTTATTTATTTTATTGTTAAATGTATACCCCGCCTTTCATTAAGAAAATCCCAAGGCGGCTCACAATAATTTTTAAATAATAATAATAATAATAAGACACATTAAAATATTGAGCTGAAAATATAAAAACATATCTGATTTTTAAAAAAACAATTATTAAAACACAAGCATAAAACCAGTACAAAATACAAGAAGCAGCAGTGGAGACAATCATATAATTGGGTTGGAGGGATCAAGGGAGGGCTTTTTTAATAATGGTCTTACCACCGCCTCCTTGAGGCACGATGGCATCCTGCCCTCCCTTAATGAGGCATTAATAATCACCTCTAACCATCTACCTGTACCCTCCCTGGCAGCTTTTATTAGCCATGAAGGGCAAGAGTCAAGAGCACAGGATGTCTTCCGTATACTGCCCAGGAGCCTGTCCACAGCCTCAGGCCGCACCAAATGAAAAGAATCCCACACAATGGGACCAGATGGGACCAGAGGCACGTCTGCCGGAACTGCCAAAACTCTGGAGTCCAAATTGGCACGGATACGAGCGACTTTATCTGCAAAGTGACACACAAACTGATCACAACGGGCTGTAGATTATTCCTCCCCCATTACCTGGGGGTGGGGTACATCAATGTCTTTGCTACATGGAACAGCAAGAGTAGATGCAATGGAGGTGGAGAAAAAAAATTCTTCACTGCCCCCATTGCCACGGAGTAGTCCCTAAAATGGGCTCTAGCTCATGTTCAGTTGGATTCGTCACGGCTCTTCCTCCAACGTAGTTCCAGTCGTCACCCGAATTGTTTCATCGCCCTAAGTTCATATGGATCATTGTGAAGGTTTTACTAATGTATGAAATATCTGATTTATAAGAGTGGTTGTTTTATAATAGATATATATTATATGTTATATGCCGGATTTTTAAAAAAATTGTACTTGGAGATAGATTCTATGGAGGTTCTTTACATATCATTATCATCACAAACTATGCCATTGAGGTGTCCCTTTGTGTCCCCTACAGCTGTAGCAAATTTGGTTCAAATTGGTTGTGCAGTTCACAAGTTAGCCCACTTGCTCCTCAAACGTTCATGCATCTGCCATCTTGAATCAGGGTGGATGACATCACCACTATGCTGTTGACATGTCCCTACAACAGTACTAAATTTGGTTCAAATCGGTCTAGGCATTGCAAAGTTGTTAGGGACACACACACACAGCTGGGTAATCTCATAAGCTTACTTTCCTTAAGGAACAGTAAAGAGGAGAGGGGAGAGTATGTGCTTTTGAGACTAGAGGACATTGTGTCAAACCAATTTGGTTCCATGTGGCATCTGTATCAGTCCTGTGTCACACCATTAACAGGAATTCACTAGCTTCTCCCAAGCTTTGGCCTCTTTCCTTCAGGCAAATTAGCCCTGCCAAAATGACCTCTTCTACACAACTCTTAAAGCCAGTTTCTCTTTTGTATCACATTAGGTCCAGAACCATCTTTATGCCCTACTGATAAAGAAAGTGGGGAAACACATATCCATCACTCCCTGAAGAAGCAGGGCCATCATCAGTGAAAGACTTAAGAATGGATCCAATTCCTAAGTCTTCCTGAATAGTACAACCTATATTCTTCAATCAATGCTTCAATTGCTCTATATTTGTACCAGGCAACGCTTACCTAGAACACAGCATTAATGTCAGCTAAGAAAACAATTTAGCTCTGGCGAGCATCTGAATACATCATTCAAAAATCACTGAAGGACATTGAATTTGAGGATTAGAAAGATTGAGTGCACAATGAATGATCCCTCACAGGCTTCCAGCTTTCTTGGGCACATTCCTCTTTCCATAAGCAAGATAAAACAAAGTCAGCCCCTGCAAAATCACATTTAAGGAAAACATTGATTTCTGAACAAACTAGATTAACAGAAAAATCATTAAGAGTAACTTAGATAAGTTGCAAACACCATTAACTTGAACGATTTTTTTAAGCTCACCTGAACTTTCACCACTTCCCATCCTACCCTTAATTAATCTTCTGTCCTGTAAGCATTGCTGGAAATTTAATTTGGAGAGGGATATTATAAAGCTTGCACAGCATTTGCACTCTAGATGGGCTTTCCTGGACAGATTTTACAGCACACCAGTTCTGCTTTTCTGTCTGGTTAATCATCTTAATGCAAGTGATAAGGAGCCAGGAGCTAGGTGAGCTTCACTACCCATCTCCCATTCTTGCTGCAGTGCAACACCCACCCTAGAAAAGTAGTAGTGAAAGCAGCACGTCCTCTTGCCTCCTAGCAGAAAAGTAGAATTCCAGTGAGAGACAAGTGATGCCCTACATGTATTATCCAAAGTCTATGTAAGTCCTACAGATCTGGGGAGTGTCACAGTTTAGGATGGAACACAGAAGTATGCAGAGGAAGGAGATTCTGTGGGATTACAGCAGCTTTGAGAGAGGTGCCCAGAGTAAAACCTGGTCTAGTTTTGCTTGAGTTTCAATTATTGGTCCCCCCAAAATGTGGACAAGGTGTTTAGTCTAGTTCGGCCGACCATGAGCATGCTTGACGCTTGCCTTCATGGGCTTATTAAATCTAGTAGGGAGAGAGATTTTAGCTGGATCCTAAAGGTTCTAAATGCCTCCTTGAGAGAGGGAGTGGTCCCAGCTCCATTGAAGGAAGTTATTATTCAATCACTCCTAAAGAAACCCAGTTCGAAATCCAGAGGATGTAAACTACTTGTGGCCAATATTCCCTTCCTGGGCCAGGTGCTTGTGTGTGTAAGTGCAAGGCTGCTTAACTTCAGCCCTCCAGCTCTTTCTGGATGACAACTTCCATAATCCCCAAGTACAGCAGTCAATAGCCAGGGATTGTGGGGATTGTAGGCCAACATTTGCAGGAAGGCCGAAGCTGAACAGCCCTGTTGTAGTGGCTGACCAGCTCTATCTATCTATCTATCTATCTATCTATCTATCTATCTATCTATCTATCTATCTCTCTGCTTATATCCTGCGCTTCCTCCGAGGAGCTCAGAGTGGTGTACATGGTGATTTTTATCTTCACAGCAGCCCTGTGAGGTAGGTTAGGCTGAGAAATGCATGAGTGGCCCAGAGTCACCCAGTGAGTTTCATGGTTGAATGGGGATTCAAACCTGGGTCTTCCTGGTCCTAGTCCAACACTCTAACCACTATGTTGCTCTTGGAGGAAACGGACTATCAGGATCCTTTTCAATCAGGCTACAAGCCCAGCTTTGGGAAATGCTTTGGTCGCCCTGTGGGATGACCTGTGCAGAGAGAGATAGAGAGATGGGGTGTGTGTGTGCAACCCTATTAATTCTCTTGGGTCTGTCAGTGGCTTTTGATACCATTGACCATGATATCCTTTTGGATAGGCTGGCCAAGTTGGGTGTGGGAGGCACTGCTTGGAGGTGGTTCTGCTCCTACCTTGAGGCCTGTTCTCACAAGGTGGTGCTGGGGAGTTACTGCTCAAGCCCTTGGCAGTTGTGCTTTGGAGTGCTGCAGGGTTCCATTGGGTTCCATTCTTTCCCCTATGCTGTTTAACATCTATATGAAACTGCTGGGAGAAATCATCCAGAGATTTGGCCTGAGGTGTCATCAGTATGCAGATGGCATATCTCTCCTTTTCATCAGATGCAGGTGAGGTGGTGACTGTCCTGAATTGGTGCCTGGATGGAATAATGGACTGCATGAATGTGAACAAGCTGAGACTCAATCCAGACAAGACAGAAGTACTGTTGGTCAGTGCTTTCACTGCCCGAGTAAATGAAGTTCAGCTTGTTCTAGATGGGGTTGTACCCCGCCCCCGAAGGACCAGGTTTGCTGTTTGGGGATGCTCATCAATCCAGCACTGTCACTAGAGGCTCAAGTGGCCTCTGTGGCTCGGGGTGCCTTTTATCAAGCTTCGGCTGATACACCAGCTGCAACCGTACCTGGATAGAGATAGCTTGGCCACAGTTACTCATGCTCTCCTAAACTCTCGCTTGGATTACTGCAATGCATTGTTGTTGTTGTTGTTAATTTGATTTCTATACCCCCCCTTCCAAAAATGGCTCAGGGTGGTTTACATAGAGAAATAATAAATAAATAAGCTGGATCCCTGCCTCCAAAGAGCTCACAATCTAAAAAGAAACATAAGATATACACCAGCAACAGTCACTGGAGGTACTGTGCTGGGGGTGGATAGGGCCAGTTACTCTCCCCCTGCTGAATAAAGAGAATCACCACTTTTAAAAGGTGCCTCTTTGCCGAGTTAGCAGGAGATGGGGCATTGTACATGGGGCTGCCTTTGAAACTGAAGCTGGTACAAAATATTATATTGCAATATTATTAACTGTGACTGGATGTTTTGAGCATATTACACCAGGGCTTCATCAGCTGCACTGGCTCCCAGTCCATTTCTGGGCCCAACCTGGCAAAGTGCTAGTGTTAACCTTTAAAACCCTGACTGGCATGGGACCAGATTACTTGAGAGAGCACCTTGCCCCATATGTCCCAACCCGGACCTTAAGGTCTTCTCTGGAGACCCTGCTCTGAGTGCCCCTGCTAAACGAGGTGAGGCAGGTGGCTACCAGGGAGAGGCACTGTTCAGTTGCATCCCATTTATGGAAAAGCCTCCCTAGTGAAGTTCGGCTGGTGTCATCACCTTGTTCTTTTAGATGCCAGGTGAAGACTGCCTTCTTCACTTGGGCCTTTTACATTTTAAAATTTTGATCTGATTTTAAGTGTTTGTTTTTAAAAGGTCTTTTAAATTGTTTTTGTATTGTATTTTGTATTTTCTCCCTCCACCTTTTTTTGGTCTGTTATGATTTAATTTCTTTTGTGGTTTTATCTCATGTTTTAATGTTGCATTGTAAGCAGCCCAGAGAACAATTTCTAATGGGGCAGCTAACAAAGTTTACTTATTTATTATTACTTATTATTATTATTTCTTGTTTACACAGTCAGACAGGTGTTATTGACTGGTTTGATTTATTCAGACATTGAGTCCTTCCCAAGGAACTGGGATGGCTGAATTTTATTATCAGTGTTGTTCTTGTTGTTGTTATAGATATCGTCGCAGAATATAGGCTGTTCCCAGTAAAGTTGCTTTTTGTAATTGGCTGATGGTGATTTCTGTGGCCCCTATGGTGTTGAGGTGCTCTTCAAGGTCTTTTGGAATTGCACCTAGGGCGCCAATTACTACTGGGATTATTTTGGTCTTCTTCTGCCACAGCCTTTCAATTTCAATTTGTAGATCTTTGTATTTTGTTATTTTTTCTATTTCTTTTTCTTCTATTCTGCTATCCCCTGGTATTGCTATGTCGATTATTTTGACTTGCTTTTCTTTCTTCTCGACTACAGTTATATATGGTGTATTATGTGGCAGTTGTTTGTCTGTTTGTAGTTGGAAGTCCCATAATATTTTTACATCTTCATTTTCTACAACTTTTCTATTTTATGGTCCCACCAATCTTTGGCTACAGGTAGCTTGTCTTTTTTGCAGATGTTCCAGTGCATCACCTCTGCTAACTTGTCATGCCTTTGTTTGTAGTCAGTCTGTGTGATCTTTTTACAACAGCTGATTAGGTGGTCCACTGTTTCATCTGCTTCTTTACAAAGGCAGCACTTGCTGTTTGTTGTGGATTTTTCTACTTTTGCTCTTATTGCATTTGTTCTTAGTGCCTGATCTTGTGCAGCAAATATTAAACCCTCAGTTTCTTTCTTCAAGTTGCCATTCTTAAGCCCTTGCCAGGTCTTGGTGCTGTTTGATTTTCCAGTTATATTGTGCAGATATTGACCATGCAGTGGCTTATTTTTACATTTTTTGCTCGGTTCTTGGCTTGTTCTTTCTTGTAGGCCTGCTTTGTTTCATTGGTGTTTAATAGTTTCTCATTATTGACCATTTGAAGTGCATCTTCTTCACTGTCCTTTATATATTCTGCGAGGCCTCTTTTCTCCTCCTCTACTGTTTGATGTACTTGCAGCATTCCTCTTCCACCTGAGCTGCAAGGGAGGTATAGCCTATCAACATCACTACGGGGGTGTAGAGCATGATTGATGGTCATGATTTTCCTGGTCTTACGATCTAGCATCTCTAGCTCTGCCTGGGTCCAGTCTATTATTCCTGCAGTGTATCTGATAACAGGTATAGCCCAGGTGTTTATGGCTTGTATGGTGTTCCCGCCATTGAGTTTGGACTTGAGGATTTTTCTAACTCTCCTAATGTATTCATTTCCAATTTTTATTTTAACTTCAGTGTGTGCAATGTTATCGGCCTGGAGAATGACCAAGTATTTGTAAGGTTCTTTCTCTTCCAAGTTCTTGATGTTGCTTCCATTGGGCAGTTCTATTCCTTCTGTTTTTCTTATTTTCCCTCTGTTCATTATTAATGCAGCATACTTTTGTAGTCCAAACTACATTGCTATATCACTACTGAATATATGGACAGTGTTTAGCAGTGATTCGATTTCTGACTGGGACTTTCCATACAGCTTCAGATCGTCCAAGTACACCAGATGGTTGATTTTACTTGATGTTTTAGATGTTTGGTATCCGAGGCTTGTTTTGTTTAGTATTTGTGAAAGTGGAGTCATGGCGATTGCAAACAACAGAGGGGATAGTGAGTCCCCTTGGAAAATACCTCTTCTAATGCTAACCTGTCCAAGTGTCTCGCCATTGATTGTTAACTGTGTACTCCACATTGTCATTGCTTTTATTATTATTATTATTATTATTATTATTATTATTATTTTGCAACCCAGCTCAATTCAAATTTTATTTCCAAATCCCCATTCTTCTTGGCCACAATAAAGCTAACTATGGGTCGGTTTACACAGCATTTGATTTCTCTTCTGTTATCACTGGCACCTAAACATATGCTGGAGTGCTTTGAAAAGCAGTAATTATTTGGGAAGATATGAAAGTGCCACCTGCGGTGGTATATCTGCTTCATTCACACATACCTCACATGCTTAAACTAAAAAACAGAAAAATGTTATACATTTTATTTATGTTGCATCCCTCAAGCTGCAAGTGTGTGTAAAGCAGCCCTAGAATTCAGAACTTGGGCTTTCCAAATCAAAGTACTAACAGCTTCTTTGCTGTCCTATGGAAGCTCCTGTCTTCCATAACCTACTAAAGACCTGGCTAGCAGGTGGACCACAATGGGTCAATATACATAAGACAGGTGCTGCTTGCTTTGTATTGTGTCCTGTCTCTTTTTTCTCAATAGTAACCTTAGGAGGAGGCAATCCAAATTGAGACTTCATCATGGGAGGGGAGGAGTTTAGCCTTTTGCCTGCCACAGTCCCAATTTGGATCAGGTCCCATGTGGCTGCTATGTGCCTCAGAAGAGATATTCCTATTGACACCAACAGAAAATTCCCAGAAACATGCTCTGTACTTTCTGGGATGGAATCCAGCCACTGAAGCCCCCACTAATATGCTGGATTCAGCGATGCTCCTCCTCTTTTCTCTCACACTGCCACTCTCCCGGGTTTGGTTCCCACATCTTCCAGGCCCTATAACAATTTCCCTTTCCTGTGGATCCCTTCTTTGTCCACAGGTATGCAGTTTATACTGTGATTGGGTCAAATATTTTCGCTCCCAGCAATATCCGGTACAATGCACAGAGGCTAGTCTCACGAGTAGCTGCAACAGGTCACAAGTGCTAAAACCTGAGTTGTGGGGCTTGTGTGGAACCATGGAACCCACTCTCACCCCGCTGCTCCAGAACAGGGCTACCCCATTTTGTAACCTACCCTTTAACTAAGGTTAAAGGGCCAAAGCCACATCTAACCATGGCAGCCCCAAACATGTGTGCAAAACACAGGGGCTGTGTTCTGCAGCTCCTAGCAGCCTGGCTCCCTGAGGATCACAGAGTGACACTTTAAGAGCAGCCTGGCAGCCAGGAGCTGCAGCATTGCCATGACCAATCCCTCAGCTTCCAGTGCAATGCACTGTGGGATACTAGAGAACTTCCTCCTCCAGATCCTCAATGTATTCAGCTCCGCTGTGCCAATCATGTGGGTGTGTGGCACAGCAGAGTGCTAGGGTTAATGTGATGATTAGGGGTGTGCAATTCGGGTTTTCGGGTGATTCGGCTCGGACCCGAACCGAATCACCCCTGTTCTGTTTTGTGCCCGAATCTGGGTCACCCGAATCACCCTTGATTCGGTTTGGATTCGGATTTAATCTGAATCTGAATTGATTCGGGGGGGTAAAAAGGGGCCCAGGGGCAAAATTTTGGGGTGGGGTGGTAGTGCCCAATGGGTAGAGTCTACCACCCCAATTTCAGGGGGATTGGGAAAAGTCCTGATTTTTGGTTAATTTTTAAAGTTTTAGTGACTTTGGGGCAGTTTGGGGGCATATCATGGGATCTGGGCAAAAGAAGTGGGGTGGGTTGGTAGTGCCTAATGGGTGCAGGCTACCACCCCAATTTCAGGGGGATTGGGCAAAGGGCTGATTTTTGGTAAATTTCTGAAATTTTCATGTCTTTGGGGCAGATTGGGGCATATTGGGGCAGAAAGTGGGGCCTGTGGCAGAATAGTGGGGTGGGGTGGTAGTGCCTAATGGGTGGAGGCTACCACCCCAATTTCAGGGGGTTTGGACAAAGGGGTGATTTTTTGAGAATTTTTCAAGTTTTAGTGACTTTGGGGCAGTTTGGGGGCAGAAAGTGGATCTGCCCCAAAATAGTGGGGTGGAGTGGTAGTGCATAATGGGTGGTGGCTACCACCCCAATTTTAGGGGGATTGGGCAGAGGGCTGATTTTTTGATAATTTTTGAAGTTTGGGTGTCTTTGGGGCAGATTGGGGGCAGAAAGTGGATCTGCCCCAAAGGAGTGGGGTGGGCTGGTAGATAGTGTCTAATGGGTGGAGGCTACCACCCATCCCCAATTTAAGAGTGATTGGGCAGGGGGTGAATTTTGGTGAATTTATTTTTATGAGGTTTGTCTTCATAAGGTGAAGTGTGCTAAATTGATTACTTCCTCATATTATTCATAGTAAAGGAAAGTGTGAAAAAGTGAAAGTGGGGTCATGAGAGTTGTTTAATTGAAAAAAATCTCATTTGCTATGATAGAATGAGAATTCACGCCTCAGAAAATATCGGGGGACATCGGGGGTGATTCGGTTCGGCCCCGAATCACCCGAAATTGTTCATTTCGGGCACAGATCGTTCTGTGCCCAAAATTTTTTGCACATCCCTAGTGCTGATGTAGGGAAATGCCACTATACTCCTGCCTTTCCTCAGCCCTCCCTAGTCATCAAGGATTTTGGCCATGTGCACAGCCTCACAGTTTTTTTGAGGAGAAGTTCAGACACTTTCATGAAGGGATCTACTAAAGTATCTGAAACAGCTTACCATTGGCAGCGGGACAGCTTTTCTTCCTCTAATTTTAAACTAACAAGCAACTCTGTCTCTGTGGGCATGATGCCATGGTGCTTCAAGCACTGCTCCTTTTTTTGGTGGCTGCTGCCCACCACTTTCTGTCCTAGAACATACTGTGACAGTAATGCATTCTGGGAAAGAAAATGGCAGCCACAGGAAAGAGGAGCAGTGTTTGTAGTGCTATTCCCACCACCATCCACAAACACTGCTGTGTTTTTCAGTTTAGAAAAAAAAATGGTGAACCACTCCCCCAACCCTGAAACTGTTTATGCGGGGGGCGGGGGGGCTCCCATGAAAGTGACAAATGTCCCCTTCCATTTTCACTGAAGAAAATTTGGCAAAAACAGAGGAGGACTTCATGTCCAGCACTAGCATATGCTAGATCCTGCTCATGTTTCCTTCTCTTGCCTCTTCGCTCTTCTCTACAGCCTTCCAAGCTTGTCCTCATATTGGCCAGTCTTGCCAGTTCTTCAAATTCATCTTCTTGCTCCTGTTTCCCTTCACATGCATCTGGCCCACCTCTGCACAGGATTCTGACCTCATCATCCTGACCAGAACCCAAGCACCTCCTTTTGCTCTTAGTCCAGCTGCCTCAGCTCCCCCCAGATGTTAACAGGGACCTCTCCTCCTTCCTCCAGAACCTTACCTGGCTCTTCTCTATGTCATCACAGTTAAAACCAGTGGCTGACCTCCATAGAACATCCTAACCCCTTGCTCCATGGGACTTGCATTCCAAACTGGATGTCAGGTGTCTAACTTGCAAGGCATGAAAACATGTCTCTGCCCTTTATTTACTAAAGAAGCTTCCCAAGTACTAGCACATAATTTGAATGCTACTGAAGGATCTGGCTTAGAATCTAATGCAGCTGTGCAGGTGCATCCAAAATTTACAAGCGACTCATAATTTTGATACATAACCATAACTGGATTTTATGGGGCATGACTTGCTACATTAGCTTTTGTGTATTTAACAATCATCATCTGCCATTTAGTACAGCTGCAGGAAGTTATGGGCATCTAAACACAAGTTTATGGCCGATTACTTTTATAGAAAGGGACCACCCCCTCCAACAAAGTTTTGGTGTTTCATTTATGTGGCCAGATGTAGCTATATTGATAATTCATTGCTCATTGACCAAGCAAGTACAAATCTAACAAAGTAAAAGCAGGATAGAAATTCGCAACAAACAAGGTTGCAAAATAGATTCAGTGTTGCAGCTCAAATTTCTCTCTAACCCTGACTTATGTAGCCTCTATCAATAAAAGGAATTAGTCACTTGGTAATTTCTCACATGCTTAATTAAAAATGTAAAAGAGAACAGAAGTAATCACATTATTTTAATACAAGCAGCACATATTTGATAGAAGTAAGCAAAACTGTACTGAAGTGAATAAATGGTGTTCCTGAAGTTTTCTTAAAATCATATGTGATGCAATACAGCTGTTGAATATATAAATTATAGCTCAAATACTAGTAATAAAAAGGGAATCTACAATGTTCTGGAAACAGTCAAAATGAGACTGGAAAACGAGCATGGTGTGGTGTCGGACTAGGCTGGGGGAGACCTACTTTCACAAACCTGTTTAGGTCTAGAGCTCACTGGATCATCCTTTCTCAACCTAAAGATGGAGTGAGCTACCTCATAGGGCTGTTGTGAGCATAAAATGAGGGATGGAATACAGAACCATATGCCACACCTCTGAGCTCCTTTGGAGGACAAGTGGAATAAAAACAAATGCACACATTGGGAAGAAAAAATGCTGCTGCTTATAGAAATACAGTCAAGCCGTCTGTAAGCTGGTGGGAGTGTGAGGATACTGATGGATCTTCTGGCCACTTTGCAGTACTAAGATGATGTCCTGGTCTGATCTGGAAGGCAAAATGCACAAAGCTTCAAATGCACAAAGCTTATAAGTCATGATAAGTCATCATGCAGAATTGGTTCACTTTTAAATATTTGGCATACTTTCCCCACCCAAATTAGAAACTGAGAAATGAAAAGTCTTATTATGATCACAGTGTCCAAACCTTAGCTTTTGGAAGAGCAATAAGAGGAATCTATGGCTCCAATGGAACCACGGGTTCCATGCCCCACTCCGCCCTTCCCCTGCTCTCCTGTCTGCATTCATATGCAACAGAGAGCAGGCTTTCTGCAGTCAGGAAGATTGCAGAGAGGAGGGGGAACAGGCTATGCAGACCTCCATCTTGCTTGAAGGACAGTCTGCATAGCCAATCACAGCTGGAGAGATGGAGTGAGCTTCATCCCTCAACTCTGGTTAGAGCGAATGCAGCCTGCATTCAGTTCTGCATTGTAACGCTCCAAAATGCCAACCTCGACCTTGAGCAGCAAAACACACTGACAGCTGAGGGTTTAAATTGGACTCTGTGGAGCACAATCTCCAGTCACTTTCCAAATGGCACCAGAGTTGCATGCATTCAGACATAACAGTTTGGCCCCTGCAACTCCAGTTCCAATTACGTGCAAATGCAGCCTATATAACTGAAGCACTGCCCCTAATGTTCTGAAATAGCAGGATTTGCCAGTTACCAATCCCTACACAAGTACCATGACTTCATTTCACAGTAGGAGATGAATGGGGCTTATGATGAAAATCAACGGATGTCCCTGTCCATGGAAGCAGCACCCATTAGGAGCTGGGGGTGGTGGGGAAAGGCCTATAATAATATGAAGCTGATCTATGGCATTTGAGTATGATAACAAATTGTCAGCTGTTGAATACATCTGGCCTCCCTTTAAACATCTGTCAGCCAGCATGGTGATTGGTTGCCTCCTCTGTGGTTGCTTCCCTGTAAGTCAAGGCCCATGGAAAGATTCCCCCCACCATGTTTAGCATACCACACAACATGTCTCCCACTGGCATCACATATCTTAAACAGGTTGTTAGAGGACCCTTGTGGGCAGAAGAAGCCTTTACAAGGCCCCCAGCCAGCATGAAAGCCATAACTGAAGCATAAAGAGGATATAACATTAGAACCCGAGAATGGAAAAGATCTCATGCTGGACACAATGACATAGCTTTGGAGGAGCACTAAGAACAAACTATATAAGTGAAGCTTGCATGATCAGCATGGATAACAATGCCAGAAAAGCAAAAATCTGCTCTGGCTCACACAAAGAAGAGCATTCTGAGGAAATGCATTTGATGAGGTTGGACAAATATAACGTGACTCAGAGCTTTCTGAAATTTTGATCAGTCACACTATACTATGGAAATACTAAGCACACATTCTGAAAACGAGATTCAATAGCATGAAAGACTTCTCTCTTTTTTTCATTTTTTGTGCAGGCAGGTGTTATCTGCCTGGTACATGCACTCACATGACTTCTTAATACAAAATACTTCTTCCAGGGGAAAACACAGGGTACAGCAAAAGGTGACAGTGATCAGCATTATATCCTGTGAGTAAGCCAATAGAACCTTATGCCGTCAAGGTGAAAATATTGCAGAATTACTCCCTGCTGCTGAAATAGATGAGATAGTGTTGTTAAGGCAAATGGAAAGAGCAAATGATTCTATTCTGCTACAGTCAAGAAGGAAATTACTCATCTTAATGCATATCTGGATCAAGAAAATTCTTTTCTTAGGTCATGACTGTCACTCCATGACCTATGGAACAAATTAATGATGTATTTGTACGCATGCCATCATGAAGTGGGTAGTAGTATAAAACTATTTACATTTCTCCCCATAGTAAATTTGCTGCTCAGTGGTTTCTTTTTCTTAGCATTTTTAAAGGCAGGCTTACAAAGAACAGAAGGCTGCTGCTGAAAACCACAGCCCTGGGTCATGTTACCCATCCCTCTTCTGTAACATCTAGTGCAATTTACTCATAGTGTCCTTCTGTCACTATGTTGTGTACTTACTCAAACCACCAATAAATATGTGGAGTGGTAAAATGCATCATAGAATGACAACAGGACACAGAGTAAATTAAAAGAGCCATCATTGAGAGGGAGGGGGAATTTGATACAGGGCTGCCATCTTTAGTGGTAGTCAGAGCCAACCCAAGAATGGGGAGGGCAAAACCTGACTTTGGTGATCTCCCCCTTAACCCTTGCGGACTTGCAATTCCCATCGACTGCCCTGGCTGTCTGACTCCAACAGTGTGCACACCTGCCCACAGTCACCTGTCACCTGGCTGTCTGCCAGGGTGGATCACCACAGCCAGGGGCTTTGATGGTGCATGCATGTGATCCAGTCTGTTGGCGCCCCTCCCCACTTGGCACCCTAGGCAGTTGCCTAGTTCACGTAGCAGACAGGTTGGCCCTGGTGGCAGTCCTGTGGTCATTGTAATGTATATTTCTTGGAGTCTACTTAATTTTGGGCACCTGATCATCACTGGAAGCCTGACAATCATAACCCTGCCATCAATACTTTTTCCCCTTAAAGTCAAAGACAATGTATTATTTTACACTGATGAGATATAAGTTCAGGTGTGTTTTCCACACAGGATCCTTCTTGAGGTGTTCTAACTCAGCAGATGCTCCACAGTTACAGAATTTATTTCTCCTGGAAACTATCCCAATGTGGAACACATTTCAACTACACTAGCTTTCAGTTTGGCCAAAGTTCAACTATTATGAAGTACTTTTTAGAGCCAAGTGTATTTTACTGGGATTATGCTGTTCTTATTTTCAAAGTATGACAACCAGACTTTGGGAGGGGTTGTGGTAAAAATCTAAACAACTGACAGTAGTGTGCTCATTGTGAGGAACTAGGCAGAAGACAGAGTTTGGCCAACTGGTGTTTGCCAAGTGAGTTTCTCTTGTCACATGGAAGCCACAGCTCCTTTCAGATCTTCATTTATGTGCACTGTTTGTGTGTACTGTACATGCAAAGACATAATGGGTAGGATCCAGTCCTTTGGCCCAGCAGTATCCCATTGGAGGAAGCACCTTCCCTGGTTGGAAGGAGAGTTCTGCTCATTGAAGGATCACTTCCACTTCAACAAGGCCCCTGGTATAAGCATGACTCTCTGGCTCATCCCACGGATGGTGTGCCACTGCATTGTTGGAGGTGATCTAAAATGTATGTGCAAAATAGCCCTTCTCACTAATTACCCTTCCCCACACATACCCTGAAGCCACCTAATGGCACAGTGGGGAAGTAACTGGCCTAGGGAGCTACAGGTTGCTGGTTCAAATCCCCGCTGGTATGTTTCCCAGACTATGGGAATCATCCCCCTCCTGTATTCTACCAAAGAAAACCACATGGCTCTGTGGTCGCCAGAAGTCGACACCGACTCGACGGCACAACTTTATTTGCACAACTTTACTTTACATATACCCAGGCTCGTCCTTAGGGCGGGGAGACCAGGGCGATTGCCCCAGACCCAGCACTGTGCGGTGGGGGGGGGGAGAGCCTGCCCTACAAAAATTAACCTCCCTCCCCTCCCCTCTCCCAGCTCGGCTGAACTGTAGCTCTGTAGCCTGCAGAGCCACATGCAGACTTGCCTGCTAAAGGCTCCCTGCAGGAGAGGAAAGAGACTCTGCTACAGCTCCCTTTCCCCTACCTGACTCTCGGCTGTTCAGCGGGTGGGCAGAGCTCCCAGTTCTCTTAAATGCTTGCACTAGTCTGTCTCTCTAGTCTGCATGAAAAGGCTAGTGGTGCTGTTTGTTTCCCTGGTGGGCGTCATCCATCTAAGGGTTAAATAAAGGAATCCACTTTCCTAGGGAGGCAAATGGGAGGAGAGGAAGGGGCCAAGGAACTCTTCCTCTCTTGCTGTGTTGATTTATTTCTTCCTCCCAGGCGAGGCTCAAGCGTTTTCTGTTGGCAGAAAATTTTCTGCTTTCCTTTAAATTTCTGTCTCTTTCCTCCAGTGAGAGCAAGAGGAGGTGGTGAAGGGTGTGTGTGTGTGTGTGATTATGTGGAGCAGAGTAATGCTGTGCAAAACCTCTGCCCTCCCTGCCCTGCAGCCCTGGGCTGTGCTGAAAGCCTTCCCTCCTCCTCCTCCTCCTCCTCCTCAGAGCCAGCAATGGAAAGTATGGGATTTCCCTTTTTTCATAATCCCCCCACCCTTGTATATTTATGGAATGGCTTCCTATAGGTCTTTGATATCGGGCACAGATATAGGGCAGGGTGGGAGGGCTCTGGATATTGAAATTGAAATGGATTGGACAGATTGTTTAAAAAAAATTGAGATTATACACACACACACACACACACATATATATATACACACACACATATATACGAAGTCATATAAGTGGCTTGTTTCATGACGTTCAATAATTTTTCCTTCTGCAATAAAGCTGCCAGAAAGAGTTCTCTCTATCTATAGAGTACTTCACAACTAGTGGAAGTAGGTCTAACTGTAAACATCTAAATAAAATTTATTTATTTAATTTGCACATGCACTATGCTCAAGTTGGTTTGCAATCCAGAATGTGAGAACTGAGTGAGAACTGTGAAGCAAGGGGCATGTGTTGTGCTTTTAACTTTCCCCCTGCCTTTTGTTGTGTATGTATTGACATATATCTTATTTTGTATTATTCGACTTTCTCATAGCTATGGCATTTGGGGATGTTGTGGAAGTGTGTATAAAGATAGATCTTTTGTGTCTTTACACATGTGTACACTGATGCATTAATGTGAAACTTACATTTCTTAGGCTTCCAGCTGCTCTCTAGCCAGTAAAAGTTAACTGGCTAGGTAATATTTATGGTAAGCTATTATTTAACTGTTTTAAGCCAGTACAGTTAAATAATAGCTTACCATAAATAAGAAAATAATGTAGCTAATTTTGACTTTTGTTTCCTCAAATCAATGGTTTAGCCTCCTGTCCCATTAACAGCTGTGTGGGATAGTGTTAGATAACTGGTGTAAAACTTGAACCCACATTTTACAAATGCACTCTGTGTCCAAGCTGGTTGGACATGTCCAAAAACCTCATTCACTCACACTATTTACACAGTTTATCATCAGTCACTATGATTTTGTAATCATACGAAATGTTAAGGGGCCCTCGCACTGCTGATTCGCCCCCAGCACCGCATCCCCCTAGGGACGGCCCTGCATATACCCTGAACACATAGAGGGGGAAGTGGAATCACACCTCTTCAACCAATCCCAACCATCATGTGTTTAGCCCAAGTGTGTAAAGAGCTGTATTATGTGCATAGAATCCTCTATGCAATCAGGACGTCTGGTCATCCAGCATTCCTGCTCATGTGGAGAAGCCTAGGCACATACAGCAATGCATGCACGGTGTTCCTTTCACATTTGCATCAAATGTGTGGAGGTCAAGGTTAGCAGGTGTGATCCATGCATTTAATATACTGTGGAGGGGAGATGAGTAAATAGGGCCCATGTCATAGTCACATTCAACTGTATATACATGCATAATACATGTATTATGTATTATGTATCATGTAGAGCCCCTGGTGGCGCAGTGGTAAAACTGCCGCCCTGTAACCAGAAGGTTACAAGTTCGAACCTGACCAGGGGCTCAAGGTTGACTCAGCCTTCCATCCTTCCGAGGTCGGTAAAATGAGTACCCAGAATGTTGGGGGCAATATGCTAAATCATTGTAAACTGCTTAGAGAGCTCCGGCTATAGAGCGGTATATAAATGTAAGTGCTATTGCTATTGCTATGTGCATACAACATAACATTTTAGTTGAATTAAACTGTATACCAAAAACAAAGAGGATGACGAAGAAGGGGGAAACTGTGGCTTTTGATGCTATACTCCTTCAACTACTACTACTAGACTGACATTGAAGATTTGGGAATATAGTCTGTTATAGAGATGGTTAATGCCATCTAATTCCCTTTTCCTTGTAAAATCAAAAACTACATTTGAGACTGTGGAAATTTTTCTTTACATTTGCCCACCAAGACAGTTACAAAATGACACAAATTAGCCAAGGTTGGCTTTCTGCTCTGAGGAAATGCAGTGGGGCTCTTTCCTTCTGTGCCAGTCATTTCTGCTGAGGCCAGATGCTGTGCGATAGTGCCCAAGTGCCAGAGTCCCCTATTAATTTGCTTGCTACAGGTCACTAATGCAATTTAATCGCTATTATAATATTAAACTAATACAAGTGTCATTTAAATACCTTTATAAACTCCCAGATTTAATTTCCTGGAGTCAGAGCTTAAGTTAACAGCTTAAATGTCTAATTTTGGTTTCTAGGTCGCTATAGTTCCCCTCACCAGCACTGAAGAAGAAATCCAGGAAATGATCAATTTCCATTCAGCTCAATGGGAGAATTTGCAAAACTATTTGGAGAACATACCTAAGTCTGCCATCGCCCTGTTAAAGCAAATGTGCTCAAACCACAGGGGCTGCCCTATCTGTTTCAATGGGAAAGGCATCTCTGCACACACCAAAGATACCTGAGATCAGGTTCCTTAGCTCCACTTCACTTATTAGTACCTACTGTACTTCCCTGGTTGGATGCATTTGCATGGGGGACTCATCAGAGAAAGCACCCAAGAGAATGAACTCCTGCTGTATGGAGTGTGTGTATATTACATTACAAACATACATCAGTTGAACAGGGCTATGAAGTCTGCTTTCCACTTCAAAAGACAAAGGGAAGGAAGGGACTCACTAGCACATAGTGTGCATTTGCTTAAAATGAAAGTGTCATGGTGTTTTAGGCATTTATTCATGTCACATCAACTAGCATGCCTTCCCTACCCATAGGTACCCAAGGCAATGTACCAAAAATCAAAATCAAAATCAAGCAATCCTATATAATTACACAAGCAAACAATAACACCACCATAAAGCTAGATGGAATCTGCACCAGCAAAGTCCTCAAATCCAGCCAATCCTCATTCTAAAGAGATCTTAAAGAGAAAGGTCCTCTGTTGCTGATATTTGAAGCTAGGTCAGACATGTCTTTCTGGGCTGGCACAGTTCCAGAGCCTAAGAGAAGGCCCTGTAACAGAGAAGATCCTGCTCAGCCTAGCTGACTTCACCAGGGCAAAGGATGCAACCTGGAGGAAGACCTCATCCGCATTCCTTAAAGAAAAGAAGGGACAGTATGAGATAAGGTCCTTGCTCAGACCCAAGCCATTTAGGGCTTAAAATGGTAAGCACCAACATTTCCTGGGCTTAGCAACATACAGGCAACCAAGTTCAGCCAGGTTAAAATTAGTATTTTATGTTCTTTGTTCCCAGCCAAAGACAAGTCACAAAGCCACACTTTCTGAGAAGTTTTCAGATTAGCCCGATAGACTAATCTGATAGACTTCTGGGATGGTTGTTGCTAACTGGGAACATTTTTGGACAAGAGAACACACTAGATTGTTTAATCACTGAACCATATTTTACACCAGTTAAAATGCTAGCACAAAGGTTTATGGAGAAAGGAAGCAGCATTATGGCATGTCCAGTCTGCTGCTATGTTAAGCCCCATTCCCTCTGTGCTGACCTTTTAACAGGAGAAACAAAAATGACTAGTCCAGGGGGTGCTCAGACATGGTTCCCTAGATGTTATTAGACTACAACTCCCATCATCACTGGCCACAATGGCCAAAGGGATGGTGGGAGTTCAACAACTCAAGGATGGACACCCCTGGACTAGATAATTCACTGCAGCTTCTCCCCCCTCGTCATATGCCTTTAACCTCCTAGTGATAAGCATAGTTGTTTCTATAGGCACAATGGGCGGAGCAGGAAAGGGTGGTGCTTATACTATTCCAGCACTGATTTTGAATTCACGGTCCACTAACAATAATGGAGAGAGGCTGATGCAACTGTCTCTCCACCATCCACCCAAATCATCCCCACCATCAACCCCAATGCTTCTTGTTGCTGATATATTGGTTATGAATTGCAACAGCAGCTATCCTTTCTGTTCGTAAACTCAGTTTCGTTATGGAAGATTCTACCATCTCTGGGGGTTTGTTTGTTTCTTGCATGCAGCCCTCTTAGCTCCAGCAGATTTACAGAGATGTAATTCATGTCAGTAAAAGGTGTATGCTTTAGATGTCCTGTAAAAAGCTAGCCAATTTTTTATTTTTATTTTTTAAAAAATGCCATCTAAGTACTATTCAAACAAGATCTGCCCTTGGGAACATTTACCGATCTTCAGGACTTCTCTGCTAGTATGCACTTCTAATTCTGAGCAGCAGGAAAGTAATATCCATATTATTCAGTCATTGATTCTGTGAGGTCAGGCAGGCTGCAAGAGGAAGGTCATAAAAGAGGATGAGACCTTTACAAAAAAATCAGAGAGTGTTTTCCCACCAACCTCATGAGTCATGGAAAGGTGAAAACAAAATAAGATAATTCCCTAAATGTAGCTAAAATCCATATATTCAGATTCATAGTTTGGAGCAGTGAACTTAACACATTCCCATCCCACATATTTCTTTCCCCACTCCCCCCTCTGTCTCTAAAGCACCCGGCACAGGCCACAATCGCACTCAGCTGCCCAGCACAATGTGGGCCAGCGGCACAGTGCAGCAACCACATCACCCAGGACAGCCTAAAGAGGATTTGGGGGGCCCCAGGCATGTGCAGGTGCTGGACCTCTGCCCCAAAGGCCAGGGATTAGTGTGTGTGTGTGTATATAAGCTAGCTCTCAAGAGCAAGAACTGCTCAATGTTATGTTCTCGTGTTAAATATCCTTACTACAGCTACACCTTAAACTAGGTACATTGTGTGGTGTAGTGGTTAGAGTGCTGGACTAGGACCGGGGAGGTTCGAGTTCAAATCCCCATTCAGCCATGAGACTTGCTGGGTGATTCTGGACCAGTCACTTCTCTCTCAGCCGAACCTAGTTCACAGGGTTGTTGTGAGGAGAAACCTAAGTATGTAGTACACTGCTCTGGGCTCCTTGGAGGAAGAGTGGGACATAAAATGTAGATAATAATAATACATATATACACACTACCTTTTTATTAAATTTTGGACTAAACAGAAAGGGAAGAAGTTCCGAAACGTGTTTCTGTCGCATGCAAACACAGGAATCGGACTTTTGCGCATTTTGGACAACAAGACTATCACCCTGGCCCAGTGGCTCTGCTATGTTGGCAAGGAATCCATCCATGTTGGACTGCTCTTGGACTGCTCTTACTTTGGGTCGTGTTGCTTGTGGCTTTGTGCAGTGATCAAAATTATTGTATTTAATTGTAATTTTTTTTCCCTGGGTCTGTTGACTCTCTCTCTCTCTCTCTCTCTCTCTCTCTCTCTCTCTCTCTCTCTCTCTCTAGTCTGTTTGTCTGTCTGTTCACTAGACATGCCCACACCCTTTGATCGATCGGGACCAAACTTGACACAGTGACTGCCGAGGACCCTACCAGTAATGTAGGGTACCCGGGAACCCCAACAACCACCTTGCACAAATGGATATACAACAGGTATATCCAGAGAATGGAGATGGATGCAATAACAAAGAGAAACCCACACCATAAACCCAAGCAACGCCAGGTACTCAAAGCTAGTAATCAAATAAAAGTAAGAATCCATCCAAGTGGTGGCAGACCCATTCACCTCAGTATTTGGGAAGGTTCCATGTGGCTGAAGAGAATGAAGCAGTCCTGCTTCTCTCAGCCCTATCTTGGAGAAGCCTGGGAGGGAACTTGGAACCTAGATGCTCTTCTCAGAGCAGTTCCATCCCCTGAGGGGGATATCTTACAGTGCTCCCACTTCTAGTCTCCCATTCATATGTAACCAGGGCAGACCCTGCTTAGCTGAGGGTACAAGTCATGCTTGCTACCACAAGACCAGCTCTCCTCTCATTGGCAATGGCTTATAACCAATATGCAGGGCTGGCTCCAGGTTTCTGGGAGCACTGACTTGGCAAATGGCTCTTCATGGACTGCCTTCAGGTTCATGGCAGAGCTTACCTTGGTGGATGAGATGGAAGAGAGGAGGGGACAATGAAGAATTGCTCCACCACTACACAAAATTTATGGACACAGAGTTGGTCTCTAGGATCAACCATGGTACCTTCTGAGGGCTCTTCTGGGCCCCCTTGTACCTGGCCCAATGATTCTAACCCCTGACATCAACCCCCTAATGCTTGGTACTAAATTGTGTCCCATACTAATAGCTCAGTATAGCACAGAGATGATGGAAACCATCCCAAGTCTAACCAAGAGTTTACTTTAAGATGCAGCCTAAATAATATTCAGAATATGTTCATGGTTTTTCCATAGTCTTGGCAAAATATGATGTTTATTGTCAGATCAACTTTTTAAACCAAAACACTCCTAAAAGTAAAACATAACACTTTTTAAAAAGAATTAAGAATAAGAATTAATAAGAATTCTAATAATAAGAATTAAGACTGTTTAGCATTGTTTTTCTGAATGATCTCTTCTAACAGCCTGCTGAAATCTGTTCCTAAGGTAGCACTGAAAGAATGCATACAGTAGCTGCAAGATAGACCAACTAATAATTCTCAATCTGAGAAAATGTTCTGAAAATTTATGATCTCATTTTTATCAACTGCCTGATCTACGCAATTGAAAAGCTTGCATTGGCTATTTTTAGAGAACATTGCAACATGAAGCAATTGTTAGAGACCAGTGATCGCCAGATATCAGGCTGGAATAAATTTTTTTTTTTTAATGTATCTGACATTCAAGGCCAGATTGTTCCAGAGAAGTATCTTTTCATTCATTCATTCATTCATTCATTTCATATACCACCCTTCCAAAGATGGCTCAGGGTGGTTTAAATTAAAGTAAAACAACAACAAAACAATTAAAGCCAAAAACTAATTAAAAACAGATTAAAATTACAGTTGAAACTAGAAAACATTAAAACTACATATTATTATAAGACAGGCTAAAAAGATGGATCTTTATGGCTCTCCTGAAGGCCTCCAATGAAGACAATCCTTATATCCACAGGGAGCTCATTCCACAACCTAGTGGTGACAACAGAAAAGGCCTTTTTCCAGGTTGCCACCAGATGGACCGGTAGAACCTGAAGACGGACCCCCTCCTGATGATCTCAATGAGTGGTGGGGATCTTGTGGAGGAAGGCGTTCCTTCAGGTAACCTGGGCCTAAGCCATTTAGGGCTTTAGAGACAATAACCAGCACTTTGCCCATAAACATATCAGCAGCCAGTGCATCTGTTTGAGAATAGGAATATTGTGGTCTCTCCGGGATATCACAAATTATGCAGTCGAGTTTTCCACATTTGGGGAAATCGCAATGGATGAGCCTCACCCTGGGAAAACCTACTTCATGATCAATCTGGCTGCCTCATTTTGAACTAACTGAAGTTTCCAAACCACATACAAAGGAAGCCCTACATAGAGCGCATTGCAGTAGTCCAGCTTGGAGGTTACCAGCTGGTGTACTGTCATTCAAGTCATTCTCCTCAAGAAACAGGTGTTGTTGAATCAGTCGCAGCTGATAAAAAGCACTCTTGGCCACAGTCTCAACCTAGGGTGAGACCCAGGTCCAAGAGCACTCCCAAGCTATGAACCTGCTCTTTCAGGGGTGGGGGTATAACCTCACCCAGAACAGGAAGATCTATCCCATCATGCAGATTGAAACCCCCAACAATTAGCACTGTTGTCTTGCTTGGATTCAGCTTCAGCTTATTATCCCTCGTCCAGCCGATTACTGCCTGTAGGCACGCATTTAAACGGCCAATGCCATTTCCTGATGTTGATGACAAGGAGAAATAGATTTGGGTGTCATCAGCATATTGGTAAAACCCAGCACCAAATCCCCTGATGATCTCATCCAGTGGGTTCATGTAGATGTTAAAAAGCATTGGTGACAGAATGGAGCCCTATGGGACTCCATATAATAGCTCCCTCTTTGAAGAGCAACTGTCACCAAGCGCCACCACCTGAAATCTACTCGATACATAGGAGTGGAACCACTGTTAAACAGGGCCTCCTATCCCCAAATCCCTCAGGTGATCCAGAAAGAGACCATGGTAAATGGTATCAAAAGCTGCTGAGAGATCCAAAAGAACTAGGAGAGGCACACTCCCTCTGTCAATTTCATGGCGCAGGTCATCTGTCATGCCAACCAAGGCCATCTCAACCCTATAGCCCACTCTAAAGCTAGTTTGAAATGGGTCTAGATAATCCGTTTCCTCCAAGGCTACTTGGAGCTGGTCAGCCGCCACCCTCTCAACCATGGGAGGTTGGAGACTGGCCTTCCATCACCAAAGGGTCCAAAGTGGGTTTCTTAAGAAAGGGGTCTAACCACTGCCTCCTTCAGACAAGGTGGCATCCTGCCTTCCCTCAGTGAGGTATTAATAATATCAACCAGGCCAGCTCCAACAACCTCACTGCAAGATGAAATCACCCATATTGGGCAAAGATCCAAAGAACTGGTGGTAGGCCATACTGCTCCAAGCAGCTTGTCCACATCCTCAGGAATCACAAACTGAAATTGATTCAATCTCATCTCACAAGAGGGACTGCCAGAAACCCCGCCCCCAACTGGACCTGCAGAAATATTGGAGTCCAGTTCAGCCCAAATGCGAAATATTTTATCTGCAAAGAACTTACTGAATGTGTCAAAGTGAGACATTGTTTCCTGAAGAAAATTTGAAACAGAAGGGGGTTGCATTAAACCCCTAACAATCCAGAAAAGCTCTGCTGGACGAGAACGTGCAGACACAATATGCACAGAATAAAATTGCTTCCTTGCTGTACGTATTGTCATAGCACATGCCTTTAGTTGGGCTAAATAAAAATCTGTGTCTTATCAGATTCAAGATGAGTCCCCCTCCATTTGTGCTCCAGACATCTACCTAATGCAAATCATTAGGTTTTGCATCTTTGATTTGCTCTCTAGGGACCTTTAGCTCTTTCTGATTCAAATGACCTTAAAATGAGTCATTGCCACTTGAAAGTCCACACACTGTTTCTTTGCATTATATTACCGGAATAACAGCCATGGGCAGTGTCAAACCAGGACTGTATGTGACCATACCCCAGATGAGGTCTGGGTCATTTTTTCCTGCCCAGGTCCCCTCAAATCAGTTGCTGGAACTGGAGCTGGCAAAGATGGAGTCCAAAGTGATGCAGGCAGAAAGGACAGCTCTTAGTATGATCTGGCCAGTTGTGCTGCCTGATAATTGCACTGGGCATTTTCCATCAGAAACATGAAGGGAGGGAAAGAAGTGCTTCACCCTTTCCTTACAGATCACATTACCCTTGAAATTCCTCCCTCCTTGCTGCTATTACCTCATCTCCTGGGGTTCTAGAGTGCTAGTATAGTATTTGTAAAGTCCAGAACACTGTTGGAGGTAAACATATCTGGGAAGGAATGTTCCCACAGAAAAATGATCGGCAAGAGAAGGGTCAAGCACTTGCTCAGACAAGCACATCCATCTCTTCAGTTATCCAATAGCAATCAGCCTCTCCTGAGGCCATTTTGCAATAGCGAAAAAGCCACTGGAGCCTCATTACACATCGTGCAGCATGTCATGTAGTTTGCACCAATGGAATAATCTATTTCAGACTGTGCCAACTGCATAAGAAACTAGAGACAGACCTGTAGGCTGCCCCCACCAGCTCAAGTCTTTACAAACAAATAGTTTTGTTTGTATACTATACTGTAATGGAGAGCAACTAAAATGGTAAGACCTGGAACACCTATTTATTCATTACATTTTTATACCACCCCTTCCAACGGCCTTGGGCAGTGCACAACAAGTAAAAAATTAAAAAAACCCACACCATTTAAAACAAACTGCTTAAAACAATATAAAAACAAATCTAAAACTATTCAAAACCATTTAAAACCAAATAAAATATTTAAGAACAATTTAAAAACTTTGGAAGGCCAGGACAAACAAGCATGTTTTTAGAGCTCTCTTGAAGGCCAGCAATGAACCCAAACTACAGATATCTGCCAGGAGTGTATTCCACAGGCCAGGAGCAGCTACAGAGAAGGCCCGGTTCTGAGTTGCCACCAGACAAACCAGTGGCAAGCATACAGACCTCTCCAGATGACATCATTGTGCAATGGGGATCATACAGAAGGAGGCGCTTTCTAAGGTAACCCGGATGCAAGCTATTCAGGTCTTTAAAGGTGATAACCAGCACTTTGTTTTTTGCCTGGAAACATATTGGCAGCCAATGCACCTGTTTGAGGACAGGCATAATATGGTCTCTCTGCATTTACCCCAGAGACCATTCTGGCTGCCACATTTTAAACTAACTGAAGTTTCCAAACTACTTACAAAGGCAGCCCCACATAAAGTGCATTGCAGTAGTCAAGCCTGGAGGTTACCAACTGATGCACCACTGTTTTGAGATTGTTCTCTTCAAGGAATGGACACAAGCTGTCAAACCAGCTGAAGCTGATAGAAAGCACTCCTGGCCATAGCCTCCACCTGAGATACCAGGGTGCCTGAATTCAAGAGCATTTCCAAGCTGTGTACCTGTTCCTTCTGGGGGAGTGTAATCCTATCCAGCACAGGGAGATCTAACTCATCCCTCAAATTCCAATCCCCCACAATGAGCACCTCCATCTTGCTTGGATTCAGTTTCAATTTCTTGTCCCACATCCAGCCCATTACTGCCTGTAGGCAGGCATTTAGGGAGTGAATGCCATTTGATGGTGGTGGTGGTGATGATGATGATAAGGAGAAATCAATTTGCGTGTCATCAGTATACTGATAATACCCTGCACCAAATCTCATGATGACTTCACCCAGCGGTTTCATGTAGACGTTAAAAAGCATTGGTGACAGAATGGAGCCCTGAGGGACTCCATATAATAGCTCCAGTTTTGATGAGCAACCACCACCAAGCTGCACCATCTGGAATCTGCCTGAGAGAGAGGAGTGGAATCACTGCAGAGCAGTGCCTCCTATCCCCAGCTCCCTCAGGCAATCCAGAAGGATACTCCACTCGATGGGATTGAATGTCTCCGAGAGAGCCAAAAGAACCAACAGAATCACACTCACTCTGTTGTCTCTCTGGCCGACCAAAGCCATACCAACTCCATAGCCTGCTCTAAAGACAGTTTAGAGTTTCCTCCCAAACCGCCTGGAGGTTTAGGCTGGCTAACAGTATTTTTAGGGAAATTAATAAAGCAGCACTCAGTGTGAGAAGTATGTTCCAGCATCCTTTCCCAATGCTGCAAATGATGCTGGGACACAATGCCAGGAGAGCACATAATCCGACCCCTGTGGTCTGGGAGTGCACTCCAATGTTGCCTGCAACACAAAGGGATGCCATCCCTCAGATGACATTTCTTTGGTTTCTATTTCCCCTGAATGTTGATATTCTTGTCCCAGGGCTGCTCAGTGCTCACATTCTAAAAAAAATAATGGTATGGGGAATGAGAGAGACTCAACGAAAATAAAATGCATTGCAAACAAAAAATCCATTTAAAAGGAGAACAAGAGCTCACTTCCAAAGGTAGTAGCGATGGTGCCTTTAAAGATCTGCTCAGGAGGTATGGCGATGGTAGGTCACCAGTCCTCGAAAGCTGTTCCTCCTCCGGTGGCAGAATCAACGGCCGATGGTGAGCATTGGGAAAGGGGCCACAGAGTGGGCAGCCCAGAGTGGGAGCCAGTCCTAGGTGTGACGATAAAGTTCTGGTGGTTCTGCCCAGACGGGAACTCACAGGCCCTGGGATGCACCTCCTTCCAAGGCCTCTGGGATGGCAGCTTTTCCTGAGCTGCTCCAGATCTGCCTCATTGCCTGTCCGACTAGCAGCTCACTGAAGCCCTGCTTCAGGCATTTTTAAAAAGTACTCACATAGAGCATTCCTGTGAGCACACCAGAGTCCCACCCCTGTGTGCTCATGTGTTGAGAATCTCACAGCCCTGCCCCCACGGTTCAAGCATTACAAAACAAACATTGCAGGCAAATGCTGAAACCTGGACGGCGGGGCGTGGACTTGTCAGCACATCAGCACAGGGGCAGGGCTTCAGAGCACAGTCTTGGTGACACTGTATATCAGTACAGCATCCCTGTTTTAATAATGCCTGAACAGGGCTTGAGAAATTCGGAAGACCTATGCAAAGACATTCAATTCCTCCATGCTCCACTACAGCATTTTGGGAAGCTCGAAACAGTAGGTTTATTTCCCCCCCCAACATTGCAATCCCTGGGGTGTGAGCCAGGAAAACTAGTTCACATTTCATAAGATCCAAGGAAGATCTCTGCATCTTCACTGAGGGATAAACTAGGAGGAAGATGCAAAACATTTTCCCCATTCTTCAATGACTAACTGCTGCCTGTGCTCAGTGGAGAAATCAGAATAAGCCTCATTGCTTTCTTCTGTTGTTTTTGCACTCCAGAAAATGATTCTTATTTGTGATGTTTCTCCCACAATAGACAACACTTGATATATTTGTTTCAATCTATAACCGTCTTGTGGAATAGTGCTTGAAGGCAGGTGATAGGGTTTTAAAAAATGCTACCTACCTAGATTTTAGTTATTGTTATGAAGAGTAGCTATTGGAAGGGCCTCCTTCTCCACATACCCACCTTGTATCGGATTGGTTCAGAAAATATACTAACATTTTTACACACAAACATGGAAATAGTTCAGCTTATTTCTCAAACCAATCCAATGTTTGCATTGCTTCATGCCTCCCTCTCCCCCAGTCTAGCCTCTCCCAATCCCGAAAACCCTGAATTACTCTGCTCTTTCACCCAAACTAACCCATCTAGGGGAACAGCAAGGGCAGCAGAGAGAGAAGCAGATCTGATCTCTCCCTCTGTTCCCTTCTTTCCATTGTATAGTCCTTGAAAAATATGCACTTCCAAAGAACAAGTTGTTCTCCCTGGTCTTCAGTGCTAGCTGGATCAAACTTTGGGACCACTGGTCAAGTTTTCTGGCTTACTGCAATATACTGGGCAACACTGGCTTAGAGCCATGCATTGAGAACTCTGAGTAGTTTGGGATATTTGGTTTACTGGAACAATGATGATGTTGTCATGTCATCACTATATGTGTGGGAGGAAAAGCACAGGGCTGTCCGCTGAAGAATGCTAGACCATAAAATCTATAAATACACCAGCAACTGGGTGTTAGCTAGAGCTGGTATGATCACACCCCCTTGCATGGCCATGCCCCTGAGTTCTTGTGTGGCCGTGTCCCCTTGCACTGGTGGAGGAAGCCAGCCGGCAGCCTGTGTTCCTCCCGCAGCGGCCCCCACACTACACCCCCTACATCAGACGCAGGGAGCGTGGCTTTGCTTGCAAATGGGGCCACATGGCCCAGTTTGAGAGCAAATACCGGCCAGCACTGCATTCGCAATGTCCCTTTAAAAGCAGGGAGAGCAGCTCCCGGTCACACTGCAAATGCAGCGCTGGCTGGTATTTACTCTCAAATGGGGTCGTGCGGCCCTGTTTGGGAGCGAAGCCACATCAGACGCAGGGTGTGTTTCTGGGGCGCCAGGTGCAGCCCCCGATTGGCAGCAGCCTGGGCTCTTTGAACACGCCCACTCATTGGTGGCTCCGCCTCATTGCATGGCCACGCCACTGTGTTTGAACTGTTCTAAATTTGTTTTTATATTGTTTGAAGCAGTTTGTTTTAGATGGTGTTTGTTTTTGTTTTTTACTTGTTGTGTACCACCCAGAGCCTTTGGATGGGGTGGCATAGAAACAAACAAAAAAACCAGACAAAATAATGGAGTTACAGGGATAGCACAAGACATTAAATGGGTATTTAAATAATGTGTAAGGGGGTGGTTCTGCTCGCTCACACAATTATCAGATCAGAAGATTTCATTGTGTGGTGGCCATACACCTTGAGAAAAGGAAAATGGTAGTATGCAGTTTACAGTATGCATCTGCATATGCCGCTCATCCAGACTAATTTCAAGAGCATTTTCCATCATCAGTCTCTGAATCTCCCAGTCCTGTAAGGAAGAGGGAAAAGAAAGGTTGCTAACAGATACTATCACCTGAATTCATCTGTTCAAATTTACATTCCTCTGAGAACTCTCTCTGATTTTCTTTGCAGCTAGTGTGGCAAAGCTAGAGCAAGCTTTGCCACACTCATTGTAATTAAGGATCTAAATTTCTCAATAAAAACCAAAGTTTGTCAGTATCCACGAAATGGCCCCATAACTTTAAGAAAGGCATCCATTTTTTCTCCTTGGATCTTTGCAAATAGAGCAATAGACAACTTAATGAACAATATCTTCTGTTTCCATTAAGCCACAAAGACTGTGATCTGTAGGACTTCATCAATACTTGCTCTCCTATTAAGCAGAGGGCATACACAATTACGAAGCTGGAAGCTGTCGTCTTGGGAGCAGGAGCCAAATGTGCATTCTCATGCCCTGCATTGCATGGTGGGAGGAATCATCAAACATCTCATCTGAATCTATCTTGGGAGGACATTTTCAGTGGCCAGACTGCATCTGCCATCACATGTAGCTTTTCCCTGATCAGATTTTTCCAAGTGGTTTGTATTATCTGTCTGTGTAGCCCCATGTTTCTCCCATTTAAATGCTAATCTCCTTTGCTACTAAGGGCAGATATGTAATTGCCTAGCTCAGGTTTCATGACCTCATTCATGCCTCTGACTGGGTTTTCACAAGCCTGCCTTGGAGGCATTGATTAACCCATGTCAGTGGTGGTAGTGGAGAGAATGACATTCTTTTACCTATGGCTGGTGGCTTATTATTATGAAAAGCAGGACTTGAATGTCCAGCAAATTCACATATCAGATTCAGATTGGAGTAGGTCCTGCAGCTGGTGAGTGGTGCAACAGGTTAATAGGATTTCTTTACTTTCTTAGAGCATGTGGGGTGGTTTTTTTGTGGATTTTTGTTTGGGTTTTTTTGCATAACAGAAGGCTGTTGTCCAGCCTTCTAGATCACTGATATCACTTTAGAAAACTGATTTTTAACTTTAGGATTCTATAACTATACAAGCATGTGTGCTGTCGAGTCGGTGTCGGCTCCAGAATACAGTAGGGGTTTACCACTGCCATCTCCCATGCAGTATGAGATGATGCCTTTCAGCATCTTCTTGTATCGCTACTGCCCAACATAGGGGTTTCCCATAGTCTGGGAAACATACCAGCAGGGATTCAAACCGGCAACCTCTGGCTTGCTAGTCAACATTTCCCTGCTGCACCATTAGGTGGCTTTATACAAGCATGTGCTCGCCTTCAATTACTATTGCAGAGCAAAGGGCTGACATTTTAGCCTGTGTTAGAAAAACCTTTTGTGTTTCAATTGCTAGTGACTCTGATTTCCTTGTGAATCGATGCATCAGTTAGTAATGGAGTGATCAGGTGATAGCAGGGTCGATATCAGCATCATCAAGTGGGGACCAAGGGCCCACTGAGCATCCCAGCACCTCTGTGCCCATAGCCTCCATGTGGTGCTGGGGAGAGCAACTCTCTGTGGAGAGGGTTGAGAGACTTTCTACACCGACACCACCACCACATGAAAGATATGGGCACAAAGCTGCTCACATTGTAACATAAGGATCTGATGCTCTCAACAAAAACAAAGTTTGTCAGTATCAGTGAAATGGTCCCATAACTTTAAGAAATGCATCAGATATTGTTCCCTTGGATTCTCCTTTGGATCTCCTTTCACCTCCTCTTTCCAATTTCAGCCACTAAGATAAGTTCCACTATGAACCTGGGGGTCCAACCAAGTAGAAGGGGCCCCACAGAGGACAGTTTTCCCAAGGGCTTCCTGATTTATGGAGCCAGCCCTAGGTGGCAGAAGGAGATGGAAGTGAATGAAGGACAGTATAGGTATGTCTGAATAACTTAACCAAACACCAGAGGCGTATCTAGGGAAAATAGCGCCTAGGGCAAGCACTGAAATTGTGCCTCTGTCCAAACATCTGACACCCATCATTCAGATAACTTTACCATAATATCAGCTCAAAAATACAACTCCAGACACTTTCAGGAGAAACAGGTTGTAAGCAACACACACATGAATACACACATACAACCACACATGTGACACATATGTGCCAGTCGCCTTCCCATGCCTCCATAGAGCTAAGCAGTGAAAGCTCTCTTTAGCAAATGCTCTGCCACCTTAGCACACCTCACTACAGGTTGCTGCCTCCAAGACATTCAGGGATGGATTTTTTCTGTCCAAACAGCTTTTGCCTTAAAGGGAGATGGCTGCAATGGGAAATCCTAGGGGCCACAAACAAGCTGAAATCATCCAGCAGCTTACAATAGGCTTGGATCCAGCAGCCTGATGAGGAAGAAGGTGGAAGTTGCAACTAGTCACAGAACAACAAAACAGTGTGGTATTCAGGGATTGTGTTGTTTTTTAAAGCACCACACAAGTTAGAGGCAGGGACTTTCCAAGTTTGAAATCCCATAAACCTTATAATCAGATTGCTTGACAAATATTCAGATAAAGATAGAGCTCTGTATAGAGAATTAAACAGCATGCGAGTGAATATTTCTATTTTATTCCTTGCTTCTCCCCCCCCCCAAACCTTCAGTTTTGCCAGCTTACAAGGTATTAAACCAACATTGTCTTTTTAAGGGATGTTTTGTCCACTTACTTTTGTGCCATTTATATCTGTCTTTTAAATGCTCAGGTCCCTTGCCAACAACTTTGCATTCTTCTGACTCCCTAGATCAGGGAAAAATCTAGACTTGGGTCTTGCAGAGGCCATTTGAGCATGTGAGGTGGCCATTTTTGTTTTCAGCTGCCTTTTAAAAAAATAAAATAAAAATGGCCACTGCACATGCCCAAATGGTCCCTGTGAGGTCCTGTGCCTTGCCAGGCCTTGCAGAGGTCTTTTGAGCATGTGCGGCAACCTCCAAAATGGCCACCACACTGATCGTTGTAGGCCCAAACAGGCCTGAAAATTAGCCTGAGACAGGCTGTGGCAGTGATCTAAGAGGGGGGAAATTCACAGACACCACCACCCCATGGCCCTTAGGAAGCCACCCAAAGGGGCTATAGGTAATTTTTTTAAAAAAATTAAAAATCCGTGAATTGGAGAGGGGTGGCCCTGGTGCCCCCCCCCCCAGTGGTGTCTAGGGCATGTGCCCTGGCTGCCCTCCCCTAGTTTCTCCTATGCCAAACACTGCCAGGAATGTGTTTTTGTTCATAGCCCAGAAACACTCCCATAATTCCTTGGATCTTAAAAAAAACAAAAAAAAACTGCTGATTGTGAATATCTCTCTACAATGTACAGGCTAGAAATGCAATCTGTTTTTGAAATGAAACATAAGCTTCTGGCTAATTTGTGTCATATAAACAAGTATGCACAAGATTCCACATACATTTATACATCTTTGCACAAGGCCAGAAGATGGACAGCGAGTGACTCACAAGGGTTGCATATGTGCATAGCACTACACAGCCATGTACATACCACTAACTGGATGAGAAATGCACATACAAACCAATCCTGCATATGTGGTTCGAGGCAAATCTGCAGTCACACATAGACCCAGTCAGAAAAACAGGAACTGGATCAGCTGTTTGGAAAGGGATGTGAGTATATATTGAAAAGTGGCATTATATTATGAATTATAATTATTTCCTCTCTTCTTCCTCTGTCTGGCAGCGGATTGTCTGATTAGGGTTGTATGTACATTGCCCTGTCTGCTTCATGATCAGGTTTAAACCATCATTTAAAACCTAAGTACAAACATCCTTCAGAACCACTGTGAATCTTCTGTAGGGCATATTAGTTGTCTTCTAATCTTTTTGCCTTTATTAATTTTAGCTTTAATTTTTTAACAAAAAATCTGTAGGTGATTTTTAATTTTCAATTGACACTGTCTTTGACTGACTAATGCTTTTATCCTTAACACGAAGACGATTAAAAATATATATTACACATATGGCTTGTGCCTGCAGTCTTTTTAATTAACGTTAACCATTTAGTAATGTCTTCAAAACCTATTAGTCAAGCTGATCAGAATTCAGTTCAGCTGTTCTGAATCCAGGTTGCTGGCTTTGCAGCTTCAAGTACAAAACTGTCTCGCTTGACTTCTTTGAAATAGTATATGATTTTTTTAAAAAAATCATTCAGAAGGAAGTAGGAGAATGCATAAGAGACACAGGGCATTCAGATCTGATCCTCGGAAGGAAAACCTATATGATATAAATCATTGGGAAGCTTTTAGTTTAGAGCATCTATATAAAAAGAAACCTTATGTGTGTGTATATTTCTGTCGAGTTTCTCACCTACAAATGGGATGAAAACTCTAGAAGACAAAATAGATCTTGCAAATCTCACATGTTAGAAAGCAAGATGGAACAGACCAACACCAAACTTTAGCAGTTTAAACACTTAAACACACAATACATGCAAGGTAATACATTTATATGAAGGTTATGAACTTATAGCCTGATCTCATGAGATTCTCTGCCAGTGAATAAGAGCCAGTGTAGATGTTATTGCATCTAGCTAACCATTGTATGTGATTGTTCAGAAGCATGGAACATCTGAAGTGGGGACTCATAGGCGATTGTAATAGTTAGCTGCACAATTATAAAAATGGCAAGATGCAGTTTTTTTCCTAATCATAAGAAGTGGCTGCTGTGATCTTCCATGACTCCTCTTCAGACATTAATGGAATCACGAAAACATATATATATATATATATAGCAAAGTAACAGCTGCACATGTTCATGTTCAGATGCTCAGATCACCACAGCCACTTCATTTTTAGAGGGACTGTGCTGGCATAGCAAGCCAACCCAAGACACCATGCCAGTGCAGGACGTGAATCAATTATGAAAGGCTTTGATGAAACCAATAGTGACCATCTTCAGAGACAATTTAACCTAAAGTTGTTCTACAGCCCAGAATTAGACTGGGAGCTGATTGGCAGGGGCAGAATTAGAGAGGATACACCACCACACAATCCTATTGGCATTTCAACACATTATTAGGACAGCACACCTAATATTTGCTATTTATGGATGAGCAGCTACCAAGCAACATAACAGGATAAATTTGCACCAACAAATGGTATGCCTCTTGTATATCTGGAATCTGACTGCCAGAAATTTAATGCCCATAGATGATAGTTTTATACATCTCGCATCCTATTGACTAACTATTGTAACCATGGATGTTGCACTCAGGTACAGCACCCGTGGGAGCATGCGAGCAAGCCCCATTTCCACACCACAGCATTCTTTAACCAGGCTCCCTGCACTCCATACATACACGATTTGTCTGCAGAAACAGAAGCTGTACTTGGAAAGAGACCCCATCATTATTAATCACAGGGATGATCTCTTCTTTACAGACAAATACTTTATGTGTGGAGTGTGGGTGGTGATAGTTTAAGAGCACATTGGTGAAAGGGTGATAACAAGTGAACAGTTCTTCTGGCTAGTCCAAACCAGCACCAACATTTGTATCAATATCACAGTATCCTGCAGTTTCAAACCAGCAGTTTCTAAATGTGAGGATTTGGAGACACTTAAAGGAGATTCACATGAAAGCTGCTGTTCCCAGCATCTCTTCTTCTCTGTTGTTCCCCAGACATTCTTTGAACTGGCTACTGATCAGATCTGTGACAGATGGTGCATATATTCCCTTTCTGAGAAAACATCTGGTGAGGCTGATCTTAACTTATTCACCAAGTGGAGCTTTGAGGCCTAGTCCTGAAGCCATCCTTCCAGAAATTTGCACTTAAAGAGATACATCAGAGGTTGTCCTACTTCTTGCTAACATTCTGTTCACTCATTTGATGTCTTCCAATTACAGTTGTATTGACTTGCCATATCTGAGAATGATTCTGAAGTGCTAATTTTACTTTTGCAGTAAAGTTATTGCCCACTTTGATTGCAAAGTGTAAATTTTGTTGAAGTATTTAGCATAAGTAATACAAACCCAGAAAATGGGAGAAATAAACACAAAGAACTCCTAACAGCAAGGAGGCTCTTGAGCTATTCCTCTAGGACTTCAACAGCTTCCATCCCATTATCATCTAGAGCTTGAGCCAACAGAGGTTTTGTTTATTTCCTGGGCATTACTGAGAAATGACATAATAGGCATATAAGCACCGTCTTATACCAATCAATCACCTTTATTCGGTCTTAGACCAGCATAAGAACAATAAAAATACTTGAGATACAAACAGGGGATGGGATATACAATATAAAATATAAAACTACGGTTATGAAATATCAAAGTATGTGGTCTTAATAAGATAGAAGAGAAGTTTAAAAAAATTAAGATATAAATTTAAAATACAACGGATACTGTCTATGAGAGAGAAGACATCTTAGGAAACAATGGGCCAGAAGGGTACTTAAGAGTACTTAAAATAGTTAAGGATGTTTAAAATTACATAGAAAAATATTTAAAGCATGCAATTAGAATAGCTTTACAATAGGTTACAATAGGCTTTGTGAGAGCTGAGGCAAAGGCTGGATTTTGTGGGCTCAGCCCACCCCGGTCCTTCTAGGCAGGAGCTGTCACGGCCCTGTGGTTTCTGCACACTGTGGCACAGAACTTTGCAGTGCTGTGCATGATGGTGGAGTCTTCATCTAAGAGCTGCAGTAAGGTATAAAATTTACTTGTGCAACCAGGATACTTGAGGAGTACTGGCAGAATAAGGTTGGTGCAATTATCTCTGTAAAATGGGCAAAAGAGGAGAACATGCGCTGTGGTTTCGACCTGCCCTTTGTCACAAGGACATAGTCTCGCTACAGGTGGGATCTTTCTGAACCTGCCTTCTAGAACAGCTGACGGGAGGGCGTAGCAGCACGCCAAAGTGAAGGCCTTCCTATGGGCTGGGACCTCCAGCAATGAAAGATACGCAGTGGGAGAGGGGAGGTATCTCAAACTTTCTGGTATGGGGAGTTTTGGGACTCTGTCTAGGGCTGTTTGGTGCTCTGTCTTTGTGATCCTTTGTTTAAGCACAGATTTGGCCTGGTCGTATCCCACAGCTAGTAGAAGGTGAAGGGAGAATCCAAAGCTTGGCAGTTTGGTCCGGATAGCTCTTTTCCAAGAAGATAGGAAGGAATCCTGTAGAGTCGGGCAGCGGGGGCAGTCCATGAAGAAGGAGAGCTAGTTTAACCCCATAGATAAGGGTGGCCAACCATACTCTAGCCTCCACCTTCATCATTCCTGTCTTTAGTTTCAGAGTGGTATTTGACTCGCATCGTGGGACTTGGTGGGCAGCTCTTAAAAATTTGGATTGTACCAGTTCCAGGGGGGCAAAGCTATTGGGAGGCCCAGCTGTGCACTGTAGAGGAGCTATGCCAGTGATTTGGCTTTCAATAATTTGAGTGCCACAGGGATGTAGTGGCCTCCTTTGGCCTGGAGAAATTTCAGGATGGCGGAGGAACCCCTTGGCACAGTGAGGGCAACATGTTCACTGCAGGCCCGCCTGGAGCCGGAAGAATGCAGAACCACCCCCAAGTACTTAAAAGAGATGACCTGCTCAATCTTGTGGCCATCTATACTCCAGGAATGAGTTTTGGGTCTCTTAACGAAGGCCATGATTTTGGTTTTTTGATAGTTAATTCCGAGCTCTTCATCCTTGCAGAACTGAGCTAGAGCTGCCAAGTCTCTCTTTAGCCCAAGGGGAATCCTTGAAAGGATTGCAGAGTTGTCAGCATAGAGCAAGGTGGAAATACATCTTTCAGCCAACTTGGAGAGATGGAAGTCTGGCCTGTTCAAATGGCTCATCATATTGTAGACATAAAAATTGAAGAGTGGGGCGAGTATGCATCCCTGTTTAACTCCCTTGCGGGCTGGGAATGGGTTTGAGAGTTGGCCTTGAGGATTGCTCCTGACTTTAAGGGATGTGTCTGTGTGTAGGATACAGATCAGGTAGAGCAGGAGTCAGTTGATCGAGGAGGCTTCCAGCTTCTCCCATAGCTTTACTCTCAAGATGGAGTCAAAGGCAGCCTTGAGGTCAATAAAGGCTGCATATAGGAAGGTTGTACTCTTGGTGGAATATTTTTCAATGAGGTGTTGTAGGACTAAACATTGATCAACTGTGGATTGGCCCTCCCTGAAACCTGCTGGCTCCTCCATGAGATTTTCTTGAGCTATCCAGTCTCTGAGTTTCCATTGAAGGTGTCTGGCATAAAGCTTGCTAACTGTGTTGCGCAAGCTAATGGGCCTGTAGTTGGCAGAGTACTATTTTCTGCCTTTCTCGAATATAGGAACTATAATTGCTAGTCCCCAGTCTCTAGGAATATGTCTATGTGAATCGATGTAGGTGAAAAGTGCAGCCAGGACTTACCACTCTGGATTGTTTTTTATAAGCTCCAGGGGGATAAGCTCCCCCGCCCGGATCTCAGATGTACAATAAGGCTCTTCGTTTCAGATATGGATACAGGTGGCCACTTGGGTAAGCCTTCCCTAATTTCTATATCTTGAAGGAGGAAGTCACAGTTGTCAGGGAGGTCCTCATAGAGCCTCTGAAAGTAATGTTCCCAGACCTTCGGTAAGACGCAACTATCTATCTGTGCCGGACCAGTTTTGGGGTAGCCAGCCATGATACTCCAGAATGTGGATGCATCCTTGGCCTTGGCCGCCTGGATGAGTCACTTCCATGAGGCACCACCTTATACAGAGATCTTGCTGACTGTTATGCATATCAAAACTCTTCTAGCTTCCACCCAGAACACACTGCTCTATGCATTGTCTATAGCCAAGCCCTATGATACAATCACATTTGCTCCAGCTTGTCAGACAGGGACTCACACCAGGCATCCCTGCAATTGCAATATCTACCAATGAAGTGAAAAGACTGATTGATAAGGTCAGATTTGTACCCAGGCTTAAACTGCTGTAGAATAGGCTCAGAGGAGAAAGTGACAGAACACCACTTGTGTCACCTACAACTTCCAGCTAAAACCACTCCAGTGCATCATTAATGACCTACAGCCCATTAGCCACAATAGCACAGGCCTTGGTTGATAAGCCTGTCCTTGCTCATAGGCAGTCCCCCAGCCAGAAACCAACCAGGCACAACAGACCATATGAAAGAGACACTAAGGAAGGTAGTCTGTCAATATCCTCAGGTGCAACAATCTGAAAAATATCCATATCAAGACCAGATGGAGTCCACTTGCATCAAATTCTGGCTCTGCTGTAACATGGCATCTAGATATGAGCAGTTTTATCTGCAAGATGTTTTGCAGATTGGTCACAGTGAGCAACTGAATATTTCCCTATAGGATTATCCGAGTCTGCTTGCAGTAAACTAAGCACACAGTAAAGCACACTGAATGACATGGCACAGCACATTTTGTGTGTGTGCCATCATTGCCACAGAGAAGGTCTTAAAATGGCCTCTAGCCAATGTTTGATTGGATTCATTGAGAGTTTTTTTCCTCTTGCAATCTAGCCATCCATCCGTTTCATCACCTTTCGTTCTCCAGTGTATCAAGGAACTATCCAGCTTCTGAAATCTGGGCAAGAGCATTTAGGAGCATTTACATTGCTTGCCCTAATCATCTCCTCAAAGTGAGACCAAAGCATCGTAGGACTATGAGACCTATCAGCAGGAAACTCCTCAACAGACATCAAGAGTCCAGCTGGATCCCTTAGTTTTCAGGGCAAGACATCTTAATAGGCCTCTCACCTCTGTAGTGCTTTGGAGCAACTGAAAGTCCAAACTCCACCAAAGAGTTATTTGTCCATGACAAGGAAGTCAATATTGGTTCCCCTATTCATAGATAACTTCCTTCCTATCATATACAGAACACAACAGACCATAAACATGTGTTCTGCTGAATCTGATGGGTCAGATTAAATCTGAGACATTCATGATTGTTGTGATGGCCATGAAATCTTGAGCAACCCCAAACCAGGTGCCCTCATTATGGTAGATGAGATCGCCCAGCCCTATCAGTCATGGCATTCTCAACATCAGCTTTAGACCACCTGACAAATCAAGCAGGGAGACCTCTGGGCAGCAGGGTGGATAGTACATCAGCAAAACTCTAATTCTGAATTGAGACCCCAGGCCAGTTGTAAGTCTTAAATAAAATAAATAAATGAATTAGGAGACTGCCAGTTGAGGTACCTGGAAAGGGTGATGGAATCCTGATGGACCTAGTCATACAGGGCCTTCACCTATCAAACTGATTTTGGTTCTGCACTAGGAAACCTGGAAAACAGAGTTAGGAGAGGTTAGCCCCTCCTACCTCACCTAACTGGGTTTCTGTAATGCATGCCAGGTTAGCATATTTATCCAAGACTGTCTGGGATAGCACATGTTTTATTATTCGCTGATCTAGCTTTCAGAAGCAGTAGAGTCAAGCTCAACGGGTCATTTGTAAGCATACCTATTCCCAACAAGCATATGGGTATTGGGAGTAAAAAGGAGGAGTGGTCCTTGCCCTTGTGTCTCCTCCAAAGCAGTGAACCCAAACTGGCAATCTCTGTTGGGGAACACACCTTTGGAATTGATCCACTGCTGTAGTCAAGGCTGGGAGAAATACCCCTCCAGCACTAGGGTGTATTTTTCCATGCTAAACTGTTATTGTCTTAGCCAGTCACATGACTCAAAGAAGGCACCGATCTAGAGATGTAACTGGACAGCTTAACTTTCTATCTATTAACCATGTTCACTGAAAGCAGGGAATTAATCTGATTAGTTGATAAAAATGTTGGAATAAGCTGAGATGGCAACGCTTACAGCACTCATAAGGGATGAAAACTTGGAATATTTCAAAAAAGATTGGGAACCATTCTTATTTTACTAAAAGAACTATTTTTCCAATATGGACCTTTCAGCAGGGTTTGAAATTTAGTAACAATAGCTGGTTGGGCAGGGTAAAATCGAGTTTGCAATGTGTATACATGTTTTGAATTATTATAGCAATGGTAGATTTGTATAGCTAATATGAACCATGCAGACTGGTAAGCGGGAAGGCAATATTTACTTACATTGTAAAACTAATAAAAAATTTAAAATGCAAAAAGAAAGCAGGAAATTAATCTATGGGCCTTTGGGGAAAAATAATGGAATGGGGGCTCTGGCTATCATGCAGTGAGTGTCATCCCCTCAATACCCCAGAACATATTCACATGGCAGTAACTGTTCCTATCCTCAAAGATTAAACTTTTAAACAAAGATTAAACTTGAGGTGTAAGATTTTTATATCAAAATTCCCTTCTCACTATTGAGGAAAGGAGTATTCAGAAGGTCTAGGTTCTTTTATCTTGTCTGGCTGATTTCTATCTCTCTGAAATTTAAGAAGACACACAGACAAATAATACAGATCAATAATGTTTATTCTCACCTAATTTCTTGACAATCTCAGAAGTCAGCAACAAAATACAGTTCTCAGGATACAGGCTGTGTTGGAGATGAACTTCCAGTGCATCGGCCTTTTGCACCAACTGTCCTAATGACCACTAGGGGCATTGGGAGTAGAGACAGTGAGTCAGGGTCTCCCTATCTGTCCCTACTCTATGACCCCTGAACTGACTCTGCAGCACTTCCTGTGCTGAGTCACAATCCTTCCTTTCTTCCTAGAGAGCAGATGGAAACATCTCTCTCTCTCTCCTTACCTATCCACTATGTAGTCCTTTAGATTAGATATAGGTCTTTCCTATCTAAGTGTATTTAACCAATAAATATTTAGTGTTTAGTCATACAAGGATCTCCATGTGTTTTCTCTAAATAGCTGCAATATCCAAACCATCCTCTGCTACCTACTCTGTAACTGGAGTGTGTGCTCATTCCTTAGTGCTCGGCTGTTTTACCTATTATGGGTAAAAATCAACAACCTCTAACAGGCTGCACATTCTAATCATACATTCTAGATCGAGATATTTCAGAGACCTAGCTGTTCTAGCGGGAAGCTGCTTGCCTATTTTTCCCCCCTTGCTTATTTCCTCTTTACCTCAGTCTTGCTACCGCACTCTTATATCCTCTAGAACACATCACGCCCTCAAACGTGTCCCCTTGTTTGTTTTAACATTGATTGGCCGATGAATTCAGACTACTATTGTAAAGTTGTGTCGTCGCATCGGTATCGACTCCTGGCGACCACAGAGCCCTGTGGTTTTCTTTGGTAGAATCCAGGAGCAGTTTACCATTGCCATCTCATTGCCACTCATTGGTATCAATGGTATACCATTGCCATACCATTGCCACTCAGTATGAGATGATGCCTTTCGGCATCTTCCTATATTGCTACTGCCCGATATAGGTGTTTCCCATAGTCTGGGAAACATACCAGCAGGGATTCAAACCAGAAACCTCTTGCTCCCTAGGCAAGTTACTTCCCTGCTGTGCCTGCTATTGACCTATACAATAATTGGTCAATTAGTCTTGGACTATGATTTACGCAGAATTTATGCAGTTGATAATGGTATATTTTCATTTAGTTGTTTTTATCAAAGGATTCATCATAAGAGAACCAGACAGGGACTTCTGTGGTTTATGTCCATCCTGTCAATAGATGTCATATATCCTCTCAATTTCTTTGATGTAGGACCTCGCCTATGGCAGAAAAGCTACCAACGTGTGCCTTCTGAAAGGATGCACCTTCTGACATTTGGAAAGTGTCTGAAAAACAATTTATATCTGAACCAACCGGAAAGGCACAATTTTGACTTCACAGGCCCAAAAGTCTGGATTTTCCTGAAACCTTAGTCAAGTAGTCTGGTCAGCTTGACAGTAGGAAATTCCCTTCCTGTATTCTTACAGAGGTGACAAGTGATAGGAGGAACAGAGAGAGATGTTTGACTGCAGCAATCTCCGCTGGGTGTTTGGCAATGCTCACAATCACAAGTTTGCTTGCATTCTCTGGTCTATTGACTCTTTGGGTCAGTTTAGACTAATACTGGCCCCAAGTTATGATCAGGGTGGGGATGCGCCAAGAATATGCCCAACCTGACATCACTGTAGGACATTATGACATGCTGTGAGAGAGGTGTTCATCTGAATCATCCTTCTCCACACCACCCAAACCCTGTTTTAAACAGGGGGTTGAAACACATGTAGGGGCAATTTGGATGAACACCCCGCTCATGTCATTAAATATGTGTCAAAATTGGGTTGGCACATCTGCTAGTGATATCAGGACAGGCACCTTCTTGGCACAGGCTCGATGTTATTGCATGAAGAACCCAGTCCATCTGAACCAGCTCTTGAAATACTGTATTATACACATAGATGTATTTGTATTATAGTGTACAATGTTTACCTTCTATATTTTTTTAACAGGAGATGGATTTTGAAAACTGGATGAAATTTCAAACAAGCCCATATTAGCTTGGGGGTGAATTTTTAAGAGAACTGGATTTTTCTGTTTGTTTTAAATGTATGACAAATAATTACGCTGTACATTTCCTTCAGCAATGTTTAACTGCTCTTGTGTGTGCTTCTTTGATAAAAAATGATCAAGAAATGGCATCCCATCTTATTGCATTATTGAGAACACTCTAGCAGAGTGATTGATCACCTCTTGGTACTGCTGGAGATGCATTAGACTGGTGAAATTTGTCAAAGAGAGTTAGGACTGGAGACAGAACAGGTGCTTTGTCTTCTCTGATTCCAGAAGCCCTGGGTTGTGTTATTACTGCCTAGAAGAGAGCTACTGGAAAGATATCCCGGTTCAGAGGAGCATCACATCATCAAGCAGAGTTGGGCTGCTATTGCATTAACAACAACAACATCAACAACAACTCTAACTATGATCACAGAAAGTTTATGTATTGCTGTTTTTAGAGACTTCCAGGATTAAGAACATAAGAACAGCCTTGCTGGATCAGACCCAAGGCCCATCTAGACCAGCATCCTTTTTCGCACAGTGGCCCACCAGATGCTGCTGGAAACCATGGGCAGGCATTGAGGGCATGCCCTCTCTCCTGCTGTAACTCCCCCTGCAACTGCTACTCAGAGGCATCCTGCCTTTGAGACTGGAGGCGGCCTATAGTCCTCCAACTAGTAGCCGATGATAGACCTCTCCTCCATGAAGTTATCCAAACCCATCTTAAAGCCATCCACATTGTTGGCTGCCACCACATCTTGTGGCAGAGAGTTCCACAAGTTGATTATGCGTTGTGTGAAAAAGAACTTCCGTTTTTTGGTCCTAGATTTCCGGGCAATCAGTTTCATGGGATGACCCCTGGTTCTAATGTTGTGTGAGAGGGAGAAGAATTTCTCTCTATCAACTTTCTCCACACGATGCATGATTTTATAGACCTCTATCATGTCTCACCACGGTCGTATTTTTTCTAAACTAAATAGCCCCAGGTCTTGTAGACTTGCCTCATAAGAAAGGTGCTCTAGGCCCCTGATCATCTTGGTTGCCCTCTTCTGCACCTTTTCCAATTCTACAATGTCACTAGCCAATGTGTCATAGAACTCTTATAGTAAGTGCTACATTATCCCTTTAGTTAAATAATGAAGAAATGACTGCCACATGAAGGCAAGAACTGTAGCCATTCTTTACATCATTCAGTACCAAGGAGCAGCTCTGTAAATGCAGAGTTTTGGCCACATCTTATTGTTTCCTGAAAGGGCAGAATGGGACTGTTATGAGCTAAGCAATCCGAGCAGAGCATGACGCTGCTAACTGAGCAAAGAGGTATCTTTTAAAGTGGTGGTTCTCCTATGTTTATCAGGAGGAGAGCCACTGGCCCTATCCAGCCCCAGCACAGCATTCCTCCAGTGGCTGCTGCTGGTTAGGGATGTGCACAAGCTGTTCATGCACTCCTTTGTGGGGCAGGGTACCTTTTAAGATTCCGGTAAGGAGCTCCTTGTTTGCTTGCCCCCTCTCTGCCACTTCCTCCCCACTGGTGCTTGTTTTATTAGCAGCCGTGCAGCACTGCAGTGCTGCTTCCTGCAGCATTGGGGCACACGTGCACATGATTCACCCTGGCCATATGCATGTTGATGCTGCATATGGAAGGAAGCAGCTCTGCAGCCCCACACGGCTTCCAAAACAAGCACCACTGGGGGCAAGCCTCAGGAAGGGGGCGAGCAGTAAGGAGCTCCTTACCTGAATCTTAAAAGGTACCCCTCCCCACCCACTGGCTGGCTCAAATGCTGGCATTCAAGCCTGTTTGGCGCTTGGAAAAGGAAGCACTGAACAGGCTCGTGCGCATCCCTACTGCTGGGGTCTGCCTTGTTTCTTTTATGTTTCTTTTAAGACTGTGAAGCCTTTGAAGTCAGGGATCCATCTTATTCATTTATTATTGTTTTTTCTCTGTAAACCGCTTTGGGAACTTTTGTCAAAGAGTGGTATATAAATATTTGTTTGTATTAACTCCTGACACACAACACTTAAGAAGAACGGGCACAAGAAGGAAGGCTTACCCAGAAAGGCAGGAAGACAAGTCTCTATGACTGAAGCAGACCAGTCGAAATACTTTTGAGACAGACTAATAGGGTTTTAGTTGCTGACGTACTGTGCAAGGGTATGGCAGCTCAGTAACAGTGCATGCATGTAAAATGCACAAATGTTACACAAGAGTAAGTCCATTATTTCCATTAGGCCTACTCTGATATAATGCCATTTGCGCAGCTGCACAATTTGTATCCATACATTACTAGGCTTACATACTCCTGTGTGGTATGTTAGCCACCATTCATTTTTTAATATGTTAGATGTTTGTTCTATTAGTTTGTTCTTTTTAAATTTGTTGTTCACTGCCCTGGGATCCAAGGATGAAGGGGAGCATATCATTGTAAATAAATACATTTCAGAAGAATTCTTCCTGCCTCCTGGTTTACAAGTCATTAAACTTCTATTAATCTCTTCTTCCACCCACTGTACTATCACTACCTAAGAATTAGGTTGGAGGAAGTCCCCCAAGTCCTTCCTATGCTGTGCACTTCCCTGAGTTGGGTTAAAATGAAAATGAATGCATCGATTGCATAAACATTTCTGCAGGGGATTAAAACATCTCAAGCACTGAATTTTTAAAAAATAGCCAAAACACACAGGAAGGATTTGAAAGGGAAAAAATTCTTCCACCTCTGCCCTTAAGCGAGATCACATATATCTAAGATTATCTTTCAGCCATAAAATGTTGTATGTCCTGGGAAGCAAATTCATCGCACTGCCAGAATATAGGCCACATCAATTAATTGTTTGATGGCTGGGAAGTGCATTGAAAACATTTCTAGTGAAGAAATACAGCTAATGTTTCTCAGGAGCTTTCTTTTCCACTCCTGAGAAACATTTCATATTTGGGAAGAGAATGCAATTAATGGTTCATATTGCCTAGTAAATTCATGATCTTCATGAAATGCAATTAATGGTTCATATTGCCTAGTAAATTCATGATCATGAAATTCATGATCTTCCAGAAAAATGTTAACATGATAGATCGGCCATAGCTTACAGCACTAAGCCATTCTCAAAAACTAGACTTTGTATTATTTGGGGATCATTCACATTTTCCATACAAACAAGGAAAAACAAGTTTCTATTATGTCGATGAAAATGTTGTCATTCACCCAAAACAGAACCCTGTTCCCTGATAATGCTAAAAGTCCACAGGAATGGAGGCCTGGAGAGTGTGTGCATTGTTCAAATCTCTAAAACCTCAACCCCAAGGCCAACATAAGGTATAACTGTGACAGCCACACAACATTACAAAACATTTCATTGTGACATCTTTGTAGGGACAAATAGCAAGCATTTACACTGGGGCACTAGTGCCATATCCACAATAACTCACATAAATGCCACCCAGAAACTCACTTTCAGTTCACCAAAAGGCCAAAGCAAAACATAATATTTTTCTGTTCAAAATGTTGTGTGTTTAAATGCTTCAAATGTCAATGTTTCAGTGATGCTGAAGCTTCAGGATAGCTAAATACTCCTTCTAGAAGCAAAACGTTCAAATCCCCATTCCCCCATGAAACTCACTAGGTGACTCTGGGCCAGTCATTTCTCAGCCTAATATACCTCACAGGGTTGTGAGGATAATCCTAACCATGTACAGTGGGTATAGGAAAGAATCACCCCCTTTGATAGACCTTAAATTCCGGTTCCCTTACATCCTGAAATGAAAACACAAAGAAAATTCCCTTCACCAGCTGTACTTATCCAATGCAACCTATAACATCCAACTGAAAAACATCACAATTACAGTCCAGAAAAAGTGTCAGAAATAAAAAACAAGAATTACTGAGATTGAAAAAGGATCACACCCCCCCCCCCAATGTCAATATTTTGTTGAACCACCTTTTGCTTTAATAACAGCCTTGAGTCTGTTGGGATACTTCTCTATCAACCTTGCACATCTAGACGGAGCAGTATTTGCCCACTCCTCCATACAGAACTGTTCAAGTTCAGTCACATTGGATGGTAGGTGTTGGTGGACTGCTATCTTCAAATCTCTCCACAGATTTTCTATGGGATTTAGGTCTGGGCTCTGACTGGGCCACACGAGGACGTTCACTTTTTTCTCCTTCAGCCACTGTGTGGTCAATTTTGCTGTGTGCTTCGGATCGTTGTCATGTTGAAAGGTGAATCTTCTGCCCATCCTCAACTGTCTGGCAGAGGGTAGCAGGTTTTCTTCCAGAATCTGATGGTATTTTGCCCCATCCATTTTTCCTTCTACCCTAACAAGAGCCCCAGTCCCTGAGGCAGAGAAAAAACCCCACAACAGGATGCTGCCACCTCCATGCTTCACTGTAGGTATGGTGTGTTGTGGATGGTGAGCTGCGTTGGATTTACGCCAGGTGTACTGTTTGGTGTTGAGGCCAAATAGTTCAATCTTGGTCTCATCTGACCACAAGACCTTTTTCCATTTGGCATCAGAATCTTCATGGTGCCTTCTGGCAAAGCTCAAACGAGCTTTAATGTGGCCTTTCTTGAGAAGCGGCTTTCTCCTTGCGACCCTCCCGAACAAGCCACATCTGTGGAGCACTCGTGAAATTGTTGTCACATGCACAGAACAACCACTCTTTGCCATGAAGTCCTTTAACTCCTTCAGAGTGGCCATTGGCCGCTTGGTAACCTCTCTTACCAGTTTCCTCCTTGCTCTTCCATCCAGTTTGGCGGGCCGACCGGATCCAGGGAGGATAGCAGTCCACCAACACCTACCATCCAATGTGACCGAACTTGAACAGTTCTGTATGGAGGAGTGGGCAAATATTGCTCCGTCTAGATGTGCAAGGTTGATAGAGAAGTATCCCAACAGACTCAAGGCTGTTATTAAAGCAAAAGGTGGTTCAACAAAATATTGACATTGAGGGGTGTGTAATCCTTTTTCAATCTCAGTAATTCTTGTTTTTTATTTCTGACACTTTTTCTGGACTATAATTGTGATGTTTTTCAGTTGGATGTTATAGGTTGCATTGGATAAGTACAGCTGGTGAAGGAAATTTTCTTTGTGTTTTCATTTCAGGATGTAAGGGAACCAGAATTTAAGGTCTATCAAAGGGGGTGATTCTTTCCTATACCCACTGTATCTGGGATCTGGGCTCCTTGGAGGCAGAGCAGGTAATACATGTAAAAATAAAATAAAAATAAAAATGCTGCTAAGTGGCCAGCTCTCTTTACAATTAAACTGGCTGCCCTGTCATCACCTCAGGGAGGTAGTTTGACACTGGAGGGTTCTCACAAGCTTCATTTTTAATGTAATACAGAGCCAAATATAGTCCAAGGTTGTTCTCTCCCTCCTCTGACTCAGTCTTTCCCCAGAACAGGAAAAGGCAGGAAAGAAGGGGGTTTGCCTTATGTCAGGACACCCTCTCCTGCTTGACAACTGCAAGGACTGCTTTTGCCCCCCACCCCAGCCTTTCATAGACAGTCGAGGTGGTTCTGGCTTCACAGCTCCTTTTCGGACTCAGCCCACCTGCCAGCCAGCTTCGAGTGGTCCCGCATCTCCAGGGCTTCCAGAATCCTTGCTACCCCCCTTTAAATCAGCATCCCAGTGCACAGTCAAGAAAACAGCTCTCCTCCCTTCCCTTGTCTCCATTGCCCCTTTCTTACCCCCTACATACCCTGGCACTGTCTTCAGGCCAGCTCTGGGGTGAGCTCAGCTCCTCCTATGGCTTGGTGGCACTCCCACAGAATATTATTGCTGGGGGCCACCAGTCACGGCTGGACTATTTACCAGCAGCAAGGAGCTGGGGAGCTGGGGATGTAGGCAGAGAGGAGTCACGGGTACATCGTGCATCTGTTTGCTACATATGGTTGTACAAAGGCTTGTCAGATATTTTGGCATTCTTACAAATGTACAAGATTGCAAGGAAGAGTTATGTTCATATCAGTCCTGAGTGATTCTGATCTCTCCTTCAGTCATCTCCTTCAATGTCAACATTTCTTAGGAACATAGGAAACTGCCTTATGCCGAGTCAAACCATTGGTCCATCTCGCTCAGTATTGTTTTCACCAGGGATTCTCAATGTTGGGTCCCCATACGTTATTGGACTTCAGCTCCCATAATCCCCAGCCCCAGTGGCCTTTGTTTGGGGCTTATGGGAGTTGAAGTCCAATAACATCTGGGGACCCAACGTTGAGAACCCCTGGTCTACACTGACTGGCAGCGGCTTTCCAAGGTTTCAGGCAGGAATCTTTTCCAGGCCTAGCTGGAGTCAGGGGTTGAACCTGGGATCTTCTGCTTACAAAGCAGGCGCTCTATCACTGAGCTACAGCTCAATCTCTTCAAAACATGGACTTATTTTCCTTAGGCACCATGTACACTGATGGCACTAAACAAACATACCAATTCCATTTTTTATTTAAGACCCACAAATGGATGGAAGAGAATTGATTAAAAATATATATATTAAATGATACACAAGACCAAACTGCCTGGAGCAGTGAATGTATTAGACATGCCTTCCTCAAGCACCATACCAATGTGAAATAATTCAAAATACATCTGATGTCCCATATGCCAGTTCATATGTGATATGCGAACATCATAGAAGATCACAGAATTACTATCATGAGTAGAAAAATAGCAACTTGCTACTTTTGTAATCATGAAAGCAGACTCTGTGACCTTCTATGAGTTTCTACTTTAGAATCTGCACTATTCACACAAGTAGTTTGCTTGCATGGGCAGTTATTTATAGGGGTCAGCTGGCTGTGTCAGCTCTCTGTGGCATGAGACAACGGACTGGAAAGGTGGGCTATACATTAAATAAATCAGTTCTCTTCAAAAGAACCATTATTGCACAAACACAAAAGTTGATACTCATCAATAAAAACGTTTCGGCGTACATGCTATTATCAGTTAAATGTCAGTGCTCAGGAGGAATTAACTGATGCTATAAGATTCATTAAAGGTAAGGTAAAGTGTGCCATTGAGTTGATTTCAACTCCTGGTGCCCACAGAGCCCTGTGGTTTTCCTTTGTATAATACAAATGGGGTTTACCATTGCCTCCGCCTGCACAGTATGAGATGATGCCTTTCAGCATCTTCCTATATCACTGCCGCCTGATATAGTATCAGTGGGGGTTCGAACTGGCAACCTTCTGCTTGTTAGTCAAACATTTCCCTGCCGTTCCACTTGAGAAAAATCAGGTGATTCCCCTTTTCCCTCCCTCCCTCTTCTCTCATTATCTCTCCACCAGTCACAGAACAGTGTGTTCTGTGGTTTAAAGTATTTAACAACTATGCACATTTGTTTAACCAGTTGCAGGGGAGTAACAGCAGGAGAGAGAGCATCCCCTCAACACCTGCCTGTAGGCTTCGAGTGGCATCTGGTGGGCCACTGTGTGAAACAGGATGCTGGACTAGATGGGCCTTAGGCCTGATCCAGCAGGGCTGTTCTTCTGTTCTTAAGTGATGATGGCATGTATGCCGGAACATCTTTGTTGATGAGTATCAACTTTTGTTTTTGCACAATAAAGCATCTTTTGAAGAGAACTGAAGTGTTAATATGTGCATTGCATCGGTGATGTATCAACTTATTGATACTTATTGATTAGGAGAGGAGAGCTGGTCTTGTGGTAGCAAGCATGACTTGTCCCCATAGCTAAGCAGGGTCTGCCCTGGTTGCATCTGGTTTCAAGTTCCATCCCTGGCTTCTCCAAGATAGGGCTGAGAGAGATTCCTGCCTGCAACATTGGAGAAGCCGCTGCCAGTCTGTGAAGACAATACTGAGCTAGATAGACCAATGGTCTGACTCAGTATATGGCAGTTTCCTATGTTATTAAATAGATATATTTTCCATACAAGGTCTCTGCTTTCCTCACCATAAATGCCCTGGGCAGCATCTTCTTGGTGACCACACACCGTTCAGCTATTCAGCATTTTCTGCTACCATGTTGATTTGTGTCCCCCTCCTCCCAGGCAAATGGGAAGGGGCTTAGTTTAGAAGCCACTCAGCAAACAAACTGGCTGCAGCAGCAGTGTTATTACTCACCTGAAGTGACTATAGACTTGTTGAAGAGTGAAACATGGCTAGCGTTTTTAGATTGTTACAGTGTTTATTGTATTTGTATGTTTTGTTTTTATTGTGATTATGATGTGGTATTGGCTTGCAACCTGCCTTGAGTTAATTTTAATCAAAAAGGCAGAATGTAAATCCTTAAAATAAATAAATAACGGACTTCTGGTCCTTTTCACCAGATACACACTTCTTCTACAGAACTACTTTTAAAGCAATGCTAAAGCCTCTAAGAACTGATTAAGCCAAATGTCTGGTATGCTTAAAGTTATTATAAAATCCCACTGGTTATAAATTATGTTTCCTGCCAGAATACAGAACACTGTATTAGAAATGAAAGACCTGCTGAATGCAAGCCAATGGAATTTAAACATCATTTTCCAGTGCTGCCATTGAATAGGGTACATATATTGATATTTTCAATATTAATAGTATACTTTAAACCAAGTTCACCGATTGGTGGCTGAAATTTAAAATCTGTCACCAGTAGACTGATTGCTAGCAGCATGCATTGCTGAAGATGGAAAATGGCAGAAAAATATGCACCGATTTACTGAGCTCTATTTTGCTGCTACATATTTTATTTTCATAAAGGCACCTTGAAGTCTGAAATGTTCTCACACAGGGAACAGGCTTTTAAATGTTGTTTACTTCTAAGATGAAGAATATCAAAACAGCATTCACTTAAAAATTAATTTTATTCAGAGTGAAAGTCATACCATGTAACCAGATTAGAAAAGGGAAGTGCGATAGTTTAATACCACAAAATTCAAAAGAACTACATCTTTTGGGGGGAGATGCTACTGCAACACATTCCTTTTATTTATCAGCATCTCAGAGGAATAATGTTACAATGTAATGTTTTAAGTAGCTTTTACTTGACAGCAGAGTAAAGGACAGAATTTGCATACAAACACAGGCAGAAAAACAATTCATACATAACCTTTCAGTCATAACAAAAAACCATCAAATCCATTACTGGGATCCTTCCTGTTAGTGGGGTTTTGAATTTTATTTTGTTTTGCTTTGATGTGATCTGATAATGGAAAATACTTTGCAAAAACCAGAACATCAAGCTGTTTCCAATGCTAAAAATGGGTCTGAGGTAGAAAGGTGGTCATGACTTTCCTTTTCTGCAAAACTTTTTTCCTTCTCAAAATATCTATACCAAAATATATTTCTTTCTAGATGAAAAATCCACATATTAATCTGCTTCTCTGTTTCCCACTTTTGGCAAAAAAAACCCCTCCCTCTTAAAAAATAATACTTTTCATTTAGATAGCACTTGTCATTGGAGCATTGAACATACATTACCTACCCTGAGCCTCATATCAGTTCCATTTTAGAGATGTGAAAACTGAGCGATTACAAGGACATCAGCATCAGGATTACAGCTCCTACTATGATTTTTATAGTGGATGCTGGATGTTCTGCCAGGCATTACCTTGCAGAAGGCAATCAAACATTAGGTATGGCCCAACACCTTTTTATTGGGCATAAATATTCATAAAATCACAGAGTGATATTTCTCCAACCCTAACGAGTCCTTAAAAGACATTTAGCGCAGACATGCAACTTACTGAGCAAATGAATGTTTTATCATGATAGCAAATGCCCATGCAAATCCACCGGCTTGGGTAACAAACACTGCCCAATGTCATTTCTCTGGCTCAACTTCCCCACAAATTTACCTGCATTTAAACAGGTACATTAAGGAAACCATTCAAAAACATATACAAGATGATGCTGATTTAAGGTATCCTGACATCCTTTCTGACGAAAAGGCAAAATACTTGATCACTAAAGTGGACAGAGCTCCTTCATTTAGTAACATTTCCAAAAGGAGAATAAAATCATTTCTAGTCTAGATCTTAACCTTTGCATTTGGTGATTTAAACACAAAGCTTGATAAAAATTTGGCACAATTAGACCACAGTCTTCCCCATGTAGAGAACCAAATTCACAGATTCAGAATGACCATATAAAATAAGTCCAAACTCAACTTGGCTCACAATGGAGGGAAGAGACCACTCTACACACAGTGGGGAGAAATAAGTAATTTCTACACCATTTTAGTGCCAATGACTCTTGTAATAGAATGAAGTTCGCTAGAGCCAAGGTGTCTCATGTGTTCACAGATGGCCATAAATGATCCCCCGCCCCCAAACTAATTGTAAGGGTTATGAATCATTTTATTCATGATTTGAACCTATTAGGCTAAGTATAAATAACCTGTGCAGAATGGTACATGTACCAGAAGAGAAGGTACTTGAAATGGTAAATGCAAAAGCCAAAAGGAATGTATAAATATAACATTTTGCTCCAAACTCTGTATGCAATTCACTTTAGCAATATCAAAAAAGAATGGATATAAATCCCCACCCCGTTTCCTGATGTTGCCTATTATATAAATCAATGATATATGTGTAACCATTTCCAAATACTCCACGGTTTGTTAATTTACAGTTGCATAGAAAGGGAAGGAAGAGGGAAAACACACACAATGTTATAAAACCACAACATCCTTGTCTTTGGGTAGTTCAAGTGTTTTCCTATTTGAAGTAAGAACACACAGAGCTAAACAGTATATTACAAGGTCCCATGCAGCCATATAATTACTGGAACTTGATATTGGCATTTGTAAAAAAAGGAGGCTATATTTGATGTCAGGAAGAGCAGGCCATCTTCAAAATGAGAAATTCACATTGCCTGAAATTAAGTGATGGGGTGGGGGAATAAGAAAACAGTATTATTGCACAATACTATTCCTAGGCACATATAATTCAATTTAAATATTTTGAGTCAAATACCAGAAGAGTTGCCATGTTTGGACACAGTTCAAAGTTGGCAAAAAGTGCAATGGCGAGTCAGATTTTGAGATTTGAATCGAGGTTGTATCAAATTGCAAAATGCTTGAATTTATTACACAAAAACAGCCAGCTTGGCTTTCTTGAGAAATGAAGCTTGAATTACTCAAATCGATTCGAGCACCATTTTGATGTCCCCTTTTCCAGGAAGAGTTGGGAAAATGGGCCTCAAAATGGCACTTTCCCTGGGGAGAACTGGCCTACCAGTTGGGATCAGCAGGTAGATCAGGCCTCTGCTCCTGACTTAGCACATTTGCCCACCTCAGAGGACTGGTCTGTGAGGCAGGCAGACATGCTCTGATTCAACTCAAATCAATTCAAGGTCAAGTCAATCTGCACATCTCTAATTTTGAAGGAGCTAATTATACATGGGATCCACAGAGACAATCGTGGTTTGTTTTCCTTAAACACGGTTAAGTGTTATGCCCATATATCTAAACAATGGTTAAGCACTGCATCTCTGCTGAGGAAATAATCATTAAAGCAGTTTTTTCTATCTCTCCTGCCTTACAGTGCTTGTTTCTCATGTTAAAAAATTTAAGTATTTTCCAGACATGTATCTTCCTTCAATCCCTAGCAAAAATAGACTTCCAGAGACAAAATATGACATTGACATTTATTGCATGTATCCTTAGACCATTTAATTTAAATATGAGTGTGTGTGTGTTTGTGCATGCACACCTGCGCATCTCAGTACTTGCATTTCTGAAACATTTTCGAGAGTTAGAGTTAAACTAAGCACAAAATTGTGGTACTTATTTGCACCATCATCATAACACAGAATCGCAGTATCACATCCCCTTCAGACACAGTCATAGCAACATGTTAATGGCTTTTATATGGTGCAACCCAAGATGTCTGCTTGCTGCATGCTAATGATGCAGCCACACAGCCAGGTTGATCATGTGACTTGTTCAGCTAATCCTCTCTCACTTCCAATGGTGTATGCACAATATTCTGATGCTCTCATAGTCTCTGGACTGGGGCATCAGGGTACAATTGTGAAGACAATTATATGAGCATATTTGTTCTGAACTCTGGTGAAGCATAAATGTCAAGTGTGTCATAATAAAAGGCAAAATCCTGAATTGTTAGCACTTCATTACACTTAACTTGTGGAGTAAACTGAAAAATAAACTATATCACACCTGTGGTCTGCCAGCAAGATTTCCTGTAAATAAGAAAACAAAATGATTAGTTGTAATATGATGCAAGGATTGAGATAAAACTGCGTTGCATACAGAAAACAATTCATATCTGAAATGCACAACATTGGAAAATAGCTAAATAGCACTTTAAAAAAACACTCTTTGGGTTGTACGTTCATAAAATATTTCATATTAGGTCTGCTAGCATATAACGTTTACGTTTTGCCACTCATGTTACATGAATCATGTTCTGAGTATTCAGTTCAAATTGTTCTAGATTGTTAGTTCACATTCTTGCTAATAGTGGCCAACATGCTGTGCAGTGTAGCATGCATCGTTCTGAATCACCTACACTGCTGTGAGTACCTTAAAAAGAAGGCAGCAGTCCTGCACAAGTACTTAAACTGGTACAATCACATTTCTACAATTCTATTGACACTGGAAATAAAGTAAGTAGTGTCATGGAAATGTGATTGCACCTGTTTAAGTATTTGCTCAAGAGCCCTCTTGTGCAAGACCACCCAACAGTATATTTTAGGCACTTGCTACAGTGCAGGTGGTTCAGAACGGTCCGCCTCTCACCATGCAACATGTCAGCTATTGCATGGTGTAAAAATCTTAGGGACACACAAAATGTACAGGCTATTTTTACTTATAGCTTCAGGTCAAAGCCCCTCTGAGCAAAGGACAAGATACTGGGCAAACTCAAAAGCATCCTCCTCAATAGGTGGTCTTGATGGCTGTGAATTATTTCAGCATATGGTAATCACTATCTATTAAGTGTCTGAAATCCATTCATAAAGAGAAATGGAAAAATGTGTATTCAACAGTTTACACACTACGTCAATATGATCACTGACAATCACATATGTTTACTGCAACAAGTAGAGGCCTAGGGGTACAGGAGACCTGGGAAAAGATAAAAGGAAAACTAAAACAGTAATTAAAACTGCAGTCCTATGCACTTTTACCAGGGAATAAGCCACACTGAATGTTATGGGACTTAATTCTGAGTAAACCTGCAAAGAATTATATTGCATGGCTGCCTGAAGTCTGTTGCATGTGGAAGAAAGCTGGGAAGGGAAAGACAGTGTGTGTGTGGGTGGGGGGGAAGGAGGTAGAAAAGCTGTAAGGTCCTTCTGACTCATTGTCTCAAACACCACAAAAGGTGTGCAGGTCACATCTGTGAGGCTAGGTGGATCAGGGTACTAAGCCCTCCTAACCTTCAACTACCTATGCAGCTAAGTAAGGGAAGGGGACAGGTTTTAGACATGACTGCCGGCAGAATTGTTTGAGGAACTGTAATGAGTTTGGATGGAGGTACAGCTGCAAGGCATACACAGCAAATCTGGCAACACAGAACTGGGTTGATCATCAACTGTGTGTTGATTTCTGCAGTTGCCATGCACTGATAATCATGCAGAACTATTTTGACAAGAAGGGTTCAATGAATGAGGGGCTCTATTGCCAATGCTCTATAGATAAATAGTCTAAAATTCTAGCCTATGCAATGAACTGGCTGCAGGAAGTCCATTTTATATCCTTCAGACAATGCAGGGTAAAGTAACAGCACAAGTTCACAAATAGTGTGGGGGGGACTAGTTTCCTCTAAATTCACCAGCAGTTTAAAAGCAGCACTACAGATTATGATTACAGCAGACAGCAGACAGCAAACCCATGAAGAATAAATATAATAGGTGCATGTCTTCACACATTCACATACACACATCTGGAAAATATGATTGGGACAAGTTTCCTAAATATTATGTACCCAGGTGTTTAAAAATATGTGCATATGTGTATATACGTACACACATGCGTACGTATGTACTATTAGGACTACATCCTATGTATTTGCTAGGGGAAAATGCTGTTGTAACAGTGATATTTCCCACAACAATTGTATTGTATAGCACTGCCCAAGTAGTAAGACTGTGATATGTCTCCTTTGAGCTCTTTTCTGCTACTAAAACTTTAGGAACACGTAGCATATAAGATCTTTCAGACACAACAAAAAGCTTCACCTCAGACAAAATATCTATTTTGGCTTTTTGTAATATATTGTCTTCAGAGGTCATCGCTTGACAACATGAACAGCATTAAACACCTGTAGTTTCTTCAGTGTCACCAAAAAGCTATGCTAAATTTTGTGCATCACCTTCCTTCATTTGGTTTACACACAAAAAAAGCAACAGCAAGACAGGCATGACTGAACAACTCCTTTTTCAATCAACTAGTGCACCTAGGGACAACTGAATATTGTGTTTTTGTTAACATGCCAACGTACCAATATGCTGATGAGGGCTACTCTATTCCAATGGCTCACCTTATTTTATAAATGTTAATCTGGACATGCCGAGTGTCGCATTCATAATAATGTACACATTGTGAAAAATCAGAAAGTTGCTCTATAGTATAAATTGGTTCCATTTGGGTGAAGTGCTGAGTTTGCCCAAGATAATGATACCAGTTGGTAGTGAATGCAAAAACAGATCACAACTCTTTCAGAAGATATTCTATACTGCATTAGGATTTCGGTATACTGTGGACCACTACAGGGAACTTCTCAAACTGTCTAATGCTGATCCTCTCCAATTAAGAACCAAACCCACAAATGGCTAGCTGACCTCCCCCAAGTCTAATACAAAACAAGAGCACAGGTATTGCATGACAGTGCTTATTTTCATCAATGGGCCCTATAAGAGAGGAGGAAAATACATGCAATGATGAGAAGCTTCCTTAATCCAAGTCAGCAGAGTATTAATTGATGTAGCCCTGTATTATCTGCCATCCAGCCCAGTACTGTCTACTAACAGCTGGTTGATGCACTTCAAGATCTCAGACATGAGGTCTTTTCCAGGAGTGCTGCCCATCTCTTTTAACTAGAGATGCCAGGGTTGAACCTTGGACCTTCTGCAAGCAAAACATATGCTCTGTCACTGACCTATGGGTCCTTCACCTAGGAGAGAAATAATGTTGTGTGGCTCTGCACTGTGATTAAGGACCTTGAAGGAGAAAACCCACCAGAGAACATAAAAGGAAATGTTAGCTAGAGAGAGAGAGAGCTCTTTCACTGATCCCCTCTCCATTCCATTATGCTTAGCTCATAATGCTGAGAGTATTAACTGCCTTCGCTGTAGTTTGTGGAGGAAGTAGAAAGAAGGTTAAGTCCTCTTCTTCCTTGAATACAAAAACAGCTGGGGCATAGGTGGTGGTGGTGGTGGGGAGTCTTATCAAGGAAGAGGTCATAATACTATGACAATGTAGTATGGTTTATTTTGACTGTAATGCTGAAAGTAACAAGTTTAGCTACAACCTATGAAGCAATAAAACTTTTAATGCACGCAGGATGCATTTCACTCACCATGCAGGGCTATTTTACATGTTCCATTTCAAAATATATATCACTCTAAAACCATAGCATTCTATAGCATAATAGGATACACTCATGTTTTGAAACATATGTACACTGAAGTCAAATGTGTAGAAGTCACAGGCATTTAACAATTGGTTAGGGTTCCCCTATGTGTGTACATTATTTTTAAGTGCACATATTGTCTCTACCCAATATTTGCAGCAGCAGCCCTCAGCAACTGCAATCAGGTCACACAGATCTTGGATTAAGAGAAAGAAACTCCAGCTTAAAGAATGTGAATTTCCAGAAGGTTCCAGGTAGGTTTGTGCCTTGGCATCTCCTGGGAAAGAGTATCCAAAAGTGATTTCATTTTGATTATTAGCTACCTATTAAACTGACCTCCAGCTGCCCTGACAGCAAGCTCATACAATCATAAGAAATGATTCCAGGAAATAGCAAAAAGTCTGCCAAGGATGCTGCTTCACACTTCTTGTCCCTTCAGCTCTTGTATGCTTCCCTCCCAAAACAGAGATAACCCTAAGTATTCAGAAAGTGTGTATAATTAAGCATCATTCCATCTGGGTAGGTATCAATCTCCTGTCATTTCCCTTCATCAATTAATACACATCCGTGGAAGACCCAATTCAAAACCAATTAAAAAACTGATTAGTTAAAACTCACAGGCCACGCTAAGCGACAGCCCTACAGAGGCTTTTGCCTATTGTGTGAGTGTGTGGAGGTGGCAGTCACTTATCTAGGGAAGAAGAGTGTTCATTGTTTGATATCAAGATGTATCTGGATATTAGCAAAAAGTTTGAGTGTCTTTACTTTTTAATTTTAATGTTCTGAATTGACTGTTTTGATTGATGGATATATGCTTGATTTTTGCCAGAAAAAATACCTCCTTGTTTTCAAACTGCTGAAAGACTGGTGTTAAGCTGCAGCTTAGCAATAACCTCACATGTCCAGATCATCCACAATGTGATTTATTTGGGGATACAAATATATCCCTAGGGAGCTTAAAAAGACCTAGTGGCCAGAAAAAGTGCGGAGTCATAGACACGTAATTATTGTATACCCTCTAGAGCAGTTCCTTCACAGCTATCCTTTACGTTATGGAAGAGGAGAAGCCCAGAGTGTGCCATTGGCAGCCACATACCTCTGACGTGCGAATTTTTAGAAAGAACGTGTGAAACCATGCGTAAATGGGGATGGTTAAACCAGGTCAGCAGTTTATGACACCTCCCATTTTAGGATTTAAGAATTCATTCTACCTTAATATGGGCACGGCTTTGCTCTGCTGTCATGTGGTTACAAGCACTGGGCACTAGTTTAGTGTAACAATGCAAGTCTTTCATTCAATAACAATTTCTCTAATGACAGCTGTTATATCCTTTGTAAAATCTTCACACGAGAGGCTATTTCAAGGAATCTTAATTCAGAAGAACATCATGCTGGAGCAACACCCACTACAAATATAGGTAAGCAAAGATGTCTAATCTAGTGATAGAGCTTTTTAAAATTATAAAATATTTTAAAATTTTCCTACATTTGAACACACTTACCCACTCATCTAATGGAAAAATATTGGCTGACATGTTATGTACCTTAATGAGGGTGTGAAGACCTCAGGGACATACAGGTGAAACTCGGAAAATTAGAATATCATGCAAAAGTCCATTAATTTCAGTAATGCAAATTAAAAGGTGAAACTGATATATGAGACAGACGCATTACATGCAAAGCGAGATAAGTACAGCTCATGAAAACCCCAAATCCACAATCTCAGAAAATTTAGAATATTACATGGAACCAAGAAGACAAGGATTGAAGAATAGAACAATATCAGACCTCTGAAAAGTATAAGCATGCATATGTATTCAGTACTTGGTTTGGGCCCCTTTTGCAGCAATTACTGCCTCAATGCGGCGTGGCATGGATGCTATCAGCCTGTGGCACTGATGAGGTATTATGGAAGACCAGGATGCTTCATTAACGGCCTTCAGCAATTCTGCATTGTTTGGTCTCATGTCTCTCATCCTTCTCTTGGCAATGCCCCATAGATTCTCTATGGGGTCAGATCAGGCGAGTTTGCTGGCCAATCAAGCACAGTATACTGTATACTTTTCAGAGGTCCGATATTGTTCTTTTCTTCAATCCTTGTCTTCTTGGTTCCATGTAATATTCTAATTTTCTGAGATTGTGGATTTGGGGTTTTCATGAGCTGTACGCCATGATCATCACAATTATAACAAATTAAGGCTTGACTTATCTCGCTTTGCATGTAATGCGTCTGTCTCATATATCAGTTTCACCTTTTAATTTGCATTACTGAAATTAATGGACTTTTGCACGATATTCTAATTTTCCGAGTTTCACCTGTATTTCTACAAGCAGACAGGGCTTTTGTGGGGAGGGGAGAGAAGCAAAAATTGCATTCATTTCCCCTCAGGCTGCCTGCAGGGCAGACAGTTTACTCTTCGAAAGGGCAGAGCTCTTGCTCCACTCTTGTATGGGTGAATAACCCATCGGCCATTGTCTACATGTCTACTTCCTTAGACATAACCTGCATTGGTTTGGCTTGGCTCACTTACGTTCTGCTTGAAAGCTATTTCTGCTTTCTGACTGTGGCACAGTTATAGTTTGGATTGGACGGAGATATGTGGGAGCCTGGGATTATTAACTTATATTATACCGTCAAGCATATGACAGCACTGGAGAGCAGGGCTGGAACAGTTTACCTTACCAACAGTGACAAAGTATCTTAAGCTGACCATAAAAGAAATGGTTGGTTTTCAAGAGCATTAATGTTTACCCTTTACATTTATATAAAGGAGGAAAGTAAGTGTCTTTTGATTATAGAGAAACAGTCAAAGGCATGCCATCTGCTGAGCATAATGAGCCTTTGCCGAAGTCCCATGGACCAGCTGATGTCATTACAACACACAAAGCATTTCCAACCTATTATATTTTGGATGTAAGAGTCTACTACACAAGGTTTTCCCAGAGGGAGCTTGCTTCCATTAAGGTTTTTTTTTTTTTTTTTTTGGAAGCTACAGTTATTACAAGCTTACTCCCAGGAACTGCATGCCATTAATTTGAGAAAGAGAAATTGTATATTAAAAATAGCTGTCTCTAATGCTTATCACAAGGGAGGCTCTGTCCTTAACTCACCCTGCAAGAATTTCTCATTACACACGGCACACACAGAGCATGGAAAGACCATCAACAAAAATACAATCCTAGGTGATATCAGACATGTTGGCATCTTAGGTAATACTTCAGCATGGAATCCACACTCATAGGCTTTGACAGCCTCTCCTCCTCCATACCACTGCATTTTGAGTGTGCTTGCACTACAAAGCTGTCTGTGTTCTATGCCAGTTTAACAATCATAACTTCCTCAAAGGATCCTGGTAATTGTGATTTGATGACCGTGCTGAGAAATCTCTGTTAGAGATTGAGTCTCACTCACAAAACATGTTTCCCAGGCTATTAGAAGTTTGTAATGTTCATATGCCATTTTACTCCACTGCTGAAAAGCCCGGAAAGCTGTTTAGTTATGCCTCTTTAGGAACATTAGGTTATTTATTCTTCCTTCATTTTCTGCTTCCCCTGAGCAACAAATGCAAGAACACCTAAGGTCACACTTAACTGCTCCTCTGCAGCAGCAAAACTAACAGAGGGTGGCTCAACTAGCTACCTAGGTTGGGCTAGAGACAGATAGGTATATTGGATAGTTGAAAATTCTTGATGGGCTGGTGAGGACAGGCTACTGTTTGAGACCAGGATGGCTGCCACTTTTCTGTCATCTTAGCCTCCACCTTAGTGAGGAACAGAAGTCCGTGGAGATGGAGTCAGAAGTATTCTCTGAGGGAAAACTCCCTCTGTACTGAGCAGGGAGGAGCAAGCCTGGCTGCATGGGGTAGAGTGGGCTAGAAAAGGAAGCCATAACTGAGTACAAGTGGAGAAGATCCAAATTGCCTGCTTGCCCATCCAAATTTGAAGACCACAAAACCCAAATTCCCTGATATCTGCATGCAAATCTCCTTTGTCTTAACCATCTAGCCACCATCTTCTCAGACAGTACTCTGTAGTCATGTGGGCCTAAAAATTTGCTGTTAACTTTTAAAATAAAAGCTGTACAGTTGTACAGTTGTCCCTCACCTATCACGGTTTTCCCAATCGTGGATATCAGTATCTGCGACTGGGAAATTGTGACCGCCCTTGCTAACCGTGACCTTAGTACCTGTGGTTTGGTGATTTAAAAAAAAATTGTGTGGTTTTCTTAGTAATTTGGGGGGTTATTTTGGGGAGGCGATTTCGGGTGTGTGTGTGTCATTTCCAGGGGGACATTTTGGGTGGGATTATTTCAATATTTTTACCATTTCGGAGGGGGGCATTTCTCGGGGTCAGGGGATTATTTCAATTTTTTACCTTTTTATCAGTTACTTCGCAACTGTGATTCCCCTAACCCCCTGTTTGCCATTGAAACCAATGGCTCTCCAACTGCAAATTCACCAATCGTGAACATTTCCAAGAACGGAACCCTCACAGCTGGCGAGAGACAACTGTACTTTGTTAAAAATTTGATGTGTGGAGCTTGATTTCACAGTAGTTTCAATATTCCATAATTCTTGGTGCATTCATGGTCACAAGTTATTCCAGACAACAAGGATGTCAAGAATTCCACAAGAATGCTACATTAGTGACTAACTGGTAAGAAATTAAACACCAAATGCAAATACCTTTAGGAGCAATATGAAATGGATAGGGCAGGTTGTTTTTGCAGAACACACGCTTTTGCTATTTAATTACTACCATAAAACTGTAGCAATCAGTAATCTGAATTATTGTATTTGTTTACAGGAGTAACTTGATGCCATTACTTTTAATTATTTTTAATAATTGTGCCATAGCTAGTGAACTCTATTCTGAACTCAATTCTGAAATAGAGTTGACAATCCATTTTGTACTCTGAAGTCTAAAAGGGCAAAATGGGTCAAACAAGGTCTTCAGAGGAGCATTTGCTCTGTGTGCCGACACTGAGAGAGGCTAAATTGCAGTGCATGAGGGACAGAGCCTTCTCTGTTGTTGCTCCCAGGCTCTAGAATGCTCTTCCAGTGACTGTCCGCCCTCTTATCTGTGGCTGCTTTTTAAAAAACAAATAAAGACCTTTTAATTTGTTTAGGAGTTTACCCCTTAGGGGCTGCCGGGTCTCTCAACTTTTCTGCTTGTGTTTGTCTTATTTATGTATTTAGGTGTATTATGGTTTTTATTGTTTAACTGATTTTAAGGTTTTAAATGTGATTTTAATGGTGTGTTATTTTATTTTAACTTTTGTAAACCTCCTTGGGAAATCTTATGAAAGCCAGTATAAAAATCAAAAGAATAAATAAATAAATACAGCAGAAATGCTTTGGCCGGGGTCAAATTAGGAGGTGTTCTGACAATGGGTCACATGATCAAACAAATCAAGGTTGGCATGGCTAGGAATGTGAGTTGAATCTCTGAGCTCCCTCTACCCTCTACTTTCTTGGCTCTGTTATACAGCCATGACATTTCAATCCTGATTTGTTAAAACATGGCTCTGTGGCTTGTTCAGAGCTGGGAAATGTTGTTTTAAGTTTGTTTTACAAGCCAGGATATGAAACTACAGCTTTAAGTTGGCTTAACAAACCAGGATGTCCAGCAGCAGACAAGGTAAAGAAAAGAGGGAAGTGGGGAGCATGTTGATTTGGCATTCCTGATTAACTGGCCCAATGACTAGGAGATTGAAAGTGTATGCACTTTCAGTTAGAGAAGCTCAGCTTTGCTTTCAAGTGTAGAAATGTCAGGCTCATGGGTATTCCCTGCCTTATCAGTTTAGCATAGCCTTTGTGGCTAGTATATGTGCATGTGTCTTTGTTTCTACTGGGAATAGAAACTGTGTTCATGTGAACCTTTTCCAATCAATTTGTTCTAAAGACCATAACACCACAAACACTCCCAACCAAACAGCTACTTTGTGTACTTGCCCCTTACCACTGCAGGCACATTTCTGCAGCTTAATTGTGGATGAAGCTGATAACAACTCTATCTAATGACGTCAAATGGCAGTACTTATTTAGAATCAAGCTCTCAAATCTGAATCAGAAGCGGAATTTGGGCAATTATCTGAAACTAATACCAGACCCTAGGGATCAGTTCAAATAAGCTGGATTTTAATTTGTTTTCCAGTTATGTGGAAAGTGCATCTTCTCTGACGTAGTACTTCAAAGAAGACGAAATTGTGCATGAGAGATAAAGGGAATGTTTAATAGAGTTTGGTGGAGTCTGGACAACATAATTTTATTTTATCTTAGTATTTCACATGGGATTATGCATGCAAAGGCTCGATTTTACAAATGGCCAATGCATCTACTCTTATGGTCATTTCAAAGGGAGCAAAGTTGTTATTGAACCATGAACAACTGAGCATTTAGTTTTCAGTTCTAATTGGCTATCAACAAAGCTAAGATATAAGATGATCATAACAAAAGATACTCACAATGAATGTTCTATTAAGAAGAGAGCTATACTATGCTCTGCTAAGGACCAGAACAAAAGGAAATTGTTCTGTTGCTATTATCTATCTTTGTGAATGAAAAATGAACAATAATGAAATGTGAATGTAGAATGAACAAGTTACTCTTACTCATCTTGTGGTGCCAAATAAGATATAAAACACTCTTTCTCCCATGACCATACAGAATGGGCTAATACACATACAACCTTCTGCTCTGATAGTTTGATAATATCTTTCCATGTTTACAATGCATGAAAAGATACGGACTTGAAAAGTCAACTACAGGCTTGAAAAAATCAAGGAAACTCAACTGCTATTTTTCTGTGTGTCAAGGAGAGACAAGTACAAGCTAATGGTCAAATCTTCAAATGCTACTAATCCTAAAAATTAAAGTTCACAAAGTATGCATTGTGAGCCATTAAAGTTCAGAGCTGGACAATTTCCATGTGGATTAGCCAAATGAAAACCATTTTAAAAAGGGAAATTGAGTGGAAAGTGTTGAATTAAAACAAGTATCAATGACTGATTAGAAGGAGAGAGAACAGTTTCAACTCTTCATATTTATTTTGACCTCTGTTGATAAAGTGTTAATCGGCTCCCAACATTAACAGGCATTAACGAAATATTATCAGTGCCATGGGCAAAGGGTCATGGCATTGTAGGCTGCCATACATTCTTGCCTCCTAAATGTTCAAGAGACACAGTATACTTGAGATATACCATCCAACAGCAGATGTGTAAAAACAGGTTGCTCACCTGTAACTTATGATCAGGTAGAGATCTGTCGACATCCATAAGAATGGGGGTTCTGCGCCTGTGCAGGACCCTCATGGTAGAATGCAGCAGCTCGTCGTGGCAACCGAGCCCCACCTCCACAGCATGCTATTTAAAGGCGGGTCGGCACCATGTTCCTCAGTTCTTGGATGACCACTGTGGAGGACAATCATCCATAGAAGGTGAGTTCATATTGGAAAAGAATTGCATGCACACTCAGTATGAACATAGAGGAACACTACTGCAGAGGGGTGGTTCAGGAGGGTCTTATGGATGTCGATGGATCTCTACCAGATCATAAGTTACAGGTGAGCAACCTGTTTATCTGGATCTGGATCCGTCAAGATCCATAAGAATGGGTATTTAGCTTTACTACTGTTCTTACTACTGTTTTACTGTTTAGTAAAACCACAATAATTTTCCTACTGAACCCAAAGGAGGCAGGTGCAGTACTAGCTATTGTAACACCAGCTTCAAAACGCTTCTCCTGAAGCTCGCCTTGGCAGCAAAGTGCATGTCTATGGCTGCCTTGAGCCATTTTAGAAGGGTGGTCTAAAAATCAAATAAATAAATAAATATTGATGAAAGGTAACTCAGTGGACCAAGTAGTTGCTTTACAGATTCCGTGAAGGTAACCCTCAAAGTGTGCAGCCAGTGAAGCATAGGCATGAGTAGAGTGGGCCTTGATTGCTTCAGGTGGTTTCACATTTTGTGACTTGTAGGTCAGCTTAATGTGTTCAACCAGCCATCTGGACATTCTTTGCCTGGAAATGCAGGAGCCCCTATCAAGGCCTTTGTAAGCTACAAAAAGGCACTTGGTGGTTCCTTAGTACCATCTAGGTATTATAAAAGTGCTCTGCACACATCCAAAGAGTGCATCACATGTTCTAAAGGTATAGGCGGATCCCTGAAGAAGGTAGAGAGAACAATATCTTGGTTAAAGTGGAAGTAAGACACCACCTTGGGCACAAAGCTGGATTCCATACGCATTAGTACTTTATCAGGATAGATCCTGGTGTATGGTGAATCAATCCTCTAAGCTGAACGTTTACTAACGCGCTTTGCTGTAGTTATAGCAAGTAGGAAGCCTGTTTTCAAAGTTACTAGTTCCATGGAAGTAGTACCCGCTGGCTCAAATGGGCTCTGGGTGAGAGGACCAAAGATATGCTCCATGACTCCACAGGCGTTCAGATAGGTGGGTATACATTCATGAGGCCCTTCAGGAAAGCTCTACTATCCAGGTGAGAAAAAAAGAGTCTTGCCATCACAGTCCAGATGTTTGGATGAGAGTGCCACCAAATGTACTTTTAGGGATGCATTAGCCAAACCATGCAATTTTAAGGGGCATGGCGTGCCGGCCTGGTGGTTTTCTGTGCTGGCAGAAGAGATGGGATTGTGAGCTTGGTGTTGTTGTTCACCTGCCAAGATGTTACTGTCCCTGGTGGCGGGAAGGGTGAGGTGACAGTGGGCGGTTCATTTGCTCAAAGATGCTTTTGAGGCTCCACCTGTTTCATACGCTGAGATTGAGCAACTTTGCCTTTGCCTTGATAGGACTGTTTATGATAAGGGTGATACTGTTTCTTGAAAGCATGGCGATCCTGTTGTCTGAACGTGGGCCTCTGCCTGGGGTAAGAGTGATACTTTGAGACGAAGGAAGAATTTGAAGTAGTGGTGGTAAAAGTCTTTGCAGTCAACTTAGATTTCGTTCTCTTTTTAAAATGCTTTTATTAGTATTATAAGTAGAAACAGAAAGTTTACATCTCTGAGAGTACAACAAAACCATACAAGATCTTGTCCATCAAAACCAAAACATAAGAATACAATAGTATCAATTGTGTCTAAAAGGTCTAAGACTAAGCATCAATAGCTATCAATAAAGAACCTTGAACCCCTCAAGGAAACCCGCCCCCAACCTAATTGATCATCATACTGTTAAGCAGTCTAAAAAGGAGAGAACCCACCCAGCTATGACATACAAAATAGAAGTAATGTGAATAATTCAAGCGCAGAACCAGACTTCCTCAATGCTCTACGGTATGGGCTGCACCCCGCAAACCCACAAGCTAAAAAATGTTGTTAAATATTAATGATTAATTTCTATATTCTATAGGAGAAAGTATAAGTTCCCTTGTTCCAATTTTGTCCTACATCTGATTTGAAACCTGTGTAAATAAGAAGAAAACCTAAAATTTATTCAAAAACTTTCATTAGGTGAATTAATTGAATCTTATATTGTATATGTTTAATAAAATATGTTTTGTTATGTATTATTCTCCTATTTTAAACAAAGAGGAGAGTTCTAAAAAGTCTTGGATCTTCCAATCTTTTCTGTCCTGGCTGCATTAAATGAAAAATATAGTATATTATCTTATATATTAAGCTGATGGACAGAAAGAATCTAAAATCTAATCTAAAATGATCAAAAAACATCCATGAATCTAGCAAAACCAAAAATGAGTTCAGTGAATTTTAAAATCTTTGTTCTATCAGAACAATGGTGTAACAGGTTTAAAACAGGAACCTCAGCAGCAGACTTTACCAGCAAAATGCTATAAAGTTCAGTTGCATCTATCTTCCACTTGAATTTCAATGTTATAAATAACAGATGAAGGAATCTAAACGGAATTCATGAATTCAATCCTGCTAATAAGAACTCTAAAATAGATATGTAATTTTAAATGTATCTCAAATGTACGTCTCAAATATGTCTTAGTATGTATTTTTAAAATGTGCTTCAATGCACTTTGTAATACCAATAAAATAAAGAGGGAGGATCCCTCAGGCAAAACATAACCTGGTTGTGTATGGTTCTGTGCACAAACCACACCATAGATCACATCAATCACTTCATTCTGCTCTCTTCTCCAAACACAGTTCAGCACAGTTACCTCCTAAAAATCCATGAGAGGTTCAGAAGACAGCAATACAAAAAATCATATTAGTATCTGTAAGCTTGACTATAAATCTAATTGTCAGAGAAAATAGAGCTTAAACATCTCACAGAACACTCCCCCTGCATTTAATTAGTTATTAGGCAACTATAAATTCAAATAATTCCAAACGAAATTGATCAATGGAGAAGAAAATAATTTTTTAAAAAACCAAAAAACCTCGTTCTGCCATAACAGAAATAGTATGTGTATTGTAAATACAAAGGCACATAGCCACCAATATATAATCAAAATTCTCATCTCGTCCCAAACAGGTGTGCAAAACACCATAATAAAGTAATTGACAGAAATCAGCTAAACCTTTAATAGTCCCCCTCCTCATGCAATGAAAACAAAACAAAAACAAACCGGAGAGATAAAATGAAAGATATTCTTTCATGAAGAGGGAGACTAAATTCAGCCATAACTGATCTTTATAACCTACAACTGGGAGCATAAGCTATCAAGCCATGACAGTGAGATCTCCTCCCTATACATATATCTAATCCTTCACAATTTCCTTCCAATTGTTTGCATCACAAATTGTTTATTCAGTTAAGCTTCTCAAAGTATTGTTATAAAGTATTCATAACAAATAATAAGAGCTCATGGAGGAAGAAAAAGGAAATGATGATGATGATGATAGAAACCGTGGAAATAATAAAGATATATATTTCTAAAAAATTGAAGCTACATTTTTTGTTGAAATTGAGCTGAAATTGAGCTGAAATTGAAATTGTTGAAATTGAGCTGATGCTAAAACAAAAACAAAAACACTTCAGCTGATTATCATTCTTATCCTTTTAAAATTACTTAGATTTCTTTAACTGCTCCGTGGTGGAGTCAGTTGTCTCACTGAAGAGGCCCTTACCATCAAAAGGTAAGCCCTCAATTTTTTTTCTTCGTAGTGGAGTGAAGCCATGCATGTCTCCATAGCGAGACTGCTGCCGCCACGGAACAAGATTCTGACTCGGCTAGGTTTTGCCATGCTCAATTGTTGTTGAGTAAGTGCAGCCGATTTATCGAATGTTTGTTGGTATTCCCCCCCCCCAAATTCCTCTAGTGACAGGGTGTCTAAATCGCCTTGAAGGGCTTCCTACAGGCCATGATTATACTTTGCTTTAGATTTAACCATGAAGTTGTAGACTTTTTGTGGCAGAGGGGTTGTCTGAGTTGCCATTGACACCAGAGGCACAGGTGGTGAAGTAGGGGTCTGAGTCGCTACAGAAGCTTGCTCAACAGGCCTGCTTGGCAAAGCAGGAGCATCTCCACTTGCTAACGTGTTCACCTGATGAACATGTGCCAATGAGGAAGTAAGAAGATGGTAGGTCTTCGAAGGAATGGTTTCCCAAGGTCTCCCTTCCTGAAAATCATATGGAAAGTCAGGAGAGGAAGTTTCCATAGCAGCCACAGTGAGTGTTGATCCCACAGCTGATGGAATGCCAAGCAGAGGGACCCTCCAATTGGGCAGCAGATAGGGTATAAGACGACAGCTGGTCAACTGAACAAATAGTAGCAGACCCTGTTGGTGTAGGCATGGTTGTCAGAAGAAACCCTTTGAATGTGGTCATAGAAGCTGTACTGGAGGACGAGTCCAGTATCAATAGCAATGTGTGTGCTGTAGAGGGATCCAAACAGCCACCTCTATCTGAATCCTCTTCATCGGCATCAAATGTCAGCATCTGACACTAGGGGAGAAACTCGTCTCAATGCCGACAACACTGGTGTATGCAGTGTCGACACTGCAGTTGGAAACTGAGGAGCAGGCATCCTCGGCGTTGATGGAGCTTCTCAACATCGATCAGGAGGCGTTGACGGAGCTAGGGAATGAATCTGTGTTGGAGCTGGAGCCAGAGATCGAGCCCTCGATGTTGCCTGCATTGGTGTTGAACAGTGGTTAGCGTCAAGAGGCTCTTGTGGTTCTAGTGTCCTCTTCTATGTTGAAGATGTTGATGTCAAGGGGCCGGTACCGTGGGCAGTCATCAACTTTGAGGCCCATATACAGTCTGATGCCAGTTGCTGTAGATCCAATGGCAATGGAGTTTTGTCTTTGGTTAAGTCTATAGTTTTAGACTTATTTGGTTTCAGTCTCGACAGGGCTTCCAAGGTTGCCCATTTGGTCCTGGACTTTGAATGTCTGTAACTTGAATCCATACCCAAAGGCGGCTAAGGGCTCCTGAAAGCTGTCAAAGTCAACAGCTTCAATGTTTTCAGTGTCGAGACTGTTTTCGATGGTAATTTCAATATTGACGTTGGCAGGTGGGGCTCACCAGGAGTTGAAGGATTTAACATCTCATCGTAAATGGCAGCGTGAAGCCTCAGAACCTGATTCTTGAGCACCTGCTTGGAGAAAGACAGACATATCCTACAAGTAGAGAGGCTGTGCTCCTCACCATGGCAGATGAGGCACAAATCATGGAGGTTGTTAGAGGGGAGCTTAGCATTACAGCCTTCACACCTCTTAAAGCTCCATTTTTCATCAACCATAATCAATAAGTGAATAGCATCATCCAAAGTCTGTTCCAAAGGTCAGACAACACCAACGTAGTCCAGAAGCCAAGATCAAGTCAATAAACCAAAATAACAGTCCTTAAAAAAATAAAATAGATGAACTCAGGAAGAAAATCTGAAGAACTTTATCCGATAAGGAGTGACAGACTGCAGTCCGAACACAACAGCAGTCGGAAAATAACTGAGGAACATGGTGCTGGCCTGCCTTTAAATATCATGCTGTGGAAGTGGAGGTGGGGCTCGGTCATCACTATGAGCTGTGGCATTCTACCGCGAGGGTCCTGTGCAGGTGCAGAACCCCCATTCTTATGGATCTTGACAGATCTCGATCCAGATCCTAAGCGTACTGATTTAAGACGGTTCACAGGATCATGAATTGGGTAGGACAAGCTGTGTCGTCCTACTCAGCACTTTTACCCAACTAATTGCCAAGGGTGGAGGAAATCCCATTAGAACCTGTGCCCACCTACCACACAATCATTTCCTCTTTCTCCTCCCAAGGATTTAGCTCATCCATGACCCAAAAATCAGGATGTTAATTATGTTTAAATCCTTACATAAATATATGTATACTTAAGTAACTTAACATGCAGGGTGAAGACTGGGGTCACATCAAACAATATGTTACAATTTTACTCTTTGGTTAAATTTAGCATGGCCTATATGCTATCTGGGGGCTTTTCAAGGGAAAGGATGAGTGCTCTTAGGTGTTTCATTCATGGGGCTCCTCCCTCATTTTGATGGAGAACAATTGTGTGAACAGGAACAGTACAACTGGGTGTGTACTTGGAGGCCTTGCTCTTAGTTTGTGTCATCCATGTGGTGAAGGGGAGGAGGATTCTGCCACTCCTTCACCTCATGAAAGCACCACGTAACACATGAAACAATGAAATTAGTTATGCTGGGCCACTGTTTCTGAAGGCATTTAGAGCCAAACTATACAATAAGGCAGTTCACATGATCATGAACTGGGTAGGAAGCTCAACCTACCCAACTCTGGCAACTGTGCACACTCCTGATTTTTGGTCATGGATGAGCTAAATCCTAGGAAGGAGGAGGGGAAATGATGGTGTGGTAGGTGGGCACAGGCTGCCCATATCCAGTTCCCAGCATAAGTCCTCCATTAAACTAGAGCAACCAAGGCAGTTTCAGTCCCACAAACAGAACAGGAACTGGACTGAAATGGGGCAAGATAGTCAGTTTCACCTAGTTATCCCTGGAGCTGAATTGCCAAAATGTTCTCAAGCACCTTGGTCAAGAATGACCAATTGGAGACCAGCCAATCACTAACTGAAATCTGAGGGGCTAGGGAGGGCCTTTTCAGTTGCTCCCATCTTCCCTCTTCTTCTGGCTAGGGCTGGGATTTGGAGAATTTCTCCTGTCTCTGGCTCCTTCAGGGCTCCTCATTCACAGTCCCATCCCTTTTAATCAGGGTCAGGCCATGTGTGGGGTTGTGTTTTGTAGCACAGGTATTGGTTCACCACTTTGCCCTTGCCCAGCTTTACACTTTCAATTGCATGGTCAGAGGGCTGCCATGGAGCTTGACACGCCACGTTGCATCCAAAAGCATTTCGTCAGTTAGTTACTCAAATATCTTGCTGTGTTTGCTAGAAAGGCAACACAAATGAGGATAGTTTTTGAGCGAAAGGGCTTGACGTTCAGAGTGATACATTGCACTGTGTGATTATTTCTAAAACATACGGCTATTGTTCAGTTCCAGGCTCACTTTAGATCCTGTTCTATCAATTCACTGAACAGCTCTTCAGAGCATTACAATGACTTTGTAGCTCAGTAAGTGATTGCATCAGAGTAAAGCACGTCTTTTCTTGGCTCAATGTACTTAACACTTACCGCGGCAAGCTGGAAATGTGCTGTTGATTTGTTCCATGACATCTGTTAGATCTGTGCTAGTATCATGAGGTGGGACTAACAAGTCATCTACAGCTATGAAAACAAAACGTGCAATCAGTTTTCTAACAACGAAGCAGCATTCAAAAGCATGGAAGCTATTTTCATCCATCCCTGCCATCTAAACATTTTTAGAATTAAAAAAACCCGAACCCACTATTTGAAACCTCTCTCATTTACACTGCAAGAATTGTTCATAGATAATGGCCAGTGAGGAGAGGAATAGAAGCTAAATTATCAATTTATTGCTCATCTCATTTCTGCATTATAAAGTTTTACCACTGTGCCTGAGATAATGCCAGAGAGAAATACCCAGGAGAAGCTAGCTGTAATTTTCTTTGATACACTATTATTCTATCAAGCAGTATCAAAGTGCTTGGCTATGTATGTACGTACGTATGTATGTACAGGAACATAGGAAGCTGCCATATACTGAGTCAGACCATTGGTCAATCTAGCTCAGTATTGTCTACACAGACTGGCAGCAGCTTCTCCAAGGTTGCAGGCAGGCATCTCTCTCAGCCCTATCTTGGAGAAACCAGGGAAGGAACTTGAAACCTTCTGCTCTTCTCAGAGCGGCTCCATCCCCAAAGGGGAATAACTTACAGTGCTCACACATCAAGTCTCCCATTCATATGCAACCAGGGTAGACCCTGCTTAGCTAAGGGTACAAATCATGCTTGCTACCACGAGACCAGCTCTCCTCTCTATACGTATACACACTCACACGCTTACTTTTGAAGAGACTGTGGATCTGTTCGTGCAAAATAAAGTCATAACTTTGTGATTACCTACAGATTCCAAATTTTGCATAAACAATGATATTTAAAGTACTTAAAGTAGCTGAATGCACTACCTTTTATGGTGGAATATGCTAGGTGAAAGGTTTAAATTGCTTTTTGTATTTTAAGAATAAATTCTGAATATAATAATCATATTTTCACTGTTATTGTTCTCAGTGTTTAACACTCAATAATCAGATAAAAAATTCAAAAATGACATCATGTCCAAGAGAAGCAGAAGATCTTTCTTAGATTCAAATTTACTATGCATGGCAGTTATTTGAAAAAATGAATAATGTTTGAAGCTGAAATCTTACGAATTTAAAACTGTCATTTTACTTCCCTTTTTGCAAGCACACGAATACACAATTTTATTATATATATTTACGTCCTTGAATCTTTCCTAGCAGTGTAACCTAGGAAAAAGGACGTTGCCAGGTCAATGATGGGCATCCCCTACTACTACTATTATTATTATTACATTTATATCCCGCTCTTCCTCCAAGGAGCCCAGAGCAGTGTACTACATACTTAAGTTTCTCTTTCACAACAGCCCTGTGAAGTAGGCTAGGCTGAGAGAGAAGTGACTGGCCCAGAGTCACCCAGCTAGTATCATGGCTGAATGGGGATTTGAACTCGGGTCTCCCTGGTCCTAGTCCAGCACTCTAACCACTATACCACACTGGCTCTATACAGGTTCAGTATCTGTGTGAAGACACTGGGATTTACAAAGAGAAGGAGTGGTGTTCGGCATCTGTACAAATCTTCTACTTATGCAAACAAAGAGCAAAGGTTGAATAAACCCCTGCACACACCAAAATAACCCCAGACTGTTCCAGGCATGGAACTGAACATGTGCACTGCCCTCATGCTGTTGGCGAATATTCCTGGCAGCAGAGAATAGAGCACAAGACCAAGCCTTCAGCTAGCAGGACATGGGAGTTTAGATGGCTGAAGGGAACAGCCTAGGGTTTGTTCCCCTCAGCCTAGTAAAAGCCCTTGTGCTAGCTGCTAGGCTAAATGAGCAAGCTCACTCCATTCACTTTACCCAGAATCCATTGCTTAGGTTAAGTTGTATCATTTTGTGTTGTACACCACTTTGAACACCTTTTTAAAGGCAGAAGAACAGTATAGACATTTTGAAATGTCTGTACTAGCTGTGGGAGCCAGAGTCTCTGCAATGCTTTCAGAGCTGAAGGGGAAGAGACGAAAGCTCAACAATACACATCCCGATCTTATGGGTCTCTATTTGTTCTTTTCTTTTTTAAGACATAAAAAGTTAATAAGTATTATCCAAAGTTAATAATTCACAGATCTGTTGAGCATGTATACATGTCTGCAATCCCACCTCTTCAGAAATGTTCAAGCCATCTATTTTTAGCTTGTAATAGGCCACTTAAAATGAGCCATTAATAGTTCATTCAGAGTTCCAGAAATGTGAAGCACAAGATAGTCCATGTGTATAGAATGACAAGGTTCTAAAAATCTCAGAGTGTGTTTGGTAATGGTTCCTGCTATGACAGAACCAGACTTATCTATTATGTTAAAATAATGTTCAACATTGTTTTATTCTGACAGGCAATTGGCCTGAACTGTATTGTTAAGGAATTCAACTGAAAAGCTGCTAAAAACTGTATTGCTACTTTTAGGCTGTTTAATCTACTTGTTTTAGCTGTTTTATAAGGTGCATTTTATTCTGCTATATATAACATTTGTAAGCCGCCCTGAGGGCTCTATGGAATAATGTGGCAGGATAAAAATAGAATGAACGGAAAAGTAAATAATTCATTTCCACACATTACAACATAAAAGACGTAAAATATTATGAATCTTGCAGCCAATTTGTGAAGTTCTGATACTGATACAGGAAGGAAAGATGACTCAAGAGATTGCTTACACTGAAGCATGTAAGAACAAGTTAAATGGAGCCTTAAGAACAAATCCAATACCTGCCCTACTTAAGTGCCAAAGGCCGATGGTAATAACCTTCTGCAATCTCCCCTTCACTGTCCCTGCCAATATTTTGTTCTTGATGCATATATACTCAAAGAAATAATGGATGCAATATCATCATAAAAACACAATGATGAGGGGGAGGGGAAAATAATCTAAACACCCATTTCAGCTGCCATGCCCAAAGACAAGATTTACCACATTTAACCACACATTTCCCAAGAGCTTAGTTTCTAAAATAAGTTTTTCTCGTAAGAACTAATCAGCCTACTTTCCTTTCATTGTCTGTACAACTGGACTGAATTTGGTTCAAATCAAGGTTCACAAGTTACTACTACTACTATTACAATATTTATCTTCCGCTTGTCAACCAAAGTTCTCAAAATGGTTTACATAGAAAAATAAATAATACATCAAGAAGATGGTCCCCTGTTCCCAAACGGCTCACAATCTAAAAGTTCAATCTCTTGCACCTCAAATGTTCATGCATCCACCATTTTGGATCAGGGTGGGTGACATTATTATAAACTATACCAGAGGTGTCCCTGTGTGTCACTCACTACAACTGTATCAAATTTGGTTCAAATGGGTTAGACAGTCCTCAAATTAGTGCACTTGCACCTCAAAGGTTCACACGTTTACCATCTTGGATCAAGGTAGATGACATCATCACAAACTACACCATTGGGGCATCTCTATGTGTCCATACAGCTGTAGAAAATCTGGTTTAAATCAGACTGTCCACAAGTTATTGCACTTGTGCCTCAAAAGTTTACATGTCTGCCATCATGAACTGGGTTGGATGACACTGTCACAACCTATGTCATTGCAGTGTCCCTATGTGTCCCTACAGCTGTAGCAAATTTTGTTCAAATCAGTTAAGCGGTTCACAAGTTAGCCCACTTGCACCTCAAATGTTTATGTGTCTGCCATCTTGAATTGGTTTGGATGACACTGTCACAATCTATGCTTTTGAGATGTCCCTATGTGTCCCTACAGCTGTAGCAAATTTGGTTCAAATCGTTTAAACAGTTCACAAGTTAGCCCACTTGTGCCTCCAAAGTGTATGTGTTCGCCATCTTGGGTCTGGGTGGATGGCATCAACACAAATTATGCCGTTGAGGTGTCCCTGTGTGTCACTCACTGCAACTGTATGCAATTTGGTTTAAATCAGTTAGTCCACAAATTAGCCTGCTTGTGCCTCAGATGTTTATGTGGCCACCATCTTGAATTGGAGTGGATGACATCATCACACACCATGCCATTTGAGCATCCCTACATCTGTAGCAAATTTGGTTCAAAGCGGTTCACAAGTTAGCCCACTCGTGCCTCAAACTTATACATGTCCGCCATCTTGGATCAGGGTGGATGACATCATCACATACTATGCCATTGAGGTGCCCCTGTGTCCCTACAACTGTATCCAATTTGGTTCATACCGGTCCAGGCGTTGCAGAGTTGATGGGGAGGCACACACAGACACGGACACACACGCAGAATACCGAGTGATCTCATAAGCCTACTGAAAAAGTAGGCTAATAAATAAAGTCTTCAGAAATCCTTCCAAAGACAAATATAGCACAGTCCTTGGACTGAACATGCAACTTACTTGTCTGATTAAACTGTGAACTGGCGTCTGGATCAGGTGAATAGCTGAGGGTGGAATGCTGAGGTGAAGCACAGGAAGAGCCTCCATTAACTCTCGAATCCATTTCAGGCTAAATCAGATATAAAAATAAATTCAGTTTAGCAATCCACTTCAGGACATCAAAGCATGCTTTAAATACCTGATACATAATCCTTTAAGAATGCCTTTGCAAGTTTTCCAGAGGAGCAGCCGGTGTCTGTGGCAGCAAATGCAACAAAGAGTCTTGCAGCACTTCCAAGACTAACAGACATATAGCACAAACTTTCATGGACTACAGCCTGAAGTGATAAAGCATCTGATAAAGTGGATTATAGAACAGGAAGGTTTATGCTACAGAGTGTTGAAGTCTTTAAGGTGTCATGGGACTCTGATGTTTTTGAAGGGTTTGGAATCAGTTTACAATGCAGCTTTGATGAGGGTGAGGCTGGCAATTAGCCCATGCACAGGACCTTCACAGCCTTCAGAACAGCCTGGATGCTAGTCTAACCTTGTGTTTGATTTTACACAATATAACATTTTAAGAGTTTTTCAGGAGCAAATAGGGCAAAGCTGTCAGGCTCTGCCCCACTCAAGGCATTTCAACTACCACTTTAAGCTATAAAGGTAAATTTATTTGTGCAACTAGAGAAAAAATTGGCCTTGGGATAATACTGGCTGTATGAAAAGGTCTTCAGAACAATGTTCTCTCTAATTTTCTTCTTTGTGTGGAATGAGTTTTATTCTGGGCGGCCGTATCAAGGCAGTGTGCGCGCCCATGCATTCAGACTGGGGCCTTCCTGATTAAACCTGAATGGGATCTAAAACTAACAGAGCAGACATCAAAAAAATGTGTGAGTGCGCACATGCACACATGCCTTAGTGGGAACACTGCTTCTGAAATATTGTTACTCAATGTTATTCAGGGCCACCTCACAAGAGCATCAAATAAGGAGCATTCTGGTCCCTCTCCTCTTCAGTTTCTACATTAACTCTATGGTGAGCCAGCTCAGCAATCCAGATTTCCACCCTCCAAAGCTCACTGGGAGACACAGTGCCATCCTGTGATATGCGGATGATGCAGCCATCCTCTCAGGGACCCCCATTGGCCTTAGAAGAGCACTGAGGGCCCTGATGTTGCACTGCAGAGAGGACTGCCTGGAAATCAACTACCACAAAACTAAAATTAGGGCCTTTGCCAGGAGGCCAAGATTCACTTTTGGAGGACTGAGGGGCATAAAATTGAGCAAGTTGCACACTTTAAATACTTGGGAGTCGTTTTTCATTGTGGCGGCTCTAGGAAAGCTCATGGAGAACACGTGACTTTAAATGCCCATAGAAGCTCTTCTGCCATTCTCAAATTCCTGCGGACAAGAGGAGGCCATTATGTACCCGTGGCTCTTGAACTGTTTGCAGCCAAGCTGCTAGCTCAGCTCCTCAATGGTGCCCAACTTGGCCCCTTCTCCAACATTGTGACTCTTGAACTTGTACAATCTAAATTCCTGCGGGCAGCGCTCCAAGTGTCGAGATGTGTCTCCAATGCCACTCTGCGCCTGGAGACAGGCCTGATCAAGCTGGAGGCTAGGGTGTGGATGGCCATCCTCTGTTATTGGCTCAGACTGTGCTTTTGCCCAATTGGTCTTGCCCTGCTAATCCTACGCAATGAATACCAATCTAGCTGGATTCAGACAACTGAGACAAAAACAGCTATCCTGGGCCTTTCCCCCTTGACCTTGCTCAGCATGGGCTACAACTAGGCAAAAGCAACCATCAAGCAGCACATTATAAGCATGGAGCGCCAAACCAATCTCAGCAGGGTCCCAAAATTTTGTATCTGTGATGGGCTTAGATATTCTGCTTCTCCAGCAGCATACCTCACCCAACTGGAGGTTCCAAAGCACAGAAGGGTGTTCACTTTGGCTCGCTGTCATGGCTTCCCTTAAGCAGTGCTAAAAGGCCATTATAGGACCCCATTTGCAGAGTGACTATGCCCCTGTGGCCTAGGGCAGATCAAAACTACTGAGCATGTTCTCCTCTGCTGTTTGTTCTATAGAGACATTCAAGTCTCCCTCATCCTACCATTGCTAAGCAAGTATCCAGGTCGTCCAAGCCAATTCTACAGTTCCTTGTTGTACTCTCTGACTCTAAGCCTGCCATCACATATAGCGCTGCTAGGTACTGTGCAGATGCGATCAGCATTCATCGGCCGATGACAGGCAGTGAGTCCTATCAGCCTTAATCTGACCCATTGTAGGACTCTGGGCAGGTCCTACAATGGCTCACACACTTCCCTTTTTTTTACTGTTCCTTATAACCTTTAACCTGGCTGTTTTCCAGTTTTATTACTCAGGCTTTGATGTATTTCTGTCTTCTCATGTCTTTTAACCTTTTTACATCCATTTTTATGCCCCCCCCTTTATACCTTTCATGTGTTTTTATGATTTTTATTACTTCTCAGGCTTTTAGGCCCTCATGCTTTTGGTGTATTATCTACTATTTTAAGTATTTTTGGTCCTTTTAGTATTAATACGTACTGTTTTATATGTAATCACTTTTTATCTACTCTCACTTTTAACACGTAATCACTCTTATACTTTATGCTGGTCTATAACCATAATAAAGATTGATTTGATTTGTTTTGCTATAAAGGTAAATTTCTTTGTGCAACTAGAGAAACATTTGGCCTTGGGATAAAATTGACTGTATGAAAAGGTCTCCTGAAATATTGTTACTCTTGGTGATTCATGTAGTGCTTCAACATTATGCATCTCAAATTTCATTGAATGCTGTGCATGTTACTTTACATCTCTAATTAGAATGATAATTTTCATTTTTCCTTCTCAAGTAAACACAAACAACACTTATGGCCAACAGTGAAAGTAGATTATAGGCTTGCTTGTTTTTCAGAACTCCTGTATTGAATTACCAGTACACTAACCTCAGCGATGAGTATGCATGAAATATTTTGTTTTAGATTAGATTTAGTAGAATAGAAAAGATAATCTGTTCAACTTCTAAAAGTAAAATGAGAACATCTACACAAATGCTTATCACAGAATTACAAAATAACCTTTAGTGCAGTTCCTTCCTGCATCTTATTTGATTATAAACATTTCCACAAAATGATTTCCAAGAAATTGCTCTGTATCATGCAGTGGTAGTACCAGGGCAGAATAAAACATGGGGGGGGGGCACAGAAGGGGCAAAGTGCATTTATGGGCGGGTGAGATGTGTCTAACGTATTAGATTTCTAAAACAGAAATTGGCGATGGGGGGTGGAAGCCACTTGCCTGCAGCCGCTTACCCCCATGCCCTCCCTGGAACCACCCTTGGTATCACTCGATGTCTATCACAAGGAGAAAGTTAGCAGAACTTTTAGTTAATAAAAATTGCTACAGAACTGATGTGTTCTAGAAGACAGAAAATCCTCACCCATGATTCAATATCATTTGCTATTTCCAGACTTATTCTTCTTAGCTTATCAGTATACCAGTGTGAAAGATGAATGAACTGGGGTTAAAGAGTTCTGGGAGGGATGTCTCATGTCCCTTAACTGTGTACTAAGCAATTAATCTGATTTGCAGAGCTTCAAAATTTTCACACAGATTGCTTAAATAGGTCTTTGATGTGCCTGGAAATAACTAAAAGGGCTGAAGAACTGGGTGAAAGTGTTTCATTATTTCCCCCTTTTTATAATTAACATGTCTTTGTCAAAGCAGCCACATGCCAACTCTGCTTCACCTCCATCTTTGACATTGCAATCAATCTTTGGGACAAAAATGACAGCATTTTATGATGGCTACAAATCCTTTGGGTTTGCTGAAATAAAAATAGCAAAGCACACCTCCAAATGGTGACCTACAGTTCCTATGCAGAGGACAGCAAAATATTCCTCCCTACAATATTCTTTGGTGTTCCCTACTACTACAGGGTATCCACCAGATGCAATGAATTTTATTTCCCCAAAGCTCTAATACACCCACGTTGACAGTTATTAACGTAATCAACACTCTTCAGTCAATGTATCACATTAATAAAGCAGAGGGTTTTGTTGTGTGTGTTTTTAAATGGTCTACGGACATATCTGAAGAACAAACAACTAAGAGCAAATGACACAAGTTAATGTAATAGCTATCAATAAAAATCCATTTTCAAAACAACTTAACGTTGTATAATAATAGGTTTTTAAGAAGAAACTTCTAAAGCTGTCAACTGGAAGAAATATAATTGAACTGGCATTTAATTTTATTAAATGGTCATGAACATTTTACAACATTTCTTAAAGAAAAGGAACTGTGAAGAAATGGTAAAAAGCAGAGTTCATTATATATTAGAAAATGGTAAAGAGACACAAACTAAACAATTTGAATGATCCAAATCTCTGCTGTGAATACATCAAAAACATCTGGCACAATCCTGAAGCACTGTCTGAATATTTATGCAAGTGCACACTTGTTAGCTCTGTCCTTGCGTATCCATCAATCATGTGTGGAGGGGGAAGGAAAGAAATCAAGCAAATATGGGACAATGCTGTTCTTTGTATGTACATAACTTTGTGCTGGAGCACTGTATTCAGTGCTATTCACCCCACAGGAGAATTACAAAAGTTTAGGGAAGGACAGCAGGGATTTTAAAGATTAGGGCCGCTGCATATGCTATCTTACATGATACGAAGTATTACTGAGCCATAACACTGCACCCTGAGGCTGCTGTGGACATCTGAGGCAGCGGGTCCTCAGTTTCCCCCCTCACTATCAAAAGAGTGTGTTTTGGAAACATTTTAAAATGTCCAATGTACCTTTCCCTCAGCACTTAATAACCATGACTGTGAGTAACCATGTTCACAACTTGACCAGCACATCCAGGATTAGGTGACAGTTTTCTGGTCAAAGCATATAAGATTTCCAGCCAGATTTGAGTCCCAGGACTTGTCTTTTTAGAAATTAAGCTCTTATCCTCTTCTCAAGCCTATAATCTCAAGAATTTTATTTATTTATTTATTAGAAACATTTAATATACCACTCACTCCGAAGACTCTGGGTGGTGTACAAAAACATGCAAAGCAACACAGCATTAAAAGTACATTCTAAATTAAAAACTAAAGTAATTAACAAAAATGAAAAAAACAAATAGGTAAACTACAGTGCAAAAGCCTGGTGAAAAAGAAAAGTTTTCAATAGAGATTTAAACATCAATAAGGAAGGAGCTAAACGAATCTGAAGGGGAACGGAGTTCCAGAGAAGTGGGGCAGCAATCAAAAAGGCCCTTTCACGGGTCCTAGCGCTCCGAACCTCTTGGAAATCAGGGACCAACAGAAGGGCCACCTGAGAAGATCTGACCGGACAGGATGTAACTGGACGGGAGAGGTGGGTCTGTAGGTAGACAGGCGCCAAACCCCACAAGGCTTTGAAGATCAAAACCAGGACCAAGAATGATACTAGCAGACTTTGAATTCCGAGGCGTCTTCATCACTATGTGGGCTGATGATACACACAACCATTTCAGCATGAGAAGAAACATTAAAGAACTATCCTGCAAACAAAATCCTAGATTTTCAGGTTTGGATAAGCATTTTGACAGAGTATCACTGGATGTGACTTTCCTTTCAGCACACTTATTGTAGAAACTTGAAAACAGAGACAATAAAGCTGAAGAGGACACCTAGTACTGTATGATACAGCATTTCTGCAATTTACATCAAAATATAATGGAATTAATCAATTGCGAAAGGAAGGTAGACATTGTGTCCATAAATAACACTGTCCTCAGGGGTAGGCAGTTCTGAGTACTATACCTGCTCAAGCAGCTGTCGTAGTCTGTGAAGCTGAGATTCCAGCTGCTTGTTGTGATCTTCCAAAATCTGCATTCTAGCCTCCAGGCGACCTTTGTGTTGCCGCAAGAGTTTGGCCTCGGCTATGAGCTCAGCATCTTCAGATGTGTGCTGGGGTGACACGGCAGAGTCTGGGGCTGGGCTCAGTGAATTAATTCCCCTTCGAAGATGCTGTTCCTTTAGTTGTTCATACTCCACTTGCAGCATTCTAAATCAGTTTTATAAGAATAAGTTACTTTATGGCAGCATAGATCTATGATAACAAGTCTACTAAAAATCTGTCCCGCCAACTAATATTCCTCATCATTATCTCACAATTATGGAGTCTGTGAAACAGCTGTCAACTTATAATATGGACTCCCAACTTTTATATGGTTATGGCAGGACAGATGCACAGCATGGCTGATTTGAGAGCATTCTGGAGCACAGAGCAACTCAGGGGGAACAGCTAAATATGGTAGGCAGCTTCCCCCTACATTTCCCCCACAAAAATAAATGTTTTTCGGATGCTTTCCCATGTCCAGGAACCTAACCCCCAATTCGGTTATATTAAATTATTATTCCTCATTGCCACAATATCCATTGTTTCCATATAACCACAGAACGGAACGCCTGCAAATACTGAGGTCCTCCCATACATCAACTAATTTCTTTGGCCAGAGGATAAAGGATAAAGCATCAACTGCCAAACCCTTCTCACTGCACCTTAAAAAGAGCCAATTAATATAAGCATACACATCTCTAAATATTTAGCAGGGGGAGGACCCTATTCATTTAGCACTGCATCTCTCTAATGGCTGTTACCAGTGTGTCCCTTGTGTTTAGACTGTGAAACCCTTTGGGACAGGGTACCATTTTCTTATTTCTTTTGCCTTGTAAATAATATTGTTTATTTCTTTTGCCTTTTTTGTTGAAAAGCAATGTATTATTAACAAGTTACTTCCACTGCAGGGTACCATATTTGGTACGAGCTGACATTGGAACTAATAAAGAAGTTCCATCTAGGATGAGTAATGCAATGGTGCACTCACACATACAAGTCACCGTCTGACTTGTAACAAGTAACAGTAGCAAGTGGTGTTCACACATGTGTGAGACAGAGCTGATGGTGAAATTAGTCTCACAGAAGAATTCTGAGTGCTCATAAAAACCTGCTTAAAATTAGAGGTAAGCTTTTAAAGCCTCCAAATTCTTCTCCATTTTGGACCAAAATCAGAGCTATTGCTTCTTTCTCTCCTATACGTGTCAGGACTCATCATCCTCAAAATATCTCTTCACCAGCCCTTCACTATCCTAAACACCCTTCCCTTTCTTCACTATACTTATAGGTGGTAAAGGTGCAGCAGAAGCATCAGTGGCTGTGCATGGGGAGGGGAGAAGAGGCTTGATCCCTCCCTATCACTCTGATGTGCTGGGTAACAGCACACTGGAATGCAAAGCTTAGGCAAATGTGGGGAGGGGTAATATTCCTAAGGGTTATTGAACTTGCCTCTCTCATAGTCTTCTGGGCCTTGTGAACATAAGAACAGCCCTGCTGGATCAGGCCCAAAGCCCATTCAGTCTAGCATCCTATTTCACACAGTGGCCCACCAGATGCCTCTGAGAAAACCACAGGCAAGAGGTGAGGGCATACCCTCTCTCTTGCCGTTGCTCCCCTGCAACTGTTATTTAGAGGCATCTTGCCTCTGAAGCTGGAGGTGGCCTATAGCCACCAGACTAGTAGCCATTGATAGACTTGTCCCCCAGTGTGTTGTTAGCTGGCATGTCCAGCTGATAGGAAGAGGGAGGAAGTGAACAAAATTCCTCTTCTCTTGTTGTGAGCCACCCAGAGCAGTAGTGCACTAGAGGGGCAGGGCACAAATATTTTTAATTAATTAATTAATTAACAATTCTATTCCAAGGGCTGATGTTGTTCTGGCACCTCCACTGCTGGACAGGTAGGTAAAGAGAGATAGAGGGAAAGGGCTTGGAGGGGAGGACTTCTGGGACTGGTGAGAAAGAATTCTGACCACTTCCAGAGCTACTGGGAGTTGCAAACACCAACCAGATATACCTGGTTGGTCATTGCACAATGCTGGATGCTGGATTGGATGCAACTTGGCCTCATCCAGCAGGACTTTTCTTATGTTCTTGTTTGAAGTTTCAACTTGAAAAAAATCCAAGTTCTTTCAGTTTTGGAGGTAAGAACTTGACTCAGTTATGGGGTAATATGATATGAGCTTGGGAGAGTTTGCTCATCTTTAGTGTGAACCAGCCTTAAAGCTTTCCCCGAGGCATCTTGTAGGCCACTGTGTGAAACAGGATGTTGGACTAGACAGGCTTTGGGCCTGATCCAGCAGGGCTCTTTTTATGTTCTAATCTAGCTATTACTTTTAAAAAATAAATTCTGAGGGAGCCTTCTCACCTCGCTCAGATTATGGGCCACCAACTGTCTTACCAGGAGAAACAATGCAGCCTGGCTCACTCTACATCCAGTTTAACACTGAGAAAAAGCACTGCAGGAATAATATCTTTTTCTGAATTCAAATGGAGGAGGAGGTCAAAATCAGTCAGTGGTGGTGCCAAACATCAAGAGTGAGCTGAACAAGTGCCAATCATGAGTCTGGGGATTTGCCATTGTTTCACAATGGATTGGAGAGAGCTGAGTGTAAGGAAGGGAGAAGGGAGAGAGTGTGGGGAAAGCAGTGGCCAGTTTGGGAATCCCAGTTCTGGAGTGGCTTTTGGTTGTTCTTTTTCATGGACAACCAGCAAGTATGATTTTCTAACTTGGTTCTGACTGCCTTTTCACAACCAAGCTTCAAATATTTAAGCACACACATTAAAATACATTAACAAAGAAATAACAAACAAAAAGATGACAACAAACCTTTGCTCCTCCTCAAGGTCAGCAATGATGCGCTCAAGCTCTCCACGTTCTTCCTTCTCTACTGACTTCAAGATCTGTGCAGGACTCTGTGGCTGACTCACAGGTGACTCTCCCCCCAGCGTCTGGCAGTATTGCTGGATCAAGGCATGCTCATCTTCCCTGGAGATAAAGGGAGCTGACATCAATACCCTTATAAATAAATTGCTATCACACTGTAGACAGAAAGCCCCCAAAGTGAAGGGGCTACATCTTATGGGATAGTTGCCAAGTACTTGAAAATGCGAAACTGCTAAGATAGACTTAGATAAAAGGAAGACAAACTCAGATGTTATAAATAGTTATATTAACTGCTGTTTGAAATGATGGTGAATAAATGATGCCTTTACTTTAGAAGGCAGTTCTTTTATATATAGTGAGGCTCTGTTTCACTTCTTTATGCAGCAAGATATGACATTCTAAGGTGAGGTACAGACATGAACATACCCAATACCAGATGAAGGATACCATGAGTGATGTGGGGCACCCTCCCCAAGTGATTAATACACAATTTCTTATGGTAGACATATATCCACAGACACACACAGTCTATCAATCAGTTCCTACAGAGCTTGAAGTTGCTGTAGGTTTGCTTGGCAGGATCAGAAGCTGATATAAAGCTGAACAAAGAATCTGTCTTATTTTCAACTTAACAACAATAGCAGATGTACCTAGAAAAACAATTCTTCCTACATGCTGTTCTTTAGACATCTGTTTATTCAGCCAAAATGTTACTCTGTATAGCAGCTTTCCTAATAATCAACTCAAAAAGTCTTGAAATGGTAAATTAACTAACTGATGAACAATATGTTAACTGTATAAAACCAGAGCAGCTTTCTTAATAATCAATTAAATGACACTGAAAATTTAACTAATGAGCAAACAGTATAAAACGGATAGAACACATCTTTTACATCACACCTGCAAAAGAAATAGTAAGATAGAACATCCTGAGCCATTTTTGGAAGGATGGTATATAAATCAAATCAATCAATCAATAAAATAAGATAAAGAGAACAGAGAAAAGTATTACTAGTGACAGGAAAGCACAGATATATCAGACATCATTAATAGTTAGACAAGGTCATCAAAAGAACCCTTCTGTTGCATGGCAAGGAGACTATCAATATATCAGCTTCTTTTCCTATATGAGCTACACATAGATCTCTCTATGCACTATATAAAACTTCCCACAAAGCAGATAGCTCAAGATGTCATGAACACATGGGTCAAGCTGCACATTCCGCTTGCAAGAACGAAATCAATGAGATGAAAACACTATCAGAGGAAAATCTCTGTCCAAACAATGTTAAGAAAACAATTATCGGTATTTGGAAAAAAAGGTTTCTTAGCATTAAGATCGAAATACATTTTCAATAACACCAACAACTTTCTCAAAGCAGTTTACATAGCAAGCAGTATAAGAAATTGGTTCCCTGTCACAAAGGGGCTCACCATCTAAAAAGAAGAAGAGACACCAGCAACAGCCACTCATGGGATGAAATGCTGGACTGAACAGGGACTCTCTCTCTTGCTCCCCATCTGCTAAATACGAAAGTGCCACCACTTTGAAAGATGCATCTTTCCCCAGTTAGCAGGGAACAAACAACAAAAATTAAGTAAATTCTGACACTTACAGGATGACAGCATTTACCTAAAAGTGACTTGAATCAGGCTTGTCTGAAGAGTTGTTTTTAGACAAACCCATGGCTCTGTGCTAAAATAATCTTATTTTAACTATTTGCAGATGCGGATGACTTAGTAGGAAGCAAACCACAGGAACCGTAGAGGTCAAACACTGGTAGGCAAATGTTTAACCACAGTTATGGTCAATGTACACATGTGTTAATTAAATTACAATGTAAAAACAGTACAGTGGGAATGGATAAATAATTCAACATGAATGGCTACACTGATAATATCTAGTCATTCTTTTCTCTCGCACTTAGACGTTTGGTGTGATACAAACATTTGGCCATCCTATGTGAACTAACTGGAAATTAGATGCAATATTTATTGCATATAATATTTTCTTGCTATGTATTATATAGTGGGTCAGTTTGGATGATATGTCTAATTGGTCCCCTGAATCACATAGGGAGAGCACAGATGCACGTCCTGTTCCCACTTGGCATGCTGTCCTCCTGACACATGATCAAGGGGAGGGCATTAATGTCTGAGCCACACCTCATATACTATTTAACTATTAAATAACTACTACATATGGTGGGGTTTCACTCAAAGAATTCTAAAATACACAGGCAAAACCTATTGAACTAAGTAAGCACTCAATATTTCAATGTACATTAGGCTGTAAAGACCTTTTTTCAAGGAAGGAAATGGGTGAGTGTAGCTACATAAATATGAATAGTAGTAGTAACAATAGTGTGCATGTGTGCATTATACACACACACACACACACACACACACACACACACACACACACACACAGTCTAACCTGAGGACAACAAAAGATTTATTAATATCAGAATGTATTAACATGCATGCCAGTTGTTTTTAAATTAGTGGTATCCATGTTAGTCCAGAATATGCAGATTTTGTATTACCTTCCTTAGTTTAAAACAATATTCTCACTAGTTATATCTCATTTTGATGCCACCCCGTTATCAGCTGAAGCGTCATTGCAATGGAAGCTTTAGTGTAATTTTAGGCTTTTTTAATGGCACCCTAAAATTATGCAGAATAAGAATTTTTCCTCTGAAACACCTGAAATACACGGAATCACTGGCAACTCAAGACTTATCTGCTGGGTGAATAGTGAAGGAAAACAATTTTTTACCAAATTGAAGAATCTGATTACAGTCATCAGGACTGCTAAAAATAAAGATAGTCTAAATTCCTTTAAATTATAGAGTACAATTATCGCTTTTGAGCATTTGTGAGAAAAACAGCATTATTCAAAAGAGCTGGAGGCACCTTGGCGCTGACACCAATATGCTGATGAGAAACTTCAGGGGGTTACACAGGACTCATTCAGCTTCATGGTTATTCTAATTTATTTATATTTAGGTTGACACCAGAAATCAGTCATCATCATTACAGCGACATAGAGCTCAAATGTCAATTAAAAACATAACGCTAAGGTGAATTTAAGAACAAACATTTATTAATTTTTTAAAAAACAATGCTCATTTCTCAAGCTGGGATCTGTTTTTTTGGGGGGGGTTGGGGTTTGTGTGGTTTGTTTTTTTTAAAATAAGGATGCACAAATATCTTCCTTGGACTTCAGGCACTGCAAATCTCCAAAGAATGAAGCACTCCAATATAAACTTAGGTCAAGCCCTTAATTATACTGACACCAGCATCGGTGACAGGCAGAAGACTGAGATAAGTAAGTCACACCACTACGCACCAGAATAAGTCACAGAATTCAGAACACTTTTGCCCCTTATGCTCCACTGTTTCAGTCTCACAAATGACATCGAGGACAAAAAGTGGGCTTATTGATTTGTCTATTATAAGCAGTATGCTCTGCAACTGATAACACAGCTCCTCAGTGAAGTAACACCTGACAGAGAATGGAGTCTATTTATGGAAGATGTAGCGTTGTTCCAAATTTCTGAACCCCCTTCCCCCATCTGCTTTGCCAACATATTGGTCTGAAAGGCAGAACTTCATGACAGTCTTAAGAACTAAGTTAAAAACCAGCAATCCTAGTTGAATGCTTCCATTCTGGCCACCTGACCTATGACGGAATAAAGGACAAGGAGGCAGCAAATGCCTAAAGCACCGAAGCATAATAATATTAAAAATCCAGCCTCAGAAAAGGTAGGAGACAGCAACTATATATCAAAATTAGTGTGAGCCACACAAATTGTAACTTGCCAGAACCTATATGTTTATTTTAGGCAACCAGAGTCTTTCAGTGTACAGGAAGGTCATTGGAAACCAAAGTCACATTCAACCCTTGCATTGTCATTGTACAGAGACAAGAGAGGCACAATGGAAATGCAGCCTGAATGAAAGCTATTCTTGGCTACTTCTTTAAAAAAAAAAAAAAAAGAATCTTAAAAAAGGGTCATCTCATGGAGAAGGTCCAACAAGAACAGGAATTGTTTTTTATTAGCCTCTCTGCAATGATTTGTCTTTCAGTGAGTACACATACTATATAGATGTGCTAATACAGTGAAGTTCCACAGAAAAGTCATGGTAGCAAAACACTCATCCATCTTCAAAAAGAGTAGAATAAACTTATGAAGGTTGCTGGATAGAGATGTTTAACATGACCTCAGTAGCGGGCTGCTATTAGATTTAGATTCATAATAAAAAATGCTTACCTACGTTAAGCAGAAATGGAGTTTCATATTCATTTCATGCCATATACCTGGCAAATTTCCACATGTCACTTTAGGCTTTACACTGACTACTTTAAGGGTCAGTGTATGGTGATATTTCATTGTTAAATGCAACTGAGAGCCAGTATAGTGAATATAGTAGCTGACTTGGACAAGATCGGACTGAGTTCAAATTCCCATTCAGTTATGAAGCTTGCTGGGTGACCTCAGGCAAATCATCCTCTCAGCTTAGCACAAGCACACTGTGAGAGTGAAATGGAAAGCTCCTTTGTATATAATCCAAATCTCCTTGAAGGAAAAGTGATGTACAGATATGATACATCATGTTTGGTGACACCATTGTTTCTGCTGCAACAGAACAGAGAGACCTTGGCATTAGATGCCCCCCACCCCAAACTGTGATGGTTTTCATTCTTTGCTAAAGTTTTCATGTATGTTCATACATTCGCCTGGTTACACTGGAATTCTGACAGGAGATAAATGACCCAAGGTATGTATATTTCTAAGGTAAAAACTGACCTAAACAAAATCTAATTTTTAACTGTATTTTCATTTTATGTCATAGGATCATATGAGGATAGGATAGATGCACACACAAAGGTACATTTGCAAGTTTTATCCAGTTGTGAGAAGCAGCAAGATACGAACACATTAGATACCATGGATATACTACTTTAAAATGGGTTCTCATCAAAATTAGGCATGAAGAAATTGCCAGACCCTTCATAAACATACTTTGCCCTGCAGAATCACACATATTATAACTAATGTATTATTCCACTTTAATTTACCACCATTGTTCTTAGCAGGTGTTAGCAAAACTTGGTATACCCTTTGATAATATTGTCTCAAGAACCCAAATACCAAAACCTGATAGATTTAAACCCATGGGCAATTTTGTCTTCCTTCGTAGTTGAAATATGCTGAATATGTCAGATATCTCTCCTTGATTAACTCATTTATAAATCAAGTAATATTTTATTTCCCCCCAAAACATCACATTACCTGTCATCTTAAAGGTTAAAGAAGCTTAATAAGGAGATTCTACCTTGGATAGAATATACCTTGGAGAATAGCAGAAGAAAGCAAAAACATGTCGAGAATCACCTGTTTTTGGCGCCTATTAAAAATTGTATGTCAGATTATTCTCAAGATGAGAATATTACAAGTTTTCTAGATGATATAAACATTTTGAAGGTTACTTTTGAACAGAGATTCTCCTTAAATACCCCTATAAATGAACAAGTAGTCATGTTAATTCTTATCAGTGTGTGCATCTATCATATCCTCATATGATGCTATGATAAAAAGACAGTTAAGAGTTAGATTTTGTTTAGGCCAGTTTTTGCCTTAGAAACATGCTTACTTTGGATCATGTTAACACCTGTCAGAATTCCTGTGCAAACAGGTGAATGTATGAACATATATGGAATCTTTAGATAGAATCCCTGCTGGTTCTGCTGGACCTCTCAGAGGCATTCGATACCACTGACCATGTATCCTTCTGGACTGCCTCTCAGGTATAGGGATTGGGGCGGTGCATTGGAGTGGTTCTGGTCCTTTCTTGGGGGGAGGTTCCAGAAGGTGGACTTCTGATCAACTCCTTGGCCTCTGGCCTATAGGGTCCCGCAAGGCTCAGTATTGTCCCCCATGCTCTTTAACATCTACATGAAACTGCTGGGAGAGGAGCTTTGGACTGAAGCATCATCAATAAACAGATGACACGCAGCTCTACCTTTCTCTGACATCAGATCCTAGGGAAACTGTGGATGTACTGAACTGGGGGCTGGAGGTGGTGATGGGCTGGATGTGGGCTAACAAACTGAGGTTAAATCCAGACAAGATGGAGGTGCTGTTGGTTAGTAGAAAAGCCAATCGAGATAGGATAATTCAACCAGTTCTGGATGAGGTTGTAATCACCTTGAAAGAGCAAGTGCACAGCTTGGGGATGTTGCTGTACTCAGCTCTGCCTTTGGATGCTCAGGTGGAGGCAGTGGCCAGGGGTACCTTTGCACAACTTGGGCCAGTGCGCCAGCAGTGTCCCTTTCTTGAGAAGGCAGAGCTGGCCACAGTTACCCATGATTTAATCATGTTGCGGCTGGATTACTGCAATGCGCTTTAAGTGGGGCTGCCCTTAAAGACTATTCCAAAACTTCTGTTGGTACGAATGCAGCTACCAGGAACTGCTCACTCAGAACATATGATACCTATTTTGAAAGAGCTGCACTGGCTGCCAATTTGTTTCCGGATCTAATTTAAGGTGCTGGAACTGCTTGCTCGGAGCATATTATACCTGCTTTGAAAGAGCTGTACTGGCTGTCAGTTTGTTTTGGGATCTAATTCAAGGTGCTGATTATTATGTTTAAACCTAAACGGTTTGGGCCCTGGATACCTGAAGGACCACCTGCTTCCAAGGGTTTCTGTTCACCCAACAAGGTTGTCAGAGGGGCCTTTGCTCCATGTACTGATGTTGAGAGAGGCTACATTGTCGTGCCTTCTCTAGGGTTGCCCCCAGACTGTGGAAAGCTCTTCCAGTGAATGTCTGCTCTTTGACATCTGGGGCTGCTTTTAAAAAACAAACTAAAGACCTTTTTATTTGTTCAGGCTTTTACCCCTTAAGGGCTGCCAGGTCCCTCAGCTCTCTTGTTTGTCTTTTTTATGGTTGTTCTTTGGTGTTTTATGATTTTTACTGTTTAACTTATTTTAAGGTTTTAAATGTGATTTTTATGGAGTTTTATTGTATTTTAAGTTTTGTAAACCGTTTTGGAATGTCGAATGAAAGGCGGTATAAAAACATGAAGATACAAACAAACATGTTATGATGAGCAGTCCTTGAAAATGACTAAATCTCCTGGACCAAATGGATTGCCTACTGACTTAAAAAAAAAAAATCTATGATGAGATGTTAGTAAGTCCATTCTTTCAATTGTTTAGTGAATGTTTGCTCACTAATTCTCTCTCTGATACCTGGAATGATGCAACAGTACATTAGTACCTTAAAGAAATCCCATTTCTCCATTATCCCTCTAACCAATTTCCTTATTAAACTAAGATTATAGAATCTATGCAGTTTTGGCTAGGGGGCTTAGCAAGATAATACCTGATTGCACACACAGAGAGCAAGTTGGGTTTCTTCAAGAAAGATGGTTGCTAGATAATAACAGAAGAGTAATTGACTTAATTCATTACTCTGATGGACATAATGGAAAAGCTACCTTGGTATTTCTGGATTCTGGAAAGACTTTCAACCAAGAAGAATGGAAATGTCAGTTATAAAAATTCATTTTAGACCATGTTTGTTATTTATCTGTGAAAATGTGCTAATCCCTATACCTGCTGCAGAAGCAGCGAAATATTTTAGCAGTTTTTGAAGTTATAGAAGTCTGATAATTCAGATATCGCTGAAGGATATACAAGGAAGGAGGCCTGAAATTCTCAAATGTGTTATTTTATTGTGCAGCTACACATCTAAAAGTAATTGCTCAGTGACTTAACATATCTCATAAACAGTTGTAATATTTATTTGAACAAGAATGCTCCAAGGTACTATTAGAAGTTTCATCTTGGTATTGTGAGGGAAAGACTGACAGAAATAAGACTTGGTTCAAATTAAGTCTAGTTATTTATTGCAGTGTTAAGTGTTTGGGAGATAGGAAATTTGTTTGTCCTAAAATAAACTTATTTCTTTGCACAGATGCCAGTTTAGAAGCTAACAGCCTATCTGCCTTATTATTTTATTTTATTTTATTTATTTTTACATTTCTATATCGCCTTTTGTTAAAAGAAAACCCCAAGGCGGTTTACAAAAATTAAAACATACAATAAAAAGCAATAAAAACATCAAGCAATAAAAACATCAAGCTAAAAACATAGGCCCTTATGGCCCTTCTCAAAAATGGACCTACTTTGTTGCTGCATAAGTACATTTGAGATTCAGAGTTTAAATACATAGATTCTGACTGGTCAATGAACAGGATTCAGTTCTCACTATTTCTTGGTTTTACCACCATCTCAGAAATTCAGGGGGTTATCTAAGTATTTTCATACATGAGTAAAATATTTTGTTTGTATTGTTGATTTTATATAAGTCACCTTGAGAGGTTTTTATGGAAAGGCGCCGGGGGGGGGGATCCCAATAAACTACCAAAATAAGCTAAATATTAAGTACTACTTATAAACAAAAGTGGTTTATTACAAAGCAAATAGGAAACAAGATTATTGTAACTCTAATCTCTAGAGTAAACAATTCAGCAAGAGTAATTAATTATCTATTCACCATCACCTAACATATTTGTTAAATGTTCAAAACAACAACTTTGTACTGTTGTTGTCTCTATTTTGTTGCCCAGTCTATAGCTATGGATTGGAAGATGACAAAATGAAAATAGTTTTACCTTTTCAATACACACAAATGCAACCAACCAAGAAATTTGCTGGCAAGTACTTAAGCAATTCTTACCATGTTTTAAGCAGAAAAATGTTGTTGCCTCACAAAAATATTTCCCTCATCAATAAATTACTCCTTTCAGCAAATTAAACACTGCCAGTTCCTATCTGCATGACAGTGGTTCTTAATGTGGAGTCCACCAGATGTTGCTGAACTACAATTCCAAGCATCCCCAGCCACAATAAATTGGTCAACCCTATGTGACACTAATAAAGACCACTGGAGGAAGTTCCAATTACCACCTTATTGCAGGGAGCAAAAGTTTATTGCAATAGGTGGAGAATCAGACAGCTAAAATCAAATGAGTTGACCTTTCCCAACAATTATTATTTGCTTATCTACTTACACACTTCCTGTGGTGGAGCTACCATCTGTGAACAGAGAGCCATTGGTCCGTTCCATTTGGGCCAGCCTAAAAGAGAAGCAGGATCTCAGACAAGAACAAATAGGACCTATTTTTATTCTACTTCAAACAAGTCAGTTCTTGTTTCAGGCAATTGCAGGGATTTACAAATGAGTTAATGTGAGCATTAGGAAGTAATCCTTTGATTCTTAATTGGCTCCACAAAAAGTTCTGATGCCTATCTCCTTCCTTAAAGCCAAGATCCCCCCCCCCCCGATATCCCTCACATAATCTTTTTGGTATTATACATCACTGTCTCAAATTTTGCTGTACAGAGACCCATCTTCTCTCATCCCCTTTACTTTATCTGTCAAAACTTCATACAGGCTTCCTCAGTCATTTTAATGGAGTGTGTGTGTGTGTGTGTGTGTGTGTGTATATATATGCATGCCATTGAAATAAATAGCAAGGCCTTCTGTTGTGTAAGCTCCCCCATTCATGAGACACTGAATCGGGGCAACAGCATAGAAATATGTTCCATTGGTTTGGCAGTGCCTTTAAGCAAGGATGTAAATGTATTTATGGAAAAACATACATGGAAGTAGGAAACAGCAAACTGAAGGATGGGCTCCCTTTTCATGTATGAACCTACCTGTACACTTTAGTAATAGGGATGTGCAAAATGTTTTGACGTCAAAACGTTTTTAGTGTCTTGAGGTTGAAACAAAATTCCCTTTCAATAAAGGGCCTTTTCTGAGCTTGTAACAAAACAACCCTGTTTCGATTTGAAACATTTTGACTTTCTGATCACCATTTGAGATGCTCTTTTTTCCTTTCTCATTGGTTTTCAGGCACTAGCTTCCAATTGGCTTGCGATCTTCTTCCTTCTTATCATCATACAAATCAAGTGTTGCCATGGGCAACTCTGCTCTCATTATCTGGGGGGAGCCCAAAGGAGGGAGTTTCAAAATGTATTTAAAGGGAGAGGGAGCCAGAGATAGTCCTTATAGTGTGCCTTTCTTGAAGAGGATACATCAGGAGAGGAGGAAGGAACGGAGACTTAAGCAGCAGAGAGCAGACTGGTGGTTGCGGTCTGACGCTGCCTGGCCCAGTGTAGAGAGAGACAGAGAGTGCATACTGGCTTCTCTCTCTCTCTCTCTCTCTCTCTCTCTTTCTGCAGTGCCAACCAACTGCTTCCTCCCCAAAACAGTGATTCTCTTTTGGCCATTTTTGGACTGTGTTTGAAATGTATGTTCTGCGTTGGGAGGGACAGATTCCCTTTTATGTGTGCTTCTGCAGTGTTTTTCAAGGCAGGGTTTCAAAATGCATTGCAAATTACAATGCAAAACATGTGTGTGCACTCTGCGAGGGCAGCTTGTTCCAACCATAGGGAACAATGGGGACCCTCGAAACACCCCATTATTCCCATGGGTAGCTCCTAGGGACACCAAAATGGGTTGTATGGTAGGGCATGATAGGTGCTACCTTCCACTCAACACAGAAAAGAAACGGGCAAGCAGGCAATTTAAAATGAATTTTTAACCTTTCTCCAAAAGCCCCATAGGACCCTATGGGAGTTTTGGGAAAAAGTTAAAGATTGGTTAAAAATCACCTGCTCATCAATTTCTTTTATGGGTCGGGTGGTAGGTAGCACCCATCATACCCTACCATACATCCCACTTTGGTGTCCCTAGGAACTACCCATGGGGAACAATGGGGTGTTTCGAGTTTCCCCATTGTTCCTAGGGCCAAAACACTTGAAACGTTTTGAGGTTTGTTCCACTGAAACAACCAGTTTGACCGCTGTTTTGAAGAAATGTTTCGGCCATCTGCATTTTGTTTCAAGCTCGAAACAGAACACAACATCAGTTTTGTGCACATTCCTATTTAATAATCTAGGGAGACCTGGTCTGTCATCCCCTTCCATCACTGGTGCGGGGGGTGGGGTGACACAGGATAAGGCTTTCTTAATGCCAGCACCAAGATTCTCGAACTCACCCCTCAGGGCAGCTTGCCTTGCTCCTTTTCTATTAGTTTTCAGATGCTGGGTGTAGAACATTTTATTTCAGAGGATAATTGTGATCAATTGAGTTAATAATCTGCTCTAATTGCTGATGTTTTTGTTGCGTTTCTTGATTTTATCTGGCTGTATTAACACTGATAATATAGTGTTTTTATTTTTTGTGGTGATATTGTTTTATTTTTTCTGGATTTGTTCAGATAAAAACATAGTCTATATATATCTTAAATAATCAATTGATCATGTCAGTAGTTGTTGTCTGTGTGCCAGTTTAAACATTACACTCCATCACTGAGTCTCAACACTTGATTCCCCTTTGTCCAGGGTATCTATTTTCAAAGGAGTATTCCATTTTGTAAACTCAGTTCCACTTTTTGTGGTGATACGTTTTGTTTTGGTGCTTCTTACCTGTTGGCATATTGCTCTATTCTGGAGTGCGTGTCATCATGAAATAGTTGGGGAGATTGGGAGGGGCTACCAAACAAAATAAAAGGAAAATAAAAATAGAAAAAATGAGAACACACATTTCATTTGTCAAATTATAGGGGAAAAGGTGTACAGCATTAAATCAACTAATAATACTGTTTAACAGCAAGCTGATATGACTATTAAAAAGCTAAGGGGATCATGAAAACATATAAGCAATAGCATGAAAATGTCATTTAGTTTAGCAAAATCCTTTGGAAAGGTCTCCAACACATGGAGAACTAGAATGAATGGAAGGTGCAGAGGAGCACAGTTGTGCAGATGAACAAGCACCATTAGTGTCAACAGAATGTATAGAATAAATTATTGGTGGATTGCACCCAACAGCGTTCTAGGCACAAACATTTCAGATACTCACTCATATTGCTCAGGCCACATGCTGATGAGTGTGATAGGACTGCAAGGGAAAAAAACAGAAGACAAAGGACAGAACTTTAATGCAATTTAAGCAGGAAATTAAAACACACACTTTTTCTTCAATGGGCCTCACAAATGCTTTCCATTAGAAACAACAATGGCACAGAAAAGTGGCCACAACATAACACTTAGTAAACTGCAAGTAGTCTTAAAAATAACTTCTTTCCCCACTCCGTAGCTGGAAACTAAACTAATTGAAAGGTCGATTCCTATGCATTTGTTTAAATCTCTCTAGAACATTGGCTGATATCCAGACTAATGATCCACCAATGGGAGAACATTTCCTGCTGGAGTGTTGTTAGCTTGGATGTCAGTGACTGAACTTACAAAACCACACTTTAGTAGGGATGGGCCCGGTCCGGACCTGGGCGGTTCGGTTTGGGTGGAGGGGGTAGCTGTAAGAGCGGCGGGAGGGTTTACTTAGCCCTCCCGCCGCTTTCCCACTCTGGTGCCATAACTGCAAGAGTAATTGGGGCGGCAGGATACCTCCCTGCCGCCGCTTCCCCGCTGTTACTGTAAAAAAACTCCCAGTAGTCCTTTGCGCGCACGCACATTGTGCGCATACTTCACGTCTCTGTGACGTGCGCGCGTGCGCAAAGGACTACAGGGAGTGTTTTTACAGTAACAGCAGGGAAGGGGCGGCAGGGAGGTATCCTGCCGCCCCAATTACTCTTGCAATTACGGCGCCAGAGCGGGAAAGCGGCGGGAGGGGTAAGTAAACCCTTCCTCTGCTCTTAAAGCTACCCCCCACCCCAGTGCCGGACCGCAGTTGGCGGTTCCGTGCACACCCCTACACTTTAGCACAGAAGCTGATGTGTAACATTGAAACGTTTGCTATTTTAACATATGTTTATTATCAAATAGTATTATTTAATATCTGCATATTAAAATGAGGTCTTGAAAAAAGCTTGTGTTCTGTAGAATGCATATTTCATTGCCATTATACCGTCTTAAACCACACTTTATTATCATTAGGTAAATGTACAGTGTGTTCACTCTGCACATTTTGATTTGATTGTAATATTTATAGATCTTATCCAGTTTTGACATTTTGGGCATGGATAGAGTTGGGCTGAAAGGAGAGCAGCAAAGGGGCAGGTTACAGAGGAAGTATGGCTGCTACAGAGTCAAGACTAGTTCTAACAGTAATTGTATCAATAATATTTCAGTTATAGTATGCTCAAAGCTAGCGTAACATTTAGAGATATCTTTTGAACAAACATATTCGATGAAACCATCTTAGGCAGCAGCCACTAGATTTCTCAGTTCTATTAATATTTTAAATCACTTTTAAAATTTAAAATACATTAGCCCTCAACAAATGTCTTTTTTTTTAAAAAACCCACAAAATTTATAACAGTACAGAACTTTTAAGCATGATCCAGCCTGAACACTTTAGGCCAGGAGTTCCCAACCAGATGTTGATCAACTACAACTCTCATTATCCCTGACTTTAATTTGTGACTGGGGAGTTATAGTCCAGCAACATGATGGGAGTTGCAGTCCAGCAACATCTGGAGTACCACAGGCTGGGAACTCCTGCTTTAGGCTTTAATACTATGCATCCTTTCCTAAGAGTAAATCCCACTCAGTGTCATGGGACCTACTTCCAAGTATACACGGTGAAGATTGCAGGGTGAAGCTCAATGGCTGACATCCTTAATAAGGCCTGTGGGGACACACTGGGAGTTCTTACACAACTCCCTCACACAACACCTACATACTCCTGAAGTTGCTGGACCACCCCCCCCCCCCCCCGCAACCAGCAGTAATGTGTTTTCACTCTTACAGAGAACTTCTGGAATGGAGGCAGCACTTGAAAGTATTAGCCCTTTTGCACAACAGCGTGAGCACAGGATTAGGAAGTTGTAAGAGGGCTCGGCACATCCCCACAAGCCTTCCTAATTCAAACACTGTTAGTCAGGATGTCAGCCACAGTTTTTAATGGAAAGACCAAAAAGATATTTACTACTTTCCCATTCATATAAATGAAAGCTTAACATTGGGTGTATTGTGCCAAAGTGCTTAGCTTGGTCTGTATTGTGCCTTTTCATCAAAACATTTTCATCTTGGTTTCTTCATCAACTCTAGTTGTAAATGTAAATGTAATGTAATGTAAATAAATAAAATGTAAATAATAATAGTCTAGATTTTCCTTGAAAAGCTTTTTCACTGCCTCCACTTTTTATGCATGATTCTTGCATCATACCACAATTCACACTAAGCTAAGATAGCAATATTTATGGAGGTACTCTCCCCCTGTAGCTTAAGAAACATCATGATGGAAAGCTCAAAACAGAAAGCGACAGATCTATATTCAAAACTTACGTCTCCAAATTGTCACCTTCTAGGACTGTTTGCACCGGTAGGTAGCCAAGTCGAGGGTGTTTAGCAAAATATTTCTTGGACCGAAACTTATTCTTTAGCACCTTGGTGAAATCCCGTACATCTTCTCCTGATGTTGTCTGGGATACGGGGAACACAGAGATCAAATTAAATATTTACAATTCTATCAGCACTGAAAATGTGTTAGATTATATGGTCAACTGAAGCCTCGGTGCAAAGTGCAAATGATAGTGATATTAAGAGTCAACAAACTAAAGACAACCTTGTAATGGCTGAACACAAACCAATACGAATATCAAAAGCCTATATATACATACATCAATATTCTTTATTTATTTAACTTGCTTTTAATATTTTGCTCAATAGTGCTCAAATTACACAGCAATTTATACACTTTTTTCAATTTAATATTCGTAATAAAAAAAACAAACCCCTAGAACTGGCACAAGCCTAAAAGCCATCAAATTACATTCAAAGGGGAAAGGTAATTTAACCACAAACATTAGAGACTATTTTAATTCACCAAAGTAGTTTATTTTTGGTAAAAGTGAGGAAATTACATCTGATATTCTGCTGCTGCCCCGTTTTCATGGATAAAGTACTAGCTGAGAGAGAAAGCAAAAATGCTTGCCAACCCCTATAAAAATATAACACAGGAACACAAGAATTGCCTTCCTGAATCAGACCACACATCCATCTAATCCTTTATCCAGGGACTGTAGAGACAGCTGAAATGATTTGTGTGACCACAGGAGCCTTTTTCTTTTGAGCTCATATGATTACACAAGTCACTGCAGCCAAAAATACAGTGGAATTCTCTGCCATAGTGGAACCTAAGGAATTCTCTGCCACAAGATGTGGTGACAGCCAACGGATAGTTTTAAGAGGGATTTAGATAAATTCATGGAAGTCAGGTATATCAATGGCTACTAGTCTGACTATAGGCCAATTTCTGCAGAATCATGAGGCCCATTTTACAGAAGCATATATTTATTTTTATTTATTTATTTTTACATTTATATCCCGCTCTTCCTCCAAGGAGCCCAGAGCAGTGTACTACATACTTGAGTTTCTCTTTCACAACAACCCTGTGAAGTAGGTTAGGCTGAGAGAGAAGTGACTGGCCCAGAGTCACCCAGCTAGTATCATGGCTGAATGGGGATTTGAACTCAGGTCTCCCCAGTCCTAGTCCAGCACTCTAACCACTACACCATGCTGGCTCCATAGCCTACAGTTATGTCAAATATTTTTAGTAATACTATCACTGGTATTTAATTAATGGTATAATTTATTAATTGAGATGCATGTATCACGAAACTGACACATAAAAAAACTTTCAGACTTATATGCTCTTCAGTACTGTGAAAACATTTTTATTGTAAGCGAAGTGATTTTATTACACAAGCAAGAGAAATAACTACAGTGAAAACAGTAAAACTTGAATATTTCCTATTCACCGGTTAATCTAAAAAATTCGCAGAATCATCTGTGCACAGCGCTCTGAATCATACTCAAATGCTAGAAGACCTGCATCTCTCCAATATAATCCCCTTGGAAAGCATCTACTTCTATGGCAAACCTCGTGTTGTTTAACCATGGGTCCAAATGCTCTCTGCTAATTAGTTTCCATTTAGAGAGTAGAATAGCAAAGTACTAAAGCAGAATTTCACTCTTGCCTTTCACAAATCTGAAAGTCAAGATACATTAGACTGTCTCAAGATCCAAGGGCCTTGTTCAAAGCAATAGCTAAACAAAGATTCCACAAAATGTTCTGTCAAACACTTTGTTTTTATCATTTCCACATGTGGTTAAAAATGACAATCTCAGGATTACAAAATCAGAAGCCATCAGTAGTACCACAGGAATGAAACAATGAATGGCTAATATGAAATTACACTCAGTGGAACTTGTGAATTTGAAAGTAAAGCCCCATTCAAGGCTAGGATGGTGTAAAGTTGCTCTGGGATCTATGGCAAGGCATAGCCCTGTCTAAAGGAGACTGCCCTCCCCCTTATCTGCCTCCCTGCCAAATAACTCACTGGGTGGGCAGCAGTAGCTCCAGCCCTCCTCATTCCTTTAATCCACAGAGGGGGAGACTTTGGTGGCAACATTGGGTTTTCCCTTCCTACCAGCTACTAGCATCTGTATTATTACAGAAGCCTGGGAGAAAGTCCATAGGCTAGTGAGGGCAGAAATGAAGAAATCACTCAGGATCCACCCAGATCCTTTTTCAAGTAAAGGAGCTGCCATGCAAGTTGCATAGAAAGACAAGGAAAGTATAAAATCAAATAGAGAGCTCAGAAAATAAAAGGTCACCATACAACACTATATTTTCTTATCTCTATACATGTGACTTGTGCGGCAGTTCAACTATGAGAGGGTCAGAATGGATTCCAGGTGGGCTCTTGCATGGTTCCTCAGGTCTCTGCCCAACTTGTCTCCACCTGTGATGCCTAACCAGGGGAGTAACTATAAACTGAGCAAATAGGTTCAAATAATCTGGGCCCCCCAGCTGCTGAGGGCCCCCCATCCCACCCCTCCCTATTTTCTTCATTATCTCCCATCCCTTACTCTGATTGGTCGCTAGAGAGAGGGGCGAACACGGGCCCCCTCTCCCCTAGCTACACCCAGGGATCTAACCCTAGTCCCTCTCCAATAAGACAGATGAAAGGAGACTGCATTAGAGAAAATAAAACCATCATCATGCAGGCAGTGCACAGGAAGAATCAAGAATATTTTAAAGTATTTTCACTAAAGTGGAGATCTTTAGAGCTCTTGATTACAGGTTGGGTTCCTTGGTAGTGGCCTGCATTTCCCAATGAAGTTCCACTAATTATGCAGTTTCCAAATAATTCAGGAAGGTTTTAGGATTGGTTTATTGGTTTTTAAGATGCTGCATGGACAAAATCCTTTTCACTTTGCTTGACTTATTGCTCCATTTGTTTCTTCTCATAGACTGAGAAGTGCTGAAGCTGACTTTTTTTCCAATTCCATAATTTCCCTTTGAAGTTTAAAAGTAGGGAAGGCAGGGGTTGTTTTATGTTTCCTTGCCATGCAGCTCAGTCACTTCTGTTTGAGCTTCATCATGTTGGAACAATTCAAGATTTTCAGTTAGGCGAGGCCTTATTTAGCCTAGCTTTCCCCAGTGTTTCAAACTTTAGTAATAAACAGATCTTTAAATAAACGTTCAAAATTCTCTTGGTGTTGATTTGTTTAAGATCGCTGACAATTCATACAGTTTGTGCAGGAAAGAAATTCTGTGGCAGAGCTCTCTCTTACATTAAAAACTTTACGTAAAATGGTTGCAGACTACATCCCTTGCATTCTATAGCCCTTTGTCCCACTGTTTACATATTTTTTCTCTACATGTGTCTATGCATACCTATGTCTGCCAACTGAGGATAGGACTTTATACATCTGAAGACATAACCTCTAGTTCAGTAAAGCTACAATAAATTTGCCAGTTGTTATGTCTCTAGGGTGCCACAAAACTCCAGTTGTTTTTGCTGCAACAGACTAAGACAGCTATCCCTCTGGAGAGATTATTCCTGTAGTCAGTGCTTTGTCAGGAGTGGCACTTCATTTTTGCATAGGATTTTATATAGATGTTCCCCAGCTCTCTTTTTGATGTTTTAGGTGGTGGTTTTTTGTTTGTTTGTTGGCCAATGTGTATTTTATAATGGGGTTATTAGCATACAACATACAGGGAGAATTGCATGTGGTAAAATTCTGAGGAATGTGTTTTTCCATCAACCAGATCTAGTGGTGGATTTAAACCTGATAAAACTTGCTGCCCTTTTGCTTTACTTGTCACTGATCTACTACTTTTGACTAATCAGTTGTTATTTCTGATTAACCTAAATGTTTTCAGTAGTAATTTTACAGCATCCTGAGGGAGCAATATCTAAAACTCTTAAGGGAGGAAGCCACAAGACTGAAGGGAAGATTGCATATTAATCAATCCAGTTTGGGTCCCTCTCTTATATTTAGTAGATCATCCTTACTCTGTTGCTCCAGTTCAGTTCCTGAAGTCCCCAATGCATCCTTAAGATGGCCAATATTTACAAATTACAGTATAGTCCAACTCCAAAGAAAATCACTTAGTTTTGAACTTAATTTTTGTGCCCACTCCTTATGAATTTTCCATACAGTAAATTGCTCATAATGTTTTGGAAGACAACTATCAAACAGCAGTATGTGTTGCAATCCAATGCTTTTTAAAATAATGATGTACAAAAGCTAGTCTCAAACTTTCTTAACAGGATGTCCAAATAATTGATGAAGTTAGCACTAAAATGCATCTCAAAATGGATGTTGTTATTCCTAGGTATTAATCCACCCAATGAACTTCCCCAACCCTTTCTAGCAGTCATGCCAAATAAAAAGATGTCATCTATATACCTATATCAGTACCTGATGAACCAATGGTGATGATTAGAAAAGGATTACCATACAGAGAGCTTAATATTGCCCTATATAAACACTGACCATTCTTGGATCATTGGGAGTCTATGGTAATCACCTTTGTTCACCAACAGAATTTCTGCTTAAAGGACCCACTGCCATTCAGACTCAACAACAATGAGCTAGATGGGCCAATGGTTTGCCTAAGTATAGTGCAACATCAGATGTTCATGTGCAAGACTTGGAGGAAAGCCTAAAGGAAGCCCCTGGATTGTAGCCTAGGTCAGATTTAAACCTGCAGTTTTAAAGAAGCCTAGGTCAGTTTTAAACATCCTTCACTGACTTGGATCCTTTATCTTCAACATTTTTAGCTTGAATTCAAGAACACAGTAGTCACTTTCATAAGAGGGATCATATATCCTCTACGTCACCCCCACCCCCACCCCCACCCCCTGCAAAAAGGAAGAGAAGGGTATAGCAAGAAATAATTTAAGAACAACCCATTAACAAGAGTCAGTAAATCAGACAGTACTCACTGGTATACAATATTCCACCATTGGGTAATGCAATTTATGGCCCTTTGCTGTACGACCAGAGAAGAAACAGCTCTGGCAGACATCATAGTTGAAATGTTTCAAGCTCCGATATCTGTGGATACAATGGAAAAACAAAAAAGATTCCATTTAAGAAAGTCTTAAAGGTTTTTGGCCAAGCTTCACAGACTTGTTGGCCTGATGCAAGAATGGGCGCACAGGGTGTATTTTTAGAATTCTGTGCTGTTAAAATGTGCTGAATAACTTGCATCTGACCATGATTAGAAATAGCATAATGAGTTGTGCAGAATCTTGACCAGAACTAGTGAAGCTTTTTTTTTTTTTGGAAGTGTTGTTAGAGTATATCCCTGTTTGGTATGGCTCATGTTAATTATTTATTGTCTGGCACAAAATGTCACAGAATGTCATTTGAAATAGTTCAATGTTATCTGAGGCAGCTTCTACAGCAATAGTAACAATAAATAGGAGGGTGTTGAGTAAAGTTGTGACACTTGCACTCCAGGTAAGTCTTCTCCCTCCAGTATGGACTCTGTCTGGGCTACCATTGCTTTCCTTTACTCTGTTGCATTCTGCAGCCCATACTCTACAGACCAATCTGATCACATTATCTTTCCCTTTTGATGCCAGCTTTTGAGAATTAGCCAGATCACTTTGGATCATGGCAGCAAGTGCATCAGTTTTCTGCATCATTCTCCCTATCCCACGCACACTGTGCAGCCTTTCCTGTTGAACTACCTTTTGGGACCGGCTAACATACTGTCAAATCTACAATCAGACCACCAAATTGTACAAACAAATATTTTAGCACTTTGATGCATGTTTGATGCAGCACTTTTTTGAAGTGTTTGCATTAACACTTTAATGCATGTACACTGTCAAGTGTTCTTTTATGAAAATAAAACTTTGAGTATGAGGATGTGCTGATGTGAAGCAGAAAGTATCCTCATTGCCATCCAAAGCAATCCTCCTATGTTCATGCCTTCTTTTATATAAACAATACCTTCAACTAGTCTACAGTATACCAATAACTTTCAAGAAAACACAAGATGTGCAGAATCTCTTTTTAGATATAGCCTTGGGCATGCTAGGAATGGGGAATACGTAAGTTCCATTGCTGCAGGAGTATTTTATTTTTCAAATGTATCAACCTCCTTTCTGTAAATAACTCAGAGCAGCTCACAACATCTTGAAACAATGTTACCAGAAAAAAATAAATTAAAAACAATGTATAAATCAGGACCAACAATATCAGAATCAAATGCTGACCTAAATAAAAGCGATTTAAGCTGCCACTGGAACACACAATGAGGGCCTTAGGCAGAGCTCTCTGGGGAGAGAATTTCAATATTTTGATGCCATAGTAGAGGGGGCCTGATGCTGGCTTTTCTTCAGCCTCGCTCTAAGAGCCAATGCAAACCACAGCAAAGCCTTCCATGGTCATCTCAAGAGACAGTGGGGAACATGTTTATTCACTATTTATTTACAGCATTTTTATCCTGTCTTCCTAAATATTAAAGGCTGCAAAACAACAATAACATGACAATAAAACCACCACCACAAGCTATAAAGCATGCACATACTAATTAAAATAGTAGTTAAAAATCAGTATCAGAATAAAAATAGCAAAAGTCAGAGAAAACACACATTTGAAAAAGGAACGTCCTTCCCCCCAAAAAATAAACCACAGAAAGAGGGAGAGAGAAGTATGAGAAAACATCCCAAAGATTACTAGGACCCAGATAATAACCAGCACCTTGAATCACATCCTAAAGATAAATAGAAAGTCAGTGTAAATCTGCAAGAACCAGTGATATTCATCCACTACCTTACTCCAATTAACAGGTGAGAAAGAGTAATAAGAGAGGGGAGCACAGTTTACAGTGAACCAATTTTTATGATCTGGCAAGAGGCACAGTCATCAAAGCAAGCTGAGTTGGGTATCAGTGTCATAGTGATGACACCATGACACCTTATTCTAAACTTTTAGGTGATCTTTCTCAGATGTTTCATGTTAAACAGCATTAGAGGCAGAAGAGAACTTCTCTGGCACCCTATAGCAAGCCCTAATAGGATGAACTATACTCTTCTCCAGGTGCACCCAATAAGGTAGGAGTGGGACCAAAGTAGTACATAACATTCTGAGCAAATCTTGAGTGTGATCCAGAAGCAAATTCTCAATTGAATTGAATGATGCTGTGATGTTCAACAAGGCCAAACTATTTGTATTCCTCTGCCTATTTCAGCAGAGGCAACAAAAGCAGTAGCCTAGGAAATGTTCAGAGGCCAATTTATGTCTGTGTTTCTTTGTTTTAATGTGCAGTGTGCATTCAATTTTCACACCTAAGTTGACAACATTGATTCCATTGATCTGACAGGTAAGAAAAAGAAAAACACAATCTATCCCTTATTCTTGTGTCCATATGTTTAAACATTGTTCTAATTCTTATAATCCTAGTTGGGCCAAGTCCACTTTCAAATCAAACAAAATATGTGCAATTACTATAAAACATTTGAAGTAAATGAAAAGCAACTGGTTTTGTGTTTAAATGTATAATATCAAGCTGATGAATAATCAATGGTAGGCAATTCAATATATTTGCAATAAATCCCTGGGCAACTCTGGAATGTCCCTGGTGAAATGAGAGCTTATGTGCTTTACTCTAGTTCCTATGCAGTCCAGAGTTGTTTCTAAACTTGAAATGCTCAAAAATTCTGTGAACATGTGCACAATGTAATGTCATCAAGAAAATGGGAGAGGTGTATGTACAAAATACAAGACTGCTCATAATCGGAGCAGAGACAAGACCAACAACAACAACCAATAAGGTTACATATGGAAAGTTGATCTGTCAGTCTCATACAATAGCATTAGCACATTTATTAAAATGTCTCTCATAGACATCGTGCAACATGCAAACTCAACATTAAGATTAGGGATGTGTACCAAATTGCTTTGGTGTATGCATGTGCCAACGCCATTTACATGCCGAAGCCACACGAGGGATGCCAGAGATGCATCCCATCACCGCGGCATGGCATTCTAGAGGGGCTAGTGACACAAGCTGCTGCTTGCACAGAAGTCTTTCCATAACAATAGCGCCATGGCAGGCCGGTGGGAGCTTGGAGGATGGGCAAGTAAGGCCTGCCTGCCTCCTTTTAAGAGAACTCTGCACTGAAAGGTTTCGACGCCACGGAACTGAAGTGTTTCAATGCCACGGAACTGAAGTGTTTCAGCGCCTCTCCAAAAAGGCGCCAAAATACTTCGGGCTCATTCCTAATTAAGGTGTTTACAGCAGATAAAAAATATTGACAGCTAACAAGATCAATCACTGATCCTCAAATTTGTTTGGAAAAATGGTCTAATGTGTATCTTATTATGATACAAATTTCTTACTAGATTATAACAAATACATGGTAGTGAAATCAGACATGTGCTATGAGAATTGCAGTTACCTAATGCAAATGTTGGTTCATAAAACACTTTTCATATAAATGATGGAATTCTAGAGTTTCAGCAAGAGTAAAAAAATAATAATAATTTTCTAATCAATTCTGTGGAGCAAAAGCAAAAATGGATGATATACATTTCTATACACCTATGTGCTTAAATTGGCTTTAGACGAATCTGAGCACTGACTACTTTGAAAAACAACAATCTTTTTAAAAGGAGAAGCCTGGATGGGCCCTTTTATAGCGTGGTGTTCAGTGATCGGTAGCATGCTCAAATGACTGGTATGAGAATACTAATCTGGACAGGGCTACAGATACTATCTTCAGAATTAGTGACCCACTTAGAAATGCCAGATTCTAACACTGGAATGCACTCATAATTTCCCAGCAAAGGGCAGCTTATATTCTTTTGTACAACAAACTACTTAGACAGGCCTGCCAATAGCAGACAAATTGCCATCTAGATCTGAGTGATTGCTTTAGTCAATTCTATCTAGCGTTGGTGCACTTTATAGCTGGATTTAATGCAGATGTCTGCTGTTTTTGTTTTCTGATGCATGAATATATGTTTACAATTTAGAGTATTACATTTAGAAATGCTGAACCAGCTGTTTCAACATTTTAGGCAGAGCCCTGTTTTTCATGACCTCCACTGTTATATAATATTGGCCATATAATTCACCTTTATGACTGGATCCTGCAAAATTCAATGGACTGCATACCAACATAAAAATAGCCATATCACTACTCTCTTTGTGCTCTCAGTGTTTGTAAAATTTCAACTTCCCTTTCATGCAGGTCTGTTTTCTGTGCTTTACCTGCCCCTAAAAAGGGAGCACCATCAATTTGCATTACTGAGGTTCTTGCCTTATAGTGGCAGAAAAAACGAGTTTGAAGAGTAAATTCTTGTTCAATCCAAATGAACAAGAGGAACAAATGAATTCTACCAGGTCTTAACTGAGAAGACTGGTGGGATTTTATGGGTAACAAGTAGGTGAATAGGAAATTAAAGGCAGAAGCCAAAAGATGACTGATATTCCTTTTCTAACTGCCTCTCCAACCTAGTTATAAGTTTTCATTTTATCATATTTTAATCAATTTTTAATTCTAATCTTAACTTTTTATGGCTTTTCAGAGATTTTAGTCTTATACTTATAGCCTTTATTTTATTCATATTTTAATTCATTTTATAACATTCTATAATTCTTAGTCCAAACTTTACAGTTACTGCTTTGCTCAGGCATAGACTGTTTTTAATGCCACTGTTTTTATGTTTTATCTTATGCTGGTCAAAGACCAAAATAAAGATTGGTTGATTGATTTTCTAACACTATATAGAACTCATTTTCTAGCATTTTATAGTACAAGAGGACCTCGTTAATCACGAGTCCAGCACTCATGGTTTCATGTAATTAGCACCTGACCTCAATATACACAGGGTGGTGGTGAAGGAAAAAGGGTCAAACCCACATATCCATGGGAAGGGGGTGGCTAAAAATGATCTTGGAGGTCATTTCCAGCCACCATTATCACTGCTGGAGAGATCGGGAGCCATTTTACAGCTCAAGAACAAGGCAAAATGCAAAATTTTTGGCAAAGTGGACGACAGTAGGGCACAGCAGGGCACTTTGAGGGCCCATTTAGGATGACGGGGGGAGGCAAAATTCACCACTTTTGGTCGATTTTTGGGATCCAGGATCCTAACCACCCCGATTCCCATTGCCCTAATGCCCCGTTGCTTGCCGATTTGCTATTCATGGGACCCCCCGTGGAATGCAACCCTCGCCAATAGTGGGGTTTTCCTGTACCTCGATAGAAACGGAGATATTGTACTTCAAGGATTTAGAGGTGCCACTTCCTTGATCTTCTATTTTATTTGTTCAGAATAGTTTTTAAAGCGTTTGCTCTCTGAGGCTTTTAATGTTGTTGTGGTGATTTTACTATTGTTTTTACTGCTACTATTTTTGTTATTTTATTGTAATGATGCTTTATTCTTATTTTTGTAAGCTGCTTTGTTCTACTAAAAGCAAGATATAAATAACATTAAAAAGTAACAATAAGAATACTTAAGGGATACATAATTCCATTCTAATGCAACTGCTTCCAGTGGAGTAGCTGTGTTAAGTCTGTTGCAGCAAACACAACAGAGTTTTGTGGCACATGAAAGTCTAGCAAATGTATTGTGGAATAAGCTTTCATGGACTACAGCCCTCATGCACCTGATTAAGTGGGCCCTGGTTCATAAAAACTTATGTTACAGCAAATTTGTTAATCTATAAATTGCCACAAAGAAAAAGCAAGGAAAACTATTGTAAGACGCAAGGGACATATTTAGCAAAAATACAAAGACAAATATACCCCAGGTTCAACCATTCAATCTGATCTGGGGAAATAATTCCTTCCTATTCCCTGAACTCCTGAGTGGTCTCATTAGAGCCAAGCTGTAGCCGCGGTCAACAAGAACCCGATTCAGGCTAAACTGAAACCAGAAATGGAAGTTTGGAAACTGTGAACCAGAATGATATTCTCTGTTGACCTAGTCAAGTTGGGGTGGAGTGGGGGGACTGGACTTCCAGTATTTACAACTAGAATTATCAGAGGTCCCCTTACTCCCTGCCTATTAAAGGACTTAATATTTAGCACTCCAGCTCCTCGATAGGCCTGAGAGCAGTTGGGAGTGCACTGGATAGGTCACCAGGCTAGCTCCCACTCTCCCCTCCCAAGATTTCTGGTTCTAGCCCTGAATTCCCCAACAAGTTAAAACAGAGAAAACAAAATGCCATCTGTTCTGTGGTTAAAATTTCTTTAAGATTAAATTCTATCATTCCTTTAGCACTAGTTCAGCACAACATGTCTGGATGATGCTTCAGAGGGAGAACCTACACTGACCCTTGCACAAAATGGAATGACCAGCATGAAGACTGAGCTAATTCATTTGCAGAGGATCTGGAAATAATGGGTTGGAGCACCTAATCAAGCTCATTGGGAGCAACAGGAATAGTATTTTGTTTTGCTTACCTAAAGCCAACAATTGGGCACTCCTTGCAGATATTGCACTTGGCCTGATGTTTTGCTGTTTCTGCAGCTGCCACTCTGTGCAGAACAGGCAGCCACACCATGGATTGTGGCTCCAGATGCATCCAGTCTATGAACTGTTTTACACTGATCTCTGGTTTATTGTTATTCTGACAAATGAGAATCAGATCAGGAATTATTTGAATGTCTAGTTTAAAACAAGTGCAAAGCCACAGACAAATGCAAGCCATAAACACACTGCTGCCATCAACATTCAGTCAAAAACAACAAACACCACAATCCTTTGAGCTGTTAACCTGGCACACTCTTAAGTTGGCACCTTGCTTGTGACAGTGTGTGGTCAGAGAGGACTGGCCCTTGCTATGGCAAAAGACCTTTTTTGCATGAGATAGTGATACAGAGAAACAGGCAGCCTAAGCTTTTGAGCTTTGCTCATGTGGGAGCAGCATGTGCTAGAAGCCCGTGGATGGCAGCTTCCGAAAAATCTTTCAAGGTATAGTTTTTCACATGTCATTTTTACAGTGCAACTCACCCCTTGTGTGTTTCAGAATGACAACACTGATTGTTTTTATCTCAATGTTTACAAATGGATGCCCTGAATAACTATTTGAACAAAACATTGGTGTTATATGGGTTGAATCCTAAGCAGTGCAAGAGCAATGCCTCTCACACAAGCAATACTTCCCTGCCACTGCAACTCCTTGAGCCTCTGAGAAACTGCTCCTGAGTGTTGGGTGACCGTCAGAAATGGTGCAATTCCCACAATAGGGCTGGAAATGGGAAGAGATTCCCCAAAACTAGGAATAAGCCCTCTAGGAGCAACTCCACATGGAGAAGGCACTTGCAGCTAATTTCCAGGTACTCTGCTCTCCAACTGCAGCTCCCTACACTGCATCACAGTGTTCTCAAGGGTTCCCTGACCCCCAGGAGTGTCTTTTGAGGAAGCTGCGGCAGGGGGAGCGGAAGATTGCTTGCATAAGAGCTATTGTGCTCACTCTACTTAGGCTCTAACAAGAGGGCTATTGTGTTGATTTTTTTTACATTTGAAAAAGGTTGTGTTTGTGAATGCCCAGGCTGAATCTGGCCTGAAGAGAAATTTCTGAATAAGGATTTATTTCAAGGGATATATTTAAAGAGGCAAGATTCGAGTCAATACCTGTTGGAAACAGCTGCGAACACTGGGCTCAATATTACTACCTCCAAAAGCAGCGACTTCACCAAGCTGCCGTGGGATTTGGATAGCATCATGAAGCAATAAGCCCAGCTGCCTCTGGTCACACATTTCTGTAGGTCCTGCTACTTCCTTAAAGAGATCTGGAATCCATGCAAGAAAGGAGAAGGCCTCTGTTTACTTTCACATTAGCAATTTTTGCAGTAGAGATTTGCATTCCTGCACACCTTCAAAATTGCACTGCTTTCAAAGTCATTCAAAGTTGTTCAGCCCCCTCCCTAGCTGCTTGTAAGGCCCTTCTTAAGACCCACCTGTTTCACCAAGCATTTGCCCTATTATTATTATCATTATTATTATTATTATTATTATTTACACAGTCAGACAGGTGTTATTGACTGGTTTGTTTTATCCAGACATCGAGTCCTTCCCAAGGACCTGGGATGGCTGAATTTTATTGTCAATTGTTATAGATATCGCCGCAGAATATAGGCTGTTCCCAGTAAAGCTGCTTTTTGTAATTGGCTGATGGTGATTTCTGTGGCCCCTATGGTGTTGAGGTGCTCTTCAAGGTCTTTTGGAACGGCACCCAGGGCGCCAATTACCACTGGGATTATTTGGGTCTTTTTCTGCCACAGCCTTTCAATTTCAATTTGTAGATCTTTGTATTTGGTGATTTTTTCTATTTTTTTTTCTTCTATTCTGCTATCCCCTGGTGTTGCTATGTCGATTATTTTAACTTGTTTTCTATTAATTATTATTATTATTATTATTTTAATTAATTGTTATTGGTATTTTTATTCACTGCCTAAAGTCTTTGGAGGAGACGGTATATAAGAAAATTTTAATAAACAAAACAAATAAATAGATTATAGTGGCCATGAACCAGGGCTGGATCTAACATGGGTCCATATGAGGCAATGGCCTCAAGCGGTGAGTTGCAGGCAGCCCACACTCTGCTGTAGGCATCGCCAACCTGTCTGCTGCCACCATCTCTTCTCGTCTGTGTGGTCACTGCTGTTCCTTCTCTCAGCCTTTTCCTTCACCCCTTACCCACCATGGCAGCCCAGACGTGGCAGCCCAGACCACTTACCCACGTGGCACCCCATTCCCCCTCACCATTGACCGCATCTTCTGGAACATATTGCCACTGCTTGGAACACTGACATAGAGCAGCACAGAGCATGTTTCCATCATTGCCGGATGTCCTCTCCTCACTGTGTCTATGCTGCTAAGCTCAGGAGAGAGGACTGCTGGTCTTGGGGTAGCAAGCATGAAATTTCCCCTTTGCTAAACAGGGTCCACCTTGGTTTGGATTTGAATGGGAGATTACATGTGAGCACTGTAAGATATCCTCCTCATGGGAAGGGGCCGCTCTGGGAAGAGTATCCTCATGCTTACATGCAGAGGATTCCAAGTTGCCTCCTTGGCATCTCCAAGGTAGGACTGAGATTCCTCCCTGCAACCTTGGGGAAGCCGCTGCCAGTCTGGGTAGACAATACAGAGCTAGATGGACCAATGGCCTGACTCAGCATAAAGCAGCTTCCTATATTCCAGGGTGTGTGTGCTCTCTCTCGTGCACGCACCCTCTCTCTCTCACACACATACACACACCCCTGCAGTCTCTCCCCTCCAACACCAACCAAAGTTCAGTGCCTTAGAAAAGAGAGAGCAGGGCAGACTAACAGTACACACGGGTGCTGGCTTAGCAGCATAGCAGTGACAAGAAGAGGCCAGACAGCAGGACCAGACGCTTGGCTCCACACTGGTGTGCAAAATAGCAAGCAGTGGAAATGCATCCTAGAAGTTGAGGCTGGTGGCAAGGGAAGGGCAGAAGGGATGGAGTCTGGGCCAGTGAGGTGGAGGAGGGGCATCAGTGCTGGAAGGGCCAGCAAGAGGGACAGGGCAGCTCCTCAATTGCCTCAAGCAAGGCATGGCAATGAGCCAGCACTGAACAATTCTCTCATACAGTTGGGGTAGCACTAAAAATATTAAACTGAGTTATTCTTGATGTGCTTTCAAATCTACAGTATGGTTAAAGCAAAGCTGTTTCTCAGTTGAGATCAACTTCTACCACACTTCCTCATAAACACCTATTTTTACAATAATGTGGCTCAAAACATTTAATTGTGCTACTTGTCAGTTTTTAAAATTGATGTCTGTGACCTTCACCTTCTGAACCAACATAGTCTCCAGAAAACAATTAAGAATGGGTTAGCTGTTAGAATAGAGATCTTATTTGTATTCCATATTTGATGTTGCTTTAAAAATGGAGTACTTTTTAGTTACATGAAGTTTAGAAAAGTTTGTTTTATCACTGAATGCATGCTAGAATCTCCTGAAGTGGGATGTGCTACTGTAACTGGTATTCAGAGGCATAACGACTAGCCGCCATTGATTAACTTGTCCTCCGTGAATTTCTCTAAGCCCCTTTTAAAGCCATCTAAGCCACTAGGACATTAGCACATACTGTGGCAGCAAATTCCATAGATTAATGATGAACTTCCTTTGGTCCATGCTAAATCTCCTGTCAGTCAATTTTATTGGGTGACTCTTAGTTTTAGTGTTGCGGTAGGGGAAGGGGGGGAAGTATGTCCGCTTTCTCCACATGCATAATTTTATAGTAATACTCATTCAAGTAGTAATACTACGTTTCCCGGAACCTAGCCCTCTCCCAAGTCAAGGTGGATCACAGTCAGTGGTGAACACACATTCTGCCTGACTACAGAGGAGATATCAAATCTGTGGATCCCTGGAAATCAGTGCTCATTTCTTTTAGCCTTTAATTTCCTTTATAATAATTCTTAAACAACAGAACCACCGCTGTCTAAAAAGGACAATCCCCCTATGAACAGCAACCAGGAGAAATTAGTTTTTAAGAAGCACAGCAAACTTATTATTTCACATTATTGAGAGACCTCTCAAGCATGCTCTTTGGCCACCCCCTAACAATAACTATTTCATTTCTGTGGCATTTGCCATTTCCTTCATAAAATCTTCTTCAATAATCCTACCGTGGGAGTGAATTATACACAAAGTTGAAATTTATGTTAAAACTATTACTGTAATGATTCCTGGGACTCCAGGAGGATTAAAATGGCTTACTGTTTTGATCCTGTCATATGCTGGAGGATAGTGAGATACATTATTTCTGTTCTCAGATATTACAGAGCATGGTCTTGGATCATCAACACAGTGAAAAACATCATAACTGGCAACTAGGAATTTGTGGGGTGGCCTGGCATGTGTAAGTAAGTATTTGTTTTTTTAATTGATGCAGTACTTAATTTTATTTGGATACTGCTGGTTGACATTGAAGAAAGTGGTGACTATACTTTGCCTTCAGGGTTTGAATGCTGATGGTTGAAACTGATGCTGAAATATCCCAAGTTTAACAATTACAGCAAAGGGGGAAATGTAAAGTCACCATATTTAATACAATAATATGTCGGCACATTATTCTACAGTGGTGTTATCTAACAAATACACCTGCTGCTTCAGTCAACTCTGGTTCACACTGTACTGCTTGTGGGTTCTATAAATTAAACATATGCGTGCTTTATTTGTGCTGTTTTCTACAACAAAGAGCTAATCATTCAAATGCAGAAGAATTAATGCCTCTCTCATAAAACTAGGAAGAACTCTCACTGGAATGAGTACCTGTAGCATACCATCTATACATGTTGCTGTAAAACAATGGTCAGAGGCATTTGGCAAAATTACTGCTATGTGTTCTGCTGAAATACACTCCAGTTGTCAGAAGTGGAGGTCTCCTTAACACAAATACTCACATCTGTACTTCTCTTCTAGAAGGCCCTTAGAAAGAGACATCAAGCCAATCTTCAGGGACTGCACTCTGATTTTTCCAGTCCGGCCACTAAAATGATATGAAAACAACATTCAACACTTTGCAGGTGGTGGCGTAGTTTAATTCAAACACAGGATTGCTGGCAAGTAGACCTGGTGTACTCCAATTCTTACACATTAGCTGCTACTCATATCAATGATTCTCTTTTGCAAACGTTCTTCAGTACAGGCACTAAATATTTACATTCTGTATAAACATTTCACTTTAATTATCATGTATTGACGTTTGGGCAGGTAGCATCACAGCATGTTCTAATGATGTGATTTACACAGTTGCACACAGTTGGGAGCCACATTACACAGTGTGAGATGATGACTGTAGTAGATGTTATTCTACTTAGAGAAACATTAATACTTTTCAGAACATTGTCTGCCAAGTCTGTGCTTAAAGCACTTTGATGAATAGGTACAACAGGGCATAGAAGCAGACTTATACAGCAATCAGATGATGTAGAGTGTCCCTTTTATCTAAGCAATGCAACTTCAGGCTCTCTCAGCCCAATGTTTATAAGAATATAGGAGATGTTTTTAAAATCATAAGGAAAATACTCTTCAGCATTGGTTCTAACATGCTACAATGCAGGAAATTAAGAGCCCCATTATCTTGGAAAGTTCAAAATATATTTGCAAATGAATTAAACAATTTGCTTGACACACCTTCCGCTAAGAATAAAACCTGTGATACAATTGTTAGGACAACCTTTGCTTCAATCAGACCCTACATATTTCTAAGCCTAGAAGATGTCTATAACTTTTGTTTTATTATTTAGCACATTTCTATACCACCCCATATATACATCTCTGAGCAGTTTACAATTTTATAAAACAAACACTTAGAACATTAAATCAATTAAGATGGTGTGTCTGTGTGTATACACAAATTATCTATCTATCTATCTATCTATCTATCTATCTATCTATCTATCTATCTATCTATCCACACACACACACATATACATACACACACGCACACTTTAAAAATTAAAACATTAAAACTATGGACTAAAAGCCTGATTAAACTGATATATTTTCAATTTTTTTCTGAATAACATCCAGAGATTAGAATGCTCTAATTTTGTTTGGGAATGCATTTCAAAGCCCTGGACGACCCTAGAAAAGGCTTAGTTTTTGTTCACCACCAAACAAACCGGTGGCAACTGCAACCGGATCTCCCTGATTATCTTAAAAGGAGATGGGGTTCATGAAGAAGGAAGCATTCTGACATTAAATACATTATGCATAAATACCTTGGTCCCAAGCCATTAAGAGTTTTATAAATAATAACCAGTACTTTGTATTTCACCCTGAAATTTATTGGCAGCCAATGTAGTTCTTTTAAAATAAAAGTAATGTGATCTCTTAGGGTATTCTTGACTGCTGCATTCTGTACCAATTGTAGTTTCTAGACTACATACAAAGGTAACCCAATGTAAAGCACATTGCAGTAGTCAGGAATGGATATTACCAGCATGTGCACCACTGTCTTAGGGTCATTTACTTTCAGAAATGGACGTAGCTGGTATATCGGTCAAAGCTGATAAAAAGCACTTCTGGCCACAGCCTTAACCTGAGAAACCAGGGAGAGGTTCAGGTCCAGAAGTACTCACAGACTACATACCTGCTCTTCCTCAGAGCATGTAACCCCATCCAGAACAGGCCGATCTAAACCACTTCCTACGTTCTGACTGCCCACAATAAGTCACTCTGTCTTGTTGGATTTCCCCATCCTATGGACTTCTCTGCACACTCATTTCTCCCTGGCCCCCCTTCTGCTTCTCTTTCCCACAGTTCTCTCTAAACTTTTAGTGGCCACCTGTCACTCTCCACACATCCTTGTCAATACAAAGAATAAAAACTACTCAAGCAAACAGCTATTAATCCACAAGTAACACTTTCCATTACTTCTTCCTCCTTTTCTGTCTCCATTCCATAGTAAGATGTGTTCTCCCTATGCATCTGGAATCTGCACAGTATATACTCTCCCCCTCTATCTGTGTGACAGTATCTGTTACTCTTCTTTTTCTGTTCTACATGACACTCTGCACTCTTATCTCAGTTTCCCCATTTTCTTTCTTCGTTCTCTGTTTCTGCATCCTCCCCTACTTCTACTACTCCTTGGAAGTTCACTGGCAACTGCAGAAACATGTCACTCTTCCAAGCAGCTCACACACTGAGCAATAAAGGTGGGCTAATGTACCAGGGCTGGCTGGATGCAACACAGCAGAGGAAATTTAAGAATTAGTTTTCAGTAAACCAATCTGCTTGTGAAATCTAAACAATTCCTCCAAAATCCCATGCACGTTTGTATTTTGCCCCCCTTTCTTCATAAAGGTCATGTTCTGTCTTTAAATTACATTTTCAATACAGGATCCTTAAAGACATTTGCAGAAAACATTTGGTAGGCATATGCTTAAGACTGAAACATATTTACAATAGAGATGTTAGTCGATTATATAACCTTTGAGTCCTTGGGGAAAAAAGTTCAGAGATATTAGATTTAATTTCTGTTCTACTCAGTGACCTAATGTGAGGAATAAATAATTCTTGATGTGCCAGAAATACAAAAGGGCAATAGGTTTCTTTGTCAATTGTTTTCATTTAATGTTTTACAAAGGCCATAAACACCAGTAAGCATGTCAGTAAATATTTCTTCAGTCTCTGAAGCTAATTAAATTCCAGATTAATAGCATGTGAGAAACAGATGGCTTCTTAGGTGGGTTAATGTTTTCAAAAATTATAGACGTCAATGACATAAACAATGGAAGTGTTAAGTGATGAATGAGAGACAATCCAAGGCTATTTGCAATATTGTCAAGGCAAAATTGCATGCCAATATTTTATTGTTTGAGAATTTTATGGGTAAAATGTAAAATATGCACGATGAACTAAAAACTGCATTGTTTATTATATTTTGAAGCTGCAGCCATATCAAGGTTTAAATCTCACATCCACAGCTCAAGGATGGAAATGACTGATGATGACAGCATTGACGGTGGGGTTTGTCAATCATTCCATCTATTTACTTTTTCCTCTACATCTCTGCCCTCTCTCTTGTAATTCTTCCCACCCCCTGCCTTTTGCTTCAAACGTGAACATATATGTTGCAATATGATTTACAGTAATCAATCATCTTTATGAAATAGAACATAAGAGAAAGGAACTATTAGGAGTGAAGATATAATGTTACGAAGGACAGGTTAGTAGTGGGACGTGCACAAGGATTGAAGGCGAGGGAGTGATGGAAGCTCTCTAGGTAGAGCATTCCATTCCATAGGCATTCAGAATCCAGAGCTCAGAGAACACATTGTGTTTCCATTGTTGACAATGGAAAGATCTTACTTCTTTTAGATATTTATCAAAAATAAATAACAAAGTGGCTAAGATACATGGGATTCTTACCTTTTCCATATATGCCAACTGAAAAGCATTGTTGTGCATAAAAACTGACTATGCAGTATCATGAACATTGTCTGTTTAGTGCTTTCACCTCTTACTTACGTATCATAAACATTCAGCAACCAGTTGAGACACATATCTACACAGACTGGAACATCCACCAGGTCCTTGTGCTTCTCTTCCATTCCACCATAAATTGTAGTGAGACAGCTGACTACATCCTGAACAGTGAGGAGCTGATCATTTTGGTTCAACTTGTGCTGTTTGAAAGCTTCATTTGTTGTATTTAAGTCCAACAGGTCCACTGATAAAAGAACCAAACAGAGAAATTACTCACATTTTATTTATTCCGATTATGTATATTTCACTAAGTTTATTACACAAGGAGTTTAACTCATCAGAGGACCAACAATCTCTCTCATCATCTCTAATTATGAATCAAGCATCATTTTCTCAGAAGTTCTTTTCCTGCACAGAATGTTAAACAAGACATTCAATGCATGAACAGTAAAGTGTTCATCAGACCAAAGCCAGCTGCTGTGCAGAAATTCTTCAGCATTAACCATTCACTTGTGTTGAAACTCATGTTGTTTGCCATGAAACTATTCAGTCATTATGTTGCACATGCATTCAGTTGTCTATCCATAAAGGTAAAGTGTGCCATCGAGTCGGTGTCGACTCCTGGCGACCACAGAGCCCTGTGGTTGTCTTTGGTAGAATACAGAAGGGGTTTACCATTGCCTCTTCCCATGCAGTATGAGATGATGCCTTTCAGCATCTTCCTATATCGCTGCTGCCCAATATAGTTGTTTCCCATAGTCTGGGAAACATACCAGCAGCGATTCAAACTGGCAACTTCTGGCTTGATAATCAAGCCATTTCCCTGCTGCGCCATGAGGTGGCTTTTTTTCTGTACATATTTTTTGCGTGAATCACTGTACCTGTGCTCATTTTAAAGGTGAACCTGGGTCCAGACCCTCTTAAAGACAGGTACACTAAGGAATCATACTGCTCTATGTCCATTCAACATAACATGAAACTAACTGCATGAGTGTACAGATATGTACATTTGTACACTGTATGCAGATTGTATTGTGTTGAATGTAATATGTGAATTATACGAACAATGAAATAGGCATGTAATTTATAAAGCAATAAGATGGTGCACAAAATAAACAGAGCTATGACATTGTGTCTGAGACTGTGGCATCTCCATCCAACACAACTTCAATTATGTGACACAAAGACTACACTACAATTCTCATGTGGCTATGCGATGAGTATGTATATGGCACCACCAGTAAGCACACACCAATGTTATGAACCAGTAAAGAATGTTAGAAAAGCTTCTAAATGCTCACAGAGAAAGCTTGTAAATGCTAAGCTGAGTTTCAAATAACCAAAAGATAAAGGTACTCAAAGCCTCCAACTATAAAAAGTTCGTATCACAAGGTGTGGGCCATTGTAACAGAGGACAAAACTTCAACACAACTTAAAACTTTAATGAGTTCTAAGATTTCAGAGATTTTTCATGAGAGATCATTTCATTTCCTTCAGCGTGTAAACAAGACATGTGCCCAGCTATTCAGATTTGGCTTTATAAATATATTTCACTGTAGTTTAATAAATTCCTCTTGTCAGAGTATTAAAATGTTGAGATATTTAAGTGGACACAAACGAATTGTTTTGCTTCTACAGGACCATTTAATTTGCTTTGTAATTTGTATTTATAGTTTGCTGATGTATCTGTGGATTATGTTTAGTATTCCCATGATTGTCTTATCACTTATTTCTGAGCAGTATTTGAACTTTTGCAGTGGGGGGGGCAGGGGAATCCAAAACTAAAATGTTTTTTAAAAATATGTACTGCACCAATGCTCATTTAAGCTAAGGGGAACTCTTCCAACTTTAATCATTTCTGTGGTCAATGTCCAGACTAATCTTGCATGGACATACTAGGATTTTTTTTTTTTAATTTTCCTTTTATCTCTATAGCTACCTATATAACTACTTGCCTGAGAGTTGAGAACCCCTAACAGAAAGTTTTTTGGGAGGCACAGTCAACTGTAGAGGGAAGTGGAGATGGCTGGAAATCACCCCTTCCCCTTTGCACAACAGATAATCCTGGCACATTGGTACAAAGTTAGTCTGCATTTCAACCACTGGTGCCAGATAAAAAGTCCCAATTATTTTCAGACAACACTTATGGAGTTGTAATTTAACTACAAATTATCCTAGGACAGATATGCTTAATGCAAAAAGTAGGTATTAAATTGTGATATCTGAAAGAAACCTAAAGAGTAGTCATCTTGTATTTTTATCTATCAGCTCTGGGCAAAGCAGATAAATGTATCATTTAAAACCACTTCACAATCTAGAAAAAGCAATAATGGCAACATGCCCATATTCACTGACAGGCATCCTTCATGAAAGCTCATATTTTGCTATGAATTTTGTCTTGGATGATGACAAAAATGTGTGCCAGCTCTAAAAAGCACAGTTATAGTAGTGATTATGAGAAACTAATTATCATCTAGACAATGAGATTGAAGGGAAAGAGCTGATTGTGAATTTTCCCCTAAGTAGTCTTACGTTATGAAGAGATGCATTTAACAGGGACAAAAAGAGGAGTTTAAGCTAGAAACCAAATGGCAGTATAATCTCTAGAGGCATCTCTCACTAGGAATGGTTGCAAATTAACAAAAAGCAGCAGTTTCTTGGCATTATTTTCACTGTATATATACAAAGAGGATGTTAACAATGTCCCCAGTACATTTTTGTAGAGAGAAATGCACAAATATTGTGTCATTTTGAATGAAAATAAAACTTAACAATTCTAGATGAATTATAAATTGCTGCATCCCATTCACATGAAATAAGGACCCTAGAAGGACATAACACCTTGTGATTCACAGAATACTGTGCATGGGGTGGATCAAAGATACCATTAATATCACTGCAGTGGCACTAACTAAAATGGCAGAGGTTGTGTCCTCTTATTTATGCAAATGGGCTTCATTAAGCCTCAGGAGACAGATTACCATTCTTTGTAGAATTCCCATTATGCGAACACAACATAATCAAATGATAACTCAGTAATACAATAAAAAATTGTCTTGGTGTTCTGATCTTCCTCTCACTGGCACATACATATCATATTGCTCCTGTATAGTAGGCAGACCTGATCTGGGGCTACTCAAGACATGTTCAAATGAGGTGCTGACCAGCAGCAAACTTAGGATCAAGACCATTTTTTCACAGATGAGATTTGTGGTAACCCTGTTTTATTGTTCTCTTATTTATGTTTACATGTATATCTCACTCTTCCTCTGAGAAGCCCAGAGTGATGTACATAGTTTATATATATCCAGTCACCCAGTAAGCTTCATAGCTGAACGGGGATTTGAACCTGGTCTTCCTAGAGTCCAACATTCCAACTGCTACACCAAGCTGGTTCTCAATACAAATATGTATTTGCCTGCCTACCTACCTACTACACTCCTTTGCAGTGTGTGGCTTGGCTTCTTCGCCAAGTAATATAAATCCATTTTCCTTATCAGTAAGTATCTTCCACTGCCCTTCAAAGAAGCCTGACGCTTGTCTACCTAGATGCACCTGGGCTTCGGGAAAGGGCAAGAGCATTTTTATGTAGTGCACATGCTCCTTGCTTCTAATAACTGGATTGGGCATAGGTGATTGGAAGTTGGTGGGTAAATGTTTCCCTCTTAGAGTGGAAAGTTATACTAGAAGAAAGCTTTGGTCTGTTCTGGCTCTAAACTCCCATAAAAATGGTTTTCAAGTATAATTCCAAACTCAGAAGCAGTAAATCACCTAAAGCAAGCTTTACAGCTGGCACGCTGAACACATATGCAGCTGTCTCCCAACTCTGCTCAAAAAGAGTCTCTCTCACATTTCTGAAAAAGAATGGTGTGGAGAGGCTATTGATAATCATATTAATATCAACACGCAGCAAAGAGTTTTCTTTGTTGGGGGGGGGGCTCCAAGAGGGAGCTCAATTACAGCTCTGTTGAATTGCTGTGCTTTGTCTTACTTAGACAAAATGCATATTTTCACATTTTTGAGCAGCAAGCTCTGAAAAGTGCCCTCACTATATTCAGTTAAAATGTTTGTCTACTAGGCTGAATGCTGGAAAATAAAAGAATTTTGCAGGCTTCAAGCTGAAGCCAATTGCATCATGGCTAGCCCCCATGAGGTCATCAACAAATCTCCCCTCCCCTGCCCTCAAAGTGTTTAAAAGTTTTATACTTTTAAAAGTTATAAAACTGGCAGCCTGCTTCAAGCTTCAGGGGTGGGGGGAGGGGGGGAAGAAGTCTGGCAGAGGCGAAGCTTGGATGAAGTCAAGGTTGCATCATATTTGAGAATTTGTGATGAGCTCTGTTTTCACCATTGTTAGTCACTGGAACCATGGGCCAGTTCACACGTACAGTTAACTGTATTTAAAGTTACCAGTGTTTGTAACAGCAGTACACCCAAACATGGAAAACCCCAGTTATGCCTCAAAAGTTAACTCCAATCTGCCCAGACTAACTCCAATTTGTACCTGAGATTTCTTCTATGGTTCACTGCCATATGGGAGGAGGAAGCCCAAAGGCAGACCCAAGCAGGGGAGTTATATTGTTAACAAAGAAAGGGTGGGAGAGGGGGGCCCCAGCCTCTTCCCCAGGGGGATTTTTGCTCCCTGTCTTACTCAAGAACCATCCAGGGGAGCAATCAGAATTCTCCTGTGTTCCATCCATCCATCCATCTATTTATTAATTATTTTATATAATGTCTTAAAAAGACATTAAAACACATGATTTAAGACATAGTGCTAAAAACAATATAAAAACAATTCAAAACCATTTAACACTAATTAAAATACTTTAAAAACAATAAAAAAAAACCTTGGAAAACCAGCCCAAAAGTAAGTTTATAGAGCTCTTTTAAAGGCCGACAGAGAGCCTAAACTGCAGATATCTGCTGGGAATGCATTCCATTGGCCAGGAGCAGCTACACAAAAGGCCTGGTTCCGAGTCGCCACCAGACGTACTGGTGGTAACCGGAGACAGACCTCTCCAGATGACCTCAAAGAAGGCACCCTCTAGATCAGGCCTGCTCAACTTAGGCCCCCCAGCTGTTTTTGAACTACAACTCCCATAATCCCCAGCCACAGTGGCCAGTAGCCTGGGATTATGGGAATTGTAGGCCAACATCTGCAGGAGGGCCAAAGTTGAGCAGCCCTGCTCTAGATATTGCTCTGCCATTACAGGCCAGGATGGCTCTCTCATAAGAGTGACAGGCCATGGAGGCACACATGCAGGCCAGAGGACTGCTGACACCCAACCTTGATACTATGTCCCTGCAATCCCTGGGGAAGGGTACCCCAGCAACACCTGGTCTTGGTGGATGGTGGACAGCAGGATCACAACCCACTCACCTGGCAGCCAGGTCGACTCACAGCACACACAAAAATGGGTTTCTCTGCCCACCTCACCGAGGCTGCTTGGCAGGGATCACTTGAAATGCCCTGCTGCAACAATGGCCCTGTCCTGGGAATTCTGAATTGCTGGAAGAGCCCGCTCAGCAGTCCAGTGCCTGCAGTATTCATGCAAATTGTTTGTGTGAGGGTGCAATTGCTAGGGGTTGAAAGGTAGACCCCCTGAAGGGATTTCAGAGCAGCCAAGTTCTAATTTTCACCAAGTAAGGGCGGGGAAGAGAGGCCCAATCCCTTTCCTTGGGGGAGAAAAACTGTCTGGTTCACGAATGACAAATTTACACGATGGTATTCTTGTCGCAGGCTGAACTGTCAGCCCATGACTCCATAGATTGCTATCTCGTGGCAGTGGCAGTCTAAGGGGAATGAGGAGGGATGCTCCATGTGGGAAAGCTGCGGGAACGGGCACTCAGGCAAGTGTTTTCCCAATCTTGACGCCCAAAGTCAAGCCACTGTCAAACCCAGCGCCCTGTCAACACAACAGCCAATGTGGCAATATGCGCCCCAACCCACAGTCCCCAATGTGTGAAGTCGCCATCCTGGGATGGCTTGAAACCAATGCTACCCACTCCCAGGAATCTCCGAGCCTGCAGATCTACATATGCTGTGACCTTGGCCCTGGCTCGGGAATTTTGAATAGCCAGAAGGACTTTCTGCAGCCCGCTAACCGCACTGTCCATGCCAAAGGTTTTTTGTGGGTGCAATTGGAGGAATCTGAAAGGCAGACCTTGGAAGGTATTCCAGAGCAGCGAAGTTCTATTTTTAACCAGGTGCAGGTGGGGAAGGGAGGCATAGCCCCTTCCCCCTGGGGGGGTGGGGTGTTTACTCCCAAGGTTTTGCTCATGGGAAGAACTGTCTGTGGAGAACTAGTACAATCTCTGCAAGCAAGTGCTGCTGCTGGAGAGGAAGCTGCCATTCATGAATTTGGGAACCATGCTTGGGCAACCCCCGCTCTGGACTGCACTCTCATGAGAGTGGCAGACTAAGGGGAGTGAAGGAGGATGCTTCACACTGGCAAGCTGCAGGGATGGGCATTTGTGCAAATGCTTCTCCTGTCTCAGTGACCACCACAAAGCCAATGCCAAACCATGGGCCATGCCAATCCACCCGCCAATGTAGAGATGTGCACCCCTACCCATGGGCCCAACGTGTGAACGAGCCGTACTCGGGTCACAGGTGACAGGGGCTCTCTACTCCCGGGAATCATCACACCTCCAGATCCAGGAGTTTCAAATGTCTTGAAGGTTCCACTCCACAGCCCACCACTTGCACCATCCACACAAATGGTTTGCGTTAGAGTGCTATTGCCGGGGCTTGAAAGGCAGACCCCTGAAGGGATTCCAGAGCAGCCAAGTTCTATTTTTAACAAATTAAAGTGCAGAAGGGCTGCCCAGCCCTTTCCCCTTTTGGGGGTGGATGCCCACAGAGGCTGGCTCATGAACAGGGCAGGTCATCGAGGACAGTCTTGGGTCAGCTGGGATACTTTTTCAAAGAAACCTCTGTCCGACCCAGGCCTTAGTAGTGCTAAGTTTGAGTGGTGCTCTCAGGGTGTGGTGCCACTTGTGGGGGTGTCATGGCTGGAAGAAGATGCACTAGCATTGCAGAGCATTTAAAGGGCTCTCACTGTGTTTCCTCTGCTAACAGCAGACAAGACGCTCAGAAAATGCTTGATCTCACAAGGCACACCCTGCTGGAAATTGTGTCCCATCGCGGCCAAGCAGTTGACGTGGTGATGCTGTGCCCACAGTCTGGCCACAGAGCTGCGATGGGATCGGACTGAGAGACCGAGCGGCAGGTAGGGGCTCCCCTCTCCCTCCACTCCAGTTAGGCTAACAGTGGTTAGCTGTACGTCTGCTGTGCGAATTGGAATTAGGGATTTTAACTCCAATTAGCGTGAAATACCAGTTAAACTGTACATGTGAACCAGCCCCATCTCTCTTTTAAATTAAATTTATTATATTTCAGGCATATTATAATGATTGCTCAGATGAAAATTTCTAGTCTAACAAAACCTTGTATATAGATCTGAAAGTAATATGTCAATTAGAATCTCACGCTAGCAAGTGACACCTAGATGAATTCAGCTCCAGTCTCAAATAATAATGCTGTAATCTGCAATAAAATAACATATCCAACAGCTAAAGCTTAATACAGGAGGGCCTCAATATTTGCAGGGGTTCCGTTTCATGGTACAACTGCAGATATGGAAACTGTGAATATCAAGTCGTTGCAGCAATGGGGAATTGGGGGTTAGGTTCCCAGTTGGGGGAAAACATTGCTAAAACATCAAATGTCTGGGGGAAATGTGGAGGGAAGCTGCCTATCACACTTTGCTGTTCCCCCAAGTTGTGCTGTAACCCCAAATATCCCCAAATCGGCCAAAAATCACTGTTTCTTCCTCCTTCCTTAAAAAAAACAAAAAAAAAAACCCTGAACCATTTTGAGGCTCTCAAACATGAAAAGGTGGTTGGAAATGACTTCCACAGTCATTTCTGGCCACCCCCAACCTGCGGATATGCGAAGTTGAAGTGTTCCCCTTCCCACTTTTTTTGTGTATGCTGAGGTTGGGTGTCTATTACCCGATCACGGATACACAAATCCGCAGATAACAAATCTGTGGATATCGCGGTTCAACTGTATAAATTCATGTAATCTTCTGTATTATCTCTGCATATCTTGGCAGAAATGAAAGACGACCTCTGTTCACTGAGCCCTCTTGTACACACAGAGGGCTTGAGGGAAAGACAGAGATTTCTCTCATTTGCACCATGGTTTAGAAAAGGTAAGCAACATCTTGCATCTCCCCTGTTGTTCCTTACTTTCTCCAAATTGCAGTGCAAAGAGAGGATACTACCTGAGTCGTCTGGCATGTGCAGTGCAGCTGGAGAGAGGAGCATGGTCTTATTTCACTTCAATGGATGTTGGAGAAGATAAAGAGTACCAGAGACAACACCCGTTTCTTACCTTTCTAAAGAGCAGAGAAAGTGTGAGCTAAATGGAGGGGAGATGTGCTGGTTGACCTTGGAAAGTTGTCAGATTTGTGGACACGTGAATATGAACCTCAAAACTGCAATTTAACTTCTTCTTTCCCAAATAGTATCTACTCTTTATAGGTAATACAGCAATCTAGAGAGCAAAATTGTGGTTTTGTGTAATCTTTGGTATCATACCAAAAGGAAAAATAATACATATTTAGGCAACTTATTTTCCAAAATTAATCATTGTCTTTTTCAACAGACCCATTAAAATCAACCAGGATGACAGCAAAATACATTAGGAAGACAGATGTGGCAATTTTGTAAAGTTGCAAAACAATTTGCAACCTGTAACTACTGGGTCAATTATTTGATGGTTACAGGTACCGATAAGGATACTGTAGCTTTGCTCAAAAATCACCACTTACATACAAAGTCTAAAAACTTTGTAAAGGTTGCTACTATTAAATCATAGAAGCTTAAGTAAGCTGAACCCTGCAAGCCTGCAACAGTGATGACAATGAAATGCAAGGAAACTTTATAACATGCCACCTGTTTTTACTAGCAAATGCTATCTGGCCCTAGGTTTGATCTGTATCAATACATCCATGCTTATTACTTGACAGTGCCAATTCAATCCTATGGTTATGAAGTACTACATGCAGTAAGAGGAAATAGAAAGAAACAGTCCTCTGAAATATACAAATAACAAATGTTGTGTTGGAAATGTTAATATACATGGATTAAAACCAACTATAACAGGATCCAGTAGATCATTGTAGTTTCCTACTCACTAGACAGACAGGCAGTACTTAATGTTTTTCACATTTACAACCTGAGAAGCATTCTACTGAAGAACATTATGTCAGCAGAGGCTCTAAGGCTCAAACTTCAGATTTGTCCTTGCAGTTTTCCCCCAAAAGGCCTTCAGAGTTTGCCACTGTTAAGCTGTGACAGCAATTTGTCACATCCAACAGACAGATGATGACCCTCTATTTCAAGTGATTCAATCTGACATTCCCTTTGCCTTAGTGCATTATCGTTTCTCAAGTGTTATATCATCTGACACCTTTAGAGGCTATCTGCATTTAAATTATAGGAAACTATTTCCCCTCTTAAATGGAAGTTACATGACAGGTTGGCTTGGGTGGTACCTAAGAAAGAGGTTTAAGAAATTAATCTACCCAAATTTACCTGTCTAAAATTAATAGCATTCTGGAGATGTTTTAACTTGCTTTGCCTACCTTCTTATTATGTAAAACATAATGTTTACTCCACACAAAGAAATCCATATACGAAAAATGAGGGAAGCAAGGGCAGAAAATTGAAAATTGTTGGGAGATTTTGTTTAGGGATGAATAAACAAATCATCCCTAAACATAACGTTTATTATGTTGAGAATAATGTTTTCTCAAGACGTAGATACTGTTAAATTATGAATTAAGTAAATGTAGTACCTAGTACATCTATAACAGCTTATTTCTGTATAGAGGCAAAAAGACATTTTACTTTCAAAGCTGTTTAAAAGTTTTTTTTAAAAAGAACACACATAGAACTTAGCATATCAGTCTCAGAGGAACTGCATTAAAAAGAATGTTTGGATTGGTGAGAAAGATTACCAAGCTCATTTTTTCAGCGGAATCATTTGTAGACATTCTGCACATCATCAGCACTAGAGAGACTTCCAGTCACTTGTCAGCTAGATTGTGAACATGCAGACATTGAGGTTTTGGGGGGAAAACAACTAAAGATAATAAGCGCTACTACTAACCTACTGAAGAGTGTCTGAGTATCTCTCACTAGTTTTTGCCACTTCATTTTTCTTTCCTGTAGCATTTGCCTTCCAGTGCTCTTCTACTTCACCAGAGAAAGTGAGTGAAGCTAACCAGTGTAGAGACCAACTCTCTACACTGGACGGGCCTGTTACCAGAAATGCTGGAACTGATCTGTTCAAAGTTCAAGAATCTGCAACCAACCTCAAGCAGAATACTTTCTCGAGGTTGGCTCTCCATATTGCATGCAGATTTCCATATCCATTTTGTATTACAACAGTGTAATTCCTGAATTCACATTAGCTAACGCATAAAATTACAGAAAATACAGCTTCAATCTATCAACACACACACACACACCCCTCTACAAGACTGAAGAAAATTAACTTAGTTGTTAAAAATTAGAGGTGTGTGCATATTGAGAGAAAAATATGCACATACTGAGGTTTGTGCATACCTACCGAATTACAGAAGATAACTCCCACTTCGCTATCCTATGGGTTAGGTATGCTAAACAATTTGGAGACTTTGAAAGGCACTGATTGCCTAGTATAAATGCTTGAAATTGATGTTGAGTGAAGGGTGTTTTACTTTCCTGTAAAATGGAGCTTAAAATGTAATTGTCTCTGATTGGCTTTACAAGCCTTTCTCCCTGACAGTTAGCCAGCAGGGACTGGCTCATATCAAAATACGATTGATCCTTTCATCTTCCAGCTCAACTGGTTTTTTCAGAAGGGAGCACTTGGAATTCCAAAAGCTACATAGAGAAAGTTCTTTAGGTGTTAGATATAGAGATGTGCCAAATTGCATGATCCCTCCCTTTAAAAATGAGGGCCTCCCCTCTGCCCCTTTGAAGTGGAAGAGACAGGTAAGCACCTGCTCCTCCTCTGATTGCTGCCATTTCCATATTCCTGGCGCTCCCCCCACAGTATTAAGTGCACACTGGAGGGGTGTCTCCAAGCTGCTCCTGTGCCCAACACTGGCATGAACATGATCTCTGCGTGCATGCGCTGGCCATTTGCGTGGTCACCATGCAAATGGCCGGAGTGCATGAGCAGAGACTGTGTGTGTGCTAGCTTCAGGCGCAGGGGCAGCTGGGAGACAGTCTGCTGGCACACAGTTAATCCGGGGTGGGGAGAGCATTGGGAATATGGTGATGTTGGCAATTGGAGGAGCAGGTGTGGAACTGCTCTCCTCTGCTTTAAAGGAGTGGGTAAGCCCTCATTTTTAAAGATTCAGTGATTCAGCTCCTGAATTGTGTTTTGGCACATCCCTAGCTAGACAGCCAACCTTCCCTGGAGCTTTCCCAGACAGCAGGCTTTATCATGGGTTTACTGCAGGGCTTTACTGCAAGTTCAAATTTGCTTTTTAAAAAATAACCAACACAAAAAGTGGAATTTTTTACCCTGGGCATAAATCAGGCTAGGCTCTAACCCGCAATGAAAAACCTGTGAAGTCCTCCCCAATATCTCACATGGACTTCAGCACAAATCCAGCCAATGTGTGAATGCACACCCTCCATTATGGTGGAGAAACTAGCTAAAAAAAGTGCCTTCTATCAGCTTTGGCTGATATGCCAGCTGCATCTGTTTCTTGAGATAAACGATCTCAGAACAGTGGTACATATGAAGGTAACCTCCTGACTGGATTACTGCAATGCACTCTATGTAGGGTTGCCCTTGTGTGTAGTCCTGAAACTATAGCTGGTTCAGAATGCAGCAGCCAAGTTGGTCTCTGGGTTATTTCCGTATTGAAAGATCTACACAGGCTGCTGATAGGTTTCCGGGCAAAATATAAGGTGCTGGTTATAACCGATAAAGCCCTAAACTGCTTGGGCCCTGTGTATTTAAGAGAACATCTTCTTTGTTATGAACCCCACCGCCCACTGAGATCATCAGGAGAGGTCATTCTGCAGTTGCCACTGGCTCATTTGGTGGCTACTCGGGGACGGGCCTTCTCCGCTGCTGCCCCAGAGCTTTGGAACGCACTCCCTGCTGAAATAAGAGCCTCCCCATCTCTGACAACTTATAAAAGTCTTTAAAGATGCACCTATTTACCCAGGCTTTTAATTAAATATTTTTTTAACAGTTTTAACATGATTTTAAAGAGTTCTTTTAAAATTTAAATTGTTGTAATGTTTTAACTTTTACTATGTCATTTATTTAACTACTGTTTTAAGTTTTTTTGTTGTCATTTATTTTAACTAATGTTTTACCTTTTGTTTGCTTGTTCTAGACCACCCAGAGATGTGAGTTTTGGGCAGTATAGAAGTGTGTTAAATAATAACAACGAATAACAATAACAACAATAATAAAAGCCTCATCTGGGAATATTCCTGGAGCCAAAGTGTTCAGGAGGGATGGTGGTCAGCTTGGAAGGGCTTCTTCCTCCTCAATTAGGTTTCTTATGTTTTAAGAAAGGAAACACATGCCTGTATCCATTTCCCGCCAAAAATGGTATGACTTGAGGATTAGGTGGTGCACAAAAGAACCCCAAATAAAAATCTTAGTATACAAATCTTAAATCATGAAGTATCTCATTTAATCAAACTTGAATAATAAATTATAACCCTCCATTGATTCCTATGTATTGATCCAACTCATAACCCGCAATAATTGACACTAATACAATCCTGTTTTATAGCTGTTTCCTCATACACACATATAAATCTTATTTAGATTATGTATGTAAAACTAAAGGTTTTGTTGTTTGTTTGTTGTTCTGGTACCGAGAACTGTCCACCACTTTCATCAACCACATCTGTGAGGTCAAAACTGGATCAAGATCAAATTCCTCTTCAGTTCCTCTCTTGCAATCAGACTCTCTTCCCTCGTCTCATAGCATGCATGCTGGAAAGTCTTGAAATATTCCATTTCTTTCCATCATCCAATAGGACAGAATCTCCTTGGATTTTGACTACTTGTTTTGGTCCAGAGTATTGGGAACATGGCTATAAGAAAGCCATACTCAAAGGAAGTCCACCACCTGAGATGTTTTCTGTTTCGCATCCTGTCTATGATCTACATACAATTTATATTTTTGCTTCTTCTCCTTTACCCAACAACAAATCTCTGCATCCTCAGGGTGACATGGCACAGAAAGCCCCATCAGTTGTTGCCATTATGTAAGTTTGGTGGCAATTTTGCGTCCTCTCAGTAGTTCAAAAGGTGATTTTCCTGTAGTACAATGAGTAGTGCAAAAAGCAAATTGAGTTTCACAGATTGTAAACTTTCTTTCACTAATCTATTCATGCTTACCATTAAGCCTTTCCCTCAAGGATGGTACAAGGAGAGTCTTGTGTTATATCCCATGGTTATTCAAGTATAACTCCATTTCAAATGAGGTAATCTGTGTCCCATTGCCAGTAACTAGTTCTTTAGGAAGACTTCCCCTTGCAAAAACTGCAGCCATGAACATCTTGCCTGAAGTAATGTTGTCAGCAAATGAAACTTCTGGCCACCCAGAACTGTAATCCACCATCACTATAACAAATCTTTGCATTATGGTTTGCTTATCAAAAGGCCCCATTATATCCAGAGTGAGTCTCCCCCAGAGACCATTGAGATACTCTACTGTAGTCAAGGGGCTGACAAAAGCCTTCTGCAATTTGTCAGATACAGCACAAGCCATACAGTGCTGGATTACATTTTCAAGGTGTTTGTCCATACTTGGCCACCAAAAACTTTCTCTGATTCGCCTTTTAGTTAAGTTCATACCCAGGTGACCTTCATGGGCAATTTTGATCACTTTTGCTTGTAAGGAGGTTGGCACCACCAAACAACTAGTCCTCAGCACCAGCTCATTGAGAAGGGACAGCTCACTTGCTACATGCATGTATGGTTGAAGATGTTCAGGCACCTGGTTTTTGAATGGTCATCCATTAGTTATGTAAGGTTTAAGTCCAGTAAGCACTTGATCAGCACTGAGGGCTGCTTTCCATTCATCCACTCCATGAGTGGATGAAGCTATTTGTGCAATTACTTCTTCCTTCTCTTTTTGGAGCTCCTCTTGGCCTGGAAGTGGAAGTTGAGATAAATAATCTGCAGTTGTATTCTGAAGACCTGGGAGATATTCTGTCTGGGATCAAAATAAATAAGTCCAGTGATCCATTCAGCTATTCTTAGGGACGCTCGACTTGATCTCCGAGTAGTAAATAAAACAGATGGGGTTTATGGTCTGACCATAAAGTGAACTGTCTGCCCCACAAGTAAGTCCTGAAGTTCTCACTGCCCAGAAACATGCTAGAACTTCTTTTTCAAAGATAGAATACATCTTCTCTGAATCAGTAAGCACTCCGGAGACAGGCAACTATAACTTCCTTTTTTGTTGAGTCAAGACAGCACCCAAACCATATTCAAAAGCATCAGTGGTTACAATAGTGTACCTGTTCGTGTCAAAATAAGGGAGAGCAGGGCTTTCAGCTATGGCCGATTTAATAGTCTGAAAACTAGCCTTGCAAGATGCATCCCAGTTAAGTGCTACATTCTTTTTTAAAGATGACAATGCAATGGAGCAACTTTGGAGGCAAATTGTTTAACAAATTTAGAGTAGTCCTTACAGAGTTATTGTGTGGCTCCGATGCTTCCCGAATAGCTTTCATCAAGTCTATTTTGCAATATACACCACTCTGAAACATTGTGTGTCCCAAGTAGGGAAGTACTAGAATCATTTTGGCGCCCCTTTGGGGAGGCGTTGAAACGATTTGGCCTCCTGCAGCCAAAATGTTTCGGTGAGGGCCGAGGGGTACCTTTAAAAGAGGCAGGCAGGTCTTACCTGCTCCTCCATTGAGCTGCTATCTTGCTGCACCACCCCACCGCCCCCTTTAAACTGCTGCGCTGAGTGAGCTGAGCTGATTGGATGCTGCTCCCAGCAGCCCTCGCTCTGTTTCAATGAGATATGCATGCCGACGCCGCGCGAGGGCTACTGGGAGCAGTATTCCATTAGTGCTACGTGGCAGTTTAAAGGGGACAGCAGCACAGCTGCTGTTTTCAAATTAGATTTAAATGACAGTGCTGTGGTGGGGCGGCTCAACAGAGGAGCAGGAATGACCAGACTGACTCCTTTTAAAGGTACCCCTCCCTGCTCCCTGGGATATGAACAAAGCATTTCATGCACACCCCTAGTCCCAAGTATGTCACAGAGTGTGTGTGTGCAAAACCGACATTTATTTGCAGAGATAGTAAGTCTATGTTGTTGGAGTTTTCTTAAGACTTCTGTCATTTTAGCATCCTGCTCCTCAATGGTTTTGCCATACACTAAAATGTCATCCTGAAAGTAAGTGATGCCATCCATAGTAGCAAAAATTGCACACATCATTCACTGAAATACTGAACCTGCATAGGCTAATCCAAAGGGCAGTATTTTGTATTGAAAAAGACCCTCTGTGATCATTAAGGCTGTGTATTTGCGAGAACTTTTGAGCAGAGGAATTGGAAGACAATTCCAAAGTTGTGAACGCTGAAGCCTCTTTCAGAATAAGCAGCATTTCATTGATATTAGCTAATGGATGACAATCCACTACCATGCTGGAGTTCTCATGCCTTAAATCTATGCACATTCGAAGCGTACCATTTGATTTCCACACAAGAACAATGGGAGAGACCCACTCTGATGGATCAACAGGTTCTATGATGTCAGCATGCTGTATTCTTAAGAGCTCTCCTCTAAGTGGTTGGTACAATCCTATGGGTATGTTCCTCATGTTGTGTTGTACAGGTATTGCATTTTCCTTCATTTGAATTTTATGTTTGAAATGTATGGCAGTGCCAGGAATGTCAGCAAATACATCTGAGAAATTAGCAATCATATCAGCATATGGATGCTCCATCATTTGTTACAGGGTGCCATGCTATTTGGGTAGAACACTATCCACAGATCGTTCTGATGGTTCCAGCCCAATATTGAGACTACTTTTTTGTGAATCATACACTTTCACTTCCGCAGTATGTCCTTTGTGTCCCAGCACAGCAGTGACGCATCCATTTATGGTAACAGGGGAACCTCCATATCCCCATAGGTGGATGTCTGAGGGCTGCAAGTGAAGATGAGATGTAGTGAGGCATTTCTGGTAAAGGAGATGGGAAATGATAGTGTACAGAGAACCAGAATAAGCCAGGAACTGCACTTCATGGCCATTAATTTAACTTGACAATGTGGAGAAGGCTCTGCCTCTATAACACTAAAAGACAGTCCGGTTCAGCTGCCTCATCCTTATAATATGGTGAATCAGTAATGGGGTGGGCAGCAGACTTGCAAACCTTAGCAAAGTGTCCCCACTTTTTGCAACTTTTCCAAGTGACCTCCCATGCAGGACAATGAGAAAAACTGGCTTTGTCTCTCCACATCGGTAGCATTGGTAGTTCCACTTTTCTTGTGCTGCCACTTTCTGGGGCAGTGCCATATGGGAAGATTGGGATTGGAAGGATTTAGACTGAACAGCCTGGAATTCAGGAAGTGTGTTTTGAGGTACAAAAGGGAGCAATTTGGCAAAGTTAAGAGCATACATACATAAAAACAATCTCCTTTCATTAAAAGTGTATAAATTCAGTCCAATAATAATAATAATAATAATAATATACTATTAAAAATGAATATGCCAGTCAGTGTGAAACAAGGTCAGTATGATGTCCTTAATAAACCACATGGATATTTCTTAAAAATCTGTGAGTTGATATTAATTGTTCCAGAAAGATGTCTAATAGTTCTTCACAATATTCCAGACACGTGTCGGCTGTTTCTCATCCTTCTTCAGTGGCATTAATCCAAAAATTCTCTACAATCCCTCAATACAGTTCAATATAGAATATACAATATTCTAATACTGTGGCTCAAAGACATCATCTCTTCTTGCCATGTAATTTATTGTGCAGATTTTATTAAATGAGATATTTCATGATTTAAGATTTGTATTTTAAGATTTTTATTTGGAGTTCTTTTCTGCACTACCTGTTTTTAAACCCTAAAAAGGTTTTAATCAACCTATGACCTGAGGATTATTCTATAATCTAAGACTTGAGAACCTGCCTGGAGGTCCCAGGGAATGGTCTGGGGACACATGATACAGCCACCTTGCTGAAGCTAAGCAGTTCTAGGTTCAGTCACTGCGTGGACAGCTGACCACCTAGTAACCAATAGTAAGGAGAATCCAAAATGCTGTAACTCACAAAAGGAACATGAAAAGGATAGGACAGTTGCTGCAACAAGTATTCCTTTTATGGATGTTCCCAATGCATTTCAAATATTTTTGTCAAAGCAATATATTATTTAGCTTCTTTAGAGATCAGCCCAATGGCAAAACTCTACCTAGCAACCCCATATAACCGCCCTGAGACCTTGGGTTAGGGCGGTATAAAAATGCACTAAATAAATAAATAAATAAATAAATAAATAAATAAATAAAAGCTGCCTTGAGAACCATAATGAAAGAAGGCAGGATACAAATGCAATAAATAAAAATAAAATAAAATAGCTGAAGCCACAATGAGTATGCTGTGTAAAAAACTTGCTAAGCTTTTTAAGCAGCCAGATGGCCAAATTTTCAGATGACAAATTATTTAGGGTACTGAAATCCAAAACAGATTGTGAGAAACTCCGAAAAGATCTCTCCAAACTGGGTGATGGGTGACAAAATGGCAAATGAGGTTCAGTGTTAGCAAGTGTAACGTGATGCATATTGGGGCAAAAAACCCCAACTTCATACTGATGGGGATCAAGCTGTCAGTGACTGACCAGGAGAGAGATCTTGGGGTCACATGGTAGACAGTTCATTAAAAGTTTCAACTCAGTGAGCTGTGAAAAAGGCAAATTCCATGACAGGGACCATTAGGAAGAGGATTGGAAATAAAAATGCTAATATTATAATTCCCTTAAACAAATCTATGGTGCAGCCACATATGGAATACTGCATGCAGTTCTGGTCACTGTATATTAAAGAGGACATTGTAGAATTGGAAAAGGGGCAGAAGAGGACAACCAAGATTATCAGGGGCCTAGAGCACCTTCCTTATTTATTTTATTTATTTAACATATTTCTATACCACCCAAAACTTGCATCGCTGGTGCTTTACAATTAAAACTATTTAAAAATTAAATCAATTAAACAATTAAAACCATTATTAAAAAGGTAAAGGTATTTAAAACCCCACATTAAAATTAAAACTATAAATCTAATTAAAAGACTGGGTGAATAAATATGTCTTGAGTGTATTTTTAAAAGTTGCCAGAGATGGGGAGGCTGTTATTTCAACAGGGAGCATATTCCAAAGTCCAGGGGCAGCAACAGAGAAGGCCCGTTCCCGAGTAACCACCAGACAAGTTGGCAGCAACCAGAGACGAACCTCTCCATATGATCTTAACAGGCAATGGGGCTCATGGTGAAGAAGACATTCCCTTAAACACCCAGGGCCGAAGCTGTTTGGGCTTTATAGGCAATAAACAGCACCTTGTATTTTGCCCAAAATGTATCAGCAGCCAGTGTAATTCTTTTAACACAGGAGTAAAATGGTCTCTCCTAGATGACCCAGAGACCAACCTGACCACTGCATTCTGAACCAACTGCAGTTTCAGGACTAAGTACAAAGGCAGCACCACATAGAGCACATTGTAGTAATCCAGCCTGAAGATTACCAGCATATGTACCACCATTCTGAGGTCGTTCATCTCAAGAAACCGCACCAAATCTCTTGATGATCTCTTCCAGAGGAGGCAAGACTACAGCCTCTATGGCTTTTTAGTATGGAAAAGAGATAACTACGGGGAGACATGATAGAGGTGTGTTGGGCTTCCTTACCCTCCTCTGTGAGACAGGGTTGTTTACCCAGTCAAACAGTGGTGTGCCAAGAGAGGCAGGGGGCACCGGTTGCTGGGACAACCCCAGAAATTCCCTTGCAGAAGCCAGGAAGTGCTTGGAGAGGCGGGCAACAGCTGCTATGGGATGGGCGGGGACAGCCCAAGAGGCAGAAGAGTGGTGGAGATGGAATAATGATGTCGGCCCCACAGCTGCAGCCCTGTGTGGAAATGTTAGTGAAGGGGGTGGAGTTGGAGGAAAAGGCCCCTTGGGAGGCCAGGGATTGGGTGGCCCATCCACTTGCCTGGCTGGGAGAGAAAGAGCCAGCTGGAAGCTTGTTTTGGTCCGGTGGACTCCCGGAGAGGAGCACGGACCTTTGCTCCCACTGATAGGCGAAGCAGTGGAGTGAATATACTTCGCTCCTCCCCAACTCTGAGGCAATGTCTGTGCCTGTAATTTAGTGTGAGAAGGTGGGAAGGTTAATTGGAGAATTTCTCCTCCTTAAACATGTAGGTGTTAAAATTATGTATGTAGTAGAGAGAGTGGATAGATTAAAAAAATTCTCCCTCTCTCACAACACCAGAAACAGGGGTCATCCCATGAAACTAAAGGCCAGGAAATTTAGGACCATCAGAAGGAACTACCAGTCGGAGGGCTGTGGCCACCTCCAGCCTCAAAGGCAGGATGCCTCTGAGTACCAGTTGCAGGGGAGTAATGGCAGGAGAGAGGGCATGCCCGCAACTCCTACCTGTGGCTTCTAGCGGCATCTGGTGGGCCACTGTGCAAAACAGGATGCTGGACTAGATGGGCCTTGGGCCTGATCCAGCAGGGCTGTTCTTATGTACTTTTTCACACAGCATGTAATTAATCCATGCAATTCTCTGCCATGGGATGTGGCAATGGCCACTAGCTTGGACAGTTTTAAAAGGGCCTTAGCCAAATTCATGGAGAACAGGTCTACCAATGGGTACTAGTCTGATGGCTATGGACCGCGTCCGGCCTCGGAGGCAAGATGCCTCTAAATATAAGATACAGGGGAGTAACAAACAAGAGAGAGGACATGCCCTCACCTCTTGCCTATGGGCTTCTCAGAGACTAGGAATGTGATGAACCTTTTCGGAGGCCCTTTTACAGGCCTCCAAACATGTTCGAACAGCTGGTGGCTCATCCAGTTCAAAGGTGGGGGGCGGGACACCTTTAAGGGCAGGAGAGGGTGAACCTATCCCCTCTGGCCGCATTTCCCCCACTGGCACTCTCTTAAAAACCAATCCGGTGGGGTGGCAGAATACCTCCCTGCTGCCTTGTTCTCTCCTCAGTCTGGAAGAGACTGGAAGTACCCTGTGCGCCTGTGCACAGTGGGTACGTGCGCACGCATGTTGCGCTTGCTTACTGATGTGTGCACACGCACGGGGTACTTCCAGTCACTTGCACACCGAGGAGGGAACAGGGCAGCAGGGAGATACGCTGCCGCCCCCGCTGGACCGGTTTTGAAGAGAACGCCGGCAGGGGAAATGCAGCGGGGGGGGGGGGAGTGCACCCTCCCCCGCCCTTAAAGGTGTGTCTCCCCCACCTTCGAACCGGCCCCTGCCGGTTCTATGCACATCCTTATCAGAGGCATCTGGTGGGCCACTGTGTGAAACAGGAATCTGGACTAGGTCTTAGGTCTGATCTACCAGGGCTGTTCTTATATACTAACCATTTAGAAAACCAGGCTTATTTGTAAATCGTTTCTTACATGCCTAGTTGAGAGGCAAACTTATGAAGTCCGTGATTTGTTGCAGAGAGTATCAGAACATGTATCTTTTATTAATATATAGGATTGTGGCAGAAGACAGCTGAGGTGGAAATCTCTAAGTATGCTGGCCCAAATAATTTAGGACTACATGGCTGCAAAATAGCAATTTGAATTGTGCCCAAAATGTAAGAGAAAACTAGTGGAGATGCTGAAACTTCAGCATATTTTCTCATAATATTTTGGCATAATGCCTTTTCTCGACCGGCAGGCCCTGGCAACAGTAATTCATGCCTTTATTACCTCTTGCTTGGATTACTGTAAGGTGCTCTGCCTAGGGTTGCCTTTCAAAATGATTTGGAAGCTTCAACGAGTCCTGAATGCAGTGGTCTGCGTCCTCATGGGTGGCCGTAGATTTGATAGTGTTACACCTCTTTTATGGTCGCTGCACTGGTTGTCTGTTCAATTCCGGGTCCAATTTAAAGTGCTGGTTCTCACCTACAAAACCCTTATGGGCTTAGCACCTGTACATCTCTGGGATTGCCTCTCTCAGCCAGTTGTATCTCGTCCTCTGACGTCTTCTCAACTGGCCCTCAGTGTCCCGGGCACTGGTGTAGTGTATGGTGCCTGAGCCTGTAGGAGGGCCTTCTCTGTGGCTGCCCCTCTTCTTTGGAACACTCTTCCCCCCAGATTCGTTCAGTCCCCTCCTTGGTGGCTTTCAAGGCCCTTCTCAAGACCTAACTTTTTCACCCTTTATTTAAAAAAAAAATATTGCTATTGTTCTTGTTCTTGTTCACCGCCTAGAGTCTTTGGAGGAGAAGGTATACAAGCAATTTTCAATAATAAATAAATTAGATAAATAAGATAAATAATATGCACGCAATGGACCACCCCTGTCAAAACATGTACTGGGAGATTTTGTTATTGTTTTAATATGAGAGAGCATTCAAGCATACAATCTTCAGTTTGAAATGATGCAGTCTATATTATACGAGTGCTTTGTTCATTTATTTCTATTCTCAGTATTCTATTCCAGCAAATGATATATCTCTCCCCACCCCTACCATTCCTCACTGCTGTTCCACACAATGGTTCAGATAGCACGTATAATTTTGTTTCCCATCCTGAACTTTGGTAGAGAGAGAGAGATGGCAATGTACTAACTCGCTTTCCCTTCCATTAACTATATTCATTTATAGAAACAACATATGACCTAAGAAAATACCATCTGTAAGTAGAGATTTGTCTATGGTGGTAGAAGTACTTTTCAGGCCAGACCCACTTCCTCTCTTCAGCCTACTTTATATAGAAAATAATTCATTCTGAAATGGAAACTTACAGCACAATGCCTTTTGTAGTCTTCGAATTTTGATGGCTGTACGATAAGCAGAAAAACGCACGTTGTTCAAATCAGCTGAAAAACAGCAGAGGTTAGGAATGTTAGAATATTCTAAGGAAACACTGGTTTCACTGCCAAGTCATCAACTAATTACAATCAATTTTTTAAAAAAGAGTACTCATGTAATTGATTCTATTTTTAACAAACAAAACAAAGGCAGAGAAAGGGACAAGGATGATGGCTGTTCCAGGGGGCAAAACTCCGGCAAAAGCGTGAATCCATGTTTGAGGGGAGTTTTTATTACATGTTTTTAAGAACATACCCTTAGACTAGAGGAGACTGGTAGATGGTCTCCTTCAGGAATTTCCTGAAGACTTCAGGAGTCCCTGCTCCTGATAAGGAGTGAATATTGGTTAGGGTATGTTAGGGGTCTCCCTGTATACTATAGTCAAAGAAAGCTTTGTGAAAAGAGTGATCACCGAGGCAATCACCTGAACAGGTTTTTGGAGGAGGGCACACCACACATTCTGGCATAAACTTGCTTAATGTTGGTTTGCAAATGACCTGACAGGCACCTAGAGAGACGCCTTGCCAGAACCACCTTTTGTTTGGAATGCAGCCAGTGTTTCTTCTCCAAACAGACCAAATAAAGAAAATGACTGAAAGGTGAAGTTTAAGAGATACATTGAACATACACACAACTCAAGCAAAATGTTGTAGAAAGAGTGGCTAGTAATCCTGTTTGTTTAGCTGTTTCTTCATCTGTTTGGAAGCTGTTTCTGCATGGGTAGGCTAAATTAATCCAAACATATGGGTGCCAGTTCTATGGGAAAGACTCATACGGGTGAACCTCGATATTCATGGGGGTTCTGTTCTGCGGCTGTGTCGCAGATATAAAAACTGTGAATACAGAAGCATTAAACCCTTTGGGCTCACGGGGGTTAGGTTCCTGGTCAGCCATTTTTGGCCCCAAACAGCTGAAAATCAGCTGATTTTCATGGGGGGGTGTCAGTCTCTGGCACTCCCCCCAAGTTGCACTGTGCCCCCCAAATGACCTAAAATTGCCTGATTTTCACAGGAGGGACTTCTTACCTTGCTCTGCTGCCCCCACCCGGAGTCATTCTGTACCCCCCAAACAGCTGAAAATTGCACAGGGGTTGTTTTTTGTTTTTGACAGGAGACATTTTGGGGCTCCAATTTCTAAAATGGCAGCCGAAAATGACCTCCACAGTCATTTCTGCCCCCCTCCCCAACCTGCGGATATGTGAGGTCAACATGGTCCCTCCCCCCACATATGTCGAGGTTAGGTGTCATTTTCCCAACTACAGACACGTGAAACTGTGGATACTGAAACTGCAGATAAGGAGGTCCACATGCACTATTCCTGCCTAAGAGTCTGGGCAATTTAAATATTCTCTCAGCCATACCATAGGTGTTCATGAGTAAGAGGCACCCATGTAATTGGAAGAATATCTAAAGAGAACTTTAGGTAACAGGATACTTGCAATAATTAGAGATAATATTCAAGTATTTAAGAGTTGTTTACATCTCTTTCCATAATGCAGCTCTTACTCCTTTTTTAGGACAAGGTTTATTGCATGTATGTTAGCTGCAATGTATTCTAAGCCTCAGAACTCCACCAAGCATGTTTACTTTTAAAGCTGATATTTGATAACATGGGGAACCATGTTTTCATGTGCTGATTTATGCATGTGGGGGGAAAATAGATATTACCAAAAATATCATTCTTAAAAGGTAGATGGCACAATACATCACTGCTTTCATTAAACAGGTTTTAAAGTTTTGCACTAGTAACAGATGAACTTGTTGTATTATTAAGGATGTGCAGTGTAAGCATCTACTAGAGCATAATTTCACTACACAATATAGAGCATGCACATTGATATTGGCATTACAGCCTGATATTCAAGTGAAAATACTTAAGATTTGGAAAAGACACTATGTACGAACTTGCCATATACTGAGTCAGACCATAGGTCCATCTAGCTCAGTATTGTCTACACAGACTGACAGCGGCTTCTCCAAGGTAGGAGGCAGGAATCTCTCTCAGCCCTATCTTGGAGATGCAAGGGAGGGAACTTGGGACCTAGATGCTCTTCCCAGAGTGGCTCCATTCCCTAAGGGGAATATCAAGTCTCCCATTCATATGCAACCAGGGTGGACCCTGCTTAGCTAAGGGGACATATCATGCTTGCTACCACAAGTCCAGCTCTCCTCTCCTCAACCATTATGATTGGATGCATTTTTCTTGGCCTAACTGCATTATGTTTAAGGCAAGTGGGTCATCTGAAAATCTGAGTACAAACTGCAATTTTGTACCCCAGAACTCTTGTCAGAACATTGCATGATCACATTCTTAATTATACATTGTTCAATTATTCAATGTTCAATTGTTCAATGTTATTCAATTATCCAATGATTAATCCAAAATATTCAGAAGATCCACTTATCACAAGTATAGTGTCATCTACAATGCACTGTGGTTCTGTATATAGCAATATGTACTTCAGTCAGTCTACTGGATATGCATTTTTCCAATTTCCTTTAACAAAGAAGTTCACTTACCTAATGACTGAAAGAGTTCTGTCATTTTAGGGTGATCCCAGCAGGTAGTTTGTGTCTGGTGACTGTAAGAGAATGAATCACACACATCTTCAGTTACAAAAAGGAAAAAACCTACATATTTTGGCTAAGTTATATATGACTGGTAATAGAAAGCTTTAACATTCAGGTATCTTGGCAAGGGGCTGAATAACTAGCTATCTTTAGTTAAATAGTTCTAATCAGCATGTCTCAAGCAGTAGCCCTTGATAATAAATACATATACATATAGAGGTCATACACATGACGAACTTACCCGGAGTCAGGGAGGGCTGGTAGGGAGGCAGGTTCCGACCTGCCTCCCCACACATGATTACCCATTCCCTCAGAGCTCTGCCACTCACCACAGTACACGAGAGGCATCGTGGCGATCAGCAGAGCAGGGAGCCGGAGCAGGAATGCTCTCCAGCATCCCCCAATGCACTGCACCAGGAGCACAGTGCATTGAGGGATCCTCCCTCAGCTGGGCACTCTTGCCACCTGGCTTGGTGTAAGCTCGGACTGAGTGCAACCCGAGCATACACACTACCCTGGCTTCAGGGTTAAGGGCACGCTTGCACCTTAACTCTGGCTAAAGGCCGGGGTTAAGAGATGGGTTAGGCTGGGCAGAAGCGCCAGGACTGGGAGTGATCTCGGTGCTCCACACAAGCAGCCTAGGCTGCTCCTAAGAATAGCCTTATAGTATTTTATGCTACTCATTTTGGTTTACAGAAGTATGTTGTAACTGTTTTTAAGATAATTTCCTGTAATTTCGGTACTATTATTTTGTCTCTATTTGCATATTTTTCAACATATTTACTGTAAGAGGATTTTTAAAAATAAACATCTTAAAATCCTAAATAATAAATTGCAACCCTCTTTTGAAACTCGGGCAATTTGTGATAACAAGGCAGTCCGCTGTTTGTAAAGTATCAAAAATTCCTCTAGGCATGCACAAAACCTTTAGATTAGCTCTTTAGATCATATCTATATTTCTACATCCCCCCCACCCCCCGCTTCCCTTGCATATTTCCTACATTACATAAATACCAAAAATTACACTTGGCTGCCCTTGTTCCTAAGTATTAGTTTCTCATTCTTAAAATGAGAACTTTAAACATGCACATTCTGTATGCAAAGATGATTCTACCTGGGAAGTGCCATATCTCCCAAAACTAAGTTCCATACAAGCAATGACCCATCATATCCCAACATTTCATCCGCTATGCAGCTTGCTTTGCTCTTTGTTGAGATATCTGGCCTCTATTATGAGACAGAATTCATGCCCTATATTTTGACTTGGGGTAAATATGTCCCATTTTCAGACTTCTCTACAAGTCAGGGTTTTCCATGGTAGATGTACGCCAAATTTCAGCTTTCTAGGAGGTCTAGAAGCATCTTAATCATTTTTAGTACACCTTGAGCACTGTTTTGTAAGGAAGGTTTTACCAAACGTTTTCCCTTTCAGACTTCTGTAGTGATCAGGATGTGTTTGGTGAATACCATACTTCAGTTTGATAGCTAGTATGGAACTAGCTTAACAAAGGCAAGGTAAGATTTGAGAGAGAGAGAGAGAGAGAGAGAGAGAGAGAGAGAGAGAGAGAGAGAGAGAGAGAGAGATGGATGCACAAACATCTTTCAGATTTATTTATTTTTTGCATAGTAATCTCTACTGCACAATATCAGTTTTTCTGGGTGACGAGGAAAAAATTAGTCCAGTGTTCTTCATTGTGTGGCCTGCACAGACCCCACTGGTTGCCCCCGACTTGCTTCTCCCCATGCTGATGGGGCACATCCCCTCCCCCACACCTTCTTAGTGGTGGCAGGAGGCAGGAAAGACAGGAAGGTGCCTGCCAAGCACCCTCAGCATGCACCCTCTCCCATTACCGCTGGTGATGCTACTAGGCCAAGCACAGGCCTGCGACAGAAGGCATGGGGGTCTGGCACATGCCGCTGGTCCCCACCACATAACCAGTGAAGGTCACTGCCTTAGTCATTGTGGGTAAGCTCTCTAGCTCAACATGAACAGTTGCCCTAACAAGTTCAGTAAATTAGTGAAGTCCAAGTATGTTATATCATATAACTCAGCACTGATTTCTTTAAAGAAATGGAATATTTCTTTATGGAGCAAGCATGGTGTAGTAGCTAGACTAGGACTGGGGAGACCCGAGTTAAAATCCCCATTCAGCCATGAAACTAGCTGGGTGACTCTGGGCCAGTCACTCTCTCTCAGCCTAACCTACTTCACAGGGTTGTTGTGAGGAGAAACCTAAGTATGTAGTACACCGCTCTGGGCTCCTTGGAGGAAGGGTGGGTTATAAAATGTGGTTTATTTTTATATATATATATATATATATATATATATATATATATATATATATATATATATACACCTTGAGATTTCATTTTTAATGCAGAACTTTCTTCTGATATTCTTAACATAAACTGCAACTCAAAAATCAGTATACATATTAATCTCAACTTAGCAAGTATTCAATATAAAAAAAGAGACCTTTAACTTTCTCATGCTAAAGATCATGAAGTACAGTAATTATTTAATGCACTGCTACATTTGCCCTCTTAGAGCATTTCAATGCAATGAATATTACAATTTTATCCACCATTTAACCCATCAAGATATTGTGCATTCAGCCATATAAGTAAGATGAAATGTAGGCTGTTCACAGAACTTTCAACATTTTCTGCTGTCCATTTGTCATGTTCCATTTCCAAACATTATTGGTCTAGAATATTATTCATTCCTGCCACATATCACTGTGTAAATTTAAAACAGATTAAGTAGAAAATTAATTTGACTGGATTTGTGATATATAAACCCCTCAAAACTCCCACTGAGATTTAAGATTATTAAATGACCCTACACATTAGCAAATTAAAGAACTATTTAATGAAACTGTTTAATGAACTATTTAATATATTCTTTTATGTTACTTAAACTTGAACCTCCGAAAATAATCTGTGCTCATACTCTATAAAGGCAATTCCTAAACAAAAGGGCAAACTCTACTAGGAAGTTCTTTTATGGGGGTGTTACTAAAAAGGACTACTGAAGCTGAGCAAGCAACATCCTTAATATTTTACAAGTCCAATTAATTTTAAAAGTAGTCGTACTGGAAAAGTGGCCAGTGAATTTTGACCCAGATGGCTTAAAATTGGTTTTATTTGTAATTGACAAATTTTGTATTTCTGTGTGATATTTCCAGATACAATAATTAGGGACTAATATACACACAGAATTTCTAGACAAATGTAAATGTAATGTCTGTATACTAAATCAGAACCATGCATAGAAAGAACCAATATCAAAGTGATCTGAAATATGCAACCTATTTTAATATACAACCTTCCTGGTCTCTGCGATAATTGCTAAAAATGTAAAACACATTTTTTAAAACAAAAAGAGGCATAAAATGGTGGCCGGAAATGACGTCAGTAGTCAATTCTGGCCACTCAGGAATGGCGGATAAGCAAAAACTGCCAATATTTCCCATCACTGATAAAGAAACTGGATCTCTTAGATCCATCCACAGATACATGAAACTGCAATCCATGAAACCGCAGATAATGAGGGTCTCCTGTAATACCATTCTGCTTGAGTTCTATGATATAATGTTTTCATAAACTCAGAGAATAATGAAGGAGTTATGATTCACAACAAAAAATTCCTAGTTTTTTTAATGTTTCAGAACAGAAAATTTACTTGTACTGTACCCTTTCTAGGTATACAAATCTTCCCAAAGAATAGTACTATTGTAGCATAATTCTTGAATATACAGAACAGGTGACTGTTTTTACCAGTATAATCTCATTGTAGTAAATGAATGCCTTGGACTGAATGAAATATATACCTGCTGAGCAGTGTTCCCTCTTTTTTTTTTTTTTAAATGTCTGCTCAGTTATTTTTAGATCCTGCTCAGATTGAATAAGGAAGGTCCCACTCTGAATATATGTGCACACAAACTGCCTTGATACTGCCACCCAGAACAAACTCATTCTGCAAACAGATGAAAAAAATCAGAGAGAACATTGCTGCTGAGGATTTGCAACTTTAACTCTCCTCTGCTTGTACAAAGCATGTCACAAATCTAGCATGAATATCAAACTTACTCAATTTAAATCAAAGAAGGAAAATACTTTTTTTAAAGGCTGATTAAGGTTACAAAAAAATTTAAAAGGTTATTAAAAATTAAGGTTATTAAAAAATCAATAAATTACAATGTATCAATATATCCTACCCTGATATATTTTACAGGCATCAGATTGATTTAATAATTAGTGCAATGTAATGCAAAACTATGAAATCATTTTAAGGATTACAGTGCCTCCCAAAACTAATTCTTATGTAGCGCCAAAACCCAATACAGTATCTAACTTTGACACTTTCCCCTTCAATCCAAAATCTTCTAGGTATGAACATGAGCATGCATACATGCTCTCGTTCACTTTCTTTCTCCTCCCTTATACCACCTCAATATAAAGTAGCCAGTTGCAACCTTAGAGCTGGAATTCAGAAGTTAAGGATAAAGGGGAAGAGGGAGCATGTATGCTTTGGAGCTTTACTGCATTCATGACTGAAGTAATCATGTTTTTTTTTTAACCACACCACTGTGCAGTTAAAAAAAAAAAAAAGCATTCATTGGACTCATTTGCCTCTCCTCTTACTGGAGTCATTTGCCTCTCCAGTATAGCGGATCTGCCCCACTTCACCTTAATGCCTTTTTAACAAAACATTTTTTTAAAGTCATGCCTTCAAATGGGAAAGGTGATCAATATGCTATAGTTTTGGAGTTATTTTCAGTGGCTGACATCCAGGACAGCAATCTTAGCATGCAGCAGGATTCAGCCTGGTGCTCTTAACTCAGCGAGAGTCTTCCCAAGCAGACTTCCTTGCACAGCCTCAAGGACATATTTCTGCAAGGCAAAGAGCCTTATGGGGCAAGGGAGGAAGCAAAAATTGCTCCCCCTCCCCACCGCAAGCATTTTGCTGCTTGGGAAGATTCTGGCTCAATTAAGAGCAGCCTCTCTGCTGTGTCCCCAGCTTGATGCACCAGATGTCAATCAGTGACTCGACACAGTCACACCCATACAAAAATATTGCCATAATTGTGCAATGAACAGAAGAGCTAATATCTTGGATTGTAAAGCTGCCCATGCATGTCAAGAGTCACAAGCCCAATCTCTGATGTTTTTAAATATCCTAAATTTAACTTAATTCACAATTAAGTATTTGCCTTGTTTTTCACAGTCATCTAAAAAAGTTATAACAAACATTTGGCTCTTTACTAGGAAAAAAAATCTCATTCAACTGGCAAAGCAGGCCAAAAATAGAAATATCCACCCACATGAAATAAAATGAAATGTAGTCTATTCACAGTTTAATTATTCTAACAAAAATACATATATGAATAGATGAATCTGCCTTATTCAGACACACCATTGCTCCATCTAGCTCAGTACTGTCTACATAGACTCACAGCAGCTTTCCAGGGTTTCAGAAAGCGACCTTTATGCCTGGATCTTCCAGGACTTTGTTGCGGGGAAAACCTCTAGAATCTAGCCTTCCTGTTTGATTCAGCCACTGGCTTTCATCCTCCTATCGTGGATAGGGAATGGGGCGTCTTGCCAGAAACAAAGAGGATTAGGCTAAATTCTCGCCAATATACTTGCTGTCTAACTGAATGGAGTCAAACAACAAGGGTGCATTGCTCAAAAAGGCTTTTATTTCATGTCATGAAAGGCACGAATATCATCAGAGAGCATCTGGCTGATACTGCATGCGTGAGCCATACAGTTGGCTTGTTTTTATAGGTCTCAAACATACAAGCATATCAACAAAGCGATTAATACACGTTATTAGTTATTAAACTTACATATTTCAGAGGTGTCATCTAGAGCCTGAGAAGATGGGTTACTACCTGGCTTTTATGACAACTTTAATCCCTATGGTATCTCTTCGTACCAGCAAGACCCTCTTCCTGCTGACTGAGGAATTTAGCTAATGCCGTGTGTTTGACCACTCCTGGTACCTGTTATCTCTGGTGGGCCTCTCAACCCACATTCTTGAGAGGGGGCCTCCCGCTCTTGACTTTGGCCTCTGTTACCAAGAGGCTTCTCAACTCTGAATAACCTGCTGGCTCTATACTCCATTAGGGATATGAACCAAACTTTTCTGAATTATACTTTGATACATACTTTTATATACTTATTTGTAGGCCTGAATTAAACAATTCGTTATCAACTTGATGCTGGGACCTTCTGCGTGCAAAGCATGTGATCTATGACAGAGTTACAGACCTACATGATTATATTATAGTGCAATTTGGACAAATACATAGGGAGAGATCTAGACAGAATTTCTATTGCATTATAGACCCTTTTGCTAACTGATCCCATTCCAAGGGTATGCTTTCATTTGCTCTCCTTTGACATGGAAATTTAAAAGCTAAAATTATCTGCAGACTGTTCTGTTTACAGAATTACTGAATGATGTCTTCTACTTTCCTGCAACAAGGCAATAATGTGTTTTGAACATTCCTATATTGGATTTTAAAAGCCACCATCTGCCTTGTCTCCCACTAATTTGATTTTATCTTAAACACCATCTCGCCTATTACAACTGTATACGCAGAAACTCATTACACTCTGCAGAGCCACAGGTGCAAAGATCCTGGCAGCAAATAAAGATTTGGTACTTGGCGGTTCTCAGGCAAGCTTTCTTGTTAAAATCAAAGACGGAAACTGTACAGCATATTTCAGTGATCAATAGACAAGGCTTTATTATGGTATGACCATTATGGCTACCATTTCCTAGCACTCTTCTTCAACTGTTCACTTCTCCCGAGTCTTTATGCCCCTCAACATTATGCTTTGGATGCAGAATTTCCAATGTGAAGTAAATACTTTAAAAGCTGGTGTAATGCAATCCAACATTACTGGAGCATGACTAATATAAACACATTACTTTATAAAACATGCTCTTAGTAAGCTATTCTATGTTAGCAGAGTAAGTATTTCTGGTTGTGATTTATAATATGATTTTTTTCTATTTTTACATATTTATAAATTAAGATGTATTCATCTATAATATAAAGCTGCTTGGGTCTGACTGACTGACAGACAGACATGAAACTCCAAGACCAAGGCACAAAAGATAGAAACATGCTGTTTTCATAGGTAGGTTCCAGTCCTCAACCAGACTAGCAAAAAAAAAAAAAAGAAGGAAAAAAAAGGGAAACTCTGGGACAATCCATTAAGTTTTGAGAAAATGAAAAATCATGGGTTAGGGTCAGTGTGCCCTGTAAGCTGTGTGTGCGTGCTCAAACCTTTCTTAATGTCCGCTCAGTTAATTTCAGATCCCACTCAGGTTGATCAGGAAGGACCCAATCCGAATGTACGTGCACAGACTTCCTTGATACTGCTGCACAGAACAAAACTCATTACACACACGGATGAGAAAAATCAGAGATAACACTGGTTAGGGTTAGTGCAAGTATGAGTATTAGTGTTGGGGATAGGGTTAGCGTTAGCCTGGGAGTTGGGGTTGGGGTACCGTTAGCATGAGTGCTAGCAGTTGGGGGTAGGGTAAGGGTTCGAACAAACTTTAGCAGTTTTCTGGGGTACTTTTACAGAGAGGAAATCCAGACTTTGAGTTACAGGACACGTTCTTGTAAACCACAAGCCATTTTACCAGACAATATAAATTAAAGTGTGAGTGATAATTCCTCAGGTATACCCCTGGTCAGCCCACAAATATATCTCCACGTTATTTTGCTTTTATTTAATTTATTTTGCATTTTATTATTCAAATTGATTTGTTAATGGCTCAATCCAATGAGTCTATAATTATTCTGAAGGTTGCAATGTATTTCTGGAATTAGAGCTACCCTCTTAAGTTGTGTGCCCAACTGGTGGCACAGCACAATATCTCCCTTTAAAAAAAAAGTTTAAAGTCAGTGATGCCACTAGAAGAAGAAGTGGCAATTTCCTCCAAAACCACTAGTTTCTGCACACAATAACCACTTCAAACTATGACTTTCAATAAGTCATTTCCAGAAGCATTTCAGGCACCTCAGAAGTTTTCCAATTACCCATATTCCCCAAATATTTTATCTAAAGCAAGGGTTCCTTAATGTGTACCCCTTCTATTGCAAATCTTCAGCTCAGGTATCCCACAGAGAGAATGAGTGAGTGAGTGTAATACACACACTTTAAATGTTACAGTAATGAGTCAGGCTTCTCCAGTCACCGTTTTAGATCGTGACTAAGTTGCTCATGAGTACTCCTACTGAAGTTAATGGGACAAGTAAATTTATCCCATTATGCACATATCTATCTATCTATCTATCTATCTATCTATCTATCTATCTATCTACACACACACACACACACACTTACTTAAGTGTTACACTTAGGAGTCAGGCTACTACACATTGGCTCACATCCATACTAAGTTACTCATAACAGTCTTGTTAACATTAATTGGCCTATTAATCTCAATGGGAGTACTCAGTGCTAATTTTCTGAAGCCTGTCAGGTAGGTGAGAGATATGCTGAGCATAGTTTGTTTGACACATAGTCAAACAATCAGGATCAGAAGAAGAGGGTCTTCACCTTCCTCTTCTGCAGAGGGCACATCGCTGAGGACACATTGCTTTCAAGCTGGCAATTCTCAGTTAGGGAACAAATAGCTTGGCTGCAGCTTGGGAAGACAGAAGGGCTCTGAGACCCCCCAGTGAGCCCTTCAGCTATCCCCCCCCCCCGTTGGGAACCCCTGTTCTAAAAGACTGACCAACTTTTTATCTTATCAGAATAGGATGCCATGCCCTTTATCTGTGGCCAAACTGCAAAATATCCACTCATTATAGCCACCTTAACCACCTAATGGTGCAGCGGGGAAATGACTTGACTAGCAAGCCAGAGGTTGCCAGTTCAAATCCCCGCTGGTATGTTTCCCAGACTATGGGAAATACCTATATTGGGCAGCAGCAATAAAGGAAGATGCTGAAAGGCATCATCTCATAGTGCATGGGAGGTGGCAATGGTAAACCCCTCCTGTATTCTACCAAAGACAATCACAGGGCTCTGTGGTCGCCAGGAGTCAACATCAATGTGATAGCACACTTTATCTTTTAACCAAGAGTACTGAACTGATCCCCACTGAAACACACTGCCCACACAGTGAAGCTCAAAATATTCATGTGCAAAACTATTTGAAATTACTTGAAGAAAAAATAAAGTGAGGACAAAGAAATAACACATTTGCAGCTTGCAATGCCTTTCTCTTCTGTACATTAGGATGGATCTTCCCATTGTCCACAGGGCTTTGGGTATTTAAACACCTTCAGTAAGAGAGCACAACATGAAAGTGTTATATTGCCTCTGAATACTGTATGCCACTAACGATGATGCCACAGGTTTTTAAAATTTCCACCAGGAACCTTGACACACTTGGTAGCCCTTGGAAGATATCATTCATTTGTTCAAAGCCTGCACCAGACTCACATAAATAGTGAACTCACAGAGATACAATGGGTTAGTACAACCTTTTCATCAAAAGAAGTTATGAAGTACTTTGAATATTACAAAGTACTTTGCTACATACATTACTTCCCACTGGGACATCACAGAAACTGAAGTGAAAGAACAGGGTGTAGGGATGTGCATGAACCATGGTTCAAACTATGGTTTGAGCAGATTTTGGGAGCGGGGTCTGTGAACTTTAAGATGGCGGAGAGCAGGTCCTTACCTGCTCTCCGCCACCCCATGCAGCTTCCTGCTGGGGTGATGCACACCCTTAGAAGTCCCATGTGGCATCAGCCTACACAAGGCGACTGTGCAGACACCATTTACATGGTCAGCATGGTGTTGCTGACTGTAGAAATGGCACCCATGCATGCGCAGATGCCGTTTACATGCTGACTCCATGCAGGGCTTCTAGGGACATGTGCTGTCCTAGCGGGACCTGCTCTCCTCTTTCTTAGAGCTCCCAGGCCCTGCTCCCAAAATGTGCTCAAACATTTTGTGCACATCCCTAATGGGATAAAGTTCATAGTTTTAATTAGCTCCAATATATAATGGTCAAGTTTTTAAAAGGTATTTGTAAGTATTGTATGTTTTAGTATCTTAAGGTTAAGTATTATTCAAAAATATATTACTCATCCTGAAGCACTGGCCACATTCACATGTAACAAGTAACCAGAGGTGAAAGGACCACTGGTTTCAGAAACTGTACAGCGGAATGCATGCAAATGCAGTTTCCTTTATAAAAGGACCCAGAGTTTCCCTCACCAAACTGTATTTTGTGCCTTCAGTTTGTAGTGAGTTTCACCGCCTTTAACTCCAGTTCTGTGGTGCCAGCATTAAGTTTGAATGTGGCACCATAGTCTCCTCCTCCTGCAAACAGCGTTGAGGAAGGAAGCACCTCTCTTGCCCCATCTGCTATTAGTTGCCGGGCTGTCCTTTGGCTTTGGGCCACCCTCCAGCTTCAGAGCCATGATGCCTCTCAATACCAGTTGCAGGGTCTCAACAGCAGGAGAGAGGGCATGCCCTCATGCTTGTGGGCTCCCCAGAGGCATCTGGTAGGCCACTGTATAAAACAGGATGCTGGACTAGATAGGCCTGCTCCAGCAGGGCTGTTCTTATGTTCTTCAGTAAAGAAGCAAGCCCCGGCAGCCAGTTCCTCCTCCTATCTGCAGTCAATGAGATTTCAGAGCGGGAGCTCTCTGTTTCATCCAAATCCGGACAGGAGTGCCGGGGGGGGGGGGGGAGACACGGATCTGTGGGTCCATTGGACCTGTAGTTTTGTGTTGCATCCGAAGGTGGCCATTCAGTAGCCCACGTTATAAATTGGAATGCCAGTTCCATTGTGCTCAAGGGTAGTTGGCAGACACAAGCCCTGTCCAAGCCTGTGAATACTCTGTAAATAAAACATTGCTGCTTCGCTTAAAATTAATATTTGAGTGGGGTATGCAGTATTTTGTTCTAGGGATGCAAGTTTTGATATATTCAATTTAGCTGATAAACCAGTGGCAAGAAGAATTTTAATTGGTAAGGGCTTTTTTTTCTTCTTGAGGCTGATAATTAAGAGCATGCTTGTTTATACATATCTGAATTTATTCTGGATTTGATACATCACTAATAAGGAATGAAAGCAAAAATATTCAAGACATTCTGTTTAATCAAGGAACAGTGCTTTTTGTGCATTAAATTGAGCAAAACATCCTTCTTTATCTTTAAAACATTTATATTGAGGCTTTGTAAAATGGAGGTTTATATTTTATAAATAATGAAATGGTTAAGAATTAAATAAAATTCTCTAATTGGTTGGCAATCTTTATCTCTACGGACAATCTTGAGAAGTGTTCCAAACTACATCAGCAGGATTGATGTCATTCTATAGTAATAACTGTTCTGAAAACTGAAACCACTTTGTCAACTGGTGACAAAGAGATGACTTCGAGATTTTAGATCTCTATTACTTCTTCCAGAAAGTTAAGTATTATTTTTCTTTCCCAGTTCTAAAGAAGAAGAATATTATTAGCCAGGAGAAAGGATAAGATTTATTTTGGCATATAGATTAGTTTTTCGTCCCTAGATTGATACACATTTACTGTGACTCAGGGAGAGAGACTGATTTGTTAAATTAATACTTAAATTATATTTTAAAGTATTTTAATTGGTTTTAAATGGTTTCAGATGGTTTTAAAATAGTCTTTATATTGTTTTAAGCAGTGTGTTTTAAATGGTGTTTGTTTTTTATGTTTTTGAAACATCTTGTGCACTGCCCAGAGCCTTTGGATGGGGTGATCTAGAAATGTAATAAACAAACAAACAAACAAATAATTTTGAGTTTTCCTGATGGGAAGTTTTAAAAAATTACAGAATACTATTTGTTGTAGAAGACACGAAAACATAAGATTTTTTTACAAACTTTATTTTTGATGATGCTAGTATAATATTTTTCAAGCTTATATAAAAACAACTAGTGTACCAGTGAAATTTGATATTAACCTACTGATGATATTGAGGCATTATTGTTTTGGGGTTTTTTTAAAACTAACATTGCATATTGATAGATTGATTGATTGAATTTCTATACCACCTGATACAGAAATTTCCAAGTTAAGACATAATATAAAAACAATATAAAACAGTTAAAATTCATAAAACAGATAAAAATCTCAATAAATAAATACACATTAAAATTTCAATTTCAATTGAAAGCCTGGGAAAACAGGTACATCTTCAGGGTCCTCATAAAAACAGAGGAGGAGATGCTCTTATTTCAACAGGGAGCGCATTCCAAAGCCCCAGGGCAGTCACAGAGAAGGCCTGGTCCTGGGTTACCTCTAAACGTGTCAGTGGTAACTGTTACTGGACCTCTCCAGATGATCTTAATAGGTGACAGGTTGCACAGCAGAGAAGGCGCTCTTTTAAGTACCCTAGACCTAAGCCACTGAGGGCTTTATAGGTAATAACAGGCACTTTGTATTTCACCCAGAAACCTTTCAGCAGCCAGTGCAGTTCTTTTAGAACTGGTGTAATAAGGTCCCTTTGGTTAAACCCAGAGACCAATCTGGCTGCCACATTCTGTACCAATTGTAGTTTCTGAACTATGTACAAAGGCAGCCCCATGTAGAGAGCATCACAGTATTCAAGCATAGAGGTTACTAGGGATGTGCACAGAACCAGTTCAGAGGCCCTTTATGGGCCTCCGAACTGGTTCAATGAACCGGTGGTTCTGCCAGTTTGATTATCTAGATCCATTTCAAACTAGTTTTCGGGTGGGCTACAGGATGGAGACTGCTTTGGTCGGCCTGATGGGAATTGGGAATTGACAGAGGAAGTGTGACTCTGCTGGTCCTTTTGGATCTCTCGGCAGCTTTCGATACTATTGACCACAGTATCCTTGTGGAACGTCTAAGATTGTTGGGGGTGGGAAGCACTGTTTTACAGTGGTTCCGCTCCTACCTCTCGGACAGATTCCAGATGGTGTTGATTGGAGACTGTTGCTCTTCGAGATCTGAACTTAAGTATGGCGTCCCTCAAGGCTCCAAACTTTCTCCAGTGCTTTTTAACATCTACATGAAACCGCTGGGAGAGATCATCAGGGGATTTAGAGCCGGGTGTTACCAGTACGCTGATGACACCCAAATCTACTTCTCCATGCCAACTTCTTCAGGAGCTGGCATATCCTCTCTAAATGCCTGCCTGGAAGCAGTAATGGGCTGGATGAGGGAGAATAAACTGAAGCTGAATCCAGATAAGACAGAGGTACTTATTGTGTGGGGTCAGAACTCCAGAGATGATCTTGATCTACCTGTTCTAGATGGGGTCACACTTCCCCAAAAGGAACAGGTTCACAGTCTGGGAGTACTTCTGGATCCACACCTCTCCTTGATTTCTTAATTGAGGTGGTGGCCAGAGGTGCTTTCTATCATCTTCGGCTGATACGCCAGCTGCGCCCGTTTCTCGAGATCAATGACCTCAAAACAGTGGTACATTTGTTGGTAACCTCCAGACTTGACTTTTGTAATGAGCTCTACATGGGGCTGCCTTTGTACGTAGTCTGGAAACTCCAGTTGGTTCAGAATGCGGCAGCCAGGCTGGTCTCTGGGTCATCTTGGAGAGACCACATTACTCCTCTGCTGATGGAGCTTCACTGGCTGCCAATACGTTTCCGGGCAAAATACAAAGTGCTAGTTGCCCTAAATGGCTTAGGCCCTGGGTATTTAAGAGAGCGTCTTCTTCACTATGACCCACACCACCCATTGAGGTCATTTGAGGAGGCCTATCTCCAGTTACCACCAACTCGTCTGGTGGCTACACAGAGACGAGCCTTCTTGGTCACTGCCCTGAGATTGTGGAATGCGCTTCCTGCTGAGATGCGATCCTCCCCATCTCTGGCAATTTAAAAAAAACACACCTGAAAACCCATCTTTTTACCCAAGTTTCCCCAGCTTTAAAAAACTGTGTTTTTAATTTTATGGCTGTTTTTAAAATGTTGCATTGTTTTAACTTTTATATGTGTTTTAATTGTTTTTATGTTAACTGCCCAGAGATTAAACTGGGGGCGGTATAGAAGTTAAATGAATGAATGAATGAATGATGAATGAATGAATGAATGAATAAGGCAACAGGAGTCTCCCTTTAAGAGTGGGGGGAGGGTGCACTTACCCCTCCCATTGCTTTTCTGACGCCGGCGTCAGTTTTTTTAAAAGCCATCGGGGCAGAAGCATACTTCCCTGCCGCCCCGTTGCCCTCATCTTCTGGATATGACCGGAAGTCACCAACGCGCCTGTGCGTGCCAGCGCATGCAGGCACGTCGGAGACTTCTGGTCATATCAGAAGGGGAGCTGTAACTGCACCCTCCCCTGGCTCTTAAAGGGAGACCCCCGCCGCCTTCAAACCGCCCCACTGAAGTTCTGTGCACATCCCTAGAGGTTACCAGCATATGTACCACAGTTTTAAGGTCATTTGTCTCCAGAAATGGACGTATCTGGCGTATCAGCTGAAGCTGATAAAAAGAACTCCTGGCCATTGCCTCAACCTGAGAAACCAGGGAGAATTTGGGATCCAGGAGCACTCCCAGGCGACAGACCTGATATTTTATGGGGAGTGTAAACCCATCCAAAACAGGTAGATCTAAACCAGGCCCGCTCAACTTTGGCCCTCCTGCAGATGTTGGTCTACAACTCCCATAATCCCTGGCTATTGGCCCCTGTGCCTGGGGCTTATGGGAGTTGTAGTCCAAAAATAACTGGGGGGCCTAAGTTGAGCAGGCCTGATCTAAACCATCTCTCAGATCCTGACCCCTTACAGACAGTACTGTCATCTTGTTTGGATTCAACTTCAGTTTGTTATCCCTCATCCAGCCCATTATTGCCTCCAGGCAGGTACTTGGGGGTGGGGGGTTGTCATGCCATTTCTTGATGAAGTTGGTATGGAGAAATAGATCTCGATGTCATCAGCATTTTAAAAAAAACATTTATATCCTGCTCTTCCTCCAAGGAGCCCTGAGCGGTGTACTACATACTTAAGTTTCTCCTCACAAAAACCCTGTGAAGTAGGTTAGGATGAGAGAGAAGTGACTGGCCCAGAGTCACCCAGAAAGTATTATGGCTGAATGGGGATTTGAACTTGGGTCTCCCCGGTCTTAGTCCAGCACTCTAACCACTACACCACGGTGGCTCTCTATTAATAGCATTTCTATAGTGATATCATAGTATATCTATATATCTATATCGATAGCATCCCAGACCAAACCTCCTGAAGATCTCAGTGGTTCCATGTAGATGTTAAAAAGCATTAGAGACTTCACACTTTAGCTCTCACTTTGCAGAATAATAGTCTCCAAGCGACACCATCTGGAATCTCCCAGAGAGATAGGAACAGAACTACTGTAAAACAGTACCACTCAAACCCACCTTCTTCATGAGACCCAGCAGGATACCATGGTCAATGGTACTGAAAGCCGCCAAGAGATCCAAAAGGATCAGCAGAGTCACACTCCCTCTGTTTCGCCAATTGGAGATCATCCATAAGGCCACCAAGGCAGTCTCAGCCCCATAACCCATTATAACCCTATATGCATATGAAGTCTTATTTTGTTCCTTCAATGTTTATATTTTTTAAAACTTTCTAAATATATACATTTAACAGAGAGAGAAAATTTGGAGAAAGATAGAGGGGGAAAGTGAAGACAATGAATACAATAACAAACCCATTAGTGAGACTCAATGGCATAAACAAATATTTGGTTGTAAATATCGGAAGCCAAACATTCCACACAACCCCCCCCACCCCGGCACAATGCGGAAGTGACCATTCCTCACTACTACCCACCTCTGCGCACTGCTGTGCTTTTCTCAGAACTGGTGGAGTACGATAAAGAGAAATGGAAACCTGCTCAGCCCCAGCGATTCCTGGAAAGGAACATGGGGATTACTGGGAAGTGGTGTTCTTTCCAGCATTTTCCCCACCAAGCTGTCCCCACTGCTCCCCATGTGCAAGCACATTAGTAAAAAATGCTATGACATATATTTCGTGGACTTTCCCCTAAGTGTAATCTACACAAAATAACTTTGCCCATTCAATTATGGCTCTCACCTACTCATTTTTATATATTTCCTTTCTTTATTAGTTCTGTCTTTTAGGCTTTGTTTTTTCCAGTTTTCCATTGAAAGCCAAGCACCCCTTTTAGATATGCAGAGAATGGTTATAAGTAACATAATTCTAAAGCTCATTATAGTCTATGTCTTTGCAACAGAAGCAATGAAAAATGCATTTTGTTTAACATTTGCTTAGAGAAATCAATTTTTCTCTTATAAAAATTTGTCCAAACATATCATGTCTATTACAAATAGAAGTAGATCAGTGAATTCTGTGATTAGGTGAATTCACTTAATGGCGCAACAGGGAAGTAACTTGCCTACGGAGCAAGAGGTTGCTGGTTTGAATTCCCGCTGATATGTTTCCCAGACTACAGGAAACAGCTTTATCAGGCAGCAGTGATATAGGAAGATGCTGAAAGGCATCATCTCATACTGCACAGGAGCTGGCAGTGGTAAACCCCTTCTGTATTCTACCAAAGAAAAACCACATGGCTCTGTAGTCGCCAGGAGTTGACACTGATTCAACGGCACAACTTAACTTCACACACACACACACACACACACACACACACACACACACACCACTATGTTTCCAATTCTGCTTATTAGTCTGAATATCTTGGGTCAATTTTTCATCAAAACCTTTTCAATCTTCCTTAAATTTGATAGATAGAAAACTAACGTCTCTTTGCTCAGTCATTGCCTCCTTACACTGTCCACTGATGTCTATTGCAATAAATGAAACACGCAAATGACAGAAGCATAAAAAAGATTACTGTGGAATATGAGTAAGAGATTAAATACGAAGGCAAACTGAACTGAGAGAAATTTTAAAAAGGCATGCAGCAATAGTAGGCTTTCAAATGAATGGCTCAGTTTGCCTTTTGAACAGCACTGATATCCAGTTGTAAAGAGCACTCCATGCCCCTTTCTCTTCTATACACAAAAAGCTAACATGAGCGTGCAGGAAAACCCTATATTATGCTCAGAACAAATCTGAACATATTTATATCATATAACTCTACCTCCAAGATCCAGGTAAAGGACCAAGTCGATCTGACAGAGACTAGGAGTATGCATGGAACCACAGCGGGGAGGCTCGAAGGTGGCGGGGGTGCTGCTTTAAGAGTGGGGGAGGGTGCACTTACTCCTCCCGCCGCTTCCCGCCCGCCGGCATCCATCTTTTGGAAACCCCATCGGGATGGCAGCATGCCTTCCTGATGCCCCGTTGCCCCATCTTCTGGATATGACAGGAAGTCTCCGACGTGCATGCCCCATGCAACACAGCAAATGTCACTGAACTCCATTTATGTACAAAAGGAAACTTGTAAAAGCTTAGATCAAGGGCTCAAGTCATAAAAGAGAAGAGAGATGTGCATTGGTTGTGAATGTATATTTTGAGAATTATATATGTATTTACATATATATGCTTGAAAATGTGGACAAGAAAATATATTATGAAGGGAAGGGGCTCTTTTGCCAAAACAAATACTCTTTTTAGACACTGCTGTCTGTTCACGTAAAAGCTTGCTAACCACTGAAAGAGGACAAGAGACAGAAAGTACTGTTTCTCTTGAAAAATAGATAGCTCTAAATCATGTTGACACTTTCCTCTTAAAAATCCACTGCAGACTTTAAAAATCTTCCAACACCCACACTGATTTTGTTAAGGCTGCAGAATATCCTCCTCATAAATTCTACCAAAGCATCTTTGTCAAAAAAATAAAACCAGTCAATCAGTCTATAACAATCTTTGATCAGTTACACGTAACAAAGTTGCAAATTAACAAAACGATTACCATCCCTTCCAGAGATATATCCAGACCAACATAGATGTTAACCGAATGAACTTATGACAACGTATATTGTGATATGAATCAAGTATATGTAAAAACTACACGGTAAAATGAGACAATAACCTAACACACCCTGATCAAATCTTAATCACAGCTGAACAAAATTTAGCTACCTAATGGGAAATGTTAACCTGGCAAACAGAAAGAAGGTAAACAACACAGGGTGAGAAGTCTATCAATGGCTACTAGTCTGTGGGCTATAGGCCATAAAATTTTATACATCTATTAAATCATGCATGGTGTGGAGAAAGGTGATAGAGATAAATTCTCCTCCTCCTCACATAAAACTAGAACCAGGGGTCATCCCATGAAATGAAAATTTAGGACCAACTAACGGAAGTACTTGTTCACACAGCGCATAATCTACTTGTGGAATTTTCTGCCACGAGATGTGGTGACAGCCAACAACCTGGATGGTTTTGAGAAGGATCTGGATAACTTCATGGAAGAGAGGTCTATCAATGGCTACTAGTCGGAGGGTTATAGGCCACCTCCAGCTTCAGAGGCAGGATACCTCTGAATACCAGTTGCAGGAGACTAACAGAAGGAGAGAGGGCATGCCCTCCACTCCTGCCTGTAGGCTTCCAGTGGCATCTGGTGGGCTACTGTGTGAAACAGGATGCTGGACTAGATGGGCCATAGACCTGATCCAGCAGGGCCGTTCTAAAAGAACTCATTTGTATTATTGGGATATGGGTTTATAAGGGGAGCAATACATCTAAGATGCAAATCTCAATAAAAGGAGCAATATAAAAGTACATGACCAATTGAGTCAACATCCCCATTCTCATTCCCACAAGGGCACAAATGCTCCAAATACAGGATTTCCTGGAGCAATACAGGATTTCCCCTAACACTGCCAAAGGCAACACATCCAACCATGCCAGTGTAAGGGCCCTTCTTATCAGATTATACAAATAATTAGCAAGTTTGTAAACAATCCTATCATCACCAATCCATGTGTATCAAGGTTCCAGACTTAAATATTTTTTATATTCCGTATCAGTCACATGCTGCCTAATAATTAATTTAGCATTTTGGGAATAAATATTGCAGTGACAATCCATATGTCTTAAGATTTTAAGTAATAGAATTGGTCCAGTCAGAGAAATATTCATCACTAAGGATCAAGGGACCAAGTCCGATTGGAAAAAATATCAATTTCAGCCAAAACTTAAAAGTATAGATTCATACACGTGTCTCCAAACTAGGCAGGCCTGCCTCCAATCACAACTTGACATCAGATATACAATGAGGAGTTGAAAATATGGACAAAAAATTCTAGACTGAACCCCCTCATATAAACAATAATCCTGTACATACAGATTTGAGAACCTACATATACATATACAGAAGCTGTAATAATACCTTGGATTGAAAAACCTTAATAGCCGTGGGAATGTATTTACCCCCTGAGGAGAAGATGATGATCAAATTGCAGTAGCAGATCTCTGGGCATTTGTCACAGCAGAATTAATGTGCTCTTTCCAGCTACCTGTCGCATAAAAAATAACCCTGAAATATCTATACTGCACTGTTTGCTCAATACTGACCCAATTTATTTGCCATTTATGCATAATAGGCCTTCTGGCAAACATTACAACCTGACAGTTGATGGTCAACAAGTTTTCTTGGCAGCAGTTGGTCAGATATCTTAACATTCTCCTCATCCCTGCCATGGACAATGACAGCAGCGCAGCTCAGCGGCATCTGCATGAAGGAGCAGGGATTGGTGTGCAATTGAGGTTAACTAGAGCGTCTACCCACCATATCATTAATATAATATAGTTTAAAAGGAATGGGGTCAAAATTCAGACCTGTCGTGCACCTTTCGTACGACCTTGTCATACACCTGCTTATAGGATCCATCATATGTCCCTGCAGGTTACAGAGAACTCTTAAATAGGAGCCCATAAAGATTCTGTATTAGCAGGAGTAGTCGACAGTCAATAGTAGTAAATCATTTAATCCATAATCTATCCCGCGAGATGTGATCAAAAGCTGCCTTAAAAACAACCAAAGTAACATAGAGTGCCCCCGTCAACTTGCTTTTTTATAGATCAAGCTGATACCTGTGAAATAGACATAAAAACTATCATTGACATAGATGACATTAGTAACGCCATTTTAGGTTCTTCAATACAGAGCCAGAGTTTCTTCTGCCATGACCTGATTTGTTTATCTGCATGCAGAAGGCATTTGGTTAGTTTTGTCACACTGCTTTTCACACTCTCCTGTTACCCTGAAATCTGCAACAACCATAAATTATCTGGCCTTCCTGTGGTACTCAGTAACCTGAGGCAGGAACGAATACAGATTAAACTAACTCTGTAGGAGTCCAGAATTTAGGGCACTAACAATGCCAGTGTTGAATCTTCAAAGCGCTATAGATGCTAGTATTGCGATGTATCACCAGACTGTCTTTTGAGTTGTTGATTTGATGAACGTGTGAAATTCTGTATCCATTTTGTATAAAACCTTTGGGCAGACTCCATTTTGGGCTGCCCTGCCTTTGGAAATCTATTTCCCAGGGACTTGCTCTTTCTTTGCTCTGCAGAGTCAAATAAAGCTTAAAATAAACGATCTCCCTTGGTGAGCGAATTACTGGGCATTGCACACCAGGTAATATATCCTGGTTTTCAGTATCAAGGCCCTGATCTAAAGTAGTTTGTCCATATCTAAATCCTGCCTGCCCATGTACTATTACAGTTTCTCGATCAAATCGATTAAGACGCTTCCAATATAAGTGTCTAGCATAAGGTTTGCTAACAGCAGAAAGAAGGCTGATAGGCCTGTTATAGGGCCTATAATAAACCGTTTACCCATGGACAGTTTGTGGCAGTTCAGTCCAAATTTGGAATGAACCACCGCTCTGCAAGCCAGCCAGCTGGGCCTGTCAACAGGGGCATACCAAGGTAATTTTGGCACCCAGATCTCCCCAGCGCAAACACCCTCCCCCACGTGTGAGGCTCCCCAAAACCTAATCTTGGGGGCCTCCTGCTGCACCAAACCTCTGAGGGCACAGCCAAGGGGTGGCTGCCGGGGGAGTCAGCCGAGCAGTCCTTCTACCCAACCCATCTGCTCAAGCCGCCATTGCAGGGGTGAGTGGGGAGAAGGACTGCTCAGCTCACCCGCCAGCAGCCCCCGCTTGGCCGCAGAGTGGCTGAAATAAAAAAATTGAGATTCAGCGTGGCGGGCATGGGGTGGTTGCAGAAGACCTCCCCCCGGCCATTTGGAGGCCCTCCAGACCTTGGAGGCTACGGACCGGGGACCCAAGGTCCAGGGATTAGAGCACCTCTGCCTATCAAACTGATGAACCAGCTTGAACTGGTTCACAATCGAACCAGCCCAGTTCATGATGGCCTGGTTCGACTGTGAACCCATCTGTGCACACGCCTAGCCTATAATTAGCCGAGTCAGCTTTATTGCTTTTCTCAACCATCAGGCACATGCAGTATGATCAATAAAGGTAAAAAGAGAAGCTAGAACCACCATGCCCATAATCATCACCAGAGGCCTTCCCTGATTTTTGTTGACCAACCAGATCATAATCTCCTCAAGGTAACTGGAGATCATTCAGGGATCCATTCTGCCCCCGATCATATGAGGACAACCAGAAGAGAAATGAGCATGAAAATAAGATTCCCAGATTCTAGGTGGAATCAGATTTAAATCATGGTTCATTTTAGGACTTATTCTACCTCTCACCAACACCCAAAATTTAGAGGGATTTAGAGGCCTGAAACAACACCTGCCATGACCTTTTCATCATCAATTCTTTCTTATGGCGGATAAGATTTTTATATTGTTTTTTCACCTTGTACTTATGCTGGTCTATGACTGTAATCAAGATTGATTGAGTGATCCCCACACCAAAAGAACCCCATCACCAATAGTCAAGTTGCTTGGGGGTTGGCAGCTCTAAATAGGTTATATTCTTTAAACAGGGATTTCCTTGTCAGTACACACTCACAATAAAACCATGGACTAGTACTAGTTGTTAGAGGGGATCCTCGTTCATCTGTCAGTAGTAAGGGATTCTGCAATTGCACACCCAGGCCCAATAAAGACAGGACACGTGTGGTTGGATGAACTAGGGCCACTTTTATTGGTTAATATTACATAACCTGCAACAAGGCATAAAAATTAGAGTGTGGGTACCCCCTCTAAGGGTCAGCCTCATAAGGAGGACTGCCTAGAACAGGATTAATGACTGGGTGTAAATTCAGCACGGACAAAATCCAGACATCGTAACAACCATGAGGTTTTAATCCCGCTGAGAGGGGGCCGGCCAACCAGCCCCACACACCCAGGCTACAGAACTCTGAGTGGGATTGTGGAATCAAAGTTTGATAATAGGTAGACTATAGCCATCCGATGAAATTATCCAAACCCCTCTTAAAGCCATCCAGCTTGTTGGCTGTCACCACATTTTGTGACAGAGAATTCCATAACTTGATTATGCATTGTGTGAAAAAGTACCTCTGTTTGCTGGTCCTAAATTTCAATTTCATGGGATGACCCCTGGTTCTAGTGTTATGTGAGAGGGAGAAATTTTTTTCTCGATCCACTTTCTCCACACCATGCATGATTTTATAGACCTCTATCATGTCTCCCCGCAGTCGTCTTGTTTCTAAACAAGTCTTGCCGCATAAGGAAGGTGCTCTAGGCCCCTGATCATCTTGGTTGCCCTCTTTTGCACCTTTTCCAGTTCTACAATGTCCTTCTTTAGATGCGGTGACCAGAATTGTGTATGTTAGTCCAAGTGTGACTGCACCATAGTTTTGTATAAGGGCATTATAATATTAGCAGCTTTATTTTCAACCCCCTTCCTAATGATGCCTAGCATGGAACTGGCCTTTTCCACAGCTGCTGCACATTGAGTTGACACTTTCAACGAGCTGTCCACCATGACCCCATGATCCCTCTCCTAGTCAGTCATCAACAGCTCAGATCCCATCAATGTATACTTGAAGCTGGGGGTTTTCATCCCAATGTGCATCACTTTACACTTCCCAAGATTGAACTGCATTTTCCATTTTGTCACCCACTCACCCAATTTGAAGAGATCCTTTTGGAGCTCCTCACAATCTGATTTGGATTTCACTACCCTAAAGAGTTGGGCCACCTCACTGCTTACCCCTGCTTCTAGATCATTTATGAATAAATTAAAAAGCACACTAGTCAAAGGCATATGGTCTACATGAATATATACTTTCAGCTGTAGTGTATAGTCTAACAGATTTCTAGAAACTATAAAATAGTCAATCAGACTCCCCGCCTGCCCCCATATACAAATTCCTCAATCAAATCTCCCTCCAGAGACTCATTCAAAATAAACATATTTAACCTACTGACAAATTGCATCAAGCATGTTCCCACAAAATTGCTAATTATGTCTCTAGAAGAGTGATGCACCAATGGAGTATCAGTGGTCTCGAGGCCCGAAATGGGCCAAAAAGGCTCAATCTGTCATTTGGGAGGCAGGCGGGCTCAGAGAAGGAGCTCTTGCTGCTGCTAGTCCGCCCCCCCCAAGTGCTTGGCCACCCGCTGGCAACCCCCACCCCCACCGCGCAGTGGCGCTTTAAACAAGTTTTTTTTTAAAAAAAAAAAAAATTTGACTCACCCAGCGGGTGTGGGGCAGTGGCGGGACTCTAGGGAGGCCCCCCAGAAGATAGGAGGCCACGGACCAAATCCCCATGGTCCATGGCTCAGTGCGCCTCTCCGGGTGAGTGAGGGGGAGTGTACATGTTAACAACCAGCAACAAAGAAGATTTAAATTCTATTATACAGGCTAGAGAAGAATGGAATGAAACATCTAGCTTATTACACTTAGCTTGGAGCTTAGTGGTGACACTTATGGATAAATGCCAACTTAAGACACATCTCTTCAGCTAAGTTGTTTAGCTATTTGACAGTTATATGGGTATTATTTTAATTTGAACTTTTTATATGTTCTTTTTTAAAAAATTTCTTGGTTTGTTTATTGCTGTAAACCACCTAGAGACTAGTAATGGGTGGTTTAAAAAAACTGTTAAGAACAGTTTTTTAAAATGTCAACGTTTTTAAAAAAAATGTTTTTAAAGACCCTTCTCTTTTTATGTTCAACAAATAAATAATAAATACTCCAAAACAGATGGATCACTTACTTTAGTTTGCCAACCAGCAATGTTTCATGATAGCAGTTGGATGTTGCAGGAGTTGTTAATCAGTCAATCTTTTAAAGCTTTAGCAAGGTCCTCCCATAAGTATAATATCCATAACAGGGCCACCAGCATCCAAAGGTAGGGAGGCATCAGAATCTTGATTTAATTGAGCCATGATGTCATTAGTAAAAGACTCATATGTATCTATCTGACCTTTAGATGTTAGCTGACTTCCTTCAGGTATAATTCAGTAGAGTAGTAGCTACACATATATCAACTCCATGCAATTCTTTTGCTAAAGATTTAGATTACATAGAGACCTGTTGGCCATGATATAAACATCTATAGGATCTCAGATCTAAATCCAATTTTACTGGCTCCCTAACTGAAGGTCAGGAATTCAGCAGTTTGCTAAATACAATATCACTGGCATATGAGCACAATTACTTGCATTACACAAACAACGATGCACACTGACCCAATGATGTAGCCACCATTAGACTGAGCGGGGGGGGGGGGGGTCCCCTAGGCTGTCAGAGTTGGGAAGACCATTTCGGCACCCCTCACCCCTGTCCCAGGACACCCCCTTGTCTTCCTCCCATATCCAGCCAGCCAACAAAGTGCTCCCTGGCTGGGCACAATCTCTCTCTTACTCCCTTCCAGCCAGCACGTCATTTCCTGGCTGGGTGCTTTCTTTCCCACCCTCACTCTAAGCAAGGGAAAGAAAGAAAGCACCCAGCTGGAAAATGAAGTTCCAGCTGGGAAGGAGAGGGGGCCCTCCCTTCCAGGTGCCGGCCATACTCCTCACGTTGATGTACATCTGATGTCAATACAAGGGATGTGGAAGCCACATGTGCTTACAACAGTGCAAGGGAGCTGTCGGCGGCAGCCTGTCCCCACACTCCCAGCAAGTCTCCTATACCCTGCACTGACCAATGGTATTGTATAGACACCTCCATAAAGCGAAGCACGCAGGGATGGTATAGGAAAGAAAAGTAAAGGGTAAGAGTAAATCCTGTTCATTATTTAAATGGAGAGCCTAGTCTTGATTTGTAGACATCATTGGACTGTCATGGATTTGATCAAAGCTTTCCTACCTTGTACGTTTTTCTTCTCTACCAACCCAAGAACAATTCTATCTACATTGCCTTGTGTTTATAGAGCAAAATGGCTGATACTAACTAGCTGACCTGGTGCAGTGGCCTGGCGCAGTGACCTGATGCAGTGGCTTGGAATGCTCTCTTGCTCAGGGAATGAAGCCTTTTGCAGTCCAACTTCTGGGAAGAAAGGCAGTCTTGTCAGTTTGGCAATGATTAAAGCTTTACTCAGGGGATAGTTGAGCACTGGAAAAGAGGTCCTGGGAGAGAAGGACAGCTAACTGAGGAAAAGGGAGTGCTAGGATGGTTGAATAAGAAAGGGTGGCTAAAGGAAGTCTAACAAAGTAGGCAATGGACTGAAAAGCAGGAATGTGAAGGAACAATAGATACGGTAGTGAAGAAATGCATCTGAAAGAGAAGCCAAGGACAAGATGGGTATAAAACTGGAACGTAAGACTGAGGCTGAAAGGAAATGGGCAGACAGGGACGCAAGATCTATGAGGGCATAAGGTTGCTCACTTCCATTCTAAACTAACTAAAGCCAGCATGCTGTAGTGGTTAAAATGATGGACTATGACTGGGGAAACCTGAGTTCAAGTCCCTGTTCAGCCATGAAACTCACTGGGTTGCTGGGCCAGTCATTTATCTCTCAGTCTAACTTACCTCATGGGGTTGTTGTGAGGATAAACATAATGGTGCTTATGTTTATCCTCTGGGCTCCTTGGAGGAAGAGCAGAACATAAAATTAAAAATAAATAAAGTTAGTTTAAGAGTTTCCAGGAATCCCATGACTGGGACTCTCTACATTTTTCTTTCACAAAAATGCACCCACAGGGGGCCTCAATCCAGACTGAGAATGGAGAATGTTCCCCACCACACTACAATTTTCTCTACAGAAAATGGGCCTACCCAACCAGCTATTATTTGCCCCGATTGGCAAACGTTACCTATATATTGGTAATCAAAGCAAATATCAGCTGATATGGTGGGTCCATTTTCAGTGTCAAAATAACATTCAGGAGAGGGTTAACAAATCCTCCTCCATCACAACTCCCACCCCACCTCACCCCATCCTACCGCACACACATCCCAGTGGATACTCTTTGTAAAAGAAAAATGTGTGAAGTCTTGATAATGAGATTTCACCATGTTCTTATTCCCTAGCTTCTGAGAACATCTCCCCAACGTAGAGATGGGGAGTTTCTGAGAAGATCTCCCCACTGTCACTTGTGATTAGGCCACCCTAAGGGGGCAAACAAGGGCCAAGAAGTAGTGGATAATAGTGGGTATGCATTTTCCATATTGAACGGAACAAAAAAAAAGTCAGTTTAGGAGCTGCAGGCTTCTAATCTTATTCATTGCCTGACCCAAGAAAATTGGTAATGAAATATACAGCATTATAGTTTCTTAAAATACTTTGTATGCAACCTAAATCAAACATTTCAGTAGCATAGGAAGGTAGGAAATAACCCAGACAGTACAGAGCGTTCTCCAGAGAGCCACATGTATCCTCGAGTTCAAGTTATACTTAGATCACCTTCATGCTGCTTTCTAAAGATCAGCTCAAGGTGTACTTTAGAAGAAATCATTTAGGTAAATGAGTGATAAACCTATCTATACAGCTTTCATAGAGCCTCCAATACATATAGCCTAGTTTTCCTGCTTCTGAACAGTGAGTCATTTGTGTCCAAACTGAAGAGGGAAGGGAGACATGGAGGGGGCTTTGACCTGGCCTGTGAAAGATGAGCTGTGATCTGGCTCCCCACATGCTGCGCACATTCTCTGACTCCCATTCCCAAGATCAATTCCACAGTACAGTGTTGGCCATGAGGTTGGAAGAAGGCTGAGTAGATCTGAAAATCACTGCATCACTCTGGGTCATAGATGTGGGAAGGTTGGCCTTAAAAATCAGCCTCTCAAAAGATCTTCTCACTTTTGTGTCTTTGATCTGAGTATGCATTTATGGTTTAGAGAATGGGCTGGTTCACACAGAACCTTGGTTAAAGCTGGGCTCCATGCAATGTTTCTGAGCCTTGAAAGCATTACCCCCCCCCCCCGCGCATTGTCACATAAGTGTCCATTTCCACTCCAGATTAAAGCAAACCAAGATTGGTTGTGATGTCTGAATCTGCCCGTCTCCGTTTGTTCTGATCTATTTACTTCAAATAAGCAGAGATCTGTATCCAATGCTGAAGAAAGTTACAGATCTCAGCTTATTTACTGTAATCTAGAGTCCAAGTGAATGTTCACACAGAATGGGAGGGGGAAGCATGTGCTTCTAAGCTTCATAGACATCACATGGAGTCTGGCTTTAAGCAAAGTTCCATGTGCAGTAAATGAATTGATATAGACTTGAGGTAGCTGGGAACAAACGCATTTGTTCTTCTGATTGACTTTTGGGGAAAGAGAGATGCAAATTGAAAACTGAGGCAAACTGCACATGTGTCATGAGATTTCAAAGTTCCTCTTTTAAACTGTCATTAAACTAAAGTTAAGTATTGCAACAAATGCCTGATTTGACAGATTGAAGCATCCTATTGGAGCCCGCTTCCAAAAAGAAAAATGACTCTTCTTGGAGCAAGTAGGCTGCAGCAGTAAAAGACAACAGATGAAGTAAGGGTATCTGCCATGTCTGTGGGCACATTTGGTTAGATTGGCATGAATCTGTGGGTGAAGAACTGCTTCATGCGTCTGTTCTGAGTCTGTGTGACATTCTGTTGCAAATGTCTTTGCATATCTGCATGCAACATGATACTGAATGTATTTCTATGAAGTCCTCTGTGTGACACATTGCTGTGCACGTTTAGGCATGTTTACAGGAGAGATTGTACAACATGTTTCCAGGACAAAAGTAAAAGCAGGCACCTTCACTTATAATGTCAGTGTTTTGTGGTGCATGAGGGAATTTGTAAGCACCTTAACTCTTCTCTTAAACCAAACTTTTTTTGCTCCTAGGATATACACCTCTGCAAGCACAGAACATAATCATTGCACCCTTGTGATTACTTTGTTAAACTGGGCTATGGAAACAACCTAATCTAATTGATTAAATATGGTCTTAACTGCATTGTTATTTCTCTTCTAGACTAAAACTGAAAATAAGATACAGACAAATTATCAATGGAAACTTTTAACTTCAAAATACTAGGGGAGGAAAAGGCAAATGAAAACCTTCCATGATCTGTAGACACTCACTCTTCTATACTGAGTACATTTCTGTCTGACAAACTAACAACTAACACAACAAAAAATGATTGAACTTTCTTCTCAAAATAAATACTGCATGGAAGCAGAAAAACAAGGAGCAAATTGGCAACCAGGGGGTGAATGGGGCAAATGTTGATCTTTCAAAAGTAACTTCACCACATTTTATTTCAACCAGGTCAAGTGACCTGTCAACTTTCAGACTGCGGAGAGTAAACTCATTACATCATATCTATCAGTTGGTGCAAGGCAAAGAGATGCAGTAAAGGAAGAACTTAATGGACAAAATGGGTATTCAGAATTTACTCTGGTTTAAATCTCTTCATATTCAATACTTTCTGTCCAAGATGAATATTTTAAGCAGAGAAAGGAAGGATGAAACAGTTTCCTATGAAATGGGATCAGAAGAAGCACAATTATATAACTATTTGGGAAAGAGACTTAGGTTGCTCACTGGATGAATTATATTGAATATTATATTGAATATGAACCACCCTGAGCCATTTTTGGAAGGGCTGTATAGAAATCGAATAAATAAATAAATAAATAAATAAATATGGTCAAGCAGTCCCCTAAAATCACTGAGTATCAAGGAACTTTCTTATAAGACACTGTCAGAAATACAGAGCACTGTTATGGTTGTCTCACTTAGACTCTTTGAAGACATCTCTATTCTGGAGAAACTGTGATGAGACAGGTATATATCATCAAATGCGATGTTCTTGTTCTCACATATGCCCATTTTGGCAAAAGGTTTTGCAATACAGAAGACACAATTGGAAGTGTTGTACCATATAAACCAGAAATAGCTCTACTTAAAGAGAAATTAAAGCTTTAATTTTGCAGAAGGAATCAACTGCATTATTAATATAAGCAAATTTTAAAATTTCTAATTTCATGCACAAATAGCATCATTAATTCAAGGGCACTTCTAACATGACTAAGTATTTCATTTTTGTTTCATCTATTACTTACATCCCACTTTTATGCATAAGGAAGCTTACCAACAAACATAAGCTTACCAACAAACATGAAAACAATAAATACAAAAGATCAGAATAATCATAAACAGAACAAAATGCAACAACATACTAAGGATAGTTCAGAGTATGTGGTTAATGTAAATATCCACAGTACAAAGCAAGGACCATTGCTGAGACATTGTTCCGGTAATTACTATAAGAACTGATATCGTAGCAAAGACAAACTGTCAAAACATGAGTGCAAATTCAACTGGAGAGACTAATTATGGAAGCATTTCTACTTGATCCCCCAGCAGAACGAAAGGCAGCCAAGGATTAATGGAGCTTTCAAAGATGCTGTGCGTTTTTCTCAAATATAATTATAACAAGAACAAAGGCCAACTTACTTGATGTAGTAAGGAACTTTGTTATGTGAAACCGATCTCTGCCATGGTAGCTGAACGGAGGCTATAGAAATAAAAATATAGAAGGTAATTACAAAGCAGACACAAAAACAATGTTAGTTTGGTTTTGCAATTATATTCAGTTATAGGATTGCACTGGATAATAATCTGGTAGGGATTCTGCAAATTCCCCAATTTATCCCACACACCAATCCCAGTCTAGTCTATTAACGTAGGCTTAAGTCATTTTGAAAATGGCACTGATTTGTGTGTGTGAAGCATCTAGCATTATCCAAACACATAGATCTAGTGCACTGTCAACATAACTATGAATAAGATCAGCAGTGTTAAAAAGTTAGGAGCAAATTGCAGGCATACACATGCACTCCTTCCCCCTTCTTCTCTTGTCTATCAACCAAGATTTCGCATTACCTTTGCACAAAAACTAACCATGGTTATTAAAGTTATTATTAGTTATTATTGTAGTTACAAGTTTCCTTGTAACTGGGGTTTGCCAATCGGCTTCAAATTATCATTTCAAACCCTGATTAAGAGAGGAAACCTGATTAGTGTTTCCCCCCTGGTTTAGTTTATACATAATGCTGTTAAACAATGCCATATGTATATCATTTTGCAGGAATTAATGTAGACACCTACATAAGATGAATGGTAATTTTAGTTTTCAGTCCTCAAAATAAAAAAAATCTCTATCTATAAGCTTTAGGGTGTGTGTGTAGATGCTAGTGATACCAAACCAGGAGATCAGACAGTTTATGAGCTAGCCACTACCCTATCTTTCCAGAAAAAAATGTGGGGAGTTGAAATAACCTCTTTTGCCCTTTCTCCAAAATTCCCTCCAGAACCAAAGTGAGATTAAAGTTGTACTTGCATGCTTTCCTTAAACCACCATGAATTCTTAAATCACCAGGCCAGAATTTGCTTGTTTCTCTCTAACCTATTAAGTCACCAAGTCTGCCCTTGTTTCTCTCTGACCTATTATGAACTCCCTAAGGATTAGTCAGTCAGCTGAATTTACAGCAACATAAGTCAATTTAGTAGAAAAGCAGATGACTGCTGATCTGTTGTGGTTACATAAAAAAGGATCCTGGATTTTCCCAAACGAAAGCCACAGGTAAGGCTTGACTAGATAATGGTTCTTCCAGGATGGGCTCTCTGGACTGAATGGGAAGGAATAAGGCAACCAAATAGAAGAGAAGATCGTCTTAGGCTTAAATGTTACTGGTCAGACCCAAATGAAATATGGCTACTGCTGCAGAGGAATGGGAACAAGCCATTAAAGAAATTAAACTAATAATCCAAATGGAAGACACATTTTAGCTCATAGCAGCAATAATACAACTAAACCAACTAACCAAGCTTAGGGAAAGTTCTCTTAAATAGCCAAATTTTGACTGTACAGCAGGAAGAATGTGAATTTATTGTGAGGCAGGATTCCCTGGACAGGAAATATTATATGGTTTGCTTGTTTCTTTAACAAGGTGTGCCACAGGGTTTGGATTCTGATTAGTGTATTGCAAATGGAATGGTACTTCCCCTCATGAGAAGGAAATGGGATTTCTACCAACCTCACTATATCACACACAATTCTTGGTGGTCAGACCCTCAGGATTGGCCTGAGGGAATATTGGAGGCTGCAGGCCAGAGGACAGGGCAAGAATGTCCCATTCTGTGAGTGGCATACCATATACGTACAGTTCACTACATCCAAGCCACTGTTTTTAAGAGACAAAGAATAAAGTAGGAACATAAGAACAGCCCTCCTGGATCAGGCAAAAGGCCCATGTAGTATAGCATCCTGTTTCACTCAAACAGTGGCCCACCAGATGCCTCTGGGGAGCCCAAAGGCAAGAGGTGTACGGATGCCCTCTCTCCTGCTGTTGCTCCCCTGCAACTGATATTGAGAGGCATCGTGCCTCTGAGGCTGCAGGATGGAGATGGCCCACAGCCACCAGAATAGTAGCCATGGATAGACATGTCCACCATGAATCTGTCTCAGCCTCTTTTAAAGCCATCCAAGATGGTGGCCATCACCACATCCCATGGCAAAGAACTACACAGATTAATTATGTGCTGTGTGAAACAGTACTTCCTCTTCTCAGTCCTAAAGTAACAGACATCCAGACAAACGATAACTTTATTTAAATATAATTTTAAATAGTCCTTCTCTGATGCCTTTGTTTCATTGTCAATCAAATAGCACATCCTATTTGTTCTCTGTTTTTCTAAATACAGTTATTAGAAATGTAGGTATTGGCTGCAATCCTAGAAATATTTGGCATTTGACCAGAGTGCTTCACAGGATTCCAGCTACTGTGGATATAAACTCCTTAGGAAAGTACTTCGTAGGTTTTTCTTCTTCTTCTTTTTAAGTGTCTAGTTTTTGTAGGCAAACTTACACTTTACCTATCAGAGTTTGAGCCTGGTCAGATACTTCCTTTTGGAACCAGGTATGAGAAGCGATCTTGGGTGGCCACATTCAAATGGAAAACCCAAATGGAAAGTAATGTTTCAATCTGCCAATTACTGTCTTTACAGCATTTGTTGTCAGATCACATTCAGCATGCTACCCCACCCCTCAGAACGAGGCCAAACATTATGTATTACTAGCACTTACTGGAAAGAAAATTTTGAGATGCAGGCCCACAATCCCAGTGTGTTTCCTGTAGGAGTTTAAGGTGATCCTCCACAGATACCTGTAAGTGTATACAGACAAAAACATGAATAAGGTTTCAACTGATTATGCAAAGCAGCCATTCTAACAGTCAGCTTTACAAACAATGGCTTAAAATCAATTTTAGCAAATAGTATCAGGTGTACTGCAGGTGCATTTAGTCTGTCCATTTACACATGTTCTCTTGCTCTTAATGTTTAACTACAAGCTAGTAATGATTTTTTCTGTAAGCAATGCAAATCAATAATGAATACGGTTTTCACAGTGACTAACACTGTCCATTGAGATATCTGCTCCATTGACTCCTTTCCCTTGTTCAAATGCCTACAGTCAGCAGGCCGCATTTTGAGCCTATTGATCTTGCAGCTGTCTTTACAAGGAACCACTTTGGAGCATGCTGTTTTGCTCGTTGACAGGATGGGCAGACATCCTCCTGGTTTACTAATTAAACTGTACTTGCACATGCAGTGGGAGCCTGACTGCTATTCAAATCCCTATAAGGCGTAAAGAACGCTCCGAACACAAAGTTATATTGCAGGAAACATTGAGAGACATCTCAGAAAATGTTTATAATTTCACCTACAGGACACACTGTTTCTCAGCAGATTACATCTAAACTCTGCAGGCTTTGTATGTCAAAGATAAAGGAACATCTCCCCGCCACCCCACTTACAAACATTTCATACGTCTCAGTTGTGTCTTTCTGGGACAGAAATATGGTCTTGATTCAGAAAAGGAAATAAACAGAAATCTACAAAACCAAGTAACACTGAAAACTTTTAAGACCCAGCATGATGTAGTGGTTCAACTATTGGTCTAGAACCACTGAATCCCAGATTCAAATACAGATGTCCCATGCCAACCGCGAGGGTTCTATTCCTGGAAATCCTTGCAGGCGGTGAATTTGCAGTTGAAGAGACATAGCAAACGGGGTTAGGGGAATTGTGGTAGGAAAAGACAGAAAAAATAAGGTTTAAAACCCCCCAGAAAAACCACCCTGACCCCTGAAAATGATCCCCCAAACCCAGATTCACCAGGAGTGGGAGCTCCAGCATCACGATGGTGGTGGTGGGATGGTTTGTGAGCTGTTTGAACAGTTTGGGCTGCACCTTGGCAGCATGTGCGGCAGGGCTGGGAGCTGGATGAGCTTCAGCTATCGCTGGGGCTGAGCGTCTTTAGCCCAAGTTGCAGCAGCGACTCAGCTTTCTTGCCGGTAGCTGTGATGGGGCTGCTGCTGCTTTCTTGAACGATTCACCCATATGGTTTGGCGGTGCCTCTTTTCATCTCTACTTTTGTTTCTCCTCTGCTTTCAATTTTGCTCAGTTAAACTGTGCTCCTCCTCCCCCTTTAAAAACTCTTTAGTTCTAAACATCTTTAGAGGTGGTGGTTGTATTCTGTGTTGCTTAATTCTACTTTTCTTTTCCATTTTAAAAGTGCGCTAGAACTGTCCTCTTGGGATGGTTGAGGTGCTATTGACAGGGTAAATCTCCCATTATTAAATAATCATAAAAGGTCTGGCTGATCTTGAAGCTTCTCAGCATAGTTCTTCTTATGCTTCCCTTCATTAATTCCTTCTTTGAGTGGGAATTTTCCCTTCAAAACTGTTTAGTTGTAATTAACTGGGTGTTACTTAACTTTTACATTAATTTCATTTCTTAATTTATTTGTTACTAATTAATTGATACCTTACTTTATATTATAATTATATCATCATGATTGAGTATTGATTATCCATTCATTAGGTCATTGGTTTGTTGTTGTTTTAAAGTGATAGAGGTGAATATACTGAATTATTTTAATTGCTATTGGCTACATTCTGGTGGGGTTGTAGAATTGATAGACTGCATGTATACGTCTATATATGGGTATATTAGTATAATAAAAATTTAATACTTTCGACTGAAATAAAATAAATAAATTTTTTAAAAAGCAAGAAAACAAAGAAAAAGGTGAATGAGAGGTATTATATAGAACCTCTCTCAAAGTGATAGTTCATTATTTGATATTTTGCATTTTGAGTGGAATTTGCACTTCCTTCATAATAATTGGTAATTACGAGGCAATCAATTAATACTTGTATTATTGAATAATAAGTGGGTGATTGAGGATATGGCTCTTAATAAAGGCCTGGGTAAATCTAAAGGCAAAGTGAAGGCGCCTGCTTCTAAACTTCCGGTTCGGCGGCCTGCTCAGCCTCCAGCTTCCTCCTCTTCTGAGGATGAGGGGCAAGTAGTCATGGCTTGTATTCTGTCTTGTTTACTGACATTGGCTCAGCTGGATGTGCTGCCCTCTGCAGTATTAGAGGGTAGGTATAGGAGAGTTACTTATTTGGAGAAACTGTGCCCTTGTGGAAGTGGGAATATTGAGACGGTTGGTCAGGCTTCTGTATTGTTCTTTCTATCACGAGCTGCGTTCCAAATATATTGCTCCTCTCATTCTTAGATACGCTGACAATTCGGATGAATTTTATATAAATTTCTTTCTTTCTGATGAACACACTTATGTCTTGTACTCAGTAGCCAAATTCTGTACGGCTGCAATTAAAATTCGCTCATGGTGTGTCAGAAACGGTCAGTTTTAATCATCCTTCCTTTTTCTTTTAAATTTTGTTTTATCCTATATATTTGTTATCTCAGTCTTCTATGTAACTGATTTTTTATATGTATATGCATGTATGTGTTTATATTGTTATCTACCCTGAGGGTAGATTTATTTGATCTGGATTGTGTATTTGATCAAAGCGCAATAAAGTGAACTGAACTGTCTCGTTTAGACACCTTGGAGCCTAGTAAGAAGATTTCTGGTGGGGAGACTTCGAGTTCATGGGCTCCAAGGGTCTCTAGAACTGCTGATCAGGCTGATAAGCAGCTGCGACTTTTAGAGATCATTAAGGCCAGGTTTGATGCCTTGGAGCAGTGTTCCAGTGAGGATGTTGCAGTTATTGAAACCACCCCTCCGGTGGGGTCCTATCGCCCTAACACTCTTGATGTTCATATGTTCGGCGAGTATGACCTAAGTGGGGCTTATCCTCCCTGGGCTGGTCATTTATCTCGGGTTTGGGGGTTTATGCCGGTTTGGCCTTCTGGCCCTGGTTTCTCCCCAGCTGCCTGGATGGGCCCTACATCTGTGCCTGTTAGCAGTAGTGTGGAGACAGTTTAAAAAGTTACATCTAAACTAACACCATGGGAACATAAGTGGATGGGTATTGATAAACCATTGGAACTTAGATTGGGGTTGCAGGGTACTGAAGTTGGAGAGGGTGCTACTTATGAAATAATTGAGTTTTATCCCCATGGTGATGTGTCTCTACCTTTAGGGGATCATCTCTTACTTTCCACTAAGGAAAAAAATTGGAAAAATGAATATATGGACATTTTTTCCTTGTTGTATCAGGAAACTGAGCCTGCGAGGGTAAACATTGACTCTAGGGATAAGGAAAATTTTAAATTTAAATCTGTGGACCGTAATTGGTCAAATTGGTTAGTAGGGTATATGGTGTATATGGTGATAGTTTTGCAAAAGCAACCAGCTCGGGTGGCTTCCATGGTGAAATATTTGGACATAATCTATCACGTGTTCTCTGAGTCTAGCAGGCCTACTTGGGCTCATTATGATGAATCTTTTCGGCGTTGTTTGGCCTTAGACCCCTCCCCTCCCCTCCCTGGGATTGTCCCCAACCAATGCTTTGGTTGCAGATCATGACTCCTAACCTCCCAATTTCTGGGAAGTATTTGGACAGTGGCCACTTGGTGGCAAAATCTATGGTCACTTCTCCTAGGGGTCCTGCTCAGATCCCGGGTGGTTCTTTTCATCAGTTATGTTGGGAATTAGGGGTTCATGGAGTATGCTCCCATCCCCACTGTCAACACACGTTTTGTTTGCAGAGGTTCTCATTCTTTTAGAGTTTGCTCAAAGAGTAAGCATTGGCAGGCTCGTCGTAGGGATTCATTGGGAGCTAGACATCCTCCCCCTGGCTTTGAAAAAGATTTAATCCTGTGGAATTGGGCCCTGTTCCAGATCTTAGGGTGGCCCTTTATGGTCAACAGGTTTTCATCCTGCTGAATCTGGCACTCACTTAATTCCAATCAATGGCATCTTCTGCAATGTTGTGTCTTCTGATCTGGGTGCTCCGGCCTTGGCATTCAACAGCAGGTTTTCAGTATATTCACCCAATGGGGCGTTATTCAGTGGAATGATTGTTTTAACGGGTATTCTAATTTTTATTTTGTTTTGCAGGATTTCAGCCTTAGTCTTCTTTTCGTGCTCATCTAGGGATACGTTTCTGGGCCGCTCATCAAGCACGCCAATCCGGCATGTGCATTCAGTCCTCCTGATGGCACTGGAGTGGATTGGTGGGGGCACTGTGAAACAACATGCCCCTTCTCAATGGGTATATTGTCAAACTCGGATCTCCGTATGTTTTAGGGCTGGGATCTTGGCAGGAACTTGAATGTTTACAGCAGGCCCAGTGGAAGGTTGAGCAACAGATTGGTCGGGCTGTGGAGGTTGTGTGGCCATGTACTGTAGTTTCATTATCAACATTTTGGCCCGCGTGGGTATTTTCTTGTCAGGCACTGTGTTTGTTTATCTGCTCAGGGGAACAAAGGGTTATTCTGGGACCTGCAATGTGGCATTCCTGAAGTTTTGGATGGGTGTAAGCAGGGCTAAACTGACGTTTGCCCCACTTTTGTGGCAGAAGAGTGCAGGTTGGGGTAGGTTCTCATATTGGTGTTTTACTGGAGGACTGATTAAGGCAAGTAGGAAGCCGAGGAACAGTCCTTGTATGTTTTGCGGCTGTTGGGCTGGGATCTGCCACTACTCAGAGGCTGGCTGTGCCTACCACTCAGTGTTTTGTCGCCTGAGTTGGGTGGGCCAGGCTGGCCTCCCCTCAGCGGGGATAAACCTCATGGTTGTGGTGATGTCTGGACCTGGAGCTGGGCTGAATCAACACCCAGTCCTTCAACCTGTTCTGGGCAGTCCTCCATATGAGGCTGACCCACATGCAGGGTACCTACACTCTATTTAGTATGTTCCTCGTTGCAGGTTATTTGTAAATTCAATCAATAAAGTGGCCCTGGTTCTTCCAATTTATTCGTGTCCTGTCATTATTGGGGGCTGGGCGTGCAATACAGAAGTTTCCAATTCCACTGAAAAGGCTTCTGCCTCAGTCAGAAGCCAGGGTTTACATTTCCTTCTGATTGATTGAATACAAATTCCCTGGTCTTTATACAACCCTCTTATTTCTATCCCACGGTAGTCAACACATGCCATGCCAGAAAGGGCATTTAAAACTCATGCATTTAAGACTGTATGGAGTTACTGGGCATTTCAAGTAACATTGTGACAATACCTCAGAAAATAGAGATGCTGACTTACTAAATATGTTAACAGCCATGATGTATTCTGGGGTTTACAAACTGATACAAACAATGCTATTATACAGATTTAAAACATGTACATGTGCTTTTGGAGATTAATTCTGTCCTCAACTGCTTAAGATAGCAGAAAAAGGAAGAGGATATTCAACACGAGGGATAGGAAGTGAGATTCATTCACTGCAATTTGCTTCTAACGTATTCAAGGAGTAATGGTAATAGTATGTGTTGTAAACTGAAGAACTACTATAAAAGAACATTCTCCAGCTTCAAATCCACTGAAGAAAAGAACAGGATACCTGTAAAAGTTTCCAGCGCATATTGAGGTCATCTAGCTGTCGCGATACCTTTAAGGATGGATGAAGGTCAAGTGGAGAGAGTTGACTGGATAAATCATTGACTGCTTTAACTTTCAAGTTGATTGGTGCAATTTCTTCTCTAAAAGCCTAGGACAGTAAGCATACACCTATTCTTGACAAAGTATCTTAAAAGAGTAGAGTCATAGTCTGCACATAGCATATGCAAGTACCTTCATTCATTCACTCCTTGGGAAAGTTCCCACCACTGACCTCACCTTGATGGTCTCTGTGTTGCAGTGAATACCAGAAATGTGGTAATTTTCTAGTAATTTTTAACCCTAAGTGAATATATTGTTGAATGTTAAAAAACACAGCCACATAATACAAAATGCAACTTACCACAGACACAACCAGAGAGCACAAACAGGTTTTGAAGAAAATTAGATCAAGGTACTTTACACTTAAGGGTTCTTGGGCTAACAAGTGTAAATAATAAGTGTCAAAACTCACAGCATCTCATGACTGATTCAGGAACCTTCGTAACCTGTCTTAGTAACTGCACATTGTTTCAGTAAATAATGAAAATGAGGAAGAAGGCTGTTCATCAATCAAAAGTACTTGACGGTTGTACCCAAAGGAGTTGTTCCTCCAGAGCAAGGCAACCTTAGGGTACAATCCTTGTAAACAGCAGCATTTCCTGACTTCTCATCTGCTATCTCCCCCAAGACTTCCTGCTCAATAAATTTCAACATTCATTTTGTGCTGAGGGTTGCCAACAGGCAGTCAATATCTCAACATGTGCTCCTGTTCATCACATACTGAAAAGCGAATATGCTTATTTTAGCTTCTCTTATATAAATGTTATTGAGATATGACAAGTGACTTCTGAAACGTAAGAAGACAGAGGTGCAAAAGCTCTCTTTTAGACTTATATTAAAATGAGAAAAAGGCAAAAGTGGACATAGCTCTTAAACAAACAGTAGTGAACATACAGATAATGTCTGAACAAGTTCTGCAGGGATATAAATCAGGTTTAATCTTTATTTGAGACCAAGAGTAAAATAAGATGAGGGTATCTGCTGTATGGTTACAATACCTTGAACAGTTTGATTTATTATTTTGGGGAAATAAGCCTCTAAGTTTATCCAGTCCACTGCTAAAATGACCACTTACTTCTGAACAATCTTTTCCCCAGATACTCTGCCTTAAGTTTTTTCATTGTCTAGAATTCCTAGATGTGCAGCAGTTGGATACAGAATAACATGTTTAGAAGCAAGAGAAAGCCATTAACAGGAACAGAGTTGTGACTAGATAACCAGAAGGGCTCTCTGGTATTGAAAAATCAGCACACAAATATTGTTTTTCCTTCCATATAGAACCCAAAGAAAGTAACAATACAAAGACTCAAGCCATAAAAACAAAAACAAAAACCCACAACATGACAAATCCCTAGAGGCCGGTCTAAACAACAATGCTTTTACCCTCTTTCTAAACATCTGCAAGGTCAGACTTAGAAGGGCTACTTTGGAAGGAAGTACCATGCTCAGGAAACAGATCCTCTGTGTCCTGCATGGCTACTCCTAATTAGGATACCCTTTTAACATCTGCTCTGTTATGTTTCCTCCTTCTACCATACTGCTATGACAATAAAATAAAGTTCTATAAAACACAGATGAATTCTGGACAAGAACTAAGTTAATTCGTACATATTTTACTAACTTGGATCATTTATCTTGAACGTGGGGATGGCAGGGGGCAGGCACAAAGCTTTGAGTACAGCAAACATTTAACATAGATAGGATTTAAATTTCACATAGGCATTAATTCAACATGCATTTCATTCAACAGAAAATGTATGCTTACTGTTGCTTTATCAATGTGATCCTGCAATGAATCAATCAGTACATCGCCAACAGGTTTCCACCCATTTCGCACGTTTTCCGCCTCTCTCAAGTCAGCATCTAGGTCATCCATAGAACACTGCAGGTCCTTCAGTTTCTCTAGCGCTTTGTCCACTTGCTTCTGCCAGCTGTTGGCACAGGTATTCAGGCTTTCCCACTTCTCCTTCACTTCCACAGACTGCTTACGCATAGCTTTGGCAATCTTCTGAGCTTTTTCTTCAGGAGTCAACTCTGTAATGGAAAGCATTGAAATATCAGTAGTATTGCGCTTTTGAAATAACAGAATTCATACGGAATGGCAAAGATTCTTTACAATTTGCATCCCATTTTAAAAAATACACCATATATTAGGGATGTGCAAATCAATTCGGGTATAAATCAATTTGTACCCAAATCTAGCTGATTTGGGTGATTTGGAGACAACAAATCAACCAGGTGGTCCGTTGGCTAGATTTAGGTCCAGATTCTATTTGAATTGATTCAAGATTCGGATTCCTCCTATTAATTTCCCCAGATTCCTAGCTTTCATTTTTTTAAAAAGCTAAGCTCTAGCCCATGTAGAAGTGGAGCAATGGAGCAAAATGTGTGTTCACTATTTTTCAAGTGCTTGGATTCTTTGGTGTATAATAACTTTTCCTCAATGAACCCCCCTCCCACCCGTAAGACAGTTAAGAGTTTCCAAAGTACTTTGGTTGTTCCAAAGAAGATTGCAAGCTCTCTTAGAGAAACTTCAGACATTAAAAACAAGTGCTGTGGCACTAAGTGCAGTTGGCTAGCTGCAAGTTCTTCAAATAACAGAAAATCTTGTGCAGGAACGTTTGCAAGCTATGTGATAAGTTCAAGTTCTCTACCAAAGATCCTGATCAGACGTGATTTGCATGTCTGAGCATTTGCAACAAGCATTTGCAACAAGACTGAATGTTGATTTTGTTGTACGTGCAAAACGTTTTTGCTTTTTGCAGTACTTGTTCATCATATCTGAGCATTCCCCTTTACAAGCATAGCCACTTGAACCCTTGAACCAGTTCAGTCGAGCAGACCAGACCGGTTGGTTTGACCGAGCCAGTTTATGGACCAGCAGTTCAGTTCGAATTCGGTCTGAATTCAAACCAAACCACAAAGCTAAGTTTGTGCACACCCCTAATAGATGTAAAAATAAATACATTTCTAGGGTGATAGATAAACTTTATTATACTCTTTGACCAGTACAGAAACATGAAGAGTGCTGCGCACACACACAAAAGAGCAATAAACACATTCAATAATCAGACCACAAGCAGAAACAGCATAAAATCAAATTCATAAATCTTAAAGGCAGAAAGAATAAAAGGGACAGAATGGGTACAGGTAAGTCTCCCTGGCATCAGCATTCCAAAGGTAGGATTCCACAGCTGGCATCCAAAAATGACAATGCATGAGCAGGTGATCCTTCAGGCACGCAGATCCCAAGCTGTGATGTCTTTTGAAGGTGAGCATTAGCACTTTGAACTGTGCTTAAAAACAGCCTTGGAGCCAGTGAAGCTGCTTAAATACAGTAATGCCAATGCCCACTGCCACACCAGCGCGGTGAGGCAGGGGCAGGGTTGTGCCCCGTCACATGAGACAGGCACAGGCGCCATCTTGCCTCCCTCTCCATGTGACAGGGGTCAACCAATGGGGAGCGGAGGTTGACCAATTGGGTCCCGGCAGCCTTCATTCTGGGCAGTTGCTCTGCAGCTCGGCACCCTCCCACCCGCCCTGTATTCAGTGAGGGATAGCTGGTCGCCTGCGAGGGCCAAGTAGGAATTTTTTGGGTTGCACCAGATTGGCACTAGGTGCGGCCTTTTTTTAACCTACTTCTTACTGAGTCCTTTGCGTTTGGGTCATAGGTAGGCACTGAAGATAACCGGTCACTTGGCAGGAGAGTGCAGATGTTGGGTAGGTAGATTGATTAACGGTGTTCAGCTGGAGGGCCATTTGGGGTGTGTGGGGCCAAGGAACAGCCCTTCAGGGTTTTTGCAGCCCAGAGGATTGGGAATGGCCCCTGCTTGGGGAATGATGCAGTTTATCAACTCAGAGTTTTGGCGGCTTGAGTTGGGGGTGGGCCGGATTGCCCGCCCCCCCCCCAGCAAGGGAATGCCTCACGGTGAGAGGAGATCAGGACCTGGTGCATGACTGAATCAGTACTCAGCCCTTTGCATTGGTGTGGGATGGCCCTCCCTAGGAGGTGGTTGCACATGGTAGGATTACTCACACTCTGGTTTGTAAAGTGGCCCTATTTTATTCCAGCTAAACATGTCCTGTCTTCATTGGGGCTGGGGGTGCAAACAATGTCTAGACAGACTGAATTTTAGCCTAACTACAGTCTTCAACGGCTGTCCCTTTAAAGTACATCACATTAGTCTAATCTGGTGGTTAGCAGATTATAGATAACTATGGGCAGGCTCTCTCTCTTGCTCTCTCTGCCCCCACCCTCCTCATGGCCACAGTTGGTGCACCAGTCCAACCAGTGATGGAAGATAATCTATATCACAGAGAACAGTGAGGCCTCCAGTGACAATGCTTGATCCATGAGCCCTCAAAAACTGCAAACTGATCCTTTAGGACTATTGCAAGCCAACCTAGAATTGGTCAAACACCACTTCCCTGGACAGAGAACCACCTACCAATGGTATCTCTATTTCTGTCTGGACTGAGCTGCAGTGTATTAGCTCTCATCAAGTCCATTATTGATAGTCACTGCTTTATCACTTCCACTGTCTTAACTGAATCAGATATGAACAGAGTTGGGTATTATCAGCATAGATGGATAAACTTTATTACAGTCTTTGAACAGTACAGAAACATGAAGAAAGGAACATAATGTGACACCTGTTATAATAGCAATATAGTTTTTATGGATATACGACATAGTAAATTATTCCACTACATTAATCATTAGGTGTTGTCATATATTCATTGATATTAGACAAAGCTTTGCCACTGGCTTGATGATCTGACAAAAGAAATGAGATATATATTTCATCTTCTCTGCCTGGTATATGTTCTTAATCAAAAGGTAAAATTAGCATCTCTCGCAAGTCCCTAGAAAAGTTACAATATAATAAAACATGTCCCACATTCTCTATGGCCTGTTCATCACATGGACAGTAGCATTCAGAATAAGGAACGTTATCATATCTACCATATAGAACCATATAGATTTATCAGCATAAATCCCCAGGAGATCTCACTGAATATTTTCACAAAGATGTTGAAAATCATCTGAGACACAGCACCATAAATGTCATGGGGCCAAGTAGTAATATCTCAAAATCCTCTTCCATAATTTGCCTATGTGGTAAGAACAGAACCACCAAACCATGGTGCCCCCAATTTTGGACAGTCTATCCAGAAGGATAAAATGGCTGATGATACTGGATTACCTAAGAGAGCTCCTTGCCCCATATGTCCTGACACTGACTTTAAAATCTTCTTCGGAGGCCTGCTCCGAGTGCCCCTGCCAGACGACGTGAGGTCGGTGGCTACTAGGGAGAGGGCCTTTTCGGTGGTCCCACCCTGTTTATGGAACAGTCTCCTCAGTGAGGTTCATTATCACTTTGTTCTTTTAGATGCCAAGTGAAGATAATTCAGTTTACTCTGGCTTTTTAAATTTGATTCATTCATTCATTCATGTGTTGTGATTTTATGTGTTTTATGTATTTTTATTGGATGCTTAATGTTGTGAGCTGCCCAATTGGTTATGAGGTAGATAACAAATAAAGGTTTTTTTTTAGCATTTCTTGTTAACACAGTCAGACAGGTGTTATTGACTGGTTTGTTTTATCCAGACATCGAGTCCTTCCCAAGGACCTGGGATGCCAGAATTTTATTATCAATGTTATGCTGTTATTATAGATATCGTCGCAGAATATAGGCTGTTCCCAGTAAAGTTGCTTTTTGTAATTGGCTGATGGTGATTTCTGTGGCCCCTGTGGTGTTGAGGTGCTCTTCAAGTCATTTTGGAGTTGCACCTAGGGGGCCAATTACCACTGGGATTATTTTGGTCTTTTTCTGCCACAGCCTTTCAATTTCAATTTGTAGATCTTTGTATTTGGTGATTTTTTTTCTATTTCTTTTTCTTCTATTCTGCTATCCCCTGGTATTGCTATGTCGATTATTTTGACTTGTTTTTCTTTCTTCTCAACTACAGTTATATCTGGTGTATTGTGTGGCAGATGTTTGTCTGTTTGTAGTCGGAAGTCCCATAATATTTTTACATCTTCATTTTCTTCAACTTTTTCAATTTTATGGTCCCACCAATTTTTGGCTACAGGTAGCTTGTATTTTTTGCAGTTTATTATTATCTTGTTTACACAGTCAGACAGGTGTTATTGACTGGTTTGTTTTATCCAGACATCGAGTCCTTCCCAAGGATCTGGGATGCCAGAATTTTATTGTTAATTGTTATAGATATCGTCGCAGAATATAGGCTGTTCCCACTAAAGCTGCTTTTTGTAACTGGCTGATGGTGATTTCTGTGACCCCTATGGTGCTGAGGTGCTCTTCAAGGTCTTTTGGAATTATTATTATTATTTCTTGTTTACACAGTCAGACAGGTGTTATTGACTGGTTTGTTTTATCCAGACATGGAGTGTGAGAAGTGCACGTGAATTCCCATCCTTTTCCTGGCATGGTGACCAAGGCAGCTTCTGTGTCAAGCCTGAAGCCAATTTCAAATAGATCTAGCTAAGAAATCATTTTCCTAGAAAGTCTGGAGTTTCACAGGAGAGGAGAGCTCACTGTGTGGTAGCAAGCATGACTTGTCCTCTTAGCTAAGCAGGATCTGCCCTGGTTGCATATGAATGGGAGACTTGATATGTGAGCACTGTAAGATATTCCCCTCAGGGGATGGATCCTCTCTGGGAAGAGCATCTAGGTTCCAAGTTCCATCCCTGGCTTCTCCAAGATAGGGCTGAGAGGGATTCCTGCCTGCAACTTTGGAGAAGCTGCTGCCAGTGGGTGTAGATAATACTGAGCTAGACAGACCTATGGTCTGACTCAGTATATGGCAGCTTCCTATGTGCAGCAATCATCTGTTACTCACCTTGCCCAAGGTACTCACCTTGCCTGGAAGGGACTAATGGTTACTGCTATCCCTCCAGTTTCAAGGAGGGCATATTCAGAAGTGGTTTCACAACCACCTCCTTAAGAGCTGCCATGACCACTCCTTTTCATAAAGAAGAATTGGCCAACTCCAGGCTGGTAAATCCATTCCCTGCTAGATGTAATTAGCCAAGAAAGAAATAGTCCAGCAAGCATGTGGTAGGCTGCACGTTCATGTACTTAGCCCATGTCCTCAGGCCACGATAACTGAAATCAATCAACGATAACAGGACTAGATGGTGTACTGGACAGGATGACTGCTGTAATAGTGGCAGCAAGTCAAAGTGAATGCAAGTGATTTTATTCTGTTAAGTGCTTAGCAAACAAACCGCAGTGCATGCCTATGAAGGTTCTTTCACAAGTAGTAGCACAGCACTAGAGTAGTACAATAATTAAGAGAAACATTACTTTAGATTATTTTAAAAATCATTTGAAGAAGAGTTTTAATTCACTGTTGCTACATAATGGTGACTACTTTTAGGAAGAAAAATATAGGCTGCATTCATGTTTTGAGTGTCTTCATTTTCATTTTAGAAATGAGTCCTGGGGTTCTTGTAAATTGGATTTTAAAAAGACATTTACTACAGAACTGAAGCTAGAAACATGTATTTTTACGAGCTATAAAGATGCCTGCAATCTATCCACTTATGTTATGAATATACCTTACACATAAATGTGCTTGGAATACTGATGTTCCAACACATTTAATGAGTAACCTATTAATACTGGAAAAGTAAGTTGCCCAGAGTAAGAGTGCTAACCAACTATGAAATTCATAAGTAGTTACAGGTTTATTTGGCAATATTTTCCATCTTTCTTTCATAAAACAAGCTGGCATGGTTACACAACTTCTGTGTAGTATGCATAAAAAACAATGTACACTGCTGGTTGCCATTTTGCTATCTATGTGGCATGAAGTGTGTGTGTGTGTGTGTGTGTGTGTGTGTGTGTGTGTGTGTGTGTGTGTGTGTTTTTAATGGGACTTATTACATTATCTCCACTTCAGCAGCTGCTCAAAAAGTATGAAAAGCTCCCTGTTCAATCTATCTATTTGCCACAGAATGAAAACATCCTGTCAAAATATGAGGGGTGGGGTGTAGAGCGCCCATCTGTCCAACTGTTCTAGTTTCAACAATGTCATTTAACACAAGGTGAATGCAGTTGCAAAAGGTTTATTAATCCTCTGGCCAAGATGAATTACTCTGGAGTTTTCTCAAATCTATTTTAGGAAAAGTATTTTTAGTGCTACTGGTAAGCAAGAGAGAGATCAGACAACCAATATGTAGGATTGCAATTTGAAGGCCATACTTAACAAGGTGATGGCAGTTAACCTGTCCATGCCAATCTCCTTGGATAACCAGGATCTATAGTAAGTGGAGGTTTTGCTAGGGTTAACTGGTGTCATCTTTGCTTAGGCTGTATTGGTTCACATGACTTTATAATCATACCCTCCCATAAAATTGTGGAATTTTAATCTCAGTACCTTTTAACTATCTTTTATTGTTTGCCTCTGCAAGTAACACCACTTTTTAATGCTACAGTTACCATTTGAAAGTCTTCCAGAATCCTGCTTAAACACCAAAGTATTCTACAGTTTGATATAGCAATATCAAATAGAAAAGATATTCTGTTGACTCTTTCAGTAACAAATAGTGCAAAGCAGAGGCGTATCTAGGGAAAATAGGGCCCAGGGCAAGCACTGAAATTGCGCCCCCTGTCCAAACATCTGACACCCATCTTTCAGATAACTTTACCTTAATGTCAGCTGAAAAATACAAGGCAAGCTTGTTAATCTTTTAATATTTCAAAAACTATTTAGCAGTGGATGTAGCCAGACCAAGAAAATGCTGGAAAACTACAAATTTCGGTATGCTGGGGCTCATGAAATACCCAAATATTATGCGGAGGTGTACTTGGAAAAACTAAATAGAAGTGCCTGTCTAATTCTCTGCTATGCATTGTAGCATCATGAATACATACGTTTTAAAAATAAATGGAGAATTTGACTTTTCCCAGATACTCTGAAAATAATTAAACGATATGCAGAGTAAACGGTGTCACTGCTTGGAATATATTCTAGTATTTCAGAAAGACAGTTAAAATGAGAGAAAGAGCAAGAAACTCCCAGTGGGCCTTAATACTAAGGATTTCACACTGATTCAAAGACAAACTCACCATTAATAGCCATATTATTAAGACATCACATTTAACTCACTTATCACAAGAAGCAGAGTAAGAGCAAATGGATACAATCTTAGCTCATAAACTTCAGCTCAGTATTCACAAGCCCTGATTCTCTGTTCATAGTGCCAATCTGAATATGTGTACAGTGACTTATATTAATTTTTTTAAAAAAATTACCTGTAGCCCCTTCGGGGGACTTCCAAAAGGCTGTGGGGGGGTCTGCAAAGTTTCTCCCTCCTCCCACTGGCCTCTAGGGCCTCACAGGCACCATTTGAGCATGTGCAGTGGTCATTTTAAAAAATATTTTTTTAAATGGCTGCTGAAAACAAAATGGCCGCTGTGCATGCTCAAATGGCCTCTGTGAGGCGTAGCATGCCCTAGGGCCTCACAGAGGCTATTTGAGCATTCCCAGTGGCCATTTTGTTTATGGTGGCCTTTTTTTTAAAAAAAAATCAATTTTAAGAAATTGCGCCCCCCTTCAAGTGGCGCCCTGGGCACTTGCCCTGCCTGCCTCACCCTAGATATGTCCCTGGTGCAAAGTATTAATAGTGGAGTGGATAAATGGTAAAAAATAACCTGAAGCATGCACTTTGGGCTACAAAGCATGTGATTTGTCAGAAATGTTGTCAGATATGTGTGGTTTTAGAAAATATAGGTGGGCACTCCCAAAATCCAATATAGTGGCTAAAAACCCAAAATTAACTATGGTGTTGCAATATTACATGTTTAAGGTCACCAGATTCATTCAAATAGGGATAGAGGCCTGAGATTTGGCAGACACATCAGATATGTGTTCTTTTAGAAAGTAATGGTTTGCATGCCACAAAAAATCCAATGTGGTGGCCAAAAATGCAATATGGTAGCTAAACAAATATGGTCTCACATTATTAAATGTTAAAAATAATTGGATTCATAGTGATACAGATCTGAGATTTAGCAGAAATATTGTGAGATGCTTATGGTTTTATAAAGTAATTTCAAGCACTCAAAAATCTGATGTGGTGGCTAAACATTGTAGCTAAAAATAAAATAAATATGGTGTCATAATAATAAATGTTGAAAATCTTTAGAATTGTCCAAACTGTTATATAGAATTGAAAAAATATAATTCAAATGGTATGGAATACATTTCATTTGATGGAAAGGGGCAGCAGAATTTGCAAAAGAACAAGTTTCTGAAGAAATTAAGCTAATATATCTTAACCATCATTAACAATGCTTATGCTTCCATTAGGGGTGTGTGAATCGATTTGAGTACAAAACAATTTGTACCTGAATCTAGCTGTTTCAAGCAACTGAAAGGCCCGGGCAGCAACCAGGCCTTCTCGGTTGCTGCCCCGAGATTGTGGAATGCACTCCTCACTAAGAGATGATCCTCCCCATCTCTGGCAATTTTTAAAAAACATCTTAACACCCATCTTTTTAACCAAGCTTTCTAAGCCTTTTAAAATTTGTTGGTTTTAATTTTGTGATTGATTTTAAATTGTTGAATTGTTTTAACTTTTTATAGAAACTGAGACTGAATCTGGCTAAGATGGAGGTACTCATTGTGCGGGGTCGGAACTCAAGAGATGATCTCCATGTTCTGGATGGGGTCACACTTCCCCAGAAGGAACAGGTATGCAGTCTAGGGGTGCTTCTGGATCCGGGCCTCTCCCTGGTGTCCCAGGTAGAGGCGGTGGTCAGAAGTGCCTTCTATCAGCTTCGGCTATACGCCAGCAGTGTCTGTTTCTTGAGGTGAATTACTCAAAACAGTGGTACATCTGCTGGTAACCTCCAGACTGGATTACTGTAATGTGCTCTATGTGGGGCTGCCCTTGTACATAGTCCAGAAACTACAGCTGGTCCAGAATGCAGCAGCCAGGCTAGTCTCTGGGTCATCTCGGAGAGACCATATAACTCCTGTATTGAAGGAGCTGCACTGGCTGCTGATATGTTTCCAGGCAAAATACAAGGGCTGGTTATAACCTATAGAGCCCTAAACAGTTTGGGCCCTGGGTATTTAAGAGAATGCCTTCTTCTGCATGAACCCCACCGCCCACTGAGATCTGCTGGAGAGGTCCGTCTGCAGCTGCCACGGCTCGTCTTGTGGCCACTCAGGGACGGGCTTTCTCCGCTGCTGCCCCGAGGCTTTGGAATGCGCTCCCTAGTGAAATAAGAGCCTCCCCATCTCTGACAGCTTTTAAAAAGTCTTTAATAACACATCTCTTCACCCTGGCTTTTAATTAATGTTGTTTTAATGGTTTTAATGCTGTTTTAAAATAGTATTTTAAAATTTTTAAATTGTTGTAATGTGTGTGTGTGTCCCTCCCTCCCATTTTTGTCTTAACAAATGTTTTACTTTGTTTTTATTCTGTTGCAAACCGCCCAGAGACGTAAGTTTTGGGCGGTATAAAAATGTTTTAATAAATAAATAAATATGTGTGTGTTTTAATTGTTTTATGTTAACCGCCCAGAGAAAAACGTTTGGGCGGTATATAAATGTGATGAATAAATAAATAAATAAATAAATTTGTAGGCAGAAAAAATTGCCCTTGTGCTCAATTGCCCGGATACGGGTCCAAAACAAATCACCCAGATTCAGACCCGAAAAAATTCGGAGATTCAGACCGCCATTTTGTGGTGATCTCTCTTGCTCTCCATTTTGTTTCCTTGCAAAATAAAAAATTGAAAATCCCCCCCCCTCCCCCAAGCTTCAGATTGGTGACTTACAAGTGTGAATGACTGGCTGGTGAATTCCCCTTGGTTCCAGACTGGCTTGTTTCCATTTAAATCTTGTGTTGCCAGGCGTAACTGGGCCAGCATTGGCTAGGTGGAAAGGACAAGGGGGGAGGCAGATGGAAGGGTTTTTAAATGGGTGGTGGACTGGTGCCACCATGACCCAGCAGAGGCACCCATCCATCAGAGGCTGTGGTGTGGTGGGGCAGGCAGGCAGGTTTGTTTCTTTTGGTTTGGTTTTTTTGCTGGGAAGTACTTGCATGCTGATATGAATTGATCCCATTGATTAATTAATGTTGATATGAATTATGAATATGATATATGATGATTTGATTTCTTTGATGAATTTGTAATATGGCTTTGCACTTGTTTCTTTAATGTTTGTATACAACTGTGCTTTGCTGTTTTTCCCCATGAGAGGGCTGTGCGCGTGCGCGTACACACACACACACACACACACACACAGAGCTGTGGCCAAGGATGACCTGTATTTTTGTAAGCTCATGGATGGGCACAGGTTCTCTGTGTTTGACATCTTTGAAATGAAGATTGGGTCATATTATGACTTGTGTTCAAGAAGCATCATCATTTTATTTAAACTAGATTGTTTGCATTACAATAGGTTCTGTTGTTGCCACAGGCGCCGTTCCATTGCAGAATCTTTTTTGAAATGTGTGCTGTTGTTGTTGCATCACTCTCTTATACTTGTGTGGATGGGAGGGGGAGCGAATAACCTTGCTGTGCCACTGCCAGCCCTGTTTTTTCATCCAGGGATCTGAACAACCTGCCTAAAGCCAGGTGCCAAAGTAGCACACACAGGTCTCAGCTTTGCATATGTGCAGTGGTGGTGTTATGTTCTTTTTGATGAAATGCTTGGGTGAGGGAGGGCATTTGATGTTGGTCCTAGTAGTCTGTGCTATCACGCTTGCTTGCTGGCTGCTGCTGCTGTTATCCTGTGTTTGCGGGGGCGGGGGGCAGTACATTTCATTGTTTTGTACTGTTGTGTAGATCAATTGCATTTCTGTTGGAGGGGGACACAGTGGATGTGGGGTATGATCTTTGGAAACCTTTTTTGAAAAATGGTATATAAATATTTTTTGTTGTTGATGATGATGTACACTGCACCACTCATAGGGAATAAAGGGGATATGAGTGCCCATTTCTGCCTGTGGGGGCCTCCTAGGAGTGCCACAGTGGGTTGGGTGGTAGTGCCCAATAGGCAGTGGCTACCACCCAAATTCCAAAGAAATTGGCCAAAGGGTTGATTCTTTTCAAATTTTTGAAGTGTGCATGTTATTTCCCCCCATAACTTGGCATGGTGGCACCAGAATGGCCCAAAGCGGGTTGCGGTGTAGTGCACATGGGGTACTACACCGCAAGTAGTTCCCCACAAACCACAAGCCTATGGAGTACTGGGTTCTGCTCTTATTTTAAATTTTTGAGGTGTTCTGAATAGATTCTTTGGTGCAAAATGAATGATGAATGAGGATGACCAAAGAATCCACTCAGAATCATTTTGCACCAAAGTATGCACCAGTACACCTCAAGCAGTTGAGACCATTTTTGAAACATGCACATTTTCCTTTGCAGTCAGTTCTGCAGGGACATTACCCAAGTACCTCATAGCATTCCACAATAGGTGGAAGTGTTGTCAAAGGATTTTCCATGTTCCGCCCTCTTTTTTCCATCCATACTATGTTTGGTTGGCATGTAGTTGTTTGGCCCCATACTATTCTGGCCTGGGATGCAGCCTACTTTGAGTGTAGTATGAGTGTATCCAGGGTTGACAGAATATCAAAATAGGTTTTCTGTTTCCTTGCGAAAAGTTCCCATCTTGCACCATTCATTTGCATGGTTGTACTACCTCTGTCATACAGGATTACCACAAACCTCTCCAAGATCTAGAGATCTGGTATTTGATCACTACCGGGCACTGACTCAGTTTTGTAAAAACACTTGACACATCATCAAACACTCTCCATGCAGACTTCTTGCCTTTGTAACAAAAGGGTGCTATGGTGTCATACCCAGTGAATGTGTGGAATGGTAGTCCCCTAATTTTTTCAGACCCTAATGTGTCAGTGACTTCATGGACAGGAATTCATCGGAGCTTTGTGCCTTTCTCAAAAGAAACCCACATGGTTTCAAGGCCAAGATCCTTAAGTGATGGAAAGCTTTGATTAAACGTTCCTTGCAGCCAATGTTACTGCATTTTGGGGATGCACAAATATGCAGATATCTTGGTTGCTTATGACATTTTCTCCTTTAGTTACAATAATTGTTCCTTCTGCACAAAGTGCTGCTACCTTATCTGCTAAGAAGTGGAAAAGTTCACTCTTGCTGTTAGAATCTCTTAAAAAGCTTTTCCAATCATTTGGTTCTGTGTTGCTTCCTGCTACCCTTCTCCTCAGACCTTTTCCTTGGGCACATGTGGTCTCCAATTTCAGACTGTCCTGCAAGTACACATCCGATACAATATCACATTTCTTGTACTTCATAGAATATGTCAGCTTTACAGAGAAATACATCCTTTGCATAATTATCAAAGGTTATTCCTATTATCTGAGGTAGCAGGCTATTTACCAGTGCTGACCCATCTACTATGATATTATCTGCTGGTGGTTCCTTCTGCAGCACTGTTATATCTATCAGCTTCAAGAATTTCAATCAGTTGAGACTTCTCACAGGTATGAATTTTCCCATTGTCACTGAATGAGGCCAGAGAGAACTAATTTTCATACTTAAAAAATTCTTGCAAATTCAATTGTCTGTTCTGACAAGAGATAACGGAGTTGTGAGAAAGCTTGTGATCCTCCTTTATTGTAGTAAAACAACCTGCTTCCTTAAGAAACCCAGCTTGTTAGGTAATTCAAGAGAGTTTCACCTTCACTGTTTAGTCCCACCATGAATCACTTTAACTGCTCTCTATCCTTGTTGTAGTGTGTAAAAATTATGTCAGCAAAACTCTTATCTGCAATATCTTAGGAATGGAGAACAAGTAGGTCTGTTGATTCTTCTGTGAAGGACTGCCCCATTTCCAGAATCACATTAGTGAGTTTGCACACTCTACCAAATAATGTTTGTTGAGCTTGCCCACACTGTTCAGGGTGACTTCCGCTGCTGCTTAGCTCTTTGATACCAAAGGTGAGTGAACGAGGCAGGAGTAATAACATAACTTGCCCCCAAAATTACTTTCTGCTAACTCCAACTCCACACAGTCCAGAAATTTATGAATGCAATCTCCATTCTATGCACATCAGAAATCATTTTAGAAAGACAATGTCCAGGACAGTTGTAACGGAGAGGTTTTCCTATCTGTGCTCCTGGCAGAGATGAAGTCAAATCTGAGTCATCTAATTCTAAATTTGAAGTGTACTTTTTGAGGAAAATAGTTCCAGAGCATAGACAGAGTACAAACCAAGAAGTTAGAAAAAAGAATTTAAAAACCTGTTACGAGGGCTGATTGAAGTACTTGGAATATAGTTGTCCTAGTGCATTCAAATGTGCAAAACAGAAGGAAAATGTGTATTTTCTTAATATGGCCATGTTAATATAGCATATAACATATAATATATGTTAATATATTTATTTTCAGGCAGCATGCTTCATTTTTGGGGTGCCAAGCATTACTTTCTAAAAGCATACATATCTGACAACATGTCTACCAAATCTCAGGCCTTTATCTATAACTGGATTGATTCTGGTGAGCTTAAACATTTATTATTGCAATGCCATACTGCATTCCTAGCTGTCATATTGTATGTTTGGGGTTCCCACCTTTAGTTTCTAAAATCACACATATCTGACAACATGTCTGCCAAATCTCAAGCCTTTATGGCTTGAGATTTGTGTGGATGGCTTTAAAAGGGGCTTAGACAAATTCATGGAGGCCAGGTCTACCAATGGTTTGAACGATTCTGGTGAGCTTCAACATGTAATATTGCAATGCCATATTGAATTTTGGATTTTTAGCAACCAAATTGGATTTTGGAAGTACCCATCTATATTTTCAAAAACCACACATACCTGACAACATTTCTGCCAAATCACATGCTTTTTAGGCCAAAGTGCACAATACCATTCACTAGCTGCCCCACTATAATAGCAAGATTCAACGCTGTTAACTATTTGTTTAAGGGTGTGCAATACTTTGGGCCACTTTTTTACTTTGAAAAATGTCCTCCAAAGTAAATGCATTTTATTCACATATATCCTACTTTTCCAGTTTCAAAAAAAGCACTCAGATCTCCTGGAAGATTGTTAGGGAAGAAATCAGATTCTACAGCCTAGGTACAGCTATAGAAATGGTTGTTTCTTATATTCCCAACCATCACATGTCTGATGTTGGTGGGATATGCAGGATGGCATCCCTAGAGTATCTTAACAAGTAGGATAGCTCATTAACCACCTTAACTGGTTATTGTGGTGGGAGAGGGAGCAACTTTTGCTCAGTCATAATTAAGTTATTTTCATGCTGCCTTTCTTATGTTATGTTATGTTATATCATATGTACATGAAAAGAAACAGCATATATGTAGTGTCCTGACCCACTCTCCCCTTTTTTAAACTTAGTATAGCAAATATTTAAGTGTTGCCTATTGGGTGCAAATCACATGCCTATGAAAACTTATATCCAGCTTAATGGGGTGCTATTAAGCTAATTATCAGGTGTCTTAAACTTGTGTATCTTTTTCATTGCCCCAATAAACCTTGTGTTTAGAATTTCTAAAGCAGCTTTAGGAGACAGCATGTGTAACAGCAAAACCTGCCTCTTGGCGGCTGCCTGCCACCTCCATTCTTTAGACCTGCAATATATGCAGCTATGCCAGATGTTGCCTAACATAAATAAAGTGCACACATGTAAATCAGTTGTAACAAATGTTTCTTTTATGATTCAACAATGATTTATGGCATTTTTTGCATTTGTAATTAAAGGGCAGAACAGATGGTGAATGCTTAATTTAGAACAACATATTCATCAAAATAACCTTTGCTACCACATAATTGCTTATTATTACCGGGGAGATATCACCAATATTGACTAGCTTTGTTCTAAAAATATCCAGGTTCTCAAAATGGGACTAGGGATGGAAGAATGGCTATATCACTACATCTTGCTGGTCCCTTCTCCCTGATTCAGAGTTGCATGGTAGAGTTGACATCAGTTTTTCCTGCGAGCTGAGATCCACTACTGGCTACACTGCATGGTCCACTTTCGCCAGAGATCCTCTTTTATCAGAGACTCCCTCAGTATGTTTATTACTGGGAGTGTGACAGTCACACACAAACAGAGCAATGAAAGAGGCTGAAGAAAAACAGAGCAATGAAAGAGGCTGAAGGAAGCAAGAGAGGAAACTCCCAGCCACATAAGAGATCTGAAGTCATAAGAACATAGGAAGCTGCCATATACCAAGACAGACCATTGGTCCTACCTCAGTATTGTCTACACTGACTGCAGTGCCTTCTTCAGGTTTTCAGGCAGGAATTTTTCTTAGCCTTACCTGGAGATTCCAGGGATTGAACCTGGGACCTTCTGAATGCAAAGCAAATGCTCTACCACCACTGTGGTATTGAAAACCCTTATGAAGTAAAGGAGGAGGATAAGAGGGATAACTATCACCACAGGGTACTACCATGTCAAAGAGAGAGAAAAGAGAACTCATGGATTGGGTGCAGACAAAGAAAGAGAAGACAGCATAGACGGAAGAGAGAGCAAATGCCCTTTGGAATAGAAAGTAAGAGGTTTTAGTTAGAACTTGATACAATTTATATTTTGAAAGACAGGTAGTCTTGTTTGGTATTCCTGGAATCACAATCTTAACAATGTTTCTGTATATTATTATGATTTCCTCTACTGTAGAAACCATAATGAATATTTAAGATGGGAGGTATTCCATTAGCTTCAGTGTAAACCTTACTGGTTAAAGCTTTCAATGCATACTTTGGACACATTATGCAAAGACCCAGCACCCTTGAAAATTCCATAATGCTGGGAAAAGTTGAAGGAAAGAGAAGAAGAGGACGACCAGCAGCAAGGTGGATGGACTCGATTATGACAGCAATGAATGCACCACTGGGAGACCTTAAAGACCAAGCTGAAGACACATCATCCTGGAGAGAATCTATCTATGTGGTCATTAAGAGTCGACACTGACTTGATAGCAATTAATCAATCAATCAAACCTCACTGCCAGACAGAGTTACATTATAGCCCAAAGACCTATATAATAATGTTCAGATGAGCAGAAGCAAAAACCCCCAAAGGATTAGATGGCCAGTAACTAAAGAGAATGAAATCCTATCTGCACTCTACAATTAAGCTATGAATAATTACATGATATGACTTCGCACAATTTTATTTTATTTTTAGTTTCATTTATACAGTTGTTTCTGGAAAACCTATTGAAGTCAGGACAAAACTTGAAAAATTATAGTCCTAATGAGAAATATATCCGAGAATTTATTGAAACACATGCACACTCGATGGAAACTGAAGCTAGAATTATGCATATATATTATTTTGTGGTACAATAAACCAATTTAGTGTTGAAACATACAGATATAACACACAAATTTCAGACAAACTGGAAGTGAACAAAATGCTTTGGACAGTACTATCACCCTCACAAAAAGACCTTTCCACATATCCTTGCCACACCTCAAACTTTATAGCATAGCTTAGTACCCACCAAGCCAGTGAGAGCTGAACAAAAAGAAGTCCTTTAGTTCACCATGTATGGCATCTGCAGAGAGTAAGGGATCAAAATAACATTTTTGCTCCTGCTGCTTCCTTCCTGGTCTCAGCATGGTCTTTCCCTTAGAGGGATAGGATATTTTTAAATTTTTGCTTCAAAAACAACTTGAATTTTCAGACCCCTTTCATACAAGAAAAAAGGAAGGTCATCTAGTTCCCAGGATAAGAATGGGGAGTATACACTTACATGCAATCTAAGATCGGTGTACAGTTTGAAGCTTCATGATCATAGTTTGTATGATTTAATTTTTGATAAATAATTTTAAATAGAAAGAAGCCAAGTGTTAATTAGCTTCTAAAACCCAGATATTTACCACAACACCATTCACCACCTCAGTATACTCAAATATCTGTATGAATGCTACAGATTATCTTCCTAAAATGTCATTGTCCAAACAATTTTGAGACGAAAGTTATATTATACTTGCAATATCTCATCAACGCTACCTAATGTAGCACAGCACCCATGTGGCTATTCAAAACAGTTGGGGCAAGATCCAGTAAACAGAGTGTGGCCACAACTAGCCTGGGAAAAAGTTCATTTGTTTTAATCAGCAGGTAGTAAAAATGCAGAATGCAAAGCCAAAGTAGGAAGAGGAAACAAGGAAAACTGATGCTCCATTCAGGACACAAAATTCAATTAAAACTTGGATTATGTAATTTCCTACAACACATATTGTTCCCAATTAATTAAAAGCATGCTAGGAAAAGCCAACAATGGTATTATGAAAGATTACTTTTTAAGTGGTACAATTTTTTTACCTCAGTTCTAATACAGAGTTGGAACCGCTTACAAGTGAATAGGACAGTGCACAATATTATATATTTTATTCATATTAATATGCATTGAAACCAGACTGATTGCATATTTTGAAGTATCACTACAAAGATGCTAATCTGAACAATCTCTATGAATGCATGTTTAATGTGCAAAATTGTACAGCTGTACCAAGACCATCTTCATAATACAAGAAGAAAACAAGTAAACATCCAATGGTGGACTTAGATATGTTGTGGGTAAGATGTTAGTAAAAGAACCTTCATGTTTCAAGGAATAACCTCTTCTACAGAGGATATTCCTTTTCCTGCAAAGTAAAAAAACTTACCTTTTCCCATGGAAAAAAGATACGTTTTGGCAAAAAATTTCATTGGGAAAAGCTCTAATAATGGCCTCAGATTACCTGGTCCTGCTGCCATACAATCTTTATAAGCTTTATTTTACTTACATATTGCTTATTATTAGTGTTCCTACTAATTCCTCTTCCACCCCTTGTTTCATAAAACCAGACAATTCATTCAACAATATTTTAAATTCAATTAATATTTATCAAAGCAATTATTTCATATATTAACTAAACAAATAGTTTTGAGAACTTGAGTTTTTTAATTTATCTGCTCAAGACCATTTATGAAATATGAAGGTAATGAAAACTGACCTGATTTTGAATGCAAGTTTTTTCTTGGTTCTTCTGGGCCTTCAATTGGCTGATCAGCAAGAAACACTCGGGCTTGGTCTACAGCATTTAGAACAGCTTGCTCTTTATCCTTCAATTCACGCTTTAGTACCTTTCCAAAAGAAAAACAGGGAAGTCACTGGAAAGTTGAGATTGCAGACAATACACAGCACAGCCTCCTTTCCACTTCCACACCCTTAGCCAAATCTTTTGAGTGATCATTACTTATAATTAAAAAATGTACGTTATGCCCAACAAAGACATAGGATATAGTTAACCTAGGGTTAAGCCCCTATGTAAAACTAGTTTAGATTCAGGAATGCAAGAAAATCGATTTACCTAGAAAACATCATGCATAATGAATCATAATGAAAACATCATGTATAATAGAATATCATGTATATTCTATAAAGCTTATGTTTAAATCTGCACTGTTCTATTTAAGAATACTGTAAGAGATTATATTTAAAAAGTGAAGTGGGAAAAATATTTTTAACAAATTAAACAGAGGAAGAGAACAATGATACGGACTCATATTCACACAATCTCAGTTTTGGAAGTGTTTATAAACAATCCCGGAAGATTAAATTAACAGAAAGACATTGTTAGACTCACTCCTAGCTAATAATGGGTAGGGATGTGCATGGAACCAGTTCGGAGAACCGGTGGGTCCGCCGGTTTGACAGCATGGGATGTCTAACTTTAAGAGCGGTGGAGGGTGCACTTACTCCTCCCACCACTCCCCCCGCCCCGGCCAGCGTTCGTTTCATTCCAAATTAATTTGGTGCGCCCCGGAGACTTCTAGTGGATAACAAGGGCAATGGGGCGGCAGGGAGGTATGCTGCTATCCCAATGGGCTTGGAATAAAATAGATGCCAGCGAGGGGAAATTGCCGGGGGGAAGTTGTAGGAGGGGGAAGTGCACCCTCCCCTGCTCTTAAAGCAGCACCTCGCCGCCTTTGAGCCTCCCCACTGCAGTCCTGTGCACATCTCTAATAATGGGCTGTGCCCGCTGAATGCTAGCCTCTCTGCAGTGAGAAACTGAATTGTCAGTACTGAAGCACTGGCACCAGGTGTTCTATGAGGTTAGTGCTGGAAGTTGGATGACAAGCCAGTTATCTGCTGCAAAATATTAGCTGGCCTTAATCTATAGCTGTAAAGGACAGAACACCTTTCAGTCAGAGATCGTGCTGGCTCAAGAAACAAAGCTGTGTTTTGGGTGACCTCAGCCCAAGACAATGGAGGAGTGTGAAAGGCCACAAATCACTGGAAAACATGGTTCATCTGCTGATCCCTTCCTATCATTCCCCAAGTATGAAGAAAAGAAATAAAGCAAGAGAAAGAATGAAGCTAGAGAAAGAGGGGTGTTTCAAGTGCGGTTTGCACTCATTCAATGATCAAGCAGGAGCATACAACAAAAGACCTTTATTACAGAAGTTAGCTTCAATATCCATACGAGTCTCTCCTACTTCTGCTCCTTGGTGTAACAATAAACACTTCCTAGTAGCTATTCCCAATCTGTACCTTCTCCCTTATTTACTGTGCTTATTGTTCCTGACTGCTGCCCCACCTTTCCTACTTTGTTCCACATACATTGATACAAAGTGAAGGGGTAAGCCACCACTGTGGTCCTCAACCAAACAAGGGCTTTCTTTTTCCAACACTTTGCTTTAATTTCCTCTATCAAGATGCATCCTGCTTCCTTGTAGAGCAGCCAGGTTGAATTTGGTTGTTTCTCACCTTCCCTGCTATGAAATAAATACTTAATTTTAAAATATGGATTTTTTGGATTTAAAATGTGAATAAAAATATGGAAGATAGGGACAAGCCTATTTATTTGTCCACTTCTCTTTAGCAGAAGCAGAAATGTACATTTCTGTCCTTCACAAGTTTATTAAAATTTCCCTTTGATGGAAAATTACCTTTAGATTAAAAAAATACTAAAAGTAGGAACTATGAGTGATGTGACACATTTTTATTATGCATTTATTTGGTAGTTTTTATACATAAAGGGCTACATTAAAAACAAAGTCCTTTATATTCCTGTTATTTTTCAATAGAATATTTTTGTCATTTGGAAGCTAGTAAACAGAAGTAATGAGAAGAGTATACAATGCAGCAATAACTAAACAGTGAGGCAGTATTCTACACAGAAAGACATATCTGCAATACGCATTAAAAAGCTCTGATTAAGCACTCTGCAATACTCCATTTTTATCATTTTTACAAGACAGTATTTGATTGAAAATCAGGATTATAAAAACGATTTTAAAAATTAGGCTCAAAATCAAAGAGCATGAAGAGGGTTGTAATGGTAATTTTTATTATTTCATTTAATTTTTATTAACACGTCAAACACACATTTCACAGTTTTCTGGAACAACCAGAATGGAAAATAGTAATAGCTATGTCATATATAAATTTATGGACAGATACCCAGCACATATAGGAGGACCTCTTTACTTGTGGATTCAGCATCCATAATTCCACGTATCCTGTCAGGTAATTTATACCCAACCTCAGTATATGCTGGGGGTGGGGAGGAAGGTTAAATTTGCGTATCCATGGGTTGGGGGTGGCCGGAAATGACCTCAGGAGGTCATTTCCGGCTGCCATTTTGTGGCTCATTTTAAAACAAAAAAACCACCCTGCAATTTTCCACCAAAAGATGGTGGAATTAAGTCTCTTGGGGGGTATTGCTGGACTGCTGGGGAACCACAGAGCATGGTAGGGCACTCTACTTGGCTGTTTTTCAGGTTCCCCTCCCTTTTTGCCCCTTAGGAACTTAATCTCTGGATTTCCATTGCCCTACGGCCTCGGTATTTGCGGTTTTGGTATCCATGCCACTTGCGTGGATACTGAGGTCCTCCTGTATTCATTTTAATTTTATATATGAACAGATATATATTGATGGCCTCAAGCCCTGCTTAGTAGATGTTTAGTTCCTCTGGATCTGTGATTCTATTTTACCAAGATCAAGTAGGTGTGATGGGCAGACATGCCCAAATCTAGACTTTATTCTTCCACTGAACCTCTCTTAGGTCAGTTGCTGTAGCTGGAAAAACTGGGAGCTGAAGCCTCAAGTACACAAGCAGAAGATACTGCTCTGCTAACTAGGCTGTTTTTCTTTTCACTGGATGAGCAGCACATTAATAGCTTTTATATTTCTCACAACAGGCTGGAAACCAGTGCAATGGGAATCAAAGGGATCAAATAAATATTCAATATGTATCTAATGGCTATTGTAGATACACATAGACCAGACTTCAATATGTTCAAATACAGGTGTATCTATTTCTTTTAGGTGTCTCTGTTTCTTGAACAGATTTCCTGCCACTTTTGATATGGAGTGGACTTTTGAAAAAGCAGTTTGCAACACAGTACAACATGACCCACTGGGCATGCCTAAAGTCACTCTTTAGATCCCTGAGATTGTTAGGAAATAATTACTTCTGACATATTGAATGTGAGTCAACACTTCACATTCAATATTATATTATATTGCTCTTTTTTGTTCCAAATGTCAGAAAACATCAGATGAATACAGAGAAACCTTGTTATCCACAGATTCATTATCTGCGGATTCACGTATCTACGGTCGGGGGAAATAACCTGATCTTGGCATAAGTGGAAAGCGGGGGACACACATCGACCTCGGGTATCTGTGGGTTGGGGATGGCCATGAAGGTCATTTCAGGTCACCTCCAAGGTGACCACAGAGGTCATTTCCAGCCACCATTTTGTTTCTCAGAGCCTCAAAATTTATTTATTTTATTTATTTATTATTAAAACTTTTATACCGCCCTTCCAAAAGGCTCAGGGCGGTTTACATTAAAACACCTTAAAATCAGTTAATAATTAAAATAAAAATTATAAAACATGACAATGATTAACAATTAAAAACATCATAAAACTACAATTAAACAATCAAACAATTTAAAAACAAATTTTTAAAAAGCTGAGAAAGCCTGGTTGAAGAGATGTGTTTTCAGGTGTTTTCTGAAAATTGCAAGAAAATTGCAAGAAAATTGCAAAATTGCAAGAAAATTGCAAAATGGCTCAGTTTAAGGAGAAAATGCTATTTTTGGCTGATTTGGGGGCATTCCAGGACACAGTGTGACTTGTGGGGGCAGCAAAGCATGGTAAGGAGCTCTCCCTGCATCCCCTCAAAAATGTGGCCAATTTTCGACAATTTTTAGCAATTTTTGATACAAACCAGGAACCTTACCCCTGCAATCCCATAGCCCCCAATGCCCCAATTTTCATGGTTTCAGTATCCATGGCTGCAGCCAGGAATTGAACCCCTGCAAATGTTGAGGTCTGCCTATAGTTATATCTATTTTGTGTTTTGGCCATTGGCTGTAAATAAAGTATCTATCTATCCATATCTATTTTGTAGGATAAAAGGCATTCTCAAGTTAAACACACTATATATTTCTAAGTATTCAAAAAAAAACTTACTCTTTCCCTCTCTTTTTACTGTGAGAGGAAGTGTGCAACTGTATGGTAGAAAAGAAATTCTCAGAGATCAGAACTGTAAAAATCTCTCCACAATTATCTTCTGCCTACTTTGATCTGATCTGCTTTCTCACTAAATCCTGAAATACATAACTGGCTTATTTGAACTGAAGGATTTCAGGTCTATTCCACCGTACCAAGAAAATCCATGAATATGCTTGCACACTCATGTATGTTTATGGCAATGTGCAATACATTTTTGATAATACCACGTGAAAGCCAACATCATCTTAAAATGATCTGCAACATAAAATGTGTTAGGAATGAAGTTATGTTCCATTTATAATTGATGAATTTAGTATCACCTAAGTCAGGAATCAAAATACACCATTTAAATTTTTGTCTAATGTTTAAAGATGTATTGCATATATCTAACACCTCTAGCCAAAAAATCCCACCTAACTTCAAAAGTACTAAATCATTTGCAGGCTTATCAAACATTTCCCTAGGCTTATATTGAACAGGCAAGTTTGTTAAAGTTTTCAGGTAGATGAAGGCAAAGTCATTTTCAATTAGAAACTACAAGGGATGGGGGCACCTTAAAAACACACCTCATAACCAACATTTCTTTTATTGGTCAAAGTACATTTTATTTGAATCTGAATCTGTTTGTACTTTCCCAGGTTTATATCCCAATGCAAGTCCACTGGTATTGAATTACCCTGATTATGAGCCAGGTGTTAAAGAAACTTGTTCCTTTTATAGTTCTAGATAGAAATGGAAAGCCTTTGGAGGTTCAATGACTGAAGAAAAACACTTTGTATTACTTACAAGCTACCAAGCATCTCAAGAACTATGGTTGCAAGATAGATTATATGTTGTAATAAAGACATTTTATTTGGTAATATGAATTTATTATGCTGACTTAGTTGCATGTATCTTTTTTTAACTATGGAGATTATAAAATGATCTTACAATGTTTGGAACTGGAAATGAATTTGCCTTAAAATGCATTAGCCTCAGGTCTAAACAGGAAAAACAACATTAAAATCTCTGTGTGCGGGGGGTGGGGGGGAGATCCTGTGGCATACATTCTCATTATCTCTCTTAATCTCTAAACACTCAGACACCTCCATACTCTCTCCAACATCAAAGTGATGGAAATAGGCTGGGAAAGGTTCTTGCCTGAAAACTTGGAGAGCAGCTGCCTGTCCGTACAGACATCTGAGCTAGATGGACCAATGTCCAGACTCTGTATAATGCAATTTCCTATGTAATATCCCTATTACTATACAAGGATCACTTCATGAGCCACACCCACTCTATTACTATGCATTGGGCAGCATTCCGACTAGACTAGTAGATCCATGAGTGACATTCTGCTTGCTCACGAGAAGAGTGACACTTGCTGATCCTGCTTCCCTCTGCTGCCCTTTGAACCACCATAACATCTGCTTTTGAGGTTCCCTAACCCTCAGGGACATGTTTTCAGAGGGCACAGAGGACTGCAGAAGTCATGGGGAATTAGTGAAAATTGCCCTTCATGTGAGCTGAAATACTGGTAAGGGTGCTGACCAATGTTGAAGCTCTTCACAGTCTGCTGTAAATGATGTTCTCATTAACAATAGCAACCTGTCCTCAGCTGACAAATTTAGGACTGACAAGAGGAAGTACTTTTTCACACACTGCATAATTAATCTATGGAATTCTTTGCCATGCAACGTGGTGATGGCCATCAGCTTGGATGGCTTTAAAAGCGGCTTAGAGAAATTCATGGTGGACATGTCTATCAATGGCTACTAGTCTGGTGGCTGTGGGCCACCTCCAGCCTCAGAGGCACGATGCCTCTCAATACCAGTTGCGGGGGGGGGGGGGCAACAGCAGGAGAGAGGGCATGCACATACCTCTTGCCTGTGGGCTCCCCAGAGGCATCTGGTGGGCTACTGTGTGAAACAGGATGCTGGACTAGATGGGCCTAAGTTGGGCCTGACCCAGCAAGGCTGTTCTTATGACTTTCATGTCAAGAGGGTAATTGTTCTTTTGGTAAAGACACATTAGCAAATTATAATTATCCTACAATAAGTTATCAACATGTTGAGAGAGAGAGAGAGAGAGAATACCACTTGCTGTGCATGAACCGTCAGGCTATGCATGGCTTGGTGCTTTAGTGTTCATGCATGTGCATTTAATTTAATGTATGACTCACACAAATATCTTAACAAGACATTCCCCAAAATGCAAAAATAGGGACCGTAGCTGACCTATTAAGAAAAATTACTGAAAGTAGTCCCATTTAAATTAAAGGACAAGTTATGCATGACTAACTTGTCCTTTTAACTTCAGTGGGATTCTTCTGTGTAATTTTCCTGTGTATGTCAGACTGTAATTTTAATAGGGAGAAGTATCAGAAAAGAGAGACTGTCCCTGGCAAATTGGAGGTATGTGCTTCTATTTAGGGCCATAGCTTTCAACTAGCGCAAATGGTTACATACCTTATGAGCAATTAAAATCAGAGCACCATATTTTAAACAACTCACAGCACTGCCCATGACCACAATTACAGGAAAACCTTAAAATTTGTGCGGGTTCTGTTCTCCATGATGACAGGTACAAAAACTGTGAATATCAAGTCATTGGAACAATGGGATTGTGGAGGTTAGGTTCCCAGAGGCCAGAAAATTGCCTAACACATGGGGAAAAAGGTTAAAGGGGCAACATTAAGTGCCCTACTATGCTTTTCGGGCCTCCAGCGATCCAGCAATGCTCCCCTGAAGTCAGAAATAACCTTTTTTTTAGCCTTTTTTGTGATTTTTTGTAGAAAAACAGCCATAAAATGATTTTGTTCAAGTAAATTAGCCATAAAATGGCTCCTGCACTCAAAATGGTGACCTCTGAGGTCATTTCCAGCAACTCTCAACTTGTAGATACACAAGTTTAACCCCACTGCATAAACCAAGGTCGGGTGTCCATTACTCAACCGCGGATACGCGAAACCACAGATGCTGGGTCCGTGAATATCGAGGTTCCGCTGTAGTTTGTTTGGAAACCAAGTTGCATGAAGTATTGCCAAAGATGGTGTTTCTGCTGTATTAAAGGTAACAACAGCTTTTTCCCCTCAGAACAATTGTTTTGATTTATATGTCAAGATAAATAGTTAATCAAATAGTTTATTAAAATGCATACAACCAATCAACTATGATTTCCTTAATCAGATGCCAGTTTTATTTTTATGACAGGACTTGGATACCCAAGCCTACACACACTTTTCCCCTGGTTTTATAGACAAGAGCTCATTTTCTCAGTTGAATGACATGTCTTAAAATATTCATCTGCAGAGCCCCTGGAAGTATTTTAAGATGATAACTATTTATTGGCTGCCCCATAACAAACTGAAGACATCCAGATACTTCAAAAAAGAATATGGATTAAAAATTGCTATATTTATTAATAAGTACAGACATCATATTTTAATGGTGACTGAATGAACAAAATTAAAGGTTGAAAGTATTTTATTCAAACACCTATCCAGAAAAAATAATGTAATGTTAAATTTGTTAGAAGGGTTAAGACTGAGATCAATTCCTTTGAGAAAAATAACTTGATTAAAGCAGGGATTCAACCAACCCAATTCCACAGAAATGTGACAAGATTCAAACACAGCCAGGAATGAGGGAAAGCACCACTTAATTGAGGAAAGATTATAAAAGCCTGAAGCATAATTATGTTCATTAAGGTCTGCCAGCACCATTTTATGTAACTAGGCTTCTTTTGTAGGTCATAAAGTTTGTGTGTTCTAAACCAATTATTAGTTCATTTTAAGCAATAGCTTTTATCATATTTTTAACCAATTCAGAAACGTTCTGATGTTCTACTCTGTCCTCCTGAAAGTCCTGAGAACTGGGAGACTGTGGATGAATGAATGAACGAACCAACAAATGAATGAGACTATGAATCTTTCTGGCTTCTGTGAGGCAAAAATTATTACAGATTTATTTCCTCTTTTTATTCAAAATAATATCAAACATAATCTTAGTCATCTAGACTTCCATGAGCATCCAAGTCTCCCAACATCAGCTATGGAGGACAGTTTCAAAGTGCACAAGAAGCTTTCCTTCCATTGCTGACAATACAGGTGCCACACATACATACTTTCAGCATTCCTGGTTCACGGCAAAGAATGTACAACGCTTTCAAAAATAAAAAGATCCCCAATGCACCATTGTACCATCCTTCAAACATGTATCCACCCAGAATTCTTCCAGTGACAAGTTTCCATAGTTTCAAGTTTGATAGGTCTACCCTGAACTTATACTGCTTTTATATGTTATATTCACTGAATTTCAATACACACTTCCCTGCATCTGGACTTATGAGTCAAAATGAGTGTTCTCTCTCTCAGCTACCGCTATGCAATGCCATCTGTTAATCGATGACAAACCTACCATAGGGATTCTCAAAATATGGGTTGGGACCCCAGGAGGTTCATAAGCAACTTTAAAGGGGGTCAGGAGGGAGCTATTGGGAGGCTTAACCAATGTCTCCAAGGCATGGGGACAGACAGAAGTGACAGGCTTCACTTCACTATCTGAGCAGCAGAGATCGATGATGACTATCTCTTATAAATAAATACCCCTGAATTTAGGGGGTCACGGTATCAAGGAGTTTGAGATTGCTAATTATCAAATTTGAAGAGATGCTAAGCATGATGGCTGATATTCAGATTAATAAAGTACTTGTATAATGACGCTAAGCACATGTTACAAAGGGCAGATCAACTAAAATTGCCTGTACTACTTTGCAGAGGGTGCACACTTATGTGCAGCATCTTGAAATGAAGGGGCAATTTTAGTTCATCTCTTCTTTCCCCTGTAGCAGACTATGACTCTCAAAACTATGTATTTGAGGGCTGTGTGATCCTCAGGGACATATTTTTGGAAGTCACAGTATGCTAAAAAGGAAAGCAGAAATAAACTAAAATCACCTCTCCTGTGTAGCACATGCTTTATGTTTTAGGGATGTGCATGGAACCACGGAGTCATGGTCCGACACTGGGGGGTATGTAGCTTTTAGGGCAGGGGGGGTAGTACTTACCCCTCCCGCCCCTTTTCCCCCTCCAGCGCTCGACTTTTTAGCAAAGTTTTTGGGGTGGCAGCGTTCCTCCCTGCCGCCCCTGCCCCCATTGATGCCCAGCAAAAGGGGAAATTGAGTACACGCATGGACCCTTTGCAGTGCGTGCTTGCCAGCGTCGCAACGGGTGCACATCCCTATCATGTCTGGTGCACATCCCTATCATGTTTGCTGCACCAATGCTTTATTAATCCAGATATCAACCATCATCATATTCTGTGGTGGTTTTTGTGTGTGTTTTGTTTTTGTTTTTAAACAGTCACAGGGTCCTTTTCCTCACTGCAGTCCTCTGCTCTAAATCTACTCCTGAGAGTGTGGGTACACACACAATCAGAATATCTTCTATTCAAGCAAAAACAGTTCTGAATCTTGTAATACAAAAAATTGTGTTTTCTTCTTAAAATTTTATTAGACTTCACAATAACTTTTACATTCAGTTACATTCATTTCCTAACTCTACACATAAAAACTTGTTTTTATACTATCAAAAGATTTCAGTTTAATATCTGTAACTTTTTGTTGCTAGGTCTTTAGCAGACATTCATCTTTCTCCTATTAAGTCCCTTGATTTCTCTTATTAAAGCCTGGAAAGAACATTATGAAAAGTTACAATGCAAATTTACAGTTATTTGCTTTGTATAATTTGTCATCCATCCAAGATTTAGATTTCCAAGAATTCCAGATATTGTTGGTTATGGAATATTTTTCAAGTGAGGTGCACTTTGGCAACAAAAAAAACCAAACCCCAATCCCTTCAATGTGAGAGCCATAGTGTGGGAGACCTTCACACAGTCAGTCGCGATTTTAGGACTGGGCCACAGGGATCTGGCCGAGTACTCCACCACTCCTCCTTCCATGAAGGTGGCATTGGACAGGGGCAATCTTGGCACAGTGGAGATCCTGGCTGCTGTTTGCTGCTTAGGGGTGGGCAGTGTCTGGCTGTGTGTGCAGCCCCTCTCTCCGCCGGCCTGCCTTGTTCAGCCAAGCAACTGCTGCGCGTGCTACAAGGAGAGAGGGAGGGAGGGAGCAGCAGCTGCTGCTGTACCAGCAAGGTGACGAGTGGAGGAGAGAGCAACTGTGTAGAGAGCTGGGGAAGAAGAGGCCATCAGGGGCAGGAAGGCACTCTCCACCACAGCAGCAATGGCTGCCCGCCAGTTTCTTTGAGATTTGTCTAGCAGAGGAAACGCAGACACCTCTTGCTCTGGAGATCCTGACTCCCTTATTGTGTTGCTACACAAAACAACTATGAAATGATCCCCAGCGAAATGTTTTCCAACAGCCCAGGCATGGGGATTTGCTTGAATGTCAACTGCTGAGAGGAAGGAGCTTGAAAGACACAAGTAGTAGCATGAGGCCTTTGACTCCTGCAGCGCCTGTAGGAAGGATGGTTGATTTTTGGTTCCACTGCTCCCTCTCGGCTTTCTTTTAAGCAGCCCAATGTCTTCTAAACAGGGACAGATGGTTTAAGAATCCAGCAGCATGTTGTTTTGATTTTAAACAAATCCTCCCCCCCCCCCAATCTGCGCTCTGCCCTCGGATTAAGCTTATGAATTGCCGCTCAGTATAAACGTAACATTGATTACCCCCAAACTGTCACTGGGCAGCAGCTGCCACCGCCATTGAGCAACAACAACAGCCCTGAGCCCAACAACAACCAGCTCAGCTCAGCTTAGTCAGTCATTAAACTGGTAACTAACTGTCTACTACTGTCTCCTTGCTGTGTGGCTGCCTATGGGTTGGGGTTTTAGGTTGGTGGGTGGGGGAGAGAGGGGCTGGTTTGGCTGCCTATTTGGCTGCCTGTGGGTTGGGGTCTTGGGTGGGGGGAGGGCTGGTTTGGCAGGGGGGAGCAATTTGATTGTGATCCATTTCCCCCCTTGGTCGATAATTCTCTTAATCATCGCTGCATAACCTTTTGTTTTTTATATATATTGATATCTTGCATTTCTCCTGGAAAGCCCAGAATATGTGGTTATTTTTATCTTCACAACAACCCTGTGAGGTAGGCTGAGCAGAGAGGTAAGCTATTGGCCCAGAGTCACCCAATGAGTTCCATGCCTAACAGAGATTTGAACTTGGGTCTTCCCTTTCCGGTCCTAGTCCAACACAAGGTATATGTAGAGGACAACAGTCTTAGGAGCCTTTGTATTATGCTGTTTGAGGACTGAATTTCATTATTACTTTTTACAATGCCAGTGTTCTTTTGCATATATATATATATATATATATATATATATATATATATATGAATGAATGAATGAAATGTACACATTTGCTCCTACTCCTCCTGCAGTCTATTATTGTTGGGTTACACTTTGTACTATGGCTTCTTTATTTTGGGGAGGGGGACCTTTTCCCCACCCACTGGTCTCCTATCCAAGGGGCTCATTGAGTGCAGACCTGCCCAGCATAAGGAAGCATTCTGAGACCCTTGGTCTTGCCCCGTATTCCCTTGTACCCAATTGTACTGTATTTTATTTTGTTGCTTCAAATTCCATGGCTTCCCTACAAATTCTATGGCTTCCCTAACATTGCATCTGCTTAAACAGCCTGAAAATTGTGCTTCCCTGTGTGGCGGGCGCTAATGCTATCTGGTCCTTGGGTTACATCCAATTGCACCCTCTATGCAAGTGCAGCTCTGGATCACCAGTTTGGGCAACAGAACTGGTTCAGCCATGGGATCCGTGAAGTGTCCTTGAGCATGTGGTTGCAGCGCCAGAGCCCAGCCTCAAAATTTATAAAGCAAGAATCCATAGAAATTTTCTTGAGCATGTGCAGAGTGCAACTGCGGACAATACTCCCTGCACATCAAGAGCCTAGAGGGAAGGACTAGGATATGAATGGTGCTGTGCTCAGTACTGAATTCTCATGTTATACTGGGGATTGGGGTCTTAAGAGTGGCTGGGGAAGTCAGGTGTGAGAGAGAGAGTGATGGGTCTCAAAGAGGGATCTATTGCTTGCTTCAAGTGTTTTCTGGGTGTGTTTGTGTGTGGGGTGGCATCAGCTTGTACTCATTCCCTGCTTCTGTTCAAGCCAAACCCCTTCTCCATCAAATAAGAAATAGAAATAGATGAGGGGAAAATGTCTCAGATCTCAACAATGGTTTAGGAAACCACTGATTCATTTCTTTCTTTCCCTTCCTTCCTCTTTATCTCTTTCTCTTAAATTATTTATCCATTTTCATTTTCCCTTCCCTCCCCTGCTGCCCCCCCCCATTAGAAATAGAGCCTGTACACACATAGAAGTCCCAATTATGTGTGAAAGTCAGGGCTGGGGTTTGTACTTCAGTCTGTCTTCCTTCTCTGTGCAAGTTGACTGTACCCTATTGGCAGTCATCTACACACAAATTATATCAAGTGTGTGAGATTATGCCTGTATCAACTGATTTTATTGTGATTTATCTGTATTCACCTGAATAGAAGATGACCCTAAGTTTAAGATGAACCCCTTTTAAAAACATAGTTTAAATACAGGCTATACTATCTACCCCAAAGGAAGAGGACATTGGATTTAAGATGACCCCCACCCTCCGAATTCTAACATCAAAGAACTTGGAAAAAACCTAGTATTGAATTCAGGTAAATACAGTATACAATACATTACAGAGTAGAGTGTACAATGGAAGTGATCTACATTCCATTTTTGAATTTCTTACCACAAACTGAATACTTCACCAGATACTTTTGTTGGAAGAGATTCTCATGGGGCATTAAGAGGCTCTAATCTCCCTTCCCCACTGACCACTATAATAATAATAATAATAATAATAATAATAATAATAATAATAATAATTCAATTTCTATACTGCCCTTCCAAAAATGGCTCAGGGTGGTTTACAAAGAGAAATAACAAACAAATAAGATGGCTCCCTGTCCCCAAAGGGCTCACATTCTAAAAAGAAACATAAGACACACACCAGCAACAGTCACTGGAGGTACTGTGCTGGGGGTGGATGGGGCCAATTACTCTCCCCCTGCTAAATAAAGAGTTGCATGCAAAACAATATACCCAGGACCTGCAATGTGGGGCCTGTGCCCCTCTCAAAGATAGATTCAGGTACTCTATTCTTCTTCAGGACAGTGCACGGTAAAGGCATGGAAACAGAGCAGTACATACAAATAAGGAACTGAAAAAGGGTCTTCACTTGTATTAGTCCTCAATAATGGGCATTAAAGTGAAGCACTAGTCCTCAATAACAGATATTAAATTGCTACTTGAAGCACACCACAGTGATTTTCAATTGACAATAAAAGAGAAAGCATTTAATAATCGCAATGGATATTAAAATGGTTCAGTTGTTTTAATGAATTCAAATTGGATTATTGCTCAGAACACACAATTCCATAAAATGAGTTGCTATTCAGGAGTCTCTGTTTCAGACCAAGGACAACTGTGGTTGCTTGCCTCTGTGTTAATCCCTAATCTCTGAGAAAAAAGCAAAATATGATGAAAACAAAAATATGATGGTGTGTGAGACCATGACATCGCAGGAATTTCTTTATACAAAAGGAGAAACATGGCATTGACAGTTGCCCGTGTCTCTTTCTAAAGCCAGCGCAGACATAATGGTGTCCAGTCATGGTAGGCATGCCCTGCACATTTTCTCCCTCCTTTCATTTTTGGAGTTAAGCACAGTATAAGTGTTACCTCAGGTAAGCTTCAACCATAGTTTGCAAAACCATTTGTATGCACCGATCTGTGATGGCAAAGTCTGGTTTTGAGATAACCATGATGGTAATGTAAACAACATCATTGTGATATGTTATCAGAGTCTTATCCTAAACATAGCAAAGAACTAAGCCTGCAACATATCTGATTGAACATGGGCTAGAACGCATTTTTAAAAATTATATTTATAAATCACTTAACACATGAATCTTGAGGTGGTGTACGGTGATTTAAGAAGAGTAGAATTTGGGTGGCTATTCCATGTTGTGGATGACAGCATTTTTTTTTACCACCAGTGACTACAGGTAGTGAGTGGAGCTCTTCTGGGTGATGGCCTTTTATATCTACAAGCACAGGGGTTTTTATTTGATTGTACTTGTTTATATGGTTGTAATTGTTATGGATATTTGAGCATTCTATAATAGGGATGGAAAAGTGGGATACTTTTTAAAATAAAATAAATATCCAGCAAGTTAAAATGTAAACAGGGGATGGGTACAGAAAAGCTGTTTTTCATAGTTTTGTCAGCTACAAGTAATGATAAAGTTGTGAAAACAATTGATTCGATAAAGTTTGTTAAAACAGAAGGGAATTCTTATCCTCCCACTCTGCCTTTGAATTTAAAGTAAGTTTTCAAAGTTGGGCACTATAAGCAGCTTTTAAATTATGCATGAATGCTTTATAATGAGTTTTATTGAACCAAACAAAAGGTATAAAATATTTTAAATGCCTAAAATTTCTCCAAAGCAGATGTGAAGAGTGGATAGTTTGCAGGAGGAGAACACACACATACACAGAAGATGAAAGGTAACTTTGAAGAAATGAAACTTAAAATACATTATTTGTACTTATTCTATTTTTCTACCGATTCTATTTAACCTACTTTATCTGGCACTTCGTTTTTGCTTAGCATCCCCATAGGCTCATGAGTTTATGATATTTAACAAGAGTTTGGAAAGTAAATTTTGCTTTTTGCTAATGCCTGGAGTTGTGTTGAATAAGGAAAGTGCAATTTACACTCCTTTGTACCAATACATTCAAACCCACAATATAGTTTCTATTCATGCAGCTGAAAAATATTCCAATTTGTTCATAAACACGTTCTTTGAAAAAGGGCCGGTCATTTTTAAATAGCTAGAGGGAAGGTTTTTCCCCCCTTCCTAAATCTCATCGTAACTTGAGCATTCTCCTGAGACATCCTAGCTACCTATAGAGAGAGATCAAGGTTTACTGTAAACATTTATAAATAGTCTGCTGCTTTAGTTCCATGAAGTAAAATATTCAAATTAATAAATGTACTTGCCAGAACACTATGACTTTAAATAATATGACTATGACTTTAAATAATGATGTAATGTTGGTATACCTTTAAATTATAAAGCCCTAAACAACTTGGGCCCTGGGTATTTAAGAGAACACTTTCTTCACTATGAACCACACTGCCCATTAAGATCATCTGGAGAGGTTCGTCTGCAGTTGGTGGCTATTTAGGGATGGGCCTTCTTCATTTCTGCCCTGAGGCTTTGGAAGACACCTCCTGCTGAAATAGGAACCTCCCCATCTCTTACAACTTTTAAAAAGGCAGTCAAGATACATTTGTTCACCCAGGCTTTTAATTAGATATTGTTTTAATTGTGTTTTTAATAGTTTTAACATTTTAAATTTTAATTGTTGTAATGTTTTTAAAAATTGTTTTGTTGTAAACCGCCCAGAAACTTGCGTTTTGAGTGGTATGTAAATGTTTTAAATAAATAAATAAAGTAAGTAAGTAAGTATGCATATACAAGTCTTTAGCCATATATTTATTTATTTGCTTGTTTGTTTGTTTAATACATTTCTATACTGCCCCAAACCAAAGTCTCGGGGCAGTTCATTTAGTCATCCAAACATGCTTAGATTGTTTCCAGGTTATTTTGGACTGCAATTAATCATTCTAGTGGTTTTAGGAGCTATGACATTATAGAACAGTGTTCTTCACTGCAGACTCAGGGGGCCTCTTAACAACTCTAAATGTGGCTCCCAGCCTAATTGTTTATTGGGCCTGTGTGAAGCTTCGGCCAAAGTAGACTAGTGTGCACAGTCCCCCGGCACCACGCAGAGGCAACCATTCCCACCATGCAGGGCTGCACTTTGCCAGCACTGGGGGTCTCCTTTAAGGAAAACAGAGCCCTCTTGAGCCACTGCACCTTCATAAAGGCATAAAGGCAGCTTGTCTCTTCAGCAGTGAGAACTGTGCATATATGCATACATTCCTTCTTTGAACTGCAACACATGACTGAAAAAAATAAATGATAGAACACATTACAACATATTCGAGAAAAAGGGAACTTCTCCAAAAGGCCTGTTATTGCATTTAAAGGGACAATTTGGAAGTAGCCTATGCACAGGACATAATCACAGCAGCTGACCAACCAAAACAATCATCTCTGTCCTCCCAATACCGGCAACATACCAGCTTATTTCACAATTCCCAAGGTCTCTTTCTAACAACCTTATCAACCTAACAAAGGTGTTCATGTAATTTGTCAATAGGAATAAGCTAAACATAGCCAAGAGCAAAACCATTTTAAAATTTAAAATGTATCCACTGATATGGCAATGTATTCCTTATATAGATAGGTGTAAATGCTTTGTTCTGAGTCAAACTTTTGGCCCATCTTAGTCTCCACTGCCTATTCCTATGGCAGTGCTCTCCAATGACTGAGTCAGAGTTCTTTCCCAGCCCAGTTACCCCAAATCCAGAGCCAATTGTGGGTATTACTATGGAATGAATATATTCACCATTGATGCATGTAACATATTCTTCCACATCATCATATAGTGGGGAAGGAGGATTAAGATTGCATCTCTGTACAAACATAGGCACTTAGCTGCTTTTACAGTCTCAAAGCTTTGACATTCTTTTTAAGCCTAGCACAAGTCACTGCAACCACATCTAAAAATAAAGGTGTGGGGGGAAATTGCATTTGATTTATAACACATTTCAGAGACAATTTTTGTACTAGTAAAATAGGAACATAGGAAGCTGCCTTATACTAAGTCAGAGCATTGGTCCATCTAGCTCAAAAATGTCTACACAGACTGGCAGCAGCTTCTCCAAGGTTGCAGGAACAAGACTCTCCCAGCCCACCCCCGAGTTACAGTACTACCTGCATATACTTCATAACCTTGTGGGTTTCCAAATCCTTGTGTGTAAATCTTTGTAGATATATCATGTACAAACAACCACTTTGTATATAATTGTGCTTTAGCAATGTACTGTATGCTTTGGTAGTTTGTTGGTTCAATAAAAAAAATTTTGTCCTATCAAAAAATAAATAAATCTTGTCCTATCTTGGAGATGCCAAGGAGGGAACTTGGAACATTTTGCATGAATTATGTGGATGCTCTTCCCAGACTGGCACCATTCCCTGAGGGGAATATCTTACAGTGCTCACACATCTCCCATTCAAATGCAAACTAGGGCAGACCCTGCTTAGCAAAGGGGACAATTCATGCTTACTACCACAAGATGTGAAGTCTCGTTCTTTTCTATCCATCACTCAACTTCTGATAATTCTGCAATTTGTCCTCCTGACATGACCCTCTGAATGTTCTCTCATTTGCTCCAGAATTGCACCTCCTCTCTTCTCCTTCAAATACACCCAACTGTCCTTTGAGTTCTACTGTATGCTTTTGTTCATTCAGCAGGTTTCATTTCTCTTCTCAGCTTCCATTGTTGAGCCTGATTATACCTTCCTGTTCAGCCCTGCTGCTCCTCTATATCCTCTGCTTGTGCTGCAACTCCAGTGTTTTCTGTCTCCACAAAACTTCTAGGATATTTAATTATCATTTATCATCTCTAGTCCTCACTCATGGACTGTTTTCCCTCCTCCCGCACTACTGTTTTCTTCCTTTCTTTCCCCATCATTTCAGTCTACCCCAGCAGCGTAACCACATGCTACCTTCACGTCCAGCATTTCAGCACATCTCCTCTATACATTGTGATCCTCCTGTCCTACCCCATCATCCTGTAACCCACTGTTTGCATTCTTGGCTTTGTCTCTCTCCTCCTCCCTTTTCTGGAGAAGATAAATCACTTTAAAGAAGTCAGAGGTATTGTTTTAAAATGCTTTCCCTTCCTGAAAGATCTTTCCATAATTTTCTGCCCACATGATCGTGCTAATGGTCCAATAAGACCATTTTTTATTATAGCTAGTAAAATGTGTTTCCTCCCTTCCTTTCTCCAAGGAAAAGTGGGTGATAGGGCTGTATCACTACATCATTTGCAGCACTGGTAATAAACAAGTTTCATTCTAGGCACTTGCAGGAAGCATTCATTCTTAGAGCCAATGCAGTATTTGGAAACATGAAGAGCTGAGTCAGAGCAAGAATTGTGCCAAGCTGGCATCTCCTGTGAATCCTGCAGTTACATCGACTGTTTATCATTTACATTGCACCATGAATGTGCATGCTGTCTGTACGTAATGAACAAGATGGGTCCCACTCTGACCTGCTTATAATATGCCACAAGGCACAGGGAAACAATAACAGGAACCCTAGAGATAGGACACTGAACAAACCAATTCACTGCTATTTTTGTGAAGGGAACTGGGAAAGCACAACAATTAGAGATGTACTTTCTGGAAGAAGCAGAGCTGTGTTTTTGCTACAAAGAATCAGAGGGCTGGACGGGGTCTTGCAGGCCCCCTAGTCCAAGACTATGCTCAATGCAGGATATCAAGTACTAGTGTATCCACAACACAAGGTTCTGTTAGAAGACTTCCAGCCCCTAGGTAATCCATTTCATTGGGGAATGCTCTTACCATTAGGAAGTTTCTCCTAACTGACAAACTATACCTTCCTGATACCTTCCTGTAATACCTTCCATTAGATCTAGATCCTGATACCTTCCTGTAATACCTTCCATTAGATCTAGTCCTGCCCTCTGGAGCAGCAAGGAGCACATCCTTGTCTTTTTCCATGCAACAGACCACTAGGGATTTGAAGAGCACAATTCTGTCTTTCCTTATTTTCTCTCAATTACACGGAATATACCCAGTTCTTTCAATTTTTCTTTATAGGGTTGATTTCCCAGACCTCTGTCCATCTTTGTTGCCCTACAATTATCTACCATCTTCTTAAAGTGCGGCACCCAGAACTAGATGCATTATTCCTTATGAGAGCTGACTAGTGTAGAATAAAACGGAACTATTACTTCTGATTGCTTAGAAGTAATATGGTTCAATTAAGGCAACCTAAAACCACATGACCTTTGGGGGGGGGCAGCTGTATCATACTGCTGACTCACATGGACTGTGTGATTGACTGCAATCCTGTAATACGTTTTCACATGTGCTACCACTAAGTAAGGTATTCTCCATATTACACCTGCTTATTTGAATTTTTTGTTGTTTTGCAGCACCTCAAACATCCTCCAGGATTTCTCAGAGACGATGGACAGGGATTCTGAGAGCATATCTAGAATGCACTTTGTGAGTGTTGAACTCATTTGAGGTAAATAAGGAGTTGATTAGGAAACAGCTATCAATCTTGAACTATCAATTTCCTTATTAATCCTGATCCGTCTCCATTCAAACTGCTTTGGGAAGTTGTACGCAGTTTCCTTTTTTAGAAGAAGATGGAGACAAAATTGGAGTTGAGCAATTCTGCCTTTTCTCTGCTACCCCTTAAGATTTCACCACCCTTACTAGTCCTATTCAGGCAGTATGTTGCACCTGCATTCCTATGTTTGTAAACACATACATGTTTTTGTGTGAATGACTACCTGCATTCATTTCAAAAGTGAACATGGGTATAGGTCCTTCAAATGCACAGTACAGAAAGGAAAGGTATTGCTGAACCACATCACATGTAATTATCTATACCTGCATAGAGAGCTTTACCTGTGTACACTGTACACAGAAGCCCTATTCAGAAATTCTGCTGTAAGAATGTAGAGATGTCTGCTTTTGTGTGAAGGGCTCTACCTGCATTCATTTTTAAAATGAACCTGGGTACAGGCTTTCCCAAGTATACATGAGAAGTGTGCTGCTGTACCTGTGGATAACTATGTGTATACCTGTGTACACTTACTGTATAAGTGCTGAACATGATGTGTTAGTTTGGTGGGTGTTGAAAATGTGATGTGAATTCGTCTACTGAGAAACAGGCCTGCCATTCCTTCAAACATGAAAATGCCCTTTTTGTTGCTCTTAACACCCCTTGACAGTCTCAGCTCATTCTGTTACCTTTCCTTTCACTGTGTCTACAAATCTGAGCTACTCATCTATATTAATCTTTAGTTACTTGCTATTCTTCCTTCCTTCTTGTACTCTTTAGCCTACTTTCCTTAAAGAAAGAAAGCTTATGAGATCACCCAGCATAGAGTGAGTGAGTGAGTGAGTGTCCCATCAACTTCACAGTGCCTTGACCAATATGAACCAAATTCATATTGTAGGGACACACAGGGACACCTCAGTGGCATAGTTTGTGATGACATCTGCCCTGATTCTAGATGGTGGACCCTTATTAAATGGTTGAAACACAAGTGGACTAACTTGTGAACTGCCTAACCAATATGAACCAAATTTGCTACAGCGGTAGGGACATATAGGGGAGCCTCAATGGTGGAGTTTGTAATGATGTCATCCACCCCAATTCAAGACGGCAGATGCATGAACATGTGGTGTGCAAGTTGGTGAACTTGTGGGCTGTCTAACCAATTTGAACCAAATTTGCTACAGCTGTAGTGACAGACACATGGGACACCTTAACAGCACAGTTTGTGATGTCATCCATCCCAATTCAATATGGCAGACCCTTAAAACGAGGTGAAAGTGGACTAACTTGTGGACCATCTAACCAATTTGGACCAAATTTGTTATGGATGTAGTGAGTGACAAATAGGAACACTTCAAGGGCGTAGTATGTAATGATTTCATCTACCACAGTTCAAGATGGTGGATGTGTACATGTTTGAGGCACAAGTGAGCCAACTTGTGAACCGCTCAACCGATTTGAACCAATTTGCTGTAGGGACAGATAGAGACCCCTCAATGGCATAGTTTGTGATGACGTCATCCACCCCAATTCAAGATGATGGACACATGAAGGTTTGAGGTGCATGAGGGCTAACTTGTGAACCGCCTAACTGATTTGAACCAAATTTGCTACAGGTGTAGGGACATGTAAGGACACATAGGGGCAGCTCAACGGTGTAGTTTATAACATCCACCCCAATTCAAGATGGCAGACGTGTAAACGTTTGAGGCTGAAGTGAGCTAATTTGTGAGGATGGTAATTATAAATGAAGATTATTGTGAAAGCAAAGTAAGCAGATTAGTTCTTACCAGAACTTGTTTATTTTCAGCTCATCACTAAGTTTTTGTGTAGACATATTGGATTTTAAACATGATTATTGTTTTTGTTTCTCATTGAATTGTTTACAACTGCACCTTTAATAACTTCTCCTTCAGAACCTCCCACCCATCATCAGCCTCCTTCCCCATTACTTTTATCTAGCAACCCTCTAAACATATAAAAATCAGCTTTTCTGAAACCTATTTGACTATGCTCATCTTTCTATATGATCAACAATTCCATAGTCACTTTTCACCAAAGTTCTCACTACTTCAACCTCATTGAGCAAGTCTTTTCTATTGGTTTAGGACCAAGGCAGTGACAGCCAAACCTCTTGTTCCTTTCTCCACCAGAGGAAACCGTCAGCAAGGAATGTGAGAAATTTGTTGGAGATTTGATGCTTAATGGAGTTTGTCTCCCAACAGGTATTAAGTCCCCCATTACTAATAATTTTAGCTTCCTTGAAGCATTTATAACTTGTTTCAAGAAAGCATCATCCACATCCAGTATGGTGATATGTAAAAGAATCTAACTACAGTGTTGCTTTGATTTCCTTCTCCATGGCTCTTTACCAGTGCTCTCCACTGGGCTATCATGTTCACTTTATGGGATTTCTATGCAAGTATACAATTTTCAACAATGCTTCTGTTGCAACTGTTCCTTTTTGAATCAGTTTTATCCTGCAATTGCTACATTCAAATCCTGGGAAGCATCTCCACCAAGACTCAGTTATTCATTCATTCATATACGCCTTCCCTCTAAGGCATGCACATGTGCACGTGCTCACATACATTTGGACGTCCACTCAGCTAATTTTAGATTCTGCTCAGGTTTAATCAGGAAGCCTGCAACCCTGGAGAAGCCTCTGCCAGTCTGTGTAGACAACACAGTGTTAGATGGACCAATGGTCTGACTCAGTATATGGCAGCTTCCTATATTCCTAAAATTAATTATAATTAAAAGCCTGAGAAAACAGGTGTGTCTTAAGGGTCTTTAGAAAACCAATCAGAGTTGGATAAGCTCTTATTTTGACAGGGAGTGCATTCCAAAGCCCTGGAGCAACCACAGAGACTTGGCCCGACTCGAGTCACCACCAGACAAGCCAGTGGCAACCATAACTGGACCTCCCCAGATGATCTTAATAGGCAACAGGGTTCATAACAAAGGAGACAGTCTCCTTTGTGGAACTCCACACAGTAACTCTTGCTTTGCAGAACAACCATCTCCAAATGACATCATCTGGCATCTACCCAAGAGCTAGGAACAGAGCCACTGTAGAACAGTGCCACCTAATCCCACCTCTTTCAGACATCCCAGAAGGATACCATGGTCAATTGCATTGAAAGCCACTGAGAGATCCAAAAGGATCCACCAAGTCACACTTCTTCTGTCAATACCTAATTAGAGATCATCCATCAGGCCAGCCAAGGCAGTCTCAACACCATAGCCCACCCGAAACGGGTCTAGATAATCAGTTTCCTCCAGGACTGTCTGGAGCTGAGAGTCCACCAGTCTCTCTATCACTTTGCCCAACCATGGGAGATTAGAGACAGGCCTATAGTTGCCTAACTCTTAGGGATCCAATGTAGGTTTTTTCAGGTATGATCTAATGATAGCCTCCTTAAGACCAGGATGCATCCTGCATTGATAGTTATACCTATCAAGTAGTTTATCTTCCTATATTAGGAGATCAAGCTCATCTTGTTTATTTACTATACTCTGTGCCTTACCCAAGCCATGGATATCATGCTCCAATGTCTCTGTTGCTGTCTTACTGTGGGATTTACTAGGCACAATCTCCCACTTGCAGAGGGCAAGCGACTGAAGGAGGTGGCCAGCAGTGCGCACCTCTGCTGGCCCAGCTCTGCTCATCCTCAATCCATTGGCCAGGATCCCAGCTGATGGAAGGACAACATGCACATGCTCCCAATGGGCCCCATGTGCACCCTCCTTCCATTGGCTGGGACTTGAGCCTGGCCAACAGAAGAAGGATAGGCAGAGCCCAGCCAGTGTGGATGTGCGCTGCCTTCAGCCACTTGCCCTCTGCCCCTCCTCCTTCCATTGGCCAGGCTTCCAGCCGATGGAAGCAGGAAGATGGTTAGAGCTCAGCATGCAGAGATTCATGCCACCAGCTGCCCCCTTTGGCCATTTTCGCTCCATCCATCTTCCTTAGGAACATAGGAACATAGGAAACTGCCATATACTGAGTCAGACCACTGGTCTATCTAGCTCAGTATTGTCTACACAGACTGGCAACTGCTTCTCCAAGGTTGCAGGCAGGAATTTCTCTCAGCCCTATCTTGGAGAAGCCAGGGAGGGAACTTGAAACCTTCTGCTCTTCCCAGAGAAGCTCCATCCCCTGAGGGAATATCTTGCAGTGCTCACACATCAAGTCTCCCATTCATGAGCAACCAGGGCAGACCCTGCTTAGTTATGGGGACAAGTCATGCTTGCTACCACAAGACCAGCTCTCCTCTCCTCCCAGCTCCTCCTCCTCCTCCTCTCCGGCTCCCAGCTGATGGAAGGAGGATGAGGGAGAGCCGGGTGAGCAATGTCATGCATGTACCGCATGGGGGTGGCCTTGCAAGTGGGGAGGCCAACCGTATGTAAACACGGGCATCCTCTCCCCTTGCTACAATCCTAAGACCATCGGGTCCATTTAGGTCAGTGTTTCTATAATGACTGGCAGCAATTATCTAGCGTTTTAGTCAGATCTTTCATAGCCCAACTGGAGATACCACAGATTGAATCTGGGACCAAATGTATGGAAGACACCTGTGCTCTTGTCACCAAGCTATGGCCTTCCCCTTAGTGTGTAGATGTTGCTTCTGAATTAGGGTACAGTTGATGACTGCTGTTGGCGGGGGGTGGGGTGCCAGGAAGACCTTATCTGAGCTAGAAAAGCTTGGATTATTTTCTTTCCCTAGGGCAAGGGTAAGCAATGCTGTGGATTGAATATGGATGTGAATATCTTTAGATCAGGGATTCTCAACGTGTGGGTCCCCAGATGTAATTGGACTTCAACTCCCATAATTCCCAACCAAAGGCCACTGGGGCAGGGGATTATGGGAGCTGAAGTACAATAACATCTGGGGACCCACACGTTGAGAAACCCTGCTTTAGATGCTCCTGAACTATAACTCCCATCATCCCCAGCCACATTATCACAGCTGGGGATGATGGGAGTTGTAGTTCAGCAACATCTGGAGAGCCACACGTTGTATACCCCTGCCCTAGTGTATGAGATGTGGCTCACTCATCTGAACTAGTTAATAGAATTGTTTGATTGATCCAAGGATGAGCTTTGCATAAAGGCATTTTGTTGAATCCTGGCTTCTGTTTGGTTAGCAGGGTAGAGGCAATTAATATGCCTACCTTGCATTAGCAGGGTAGAGGCAATTAATATGAAGATTCCCACAGCAGTATACAAAAACAATAAAACAAACTACCATAATTGTACACTTTGCCACAAGGAAGTACTGTGGGATAGAGTGGGGACTCCATTTGATCCTCTGTTTCAAGCAGCCAACTGGCTTGGGCTGGCTCCGTTAAGGGCAAATATGACTTCCTGCTGCCACTCAGATCAGCCTGCTAATTTGATGGGCTAATGCAGTTTCTGAAAAGTTGAAATATTGGCACGTACCATAATGAACAAAGTGCATGTGTCAGCACACTTGTGGAAGCTACAGAATTTTCTACTCTGGTCACAATAAAGCCCTCTTTGTGGTTGATTTATACAAACTCACACATTTGCCACCAAAAACAAGTCCAAAACAAAAGCATGGCTTATTACCCAAACTGCACTATGCAATCACTGGATGGGGACTCTGTCTATCATGGAATAAAACTGCTAAGTACCAACAACAGAAATGTGATAAAACACTATGACGCCTCAACAATTTGGAAGTATATGTATTTATTAATGACTACTATTTGTTCCAGTTGTCACTACCCCTTAATAGCCCTTGTGTATGTACAGTCCTCTCTGTACATAAACTGCTTTACACAACTCATAACTGCTGATAATACAATCTAAGCGCAAATTAAGAAAATGAATACTGTATATATTTTTCCAGCGCTCAAGCACGTTTTTGGTAGCACACAAATGAATCAGGCAAACAAATTTAAAATTGCATTACACCATACTTATTTGCATAGTGCTTTTGAAGCAATACACAGGAGGAAGTGAACAGAAGGAGAGAACCATTAAATGAACAACATTAAACAAAAAACTGTCATAACTTATTCTGGAGTGAGAACAACAAATTAAAACTGTAAGAAGTTGGAGGCGAGACGACTTGAAGTAATGGAACTAAATATGCGGAGGGGATGGGACAATTGGAATATGCATGAGAATTATCCATTAATGAGAATGGATAAAAGAGGAAGTTTAATTGTCATCAAAGGGCTAAAAGAATGCAAGACCAGTGCCACTGGAGAGGAGATGATGCAACCCTGTGATATGGCTGCAAGTCCCATTCTGGAGGATCACTGAGGGTCAAACATGTTAAGCACATATGTGGCTCAGTGTACTTGCTCTTTCTTGCTTAAATAGCTGCTGCGGGGGTGGGGGCTGTCCTGATTCTAGTTTAATCCATAGTGAGAGGAAGGTCTTACGTCCATCTAGCTCCATATTGTCCATATTGTCCATATTGTCTCCATATTGTCTACACTAACTGGCAGTGGCTGTCCAAGGTTTCAGACACAAGTCTCTCCTAGCCCTTTCTAGAGATGCCCAGGACTGAAAATGGAACCTTGTATACAAAACAGATGCTCTGCCACAGAGCTACAGCCCCATCCCCTAACTAGGTTCAAGTCAGTTCTTCATGAGGGAAGCTGCCATGGTCTCAGTGGGGCCAACAGATGCCATGGAGCAGCTCCATCAGGATTGTGATTATGGCAGGGCCCAAACGTAAAGCTCTATCTCAAGCCATGTCATACTGTAGCCCTGATCTAGATCCTGCTCCCACAGTTGCTAGCCTATTTAGGCGGCGGGGGGGGGGGGAGGGGGGACACACACTGGAGACAAGCACATCCTTGACATAACATGCAGTTTGGGCCAAATATGGTTCAATACTGTTTAGGTAACAAAAGGAAGTTACAGCAATCTGCAACTCTCCTCACTGTCCCCGTTCTTTTGCTCTCTCTCATCTCTCTCTCTCCTAATCTCTGTGTGACAGCATGTGGTCCTCAAACAGGAGTGAGTATTTGTTTTTTTCTAAAAGTTCATTCCCTCCATTTAATCCCACCTGTATCAATAATCTTTGAACTGTAAACATTTTCATAGTAGAAAAGTCTGGGCAAATAATCACAGCTCCTAATTTTAGTGACAGTCGTAGGAAGAGCTGCTCCCTTAATATTAAAATTAATCACACAAACTGCTATGACGTGACAAAAGCAATGTAAGACACATACAAGAGACTATAAAAGCTAGACTAATTATAAAATTACTGTATCTAAAAAGGACACTTCAATGGAGCACCAATACAAATTATCCCCACAGAGGGGGTAGAAGAATTTCTAAATGCAGGCTGTGGCATGCTGGTTTGGTTACCAATTTGTTCCCTCTTGTGCAAAACAGCTACTGTACGTGACAGATTTACTTCTTTTTTTTTTAAGTGCTGAGCACTTGTCTCTTGAAGAATTACATACTGTAAAGGATATAACAGAAAGTAGTTAATTAAATCTCAAATCCATAGGACCATTTATACAAAGTATTTTGCAGGAAATCTGTTCTATTTAAACAGCCAGAGGGAGGAACCCTCTGTGTATCTCTCTTAGCTTAAAGGGGGATAAAGAGCTACAAGACAAACTCTTTAAGCAGTTTAATTCTCCAAGACAATTCAGAGTTCTCTCACATAACATGAGGAACACTTTAAGCCTATAAAACCATTGCCCACATTACATTACTCCTTAGACCTAGTGCCGAACTAGAAAGAAAGTGTAGTTCATGGATATGCAGTCACCAAAACTGAAATCTGTGTTTTGTGTAGGACCAACATACAGTATATTTCTTTTCCACACAAATTGTATCAAACTGTATCAGTCTGCTTTTGTTGTGGAACTCTGTAAGACAGCATTTTACATTGTGGTGTTTTAGGTTTCCTTAAAAGACCAAGTACAATGACAAAGAGAAGCTTTAGATTGTACATCTCCTAAGTGCATTTGAATCTTCCTTTGAAAATATAAATTTACACATTTTATGATGCAGAAAACTATCTAGCAATGTCAGTCAATCACTAAAGAGAACGCAATCCACATGCTTTTTCATGCCTCCCAAACAAGCCTTCTGCAGAACCATTTCTTAGTGGAATGTGGCTTCTATCTGGGATTTTTCCATCATTCTTGGGCAATATTTATGAATGAAAACCTGAAAAAATTAACAGAAATATAACCTTATCTTTATCAAAAAAAAGTTTTGGCCTTGCTTTTAAGTGACAGTGTTCAATGAGTGCAAGCCTACACAGTCACACAAGTTTAAAAGTCTCTATGGTGGTAGCAGATGGTTAGACTGAAGGTTAGCTGTGGCCAAGCCCTCACAGCATCATACACCTTTTGTCATGGTTTTTGTTTTTTGGCCTCAGAATTAATCAAGCCTCATCCTTATAAAAGACAATCTTTGGACCTACTCCTAGCACAGTGAGATGCATTCTGGATTTCTCTTCTGCACACCATGTCTCCACTGAATGACAAGGTGTGCAGAAGAGAAATCCAGAATGCATCTCACTGTGCTAGGAGTAGGTCCAAAGATTGTCTTTTATAAGGATGAGGCTTGATTAATTTAAATTTGATTAGATTTAAATAGGTCTCTATAGTCTTGTTCTGCAGATTTTGAATCTGCATGGAATTTGCTCCATGATAACCTCAGCTGAGGCCGACTCTCTTACATTCCTTTTGTGAAAGATCATTTCATATTTACTCCCCTCCCTTCTTCTGGCTATATGACTAACTGCTAAAGCTCCCAGTGAAAACTTGTCACAGGAGCTATTTGGTTGATTTTGGTAAACTTTTAATTTTTAATGGATTGTGGGAGGTGGGGGGCTAAGAACTAAGTTTGGTGACATGGTTTTTTGTGGGGGGGATATAATTATTGGTTTATTTTTCTTTTTGATACCATTTTATCATTAAACTGCGGAATCTAGCATTATAACTCCTCCATTTTGGAATTGTAGACCCATGCAGGACACATTTTGCTTCAGTAATCCTATAAGTTTGTATTTTTGAGTTTGCCCATTACATAAAATTCTTATAAGTTTGACAGAGTATCAAAAAGAGTTGCTATCTGGAAAACCTGTCACGTATGCATGCTTTATATGTACTTATTGGCCATTGTTTGTATTTTTTGTTTTTGTTTTTTGCTTTCCATACAGATTTCCTTCTATATGTTTATTTGGTGTTTGATTGAGGTTCCAGTCTGTGGTTCACCTCCTTTAGTCTGGAAGACAACATTGTTGCACCAGTGTAGCACTAGCCTGGAAGTCAGCCACTGTTTTGCACGATGGTTGCCATTCTTACTTTGGGAAAGTTCTCAGCACTTAGTTAATCATCCTGGACATTTTGATGGATGGCAGTCCTCGTCTTCAAGCATTAGTACGTAAAGACACAAATGACATAACAGCCACTGTGCTCTCAAAACACACTCCTTGCATTGTTGGCAGACATAATTAATTTGCTTTCAGGATTGACACAGCGGAAATTGGTTCTGTGGATTTTGGAGCAGAACATGCTATGCAGAGCTACAATTACCTGGCAGCTGTAGAACCTCCTCCTCCTCCATCTCTGAAGCAGTTTTACAACATTTTATAAAAAGCACCTACTTTTTCTTTTTAAGGGTGCCAAGTCAACAAATAGTAAACGAAGAGATAGTAAAAAAGCTGGCAACTCACTTTACAATGGTCATACTGCTGCTGTAAAGCTGGAACATCCCCACCAATGGGCATCTGCTTTTTCAATTCTTCATCTTTCAGATTCAGCCATTTGATAAGCTCTTCAAGTGATGTTAGCAATTTATTCCACTTCTCTGCACTTGCCTCCAGGTGAGCCCTAAAATGAGCACAATTCTTAAGCCTTGAACTACAAAAAATATATAATTTCAACTTATGCACATAGCGCCAGTGTTAACTGAAGGTATTTTCACTAATTTAATGGAAATAACTGGTCAAAACAGTTCAAAAATCACTCAAAAATACCAAAAAAGCAAAATAATCTAATACAAAAACCACATGATATTACAGATTACCCAAGTGATACCAGAATCTGTATAGAATTCTACTGAATGAATAGCACAATGGGAAGAAGGAAAATCCTCATTCCCTTTTGCTTTAGGTTGTGGTTTTTTAATACAAATTTTAAACTTTTAAAAGTGTTCAAACTAACACAGCTGCATTATGTATACAGTCACTAAATATGTTAATATGGCATAGTAAACCACAACAAGAACTCTAATTCCTAACAGGAGAGAATCCACATTTCTATAAAAGACATTTAAGCCTATTTACATGACCATTGGGGGATGGGTTGGAGAGCTCCTACCACACTAGCAATACACAATCAGAACTTCTGTTTGGGTCAGCAAACCAAGGAAACACACAATTAAGCCAGGTGCAGTATCCATTGTTGAAATGGAGAGAAAGCATGGAAAGTCCTCCAAGGTCTGATTGGCCATGAAAGAGTAGGCGGACCCAGTCCTGCTGAAGTTGCTCCAGCTACAGGATCATAAAGTGTGCTTTGCAGAGTGGCACATCAATGGATGGCAGCCTCTGTAGCCACAGCTCTCTATTGTTTCCATGCAAGTGAGGGCCTGCTGGGTCTTGGTCAGTGTTCCCTCTAACAGGGATTCCCAGATGTTGCTGACAACTCCCATAATTCCCAAGCAAACACCATTGCAGATGGGGATTCTGGGAGTTGTAGTCAATAACATCTGGGAATCTCTGTTAGAGGGAACACTGGCCCGGGTGGGTGGGTAGAAGAGGTGAGTGGGTTCACATAACCAGAAAATCAAGGTAGGAAAGCTCTCCTCTCCTCCTACCTTGGTTAAGAGCAGTGTATGATAGCTGGGTTACTTTGCTTTGAGCAACCTGGGCTGAAGGGGTTTTTGTGAGTTCATGTGATCATGAAAATCATCGTGAACTCAAACCATTGGATGGCTACTAGGGAGAGAGCCTTTTCGCATATTGCACCTCATTTATAAAACAGCCTACCATTTATGGAACAGTGCGGATTGCCTGGAATCATCATTTTGTTCTTTTAGATGCCCGGTAAAGACCTTTCTGTTCACTTAGGCCTTTTAAATTTGATTTTAAAAACTGACTCAAAAATGTTTTTAAATTGCTTTGTACTGTAGTGTGTGTGTGTGTGTGTGTGTGTGTGTGTGTGTGTGTGTTGAAATTTCATGTGTTTATGTGTTTTTACTCAATGTTTTAATGCTGTGTTGTAAGCTACCCAGAGAACAATTTGTTATGGGGTGGCTAAAAAATAAAGATTATAATTGTTGTTGTTAATAATAATCAAATCAAATCAAATCAGGGTAGCCTGCCTCCTTTCCTGATTTTAATGGTTGTGTGAACCCAGCCATTGGCTGACTATTGAAAGTGCACACTTCAAGCAGTTGCGGAGATGCAGTGAGAGCCTCTGTGCTGCTTTGTTATTATGAGCACAATTATGCAAGAGTGCTAATATTTGAGAGTGTTCCCTTGCACTCTGGAAGCATTCTATCAAAGCAGAAGTGCGTCCCTTAAGGCAGGAACATGTTTCTGCTTTTATAGAGTGCTTCTGGATCATAGGAGAGCACTCCAAAATAATAGTGCTCTTGAGCAATTATACTCATAATGCTGAACGCAACAGAGCAGCACGGGGTTCTCACTGCGACTCTACAGCTGCCTGAAGGGTGCATGCTTTGGTATTTGGAATATCAGCCATTATATGTGACAAACCAGAGGCACTAAAGGGGTAAAAATTGGATGCCTGGACACATACCATTGCTGATGGAGATTATATATTGTATTTTGCTGAATCAATGAATTACTGAAGTGTTGTGCTGTAATTCAGCCAATATGACATGACATTAGTGTCACTACTCTTGATAATGTCAGAACCTTTTTATTTTTCTTACTCACTTGTCTGCTTCAAACCATGGCAAACAGGGAGTATCACCACATCCTAACAGAAAGGAATTGTTGTAATCTTCTCCTATCATTTACTCTCTACTGTTATTTCAATGTGTCTAGTGTACTTTAGAGTCTTAATAGCTTCTCTGCGTTTTTAGAATGATTGTGAAGCAGCCCTGACCACCACTTTAATTCCATCCATTCAATGACCTTGATTAACTGTATGACCATATAATTACCTTACATTGCTAGATGCCTTTTCTAGGTGCCACCTGGGCTATAGGACATAACCAAATCCTTCTCTGTTTAATTTTCAGCTAGCTCAGATCACAATACTGGTAGCAGAATGCTAGCAATTATGAAGGAGGAGGAGGAGGAGGACATCTCAAAGGGAACTGCATATTCAGTCATCAACTCATTCATTCTCTCCTTGATAGCACTGTGCGCATTATGCCCCAAGACATACCTGCATTCTTACAACTGATGCAAGGTAGCTATTTTTCATCATAATCACCACAGAACAAGTCCACAGATGACTATTCAGCTGACATGCAAGGCCTTACCAAAAAAAATTTTTTAAATGACACACAATCTGAGCAGTATTCCCTCTAAGGTGTGTGCATGCTCACACATTTTTGATGTCCACTCAGTTAATTTTAGATCCTGCTCAGGTATAATCAGGAAGGCCCCACTCTGAATGCACGTGCTCACATACTGCTTTGATACTGCCACCCAGAACAAGACTCATTCCACAAAGAGATGAAAAAATGAGAGAACACACTGAACCTGAGCTTTTGTTATTAAAGGCCAATGGGGACTTTCTCTATGGCAACTCAATGGCATCACTATCCTTAGCATATGAATGGGAAATCCCAATACAGTTTGGCATTGGAAACAAAACAGAAAATTAATTTTACTAGCAGACCCGGTGCAGAGCATCTGTGCTGCTTTGTCGGCGCCGCCACTTTTTCTCCCCCAATTCATCACCGCATTGCTCCCCACCTTGGAGCCCTGAGCCGCCTCCTGGCCTCTCTCTCTGTCCTCAGTCCTACTACTACTACTACTACTACTGATATTTATATATGGCTCTTCAACCAAAGTTCACAAAGCGGTTTACAAAATCCTTCTTCTCCTCTCCCTCCTCAGTCTTTTTCTCTCTCTCCAGCAGTTTTCAGTCTCGCCTCCTCCCCTCAGCCCGTCTCCATGTTTGCCTTGCAGTCTCCCCTGCACTCCCCTCCCCCATCCCAGCATCAGGCTCCCCACGCAGCCTTCTGCTGCCCCTGCGGCCATTTTGCTCCCCTTGGCAACACTTTATTTTTCTCTCGAGCAGGCAGTGCACCGGCCCTCACCACTGCTGCCGCCATGCTTTATCCCCCACGCGGCTCCTCTATGTTAGGCCATTAGCAGCTGTCTCCTGGGGCCCATTCTGTCGAGTGTGGTGGTTCGCCACCCACCTCCTGGCACGCTCTCCTGGCACGCCACCCACCTCCCACCCTTGCACATGTCTCCTCCTCTGGGCCCGCCAGTTGCACGGGCAAGCCTTCGTCAGCCCGGCCAATCCGCTTCCCCCCACCGCCACCTCTTTGCCGCCGCCGCTTTCTCCCAGTGGCTGTTTGCCGCCCACCCTGTACCTCTCTCATCCTTTCCCACTCCCTCACCCCTTGTCACCGCTTGCTATCTCCACCGCCCAGCCAATCAGCTTCCACTCCGCCAAACATCCCCACACATCCTCATGCATTTCCAGCCCCGCATTTCTGCCTGCCACGCACTGGCTTAGTGAAATAATACTGCAAGTGCCAATAAAGACCGACCTGTGATGTACCTGGTTCTTTATCAAGGGTCAGACTGGCTAAATCTGTCTGTCTGTAAGCAAAGAGCAGATCCCCTGAAGCATCGTAACAGGGATCTGGCTGACAGAATCAGCTACAACTTTTCTCATAGGTACAAAAGGGGCTTGGATTAGGCTGTCAGCACTAAATTGCAGGTTCAACATTAAGGCTCCACTCCTTGATTTCCCCTCTCATTGCTTAAACAACTTCAGTTTGTTTTTTGGGCTTTAAACTCAGTTCCAACTTTTCTCTCACCTGCCCCTCCTTGGGTCTTGGCTAAGGAGCTATTTGTTCTCTAGGACAACATATAGATTGCTCAGTACTGTGTGAGTTCAGTCATGGGTAACTCCCTTCAAGGCATAGGCTGGTAATATTCTTTACTACTATATTGTCAAGTGAAAATAAAGTTGCATTCAACTTTAAAACAAATATAGCAGTACTTGGCAGGGTCCATCTCATGGGCTTTTCTTTTGACAGCTGTTCAACTCAGGAAGGATTTAGCTATTTTAGGCAAGCATGTGAAACATGTGAAGCGGGAGGCATTTCATTATAGGATTAGATAGAAAATTGGTTAAATCTGCCAGAACATGTGTTTCTATGCAGTCAGGCTTATATTTTTGGATAAGGAAAAACTTTGCTTATTTTTCTTAATCCCAGTTTAAGCAGCCACTCAAATACTTCCTAAACACGAAGGCACAAACATGTTTGAGTATTTCTTGAATTGTGGTCCCAAACCTCCCTGACCCCTTCTAGTTTCTGCTTTTATTGGTAAGCGCTAAATTCAAGCCAGATGTGGCTATACTGATTATGAACACACACCAGGCTCCTTTGTCCACAAATAATATGTAACAGATATTATCACTGTGAAATACAGTTTGTAAAGCTCTATATCACTTTGCATAGATGTCTAGTTTTAATGCAGCTGCTGTAGCCATTGACCATAACTATTTAACTGAAAACATTTACAATGTATAAGAGTAAAACAAAAAATACACTATAATCAGGAAACATACAGCAATATCACATCTAAAAATCACTGTATCAAATACCCATTTGGCAGGGGATTATATTAGCGCTAACAATCCTTCTCCTAAGTTTGCCTCAGACTTGTATAAAAAGTGTTACATTTCTGCACTGACATTCCAAACTCCTAGAAGCCTATTGTCAAGATTAGCTCTTCTTGTCTGGCATTTCTAACACATGTTCAGCTACAAAGCACTTAATATTATTCTTATGGTCCCTATTTAGCCTCTCCCCAATTCTTGAGAAAAAAACTTAGGTGGTGGAAGACTGATTTTTGAAGCCTTCCCATTGCTTAACTGATCACAGCCTCATTTCTAGGGATGTGCAAATTGATTCAGGCACAAAAAGCTTTGTACCTGAATCTGGCTGATTCAAGTGATTTGTAGACAAAACAAATCACCCCTGTGTTCAATTCCAGATTTGGACCTGGAAAATTCGGAGATTCAGACCTCCATTTTGTAGCCAAAGTGGGTTGGGTGGTAGTGCCCAATGGGTGGAAGCTACCACTCAAACTTCAAATAAACTGGGCAAAGGGGTGATCTTTAAAGAATTTTTGAAGATGGTACATCTTTAAGCCTTTTCCAAAAGGGAATAATGGGGATTTCAGCAGCCTTATAGCTCCAAGTGGGGGGCACCACAGTGGCCCAGAGTGGGTGGTAGTGCCCAATGGTGCAAGGAAGCTACCACCCATATTTCACTCCACTCTCATTTCCTACCAGAGAATCAACTCTCAGAAGACCTCAGACATTGAAAACAACAAAACCCAGTGCCTCATGAGCTTGTGGGTTTGTTGGCACCCTATGTGCACTACACCACAACCCCGCTCTGGACCACGCTGGTGTCCCCCATGTGGAGAGAGGAGGAAGCGACATGACGGACCCAGCCAGGGAGAGGGGGAAATGGGGTGCCAGGCAGTTGGGTGGCGGGTGCAGCACAGACTGCTCGCTTGCCAGAAACTGCTGCATGGAGGCATGGGCACACCTTGGTAACTTTGGTGCCCAGACCTGAAGGCCTTTGGAGCACACTGCCCCCGCCATGAGTTAAAATTTTAAAAGTTTTTTTTTTTTTTTACAAATTAAACCTGCATTTTTCAAACCGTGGTGCCAAAAGGTCCAAGGGGGCCTCCAAAGGCTGGGGGGATACCTACCACCATGCTGCCCCATGGTGCCAAACCACAGTGCCAAAAACTTCAAGAATTCTAGCCGCTCCATGTGCACGGCTGGGGTGTGGGGGTGAGCCAAGTAAGCCTCCCCCACTCCCATGGTGGCACTACATTAACTATGGCAGGCACACAAGAGCTTCCTTGCCATTCTCAAGGGCTGCTGGTCCAAACAGTCGAGTCCAGCAGCCACTAGGGATATGCACGAACCAGTCCGGAGGCCATTGTAGAGGCCTCTGAACCGGTTTGAATGTGGTACCGTTTGAAGGTTTGATGCTGGGGGTGTGTGTGTGATTCTTTAAGGGCGGTGGAGGGTGCACTCCCCCCCCCCGCTTTTCCTCCGCCAGTGCTCCGTTGTTTGGAAAGCATATGGGGTGGCAGTGCCTGCCGCCCCTTCCCCCATTCTCACCCGGAAGTGGCCGGAAGTAACATCTGTGCGCGGGCCAGGCAGAGGATGCCTCTGAATACCAGTTGCAGAGGAGTAACAGCAGGAGAGAGGGCATGCCCTCAACTTCTGCCTCTGGCTTCCAGCGGCATCTGGTGGGCCACTATGTGAAACAGGATGCTGCACTAAATGGGCCTTGGGCCTGATCCAGCAGGACTGTTCTTACGTTCTTACTTCTGGCTGCTTCCGGCTGAGAATGGGGGAAAGGGTGGCAGGGAGGTACGCTGCTGCCCCCTATGCTTCCCTCAAAATGGAGCACCGGTGGAGGAAGAGCAGTGGAGGGGGTAAGTGCACCTTCCCCTGCCCCCAGCGTTGAACCGCAGCTCCGTGGATACCACTAGTGGCCGCTCCGGCTCTGCCGACACCACCACCACCACTGGGGGGGGGACTGTTCGGCTCATGGAGGAAAGGCCGATTTTTCCCAGAAACGATCCACAAATTGATTCCTTGAGACAAAATGGAGGGCGGAAGTGACCTCTGTGGTCACTTCCTGCCCTCTAGGTATCACAGATACAAGGATTTTAACCCTATCGTATCTGCTGATAGTGGAAATGTATGTCTATTAGCCACCCTGCAGATACGTGGAACATTAATAATAGTTCCGTGAATAATTAGGTTCTCCTGTACTCTAAAGATCTACTAATTTTCAACATGCCTTCTTTTAGTAAATGAAATCAGGATGTCAGTCAGTGTGTTTTGGAGAAGAGCATGTAACAATAAGTAAATTTCTTAAGGAAAGCATCCTACACTGCCAAAAACAATCAGTGACTGTGCTACTGGACTGAGCATCAAATGTTAACTATCTCCTCCTGAGCATTTGCTTACTTAGTTAAAAAGTAAGTTTAAAAGTATATCTGTTTTCTTCACCTGAACGTTCTTCAAGAAGGGCAAGCAAAAGGTGGTTTTATTCTTTGGGAAGTGATGCACCTGTTCTTTTTTGTTGTTGTTCCATTCTGACTGTCAGTCAAGCACCATTCGTTTCCCAGATTCAAATACAGTATATTCCAGTTTCCCTACAAGATTTGTTAGAGCACCCTTTTTGTTAGGCACATCTGGCCACACGTGAAAGTGTTGGGTCCCTATATACTTTAGAGGGTAGCTTTATTAATGGGGATGCAAAAGCGGGGGGGGGGGGTTCTCACACCAGCAGTCCCCGCTTGAAAGTAATGTCCAAATCATCCTTAAGCTACAGACGTGCTTAAGAACAATAGCAAAGAGTCTGGATTGAAAATGGGGGGAAAGCAACTTGCTCCCAGAATAAAAGATCAATTGTAGCTGCCCTTGGTATTTGTAGAATAAGAACTGCCAGTTAAATACCTCTTGCTGGGCAAGCATTTTTGATCCCCAGAAATATATTTTTCAGAACTCTCCTGAGGCCTATCCAGCAGCACTTATCTGTAGCTACTTCTGCCTCTAAAATGTATGGCTCTTTTAGCTTACAGCAGAAAGGAAGAAAACTGCTAAGGATGAACTTCATTCCTGTAGAAAATGGCAATACCCTTCACGTACACCATTGGAGTCCACTTCAGTTCTGTATTAAGGGTTTAAGTGGCATAAGAAGCCTTCTGCTAGAATGGCACTGAGGGTGAAATAACCTCTCAGTGCTCCTTTTCAATCAGGAAGGAAGGTCAAACTATACGTGACCAGAAATTTTATTTCATTGAACAAGTTAAGGAGATTTTTCTTCAAACGAGGACCTGAAGGAGGACCCGATTTTTCCCCAAAAAATCAGAGCAGGGCTGCAGCCTAGATTTAATATTTGTGGCTGTTCCTGAACCTATGCTATACTTTAAGTGCAGCTCAAATTCAGAAAATATGGGACTGGAAAAAAGAACACTTCCTTTATACATCACTCAAGTTTCAAAAGCAAAGAGAGGCACAGGTATGCCTGGAGTCAGTTTTACTCTGTTTAACCAACCCTGCAGAGTTGTTGTGAGTTTTAAATATGATAATGTATGTAGTTTTGAGCTCAATGAATAAGGAAAAGGGAGATTATGCTACAGAAAATAGAAAATAAAATAAAAATACCTAAGCCCTGTTTAGTACTGTTGGCTACCACCAGGGGTCTACCTGCCCTCTGAGCATGCTCAGAGGATATGCACAGCAGACTGGTGCTGCAGCCCTCACAGTTCTAGTTCTTTGTGTGGCTCAAGGGCAGACTGATGTCAGAGAGAGAGAGAGAGAGAGAGAGAGAGAGAGAAACAGACCAACCCAAAGCTACTGAAGAAATGTAAACTTTATGTAATGTAATTTGTAAGAAATGTAAATTGTAAGAAAACAAAACCAGAACTGGAGCATCTAAGCAATACTACATGCAGTCTTTAGCAATCAAAGTTCAAAACACAGTTCTAGCTTTCTAATTTTGGGTGTGTGTAAGCTGGCTTCTAATCTCACTTGACCAATTAAAAACAACAAAACAACCGTTTCAACTGAGAAGGGAGGAAGAAAAGACACATACAGACAAATGCGAAGGCAGGGTAGAAAATGAGAACCAAGAGAAGGGAAGGTAGGGCAGGAATTGGGCAACTCAGACAAGCGGCTGCTGCTGGTCAGCAGGAAAAGAGGGGCAGGATTTCAGGGGAGAAAAATCTCCAGAAAGGCAAAGGAGCTGCATAATTACCCAGTCTTGGCACAGCAAACAGGCATGGGATCGGAGTTGGTCCCAGCTAAGGTCACTCAAGATGGCGCTGGGATGCAGGCATCTCTGATCTAGTCTGGATAATGTAGCCATAAGGATCTTGCCCCACATGTCGACTACGGAGTTACATGCACCAACAAGACTCTCCTATGGAACTGACCTCTGTCAATACTCAAGAGTGAAACAGACAGATGGAGTGAGTTGCACTCCTCACTTCTCTGCCATATTGCCTAAATACAAGTTGTCTTATAGGGTAGAGACCCCTAGATCTGTCCCTATGCCTCTCATACTAATTTTTCTATGCCCATCAAGGCGCGTACTGTAAACAATTTAACCTAGACTTAGCATATGTACCCCTGGTTGTACCCCTGTCCACCTACATGGGGCTCTTATCAATAAAATACTATCTTCAAAGAAACAAGTAAATAATTTGCACAAGCACCTAAGCACTTCTGTCTGGGTCAAGACAGGAGGGTGGCCAGGAAAGAACTCGGGGAGGGGTAGAAACCACATGAGGAATACAAAATAATCATTAAATGGTCAGTGTTTTTACTCTACCTTTGCATTTCAATCTAAATGAGCAAGCAATTTTCACTATAGCACAATAATATTCAGACTGCTCCAGACGAATAGATAAAAACCAGTACTTTCTGCATTACAGTAGAACAACAAAACTTTGGCAAGAAATGAACAATTTTCAAGGCACTTTCACAGTTATCTAAAGAAGAACTTGTCTAGTAATTGTCCCTTTCCCCTGGGTATCTTTCCCTGGGTCCCCTTTCCCTGGGTAATTTTCAGTCATGCTTCTAACCAAAGAGTCTCTTATAGGAATACTAGGGATAGACATGGGCCTTAGTCTGTCAATTTGGGAGAACCTTGAAGGTAGGCCCCAGTTGGAACGCCTGATCCTAACAGTACAAACATTTCCTTTTCATCCCTCCCCCACCCCACCTAATCTTTAAAAGACTCACACATTTGGAAAGGGTCAAATGGCCATGTAGCCATCCATTATTCTAATCCAAACCCTTGCTTTACAACATCCTGCCATCAATTCCCTACAGATCAAGCCTCACATTATAGACCACTAGTGCCAAGTTGTCAGGTGGCAACCTGGGATCAGGCCTTCTCTATTGCCACCCTTAAGTTGTTGAATGCGTTCCACATTGATATAAGAGGACTATCTTCCTTGGAAACCTTCAGGAGAGCCTTAAAGACCCATCTCTTCAGCCTGGATTTTAATATCTAGTTTTAACTTTAATTTTAATGAGATTTAATCTGGTCTAAATATTTGATTTTAATTGTTTTATTTTGTGTTTTATATTTTATATATTATTATTATTTTTAAATAATTTATTTATTTTTATTACAAAGAAGAAAGAAAATACCATCTCTTGAAATCAAAGCATACAAAGTTTTATGCCAAGAATCAATTGTCAGGATAAAGTAAAAAGAGAAATTAAAAAATAACAAGGAAGACAACTTCCACCAACTGGATTTCAATCACGAAATCATAGATCACAGATAAAAACCGGATCTCAGAAACAAACAATGACCTTTTTTGTTTTATGAAAGGTTCCCAAGTTAATAAAAAGGATTCTGATGAAGAGTTATTCACATAAACCGAAACTTTGGAAACAGAGGCATAGTCCCATAATTTAGTAAACCAATCATCTAAAGAGGGGATTATAGAAGAACGTCAATTGGCAGCATAAAGAATCCTAGCTGCCGTGATCATATATAGAGACAATTCAGTATACTTCACCAGAATATAAGATTTTGTCAAACTTAAAACAAAGATTTCTGGTAGAAAAGGAAATTTGATACATAAAATTTGCTCCATTTTACAATGTATTTGTTTCCAAAATGATTGGGTGATATCCCATGTCCACCACATATGATAAAATGCCCCTATGTGATGGTTACATTTCCAACACTCTTTTGGGAAACTGCTATCAATTTTATGAATAGCCATAGGAGTCACATACTACCGAAAAAACATTTTATACCAATTCTCCTGCAAATTATTGCTGAGGATAAATTTAATACCTTTCTTCCATTGATATTCCCAATCACTGAAATCAATTGTTTTATTTATATTCTGCATCCATCTAATCATGCACTTTTACTTGTTCTGTTTCAGTATCATATTTCAATAACAATTTATAGACCGTATCAAGCAAATCATCAGGATTTTTTTGAATTAATTTTTCAAAATCAGTAAGATCCCTAAGTTTCCCTACTTGTTGATGTAATTCATGTTGAACAATTGAACCCATTTGAATATACTGAAACCAGGGTGGTTTTTGAATGGACTCCTTTATAAGCATTTGAATAGGTTTCAATTTCACATTATCAACTAATAAATTCTGCGAAGTACAAGATTTTTCTGCCCATAATCCAAATTTCCCAAGTCTTTCTTCTTCATGAAAATATGCATTTGAAATTGATATCAAAGGAGAAACCATTGGACTTATTCTGTTCTGATATTTATCCCAACAATGTAAAAGACTACTTCTAACAGTATGTAATTGAGTCTCTGAGTCTTTTCTCTTTTTGGTAACCCATAGAAAATTGTATAAACCTTTAGAGAGATCAGACTCTTCCATATTACTCCCCAGTTGCAGGGGAGTAATGGCAGGAGAGAGGGCACGCCCTCAACTCCTGTCTGTGGCTTCCGGAGGCATCTGGTGGGCCACTGTGCGAAACAGGATGCTGGACTAGATGGGCCTTGGGCCTGATCCAGCAGGGCTGTTCTTATGTTCTTATATCTGAAAAGTGTTTTATATTTTAATGTAAACTATCCTGAGCCACTTCAGGAAGGGCAGTATATAAATTGAGTGAATGAATAGAAACACTTTAAACAGCCCCCGTGCTCAGCTATAAACAAAATCTGAAAAACAAGATTTAGAATTAACAAATTCTTTTTAATTGCAAGTGGCTGCTGCTGGTCAGCAAGGACTATTTATCTGTGTATTATACGATTAGTTATTTTCTAGTGATAAAAGCAACTCAGCAGTTATACATCTTGTTTTCTCTCACAGACAACCATTAAATGTCATATGAACATCATGTTTACTTTGTGTATATACATGAAACAGATGGCAGAACTATTGTAAAGATGGTATTTACACACCATTCATAACAATTACTACCTCATCCTCAGACTCTCACACCAGAATTAATGACTGGCTGAAGTAAATGACTTGAGGGCAGGTTGGGCCATTAATTTCCCCAAATGATCATTAATCTCCAAGACAGACCAGGCTGCTCAGTTGTTACTGCTGGAACACTTCAATTGTTGATTCAAATACTAAAATATAAGTGTCTCCTCATCTCTTTCTTGCTAATTTGTGAGGAATCCTTATTTTATTTACTTATTTATTTATTTATTTATTTATTCGATTTCTATACCGCCCTTCCAAAAATGGCTCAGGGTAATAATAAATAAATAAGATGGATCCCCGTCCCCAAAGTGCTCACAATCTAAAAAGAAACATAAGATAGACACCAGCAACAGTCACTGGAAGTACTGTGTTGGGGGTGGATAGGGCCAGTTACTCTCCCCCTGCTAAATAAAGAGAATCACCACATTAAAAGGTGCCTCTTTGCCAAGAGGCAAACTTATAGAAGTTTGATATCAATGGTACATGTTTCAAGTGCCCACAGTGCAAAATGGCACACCCTATGCTCTCCAGAAAAAGTATAACTTGTTCAAATTTTGATATGAAGTAATCTCACAATTCTGCCACCAACTGAATAAAGCAATGGTGTGTCCATGTTCTACCCTTCTGTGTGTTCCAGCCCCATTAGACTCTCTCCATGTTTACCTTTGCTGCCCTGCTTTTCTCTGGGTCTGTTCCTCTCACCTATTTTATCCCTCCTATAAATCTTACTCTCTGGTATCAGTGTTCCTAGACTCCCTTTGTTTGCCTCCCCTACATGTGTAAACCACTTTATGAATTACAAACTAGCATTTGGAAACCGATAATGAGTGCTATTCCCTGCTAACCAATGACAACTTTCAAGGACCCTACTTAACTGACCTCAGAAATGTGGATCCTCCAAAGCATGCTCAGTCGCAGATAACCCTGACGTCTAGCGATTCAGAACTGCTTACCATGCCTTAGCTTTAAGGCTTAGTAGGACCAAAATTCTCATGAGTCTGAACATGAGAACTGGCAATTTATGGGTGCTTATTAATGAAAGGAGCAATCTATCAAGTTAAACTTAATTATACTATAATTATTAATAATAATTATGGTAATATCTAAAAAACCCTTAAAGTTTAATTCTTGGCTTCCAACACTGGTAATTGAAGTTGAATTTGTATTAGTAGGCTCCGCAACAGCACTGAAGACCTTGAGTCTATTGGGACCCCCAATCTTTCACCTCTGTGCATAGTAAAGTTGGGAGAGGCATCCTGCTTAACCTACTCAGTGCGCATGAAACATAATGCCAAGCCAGGAAATTCTGGATTTAGAGGGGTTCTGTATATCAGAGGAAAGTTCATACATTCAAATAAATAAAAGGTTGGGCATTACCTTCTACACAGTGTTGGGGCAAGAAAGGCACATTAACCTTCTCTCAATCTCACTGCACGCTGAGGCAAGGTGGGGAGGGAGAGTGGGAAGAGTTTCATCTTAATGGACCATTCATCTCATGACCAGTTCAAACATTACATAGAAGAACATTATTTTTTTAATGTGCAGAACTGTGTTCACAACCAGACATGAACCTAAACAACAGTATGGCATCAAGTATGTATTTGTTGCATGTGTACCAAAAAATGTACACACGTTAGAAAATACAACGCGTGAAGCAGCCCTCATACATATTTTACCTGATACTGGCAGACTTTGCTTTCAGGTCATTCCAGCGTTGGTTCATGTCATCAATGCGATGCTGTAACAGTGCAGCCTCCTCAGAATTTCCCAAGGCTTTCACCATCTTCTGCCTGTTTCCATCAATGCTCTTGAAGATGTCATTGTGGGCATCAATTTCAGCCTGGATGTCCTAGGAAAACAAAAGCAAACAAACAACAACAACACCGAATCATATTAATCCTGTACTCAGAACAAGACTATGAACTTCTTCTTTCTTCTGATAAAGCTGCCAGTTTTTATCAAGGTGAAATACTGAAACTATAAAGAAACAGCTCCTCAACTGTTCACAACGTGTAGCTCTGTTTGGCATAAAGGCATATACTTCTGGAAACTGGTAGGTATAAGGAGATGTGCTACGTGAAGAGCAAACTGTTTAGATGACTAATCATAATTACTTGTTGTAAACCACCCAGAGAACTTGAGTTTTGGGAGGTATAAAAATGTGTTAAATAAATAAAATAAAATAAAATAAAATAAAATAAAATAAAGCCCTATTCTGAAGAGTGCGATCACCATTCTCCCATCTGCACAATAGTTCCCTACCTATAACACTTTCAAATTATCCAACAAGTACATGATTACACATTGATGTCAGTTAGTAATGTGGCAATGCCCCATCCCACTCACCTGTACCAGACTGGTTGAGAAATAGGCCCCCTCCCCCCCCAAAAGCCACACTTCCTGTCTAATAAAATGGGGGAATAAACCCTTTGCTCAAATTCAGACCTCTTCTCCCCCCACCCTCACCATGCCTGAAGCTGTCATTTGATTCTTGGGATTATGAATGCCTGGCAAGCACGCATAATCTCAGATTGCAAAGGAGTTCCCAACAGCCCAGGAAAGTCTCTCTGGAGGCTCCCCCGTGTTAGAGAAGGCTAACTGCCATGTACAGCCTGAGACTGGGCATCTTTGCTCTTTCTTCTAGCTTTTGTATGCCATGCTATAAATGCACATCTTTAGATATATGTACAATACATATAAGCATATATGGCCCATAACTCTGAGACACCTATTGCTAGGCAGTGCAAAATGTATTTTGCAGCTATTTACTTCTGGCTCTTGGGCTACCTGCTAGAGAAAAGAAGGGCCCCTGAGATATGGGCATTTAAGGGCTGGCCAACCCTGGTTTAGGAAATCAAGAAAAGAAAAGCTTTCATTTTTCAAACGTAAGGCAAACAGCACTATCTGATGTTAAGATAAATGCCAATGTGATCACCTAGTACGCTTTCCAACATCTGGCCCAGAATGTTTAAACAGAGAATATAAATCTAGAAAAAAAGCCATGGGGCATGCAGCAAGTCTCCATGGGATTAATCAGTGGAGATTATTACAGGAACTTTGTGTTACTACAGACATGATCTTCCTTTTGAGAGAAACAAATTCAACAAGCTTGGCATTCCCTTGGAATTCAAGAGTTGATTCTTTCAAATTCTATGCAGCGTGCTCCGTCCCCTCCCAAACGAGCTTTTACACAGGTGCCCAGGAGGGTAGCACTGCATCTAAAAATGGCTGTTATATGCACAACAGACATTTAAGAACTCATTGAATGCTCCCATTCACTTAGGATACTGTGAAATTCATAATTATTCTCACTGGGGAAAAGAAAACAGATGTACAGATAAAAATATGGAATCTCTGGGAAACATCTGATGCTTCCAAGTTATTTACTGATATAAAATTTGGAAGTGTTTGTTCACTCAAGAGATACACAAATATTTTAGTCACTTAACAAGTCATCATTTTGGAACAGCCAGACCTGTGCGGTATCTTGAGGTATGCAAAGCAAACTTCATTGCAGTAATAAGCATACAAACTAGCTAGCTTCTCCAAAAATGGGAGCCATGTGCAGCAGCTTAAGCAGGATCATGGCACTTTTCTGGATTATGGCACCACTGCCATGAAAAAGCAATGCTGGATCTAGGAGCACTTCTAGACTGAGAACCTGGTTTTTCAAGGGAGTGCTAACACATCTAAAACAGACTGAATCTCAATCAGCAATCCTGCCTACTATCCTCGTCTACCAAAGAACACAATTTTGTCTGCATTAACCCCTCTTTGTTAGACTATATCCAGTGCAATACTGATTTCAAACAATAATTTTGTATCTCCACAGGTTTCCTAGAACAGGATGGACTGCAAGGAGAGATACAGCTACAGGTCTCCAGGACATTGATTACAGCCAAATCTAAAACTCCACAACAGTTTATGTTATGTTACACACAGTGGGGACAAGACAGAACTTGGTTAAAAAGAATCTGCACATGTGCAGTCAGCATTCAGGCTAACTAGCTTGTTGGCAAGTGCATGTGCAAAAGCTTCTGGAAAATGTTTCGTGTGGTTGCTGTCCTACATCCAGATCTAAACCCCTTTCTTTTCCTGGGTGAGTTTTGGCAGTGTGGGTGAATAGTGGTTGAATTTGCATCAGGGATGCTATGGCCGTTTACTGCCCTGCACAGGGGGTTTGACTGGAAGGCCTCCAAGATTCCTTCCAACAATAACATTCTATAATTCACTACAATTGCATGCATCAATCAAATCAGCAAAAAGAGAATCTTGATGTTGCATTATTGCATCAAGATTCCCTTTTGCACTGTAATTTAACCAATGCCCACAAGTAAAAATCACAGCACATAGGAACATAGGAAACTGTCATATACTGAGTCAGACCATTGGTCTATCTAGCTCAGTATTGTCTTCACAGACTGGCAGCGGCTTCTCCAAGGTTGCAGGCACGAATCTCTCTCAGCCCTATCTTGGAGTGGCCTGATTTGGAAAAACAGACTTAGGAAGAACTAACATCGGGTTTGAGCGATAGAACCTCTTTTCGAGGTCCCAGAAAGAAACCTTCAAGGAAACGGGACAGAACTGGTGCCCTCATACTAGGGAATTGGAATGTTCCCCTCCTCACAATCAGGTTAGTAAACCTGTATGTCATTTATGCAATGCACCTGCATAGGAATAGGGAGGGAAGACGCGACCAAGAGGTTCACGCAGATGAGACAGTAAATCTCTTCTGGAAAAGTTTGTATGGTTATGTGCAAAAAGACAAGAGTATCTCTTCTAAACAGCAATGGGACAAATTATGGAAATGGACGTCGGATGTAAATCCCCCCCCCGCCCTATTACCTGATGTGCCTTGAAATCCCCCACCCCCAAGTTACAGTACTACCTGCATATACTTCATAACCTTGTGGGTTTCCAAATCATTGTGTGTAAATCTTTGTGGATATATCATGTACAAACAACCACTTTGTATATAATTATGCTTTGGCAATGTACTGTATGCTTTGGTAGTTTGTTGCTTCAATACAAAAATCTTGTCCTATCTTGGAGAAGCCAGGGAGGGAACTTGAAACCTTCTGCTCTTCCCAGAGCAGCTTCATCCCCTGAGGGGAATATCTTGCAGTGCTCACACATCAAGTCTCCCATTCATATGCAACCAGGGCAGACCCTGCTTAGCTATGGGGACAAGTCATGCTTGCTACCACAAGACCAGCTCTCCTCTCCTCAAAAAGGATTATTGATTTTTTTCATAATGTTTTTAAAAAATGAACTGAAGACTGCAGCAAACTGCACAAGCACCAGTTCCAACATTAATTTTAGCTAGTTAAACCAGAAGCCATGTGGAGTGTAATATGGGGACTGCAGCCTTTGAACCAATAACAGAATGGAATGAGGGAAACCTACTAAACGCTTAAACCAACTGAGATAACCAACGCAGAATGAACCAAACCCAAATACCAAATGGAGGGCAAAAACCGCAACCAACAGGTTAAGAATGAATCTTGCCTGGTAAAATTCATCCCTAACACTAAACTGTAGCAACCCATCAAGTCTGTATTTGAATCAATACCTACTGAGTGAGTCTCCTCTAGGTAAGATTCCAAAGACATGTCAAACTATTTTAACTCTTGACCTTTTTGTTTGCAAGTGAAAATACAAAACCTGTGGCATTCTCTTTCAGTGGAGGCTGATAGGCCAATCTATACACAACAATCACAACCAAATGGAACTGCTTTCTTCCAGACAGATGTAATCAGGCGCATCTCCATTTGGTCACTGCTAACAGGGACTTACTGTCATTGATAAAGCACCCTGGGCTCTGTAGGGCAGGCTAAACAGCTTGAAGCATTTGGAATCCAATAGTTAAGGTGTGCTTTCTGCAATAAATCAGCTCGGATTTCACCTCTATGTCAAATTCTCCTGCTTACAGCTTACAGGGTAGCAAACAGAATAGCACATTAAAGGCCAACTATTCTTTAAATTGGGGAAAATGCTACTACAGAAAATGGTAACAGCATTATAGAAACAACAAATTAAAATCCTGAATAACAAAACCATGTCTACTTTCCCAGTCTCAGAAGACAAATAGTGGTTCTAATTTAAGAGACACCTATAATTGCAGATCAACTTAGGGAAGGGAAAACATTATATAAGAGAGTAGAACACCCAGACCCTTGCTATTATAACTCAATGGCTAGCAGAAATGCATTAAAAAGCTATTAAATCCTTCTAAAGGGTCACAGAGACTACATGTCTAAGATCATATTTACAAAGGCTAGACAAAAGCTGTTGGCTAGACTATGCTTTATTTTATGACCTTAAAAAATTCAATCTGTGGAATCAAAAAAATAATCTGGATCTTCTATATGCCTAGGGCCATATCAGACCCAATATGGTCTGTGGTACCCCTTCAACTTTCTACTCTTGAACCACCTTCAGAGATATACATCAGATGCTCTTTGCTGGGCAAAGGGGCTGACTCTCCAAATGCTGTTGCAATCAGGGCTGTCCTTAGAGCATGGCAAGCAGGGCGATCACCCCGGGCCCCGCTCTTTTAACCTCCATTAGAATTAACTGGAAGGGGGCCCCTCACTGGCTGATTTGCCCTGGGCCCTGCACCTGCCAGGCTCTCTAAGGTCGGCCCTGGCAGCAATATACCACAATAGCAGTAATGGGTGGATTTTCATCCTTTTTTCATAGCAGCATTTGGGGAAGGGGGTTGAATATTTTTTTCTGGAGTTGCCGCAAGGCCATTTTATATATAGACATATTATTTTTGAGTACTATATTCATTATGAAACTTTTACAGAATAGATCAGATAACTTGGCAGAGTTGCAGGAACGGTTCATAATCTTTCCACCATTCATGTCCACTGAAAGAGCAACTTGAGGACAGAAAGAACAATGTGAGAATAATTTATTGCTCTGAAGTCCCAATACATTGCAAGATGTAAACAACCTCAGGTCACTACAAAACACATGAGTACAACTATTAAAATACAAGGAGAATGTGCACAGTCAAAAAACCCTGTTTGTGTGCATATGTGTATGTGTTAGAGAGCATGATGAACACACACACACACACACACACACACACACATGCTGAGCTTAATACAATAACCACATAAGAACTGTCAAAAACACCCCTACAAAATGAGCTGAATGTGGACAAAATAAAGCAAAGATAAAGCAAGTAAAAATTGAACATGCTATAAGTATTCAAAATATTAGAAAGAACCATCTGTACAGCAAATGGCTGGTATAAAGGGTAGTATGTCGATGACACGTTGGCCTCTGTGCAAGAATATTTAATACTCTAATAATAATTTGGTTTAGATTATTTCAGATTTTTAGATTATTTTTGATTTTTTACATATGTGGTATTGTCAGATGTGGTAGCAAGTATACACTGCAGAGGTATAATAAATCTGCTAATAATTTAATGCACACACAAGCCTGAGACTGCTGAAAGCCAAAGATAATCTCACTTGACTGTAATGTGACTCTGCCTATGGAGGGTCAGATCAAGCTTCTGAGACCACCATCTGGCTCCTGAGATTCTTTCCTCTGCAGATCTAGCACTAGCATCCCTAAGTTAGGAGAGGAAGCTGTCATCTCCCACTTATTCACAAACACCTTGAAGATTTCAGCTGAGAAAAAGAAAGCAATAAACTACTATGCCAAATGAGTTGACAATTACAACTGTTCTGTCATAAGAGAGGCAGCACAGGAATCTACTCAAAAGTTCACATAAATTTCTAATCACTGCAAGGTTAATATTCCAAAATTGCAAGGATTCTATTGTACAAATACCATACTTGAGCAATCGCACAATATAGTAATTTTAACATTTTAAAATTTTAACATTTTAAAAAATAAACGTTAGCTTTATGCTTATAGAACAGCAACACTGATTTATAACTTCTGCAACCATGTATAACTTATCCCTTGTTTCAAAAAAGTTAATCAATTGCCTTGATGGTGACCTTTTTACCCTTAATGTGTTAAAAATGCAAGGGACGACAGGGAGGGCAGACAGCGGGGCAGGAATCTGAAAATCTGCAAGCTTCTCATCCTTATAGTATGAAAGAAATAGACACAAGTGCCAACACAGGAGCTACTTTATTACTAAATCATTATATGCCTTGAAAACTGGAGTATTAAGACTACAGCTTGCTATTAACCTTCAATATCTAACCTAGTCTTTCAAAATCAATAACTGCAACATCACCACAAAGTCAAGCTATTGGTAATTCCCAGAGCATGGTGAATATGGTGGCTATAATTACACATACTATGCTAAGGGGTATTAAACAAATATATAGGACTTCTGTTGCCACATGCTTTATAAACGTATGTTATCAGCTGCCACTACAATTATTCCTTTTAATTCAGACCAGAAGATCTAAGATTCAGTTTGTGATCTGGAAGTTTTGTTAGTAAGGTAGTAAGACTCACAAGAAACTAAAACTAGACATATAATGCGTACACTTGTTAAGTTATTTCACATCAAAACAAAAATGCTCAATAAACGTAGAACTTGTCATTCATACTTCCCTTACATCAAACCTTTCATCAACCAACTCACTACTGTAGATGACTATTGCCACATATATGACTGTAGAGATATATTTTTGCAGATATTCAGCTACATTAATAGGGTTAAAGAAGTTGCACAGGAAATAAAAATAATTATGTTGCAAATCACATGTCCACATTAGCATTATACTTCTAACACATTGCCCTGTCATGTCTGTGATAAACTAGTACAAGATTCAGGATAGATAATTTAATCTGCTCCTACTGCTGACTGTCAACATTTGCTGTGCATGGAAAGCTCAAATGAAAAATTGAGAATTAAGTCAAGTTGTAGAATCTGGTATTTTAACATACACTTTGAATATCAAGCAAGTTTCTGGTCCTTTGGACACAATTATACATTTAAATCAAAATAATTAATTCAAAACCAAAGTATCAACATTTTCTCAACATTATGAGGCTATTTGCTATGAGAGAGACTGAAAGTGGTGAGACAGATAAAGAGTTGAAGGGGGAGAAAAACAATGTTCCTATTTGATGAAGCCACCCACTATAGTACTTGCAAACTAGCTAGTTTGTTACCTCTACCATAATTACATTCAACAAATTTAGCAACAAGTTATTAAAGGCTTTCTGTTGAGCGAACGTATAAGATGACATCACTCCCTGAAAAGGTCTTTTATTCTCAAAACTGGGCACTGCCTCAATGCTTCTGTTACTCATTAAGAAAGCAAAAGGAGGAGTTCGATGAACTAAACACTACACCGTGACCACTACAGAAAGCACGTGGGGGGGGGTGGATGCCATCATAAAGCCCTTCAAAAAACCTCTATCTGCAGGGTGATGGGTATTCTCCCAAAAAAGAATGGAGCTTCCCCCCTTTCCTTTTAAAGAAAAATAAGTACTTGAAATTCACCTTCTTCATACCTTTTCAAATGTTGTCAGCACTTCCCGTATGCTGAAGTTCAGGCTAATCATTCTTCACTGTCCCATTGGCACCTACATCTTCCTAATAAAGGTTTTCAAATCAACAGTCTGCTGCCTTAAAAGTGTGTACATATATATTTTTCCAACTATACCTCTTGAAAGTTCTTTGGAAAATCCTGATCATGCATCATTCTTGCTCTGTATGTCTTCAGGGGCAGCATAGGCCACAACATTTCGTTGCCCCACTGTGCCCAACTGCTTTCAGGCTGAATAGTTCAGAGTAAACAGACTTAGTTTTACTTGTTCTTTTAACCAGGTTCCATGATGCTGGCATGTTTTCCTCATCTCACTAGATTGCCCAAGATTTCCTTTTGCTCACCTCACTAATTACCTGCAGGCCCAAAATGTTTCTCTCTCCTGGGCCCCAAGCTCAACGTTTGGTCTCAATTACACTCCACAAATGGCTCTATATCCTCAAAGCATGCAGAAGGGGGGGGGGGCATTCTGCCAGTGTTTCTTCATTTACAAATTATTTTCACACACACACACACACACACACACACACACACACACGCCAGCAATCAATAGCCAATTTGTGACAAAAGTTGAAGTAAGATGAATTGCACTTTAGTATGAAGAAAAAAGGTTATCACCAAATGCTGGGCAAGAGACTGCCTCCTCTCCTCCTCTCTTACACTCATTCTCTGCCAGTCACCAGCAGTCTTGTGTTGCTATGGAAATAACCAAGCCAGTTTCACTCCATTTCCCTCTGCCTAACTAGCCTAGGGGATGCTGTGCTGCTTTCTACTGGAACAAAAAAACGGAAAAAAAGTTGTTTGCTTTGTTTCAGTAAAACTCCCAGCAAAAGCTCTAATATAACCTCTCACATGGGATCTTGTCCTTTAGATCCCCCCTCGAGCTCTGACAGCAGTGTGGCAATCCATCCCTAGGACTTCTTTATTATTTTAATCAGCATCCTCCCTTCCACCAGCCCTTGCTCTCCTCTACAGCTAAGCACACTCCCACTTCCTGGAGGCCTCCCTCCCTTCCTAAAAAAAACTTTAGTACCTATAGAGGAGTGGAAAATCTTTGACCACCAACTCCAGCTATTTTACAACTTCTTTCATTCTCTTCTTCCAAAGCAAATGCGAATGTTCAGCCTCCCTCACTACAGCTTTGAAAATAACCAATATTAAATAGATTTTTTTTAAAAAAAAAAAACCCACAACATAAAAATGGGTAAAGCAACTGCAAAGTTGCAACAAAGCCTGCTGCTACTCTGCTCCCACTACCACAGACTCAGCACACACAGATAGTTTTCATATGAGGCCTTTTGCTCTCAGTTCAGCAGGAAACCTGACACCTGAGTTTGGCTACTAGGCAAGCACTTCCGTAGTTAAAAAGTTTCCACTTGAAAAAGAGGGAGAGTGCACAGTTCAATTATTGTCAACATTTTCTTTACAGCATATGTGAACAGACGGGCAAATGCATTTCTCAGCAAGCTGCTAATTTCTGAAAAACCAAACTGCCAAACCTCTGTCTCAGCATTATGGCCTGTTACTCATATCAGTTCTGTCAGAGCCCACCAGGGGTTTCATTCCCACCCACCCACTGAGTCCACTGCAATTTAGGGTGCCAGAGAGAGCAAAATTCTGAAACGGCTACTGTTCTTTGTGTAACTTTAAAAACTGTGGTGGAGAAGAACCGACTTAGGAAAAGGCACAAACATGAGCAGAGTCTTATCTCATTTGTGCTGGCAAATCTTGGATTTAAAAAGTACTCCATTCATTCATATACTAACAATAACACATTATTATACCACTTTTCAACAAAAATGTTCTTCAAGTGTTTACATAGAAAAAGGAGCAAGAAGCAATGATTCCCTACCCCCAAAGGCATCACAGTCCAAAAGAGAACACAAAGACACCAGCAACAAGCAAGGGATACTGTAGTGGGGTTGAGCAAGGACAATTGTTTTCCACAGTAATGCTTCACGGGGTGCAGGGGGGGGGGGAAGAGAATAGACAATCATGCCACCAGAGTGCAACAGACATGCAATAGGGCTTCTAGGTTCTGTCACATACCCAATGATCACCAGACAAAAGCACTTTGGCCTTTTAGGCACCCATTTTAGACATCTAGGAATTTCACCTGAATGCTGATATGAACGAAGAAAGCAAAACAGACACAACAAATATATTCTCCCTCCGTCTCCATCCAGGTTTACCTGATTTCACCTCAACTCAAAATACAAAAATGTAGGAAGTTATCAACTAAAGTAGAAAAGCAAATGATTTTAAGGATAACCAATAGGATTCAAAAAACATAACTGACAAAGAAATTATCATTGCTGCAATGCCCACTGGCATACTTTTTCAACAGGATCAGGTTAATGGTTTTTTAATTGTCAGAACAAACACAATAAATGCCTTATACCGAGTCAAACCATTGGTCCCTCTAGCCCAGTGTTGTCTACTCCAGGGATTCTCAATGTTGAGTCCCCAGATGTTATTGGACTTCAACTCCCATAATCCCTAGCAGCCTTTGGTTGGAGATTATGGGAGTTGAAGGCCAATAACATCTGGGGACCCAGCATTGAGACTCCCTGGTCTACACTGACTGGCAGCAGTTCTCTAAAGCTTCATCCAGAACTCTTTCCAAGTCCTACCAGGAGGTGCCAGGGATTGAACCTGAGACTTCCTACATGCAAAGCACTGTGTTAGTCAGGATATCAGCCAATATATTTTCATAAGGCTGAATTAAAAATAAGTTCTCAGGAGAGTTATTTTCAAGAACTTTATTCTAGCTCATTAGGAAGCAAATTAAATTCAGTGCAGCAGGCATTTTCCATGGACTTCCACCTAATGGCGCAGCAGGGAAATGCCTAGTGAGCAAGAGGTTGCTAGTTCGAATCCCTGCTGGTATGTTGGGAAACACCTATATTGGGCAGCAGCAATATAGGAAGGTGCTGAAAGGCATCATCTCACACTGCGCAGGAGTGAAGCAATGGTAAACCTCTCCTGTGTGGAGTGAGCAATGGTAAACCCCTCCTGTATTCTACCAAAGAAAACCACAGGGCTCTGTGGTCGCCAGAAGTCGACACCAACTCGAGGTCACAACTTTACTTTACCTGGACCTACCCCATGAATCTCCAGTTGAGAATTCTGATAGCTTTGGACACAACACAACTGCCCCATATGAAGAAACTTAACAATTACTGGACTTTCTTGCAAATGTAAACATGCTTCCATTCTAAATGCATGGGACACAATCAGACATTTAACTTGACCCTAGTTCACATTCCTGTGCAATGACAAAAATTCAGTTTTCCTACATATATAACATCAGCTCTTTCTAGCAAAAACAAAAAGCCTTGTAGAGACAGATAGACCTTGCAGAAGATTAAAAGGAACTAAATGCAACAGCTCTAGGAAGCTGGCATTCTGTCAGTTTAAGCACTTGTGCAAATACCACTCAGCTAATCTTCTAGGGATGGAACTGGCTTAATGCCCAATGGATTTTTGTTCTGATGCAGTTAACAGCACATTTTTCACAAAGATTATTACCAAATTAATTTTTAAGGGGTTTGTTTCAGTATTTTTATTGCTGCAACGTGCGCGTATCAATAGAAACGGACATACAACAAAATATATGGCTATTTTAGAATTGGAGGATAAATCCAGAGTTCAACTGAATTTTGAATGAACTGGACTGGGAAGCTGAAATCCAGTTACTCCATAAATGTAAGAAGTGCAACAGCATTTACAAATACTATAATAGCAGCTTCAGGTTTGCATCATTACTTTGTGAAAAGGAAAGAAATAGGCTCACATTATCTGCTCATCAAAGCTAGTACAGGGACTCATCATTGCATATTCAGTATAACCAAAGTATATTCCCTCATGTTTATAACCCCCCATATATAAAGGCCTGAGAGGGAGAAGCCTCATTTATTATAAATTACAGAATATCACCCTATATTCGCTAATACGAACAGTGACTTTTGCTGAAAAAGTTTTAGTAACTATGGATGTCTGTGACAACCTAATTTTAAAATCTGCTGTACTAGTGGAAGAGTGTTTCAGACAGGTTGGACAGATGTACCATGCAAATGACACAAAAACGGCACATCAGGTCAGTATTCTAGAAGAAATGTATGCTGGTGTTGTAGGCAGATACGTCTGCACTAACAATAAAGATGGAAGTATAAAACTTTATACTCTTCTTCTTAAAGGAGGCAAAATGAAGACAACAAAAAATAAAAGAACTAAAAGAACTGCTATGCGTACTATATCGAAGAGCCCCACAGATTCCATAGTGGTAATGTCTTAGTATAACACTTACATGTCATTCTACTTGAAAATTTTGGCCCTTATAAAGGGTGCAGCTTGCCAGTGGGCAGGCCCACTGCTGAAGCCATCTGCTAAAGGGGGCCAGCCTTTGGTGGGGGCCTTCGATGGTGGGACTGAGGGCTGGGGTAGAACATTTTACTATTCATGTTAAAGTGGAGTGTTCTGCTGATACCAGTGTACCAGAGTATTGCTGCCTAACTATTGGTTAGGCCTAGTACAGGTATGTGTGTTGAGTTGTCTACAGATGGGGAGTGACTCTGGGGCAGCTACCCCATTGATGGTAGGAAATCGATGAAGATATGGCACTGGTAGGTCAGTAGGCTGTTAGAGAGAAGAGAAATCAGAAACTTAATAGCGGTTTCCCCTTCCAGCTGGCCTAGCAGATCTTTGACCTTGGTGAGCAGCACCAATCAACTCACAGAGCCTCATCTTGCTACTTTGCAATGCCAAGCCAGTCCAAAATAAATCAGAGATAATCCAGGATTGTGGACGAAAGCGCCGACCTAGTATGCATTATGGAGATTTGGTCAGGAGATACTAGTGGTCTGATCTGGTCCCAGCTTCTTCTGGCAGGGTATCATGGAGTAGGTGAGAGAACGTGGGCGGAGAGATAGTGTGGCTGTGGTCTATGAGAATACCATCTCCCATACCAGGATCCCTGTAAGGAAATTGGCCTATATAGAATGTATGTACATTCTATGGACCAGAGACAGATTGGCCTAGATGTGGGATAACAAACTGAGGTTGAATCTGTTAAAAGTGAGAATTCTAAAGCATTGCTCTTAGCAACCCAGTAACCTCTTCTGGCCACTAGGGGCATGTTGAGATCTTAATAGGTCTGTCTTGGCCAGTCAGAGTCAGTTAGAACTTGTTCAGTTGTTGAAGACTAATGCCTGTTTGTGCCTGTTGTTCAATGACTCTCAGTATGCGATGTTTTAGTTTCTTAATAAATCTTTGGGGGTTTTGAACTTAACCTAATGTCTCCAGATAAGATCTTGGGCTGAACAACTTTACCACCAGAGCACACTCTGCTGTGTGAGGATCTTAATGTTTCTCCTTACATCCCTCAACAGAGTTATAGGCCCAGAGCTCTGAGCCTAGTGAAGAAAGTAATTAGCCTGAATAAGAAAACAAGGTTTTCTCAAAGATGGAGACAGGACAAGTGCTACAGAGGATTGGAAAGTTACAAAATCCAGATTTTCAAAAAGACTTTCAAAATGGAGATGCTCCTAAGAAGCCATGGAATCTGCAGCATCTTACACACAAGAGCACCATGTCAGAGAAGGAGAAGACAAGCCTGGGACAGTGCAGATGATAAAACCACTGGGATAATTTCTTTTTCAATGCACTATATTAGTGCATTTATAAACAACATGGGAGACAAATTGTATGAAAAAGTCAATGGTCTTCAAGATGCATCAAGTTATAGAGATGTATAATAAGAAACTAAAGCAGCGAGAGGATATGTTTAAGCTTGTGAATGAGATGTTGGAGTCTTCATGACATAGGGAGTAATTTGGCCTGATATGGTTTAGATTGGATTGTTATTGAACATTCTTCCTGAGCATTTGAGACTACTGTAAATATATTAGAAGTCAAAGATGATTTGAGTTGGCAGTTTGTAATAAATTGTTTGGGAGACTTCAATTTGTGCAGAGGCAATGGAGAGCAACTAAAGTCAAATGAAGAAAATGCTTTTAAAATTTATCAAAAGAACAAAATAGTGTTTTGTCTGAAGGCTTAATTTCCTCAGAACAAAGAATTTGCAGCTAAAAAGGAGGTGAAACCACATTTCAAGAGGAGTGAGTCACACAAGCATATAAAGAAAAATGCATGGAAGCAAGGATAGAATAAGTCTGAGAAATATAAAACATATGTTGATAATAGAGACAAATTTAAATGTTAGTTCTAGAAAATGAAATGCTGGAATTTGTATTGATTCAGGTGCAACCAGCAATTTGATTAATTAAAGAGAAAGATTTACTAAATAGGACACAAATTATAAGGTTCCCATTTTTCTAGCAGATGGGAAGTAGATGTTTGCTAAAGACAGAGATTCTGCTAAGCTACACTGTCCACCTTTGAGTACAATCTGATGTCAGTTAAGTATGCTACATAGAAAGGTTATGAGGTGAAATACAAAGGAAAATAATGTTTTATCATAGATAAAGGTGAGCTACTCATAGATAAAGGTGAGCTACTTTGGAAGAGAGTCATATTCGAAGTGGATTATATAAAAGAAGAGGCCAAAATTGTAAAGCAATATTCACATTAAAAATGTTTGAATTTATGGCATAGAAGAATGGGACACAGAGATCTCAATATAATACTTCAGCTGGAGAAGGTGGATCTAGCCAGAGACCTGAATATAAGTAACTAAAATGCCAGCAAGTAGTAATCCTAGTCTAGTGGGTCATGTAGATGCAGACTGGGCAGAATACAGAACAGATCATAAATCCACAAGTGTATACCTCTTCTTTTACTGAAGATGGAGCAATTAGTTGGTTTATTTGAAAGCAAAAACTGCTGATCTCTACAGAAGCGGAATGTGTGTCAGCCACTAAAGCTTGCAAGGAGATGGCATGGATACACAAATTGTTGCAAAACTTTGGAGCTGATGAACCAAAACCAACTGAATTGTTTGAGGACAAAGTTATATTTTGCTTTCACAAATGGAGAACACAAAATCCAGAATAAAGCATACCAAGACAAAATACCATTATGTATGGGATGGACAGGAAAAGGGTCTTGAAGAGTTGAAATACTGCCCAACAGGGAAGATGTTAGCAGATGTATTCACAAAGCCATTGCTAAGAGATCATTTTCTTGCATTGCAAGAGATGATGAGAATTTTTAATTGGTGTAGGTGATGGTCTATTTATGACAAGCGAATTATTTCATGTCCCCCAACCAACAGATCACTCTCTTCTCATCTAGAATAACATGTCATATCAAGCATGCGGCTAGCTAGATACACTAAGCCAGTTATAATTTGAGGCAAGTCCATGGAAGCCATGAAATCCTGAGCTACTCCCATTAGGCAGCCTTGGCACTTATGCTGAAGTCCTCCAAAATCAAGTATCACAGAATCCCCGATACCAAGACCACTTGATAGCCATCCAAGACCACTTACTAGGGATGTGCGAAACGTTTTGGGTACAGAACGATCTGTACCCGAAACAGCCAAATTCGGGTGATTCGGATCCGAACCGAATCACCCTTCTAGCCCTATGAAATTTTTCAGAGCCGAAACGAATCACCCCCGTTTTGGCTCCGAAATATCTGTTGTTTCGGCCCTGCATTTTGTGGCCAATAAATGCCTTCTTCTTCCCCCTCCATTCTGAGCAATGACGTCTATTTGAATTTCCCGCCTTTTTGCCTCCCATTGACTTCAATGCAAAAAGGTCTGATGTGACATCTACTCGAACTTTGGTTCCCAGGGGCAAAATAGTGGGGTGGGGTGGTAGTGCCTAATGAGTGGAGGCTACCACCCCAATTGCAGAGGAATTGGGCAGAGGGCTGATATTTGGTGAATATTTGAAATTTTAGGTCTTTGTGGCATATTTTGGGAATAACGTGGGACCAGGGGCAGAAGAGTGGGGTGGGGTGGAAGCACTTAATGGGTGGAGTTTACCATCCCAATTGCAGAGGGATTGGGCAAAGCGCTGATTTTTTGTGAATTGTTAAAGTTTTTGGGTCTTCAAGGTTTTTGCTCATAAGGTGTAATGGAGATTTCAGCAGCCCCATAACTGTACTTGGGGGGTGCTGGGGTGGCCCAGAGAGAGTGGTGGTGTAGAGCACATAGGGTGCCAACCACCCCCATGGGTTGCTAACCCATGGGGTACAGGGTTCTGTTGTTTCTGAGGTGTTCTGAGTGTGGATTCTATGATAGCAAATAAGATTTTCAATGAGACACCATGAATCCACTCTCATTTGCTATCATAGAATCTACACTCAGAACACCTCAGAAACAACAGAACCCTGTACCGCATGGGTTAGAAACCCATGAGGGTGGTTGGCACCCTATGTGCAATACACCACCACTCACCCTGGGCCACCCCAGCACCCCCCAAGTGCACTTATGGGGCTGCTGAAAGCTCCATTATAGCTTATGAGGAAAAACCTTAAAGATGTGTAAACTTCAACAATTCACCAAAAATCAGCCCTCTGCCCAAATCCTTTGAAAAAATTCAGGTAGCTTCCTTGACCCTACCTGGCACTACCACCAACCCCACACTGCTCTAGGCCACCCCTTTCCCCCTGACGTGAAGCGATACACCCTCCATTATACCTAATGGGGGGAAACCTTAAAGACGCGTAAACTTCAACAATTCACCAAAAATCAGCCCTTTGCCCAATCACTCTGCAATTGGGGTGATAGCCTCCACCCATTAGGCACTACCACCCCACCCCACTCTTTTGGTCCAGATCCCACGTTATGCCCCCAATCTGCCCCAAAGACACTAAAACTTCAAAAATTAACCAAAAATCAGTCCTTTGGCCAATCACTCTGCAATTTGGGTGGTAGCTTCCACCCATTAGGTACTACCACCCCACCCCACTCTTTTGGCCCCAGGACCCATTTTTTAAATCTGAATCTATTTGGATTCGGATTAATTCGGATCCAAATGTAATCGGGGGTGATTTGGAAGGGCCAGATTCGGATACAAAATGAATCTGGGGTGTTTCGATTCGGATCCGAATTGAAACACTGAAAATCCGAATTGCACACCCCTACCACTTACCAGCTCAGTCAGAGATATTATTAGGCAATAGGGTAGATAATGACTAATAGAATCCCAATACAATCTTAAGAGCCCAACACAGGTACAAATACTCCCAATTTGGTGATCTCTGGACATGGTACCAAGCCAGAGAGATGGAATCCCTATCGACTATAGCTGCATGCTCGGCCCCCAGCCCATCAAGCCAAGGTTCTAGTTACACTGGGAAACTTCTGAGAACAGGAAAAGTTAATGTCTCCTACTTGTCCATCCAGGTTTCCTTTTTACATGTCAGGCTGGTGTGCTCAATCAGAATACATGCCTCTTGGCATTTCAGTTTCCAGGCATTTCAGAAAATCAAGTGATCGTTTAGCCATCATCTTGCCTCCTGCCCAGGCTTTGAGACAGGCTGTCCACCTTTTGTAAATTTTAAAGTGCCACATATATGATGATCCAATTGTTCTCTGCCTTATTCTTTTTTTAAGCCACAGTTTTAAATAATTTGCAAAACCACTCCAGGGATTGAAAAGAGGGAAGGGGGAGCATTGGCTTAGAGACCTCACAAGGGCCAGTAAATAGGTGCCTCCCTCCAGCAGATCTTCCCTATTAAAGCTCCACTGTGCCAAAAAACAACAACCCTGCTCTCTCTTCAACAGCTCTTTTACAGTGCAACCCATCTGTCTCTGCTGCTCTAACTGTGGTATATTTGTACACCTCCTATGTTAACTCATATAAGCCATCCTGGGGCCCTTCGAGAAAAGGGAAGAATACAAAGGAAGCAAAAAAAACAAACAAATGCACTTTTAAATACTGCAAACTATTTTGAGAAACTAAAAGGTTGCTACTAGGTGTTTTTTCTACAGATGTATATATAGATATAGAAAAATAGTGATCATCTATCAAAATTGCACCAGTGCACGTTTTAAACAAGCAAAAGCTGTCAAGTGCAACAGATCCCCAACATATCTTCCCGCAGTAAAATGCACATCATTCACATGTGTATTGTTTTCCTATGCCCAAGTAGAAAAAAATCATAAGTGAGGTGGCCCTAATACCACCAGTTAATATCTGAGTACCCAGAATGTTGGGGGGCAATATGCTAAATCATTGTAAACTGCTTAGAGAGCTTCCAGCTATAGAGCGGTATATAAATGTAAGTGCTATTGCTATTGCTATTGCTAATATAGGGGAATCAGTATCAGTACAATCACTTCCTGTAACCAGTGGTCATATTATCCAGGAAACCATATTTAGAACGATATAGCAGAAAAAGCTTAACCTTCCTACACATTTTTTGAAAGCATTCTACTAATTTGGCATTAGCGGCAGTGCAGACCCCACTCCAAAAATCTGAGAAGTTTCCCCACTCATTTTATTGAACACTCCCATCAAACCTCTTAACTCCTATCCCATTATTTTTCTCTCCCCGGAAAATATCTATCCTCTCTCCCCAAAAAGATTTAAGTGAGGAGCTGCTCCTCAAGATTCCTCTCTGCCTGCATTCCTGATCATTAGGATCAAATTTACCTAGACAGAGCTGTTGGGGGGAAAAAAGTTGTATTTGGCAATGAAATGGTCTAGCAGTTCAACTATGTTGGGGTGGAACCTGGAATCTAATAACAGTCATTATGTGATGTCCCACAGATCTCTAAAACCTTACTTGTGCACTTTCCCCTTCAAACATACTAATTTTTCCCCTTAAACCTAATTTCCTGTATGTAAAGCAGATGCTAATTAGAAACCTGTAAGTGTTCAAATACTCTCTTTTCAATGTGATAATTGCTAATAAGAAGTGACCACACTAAATATTTTTACTTGGTCAATATACAGTTTTAGTCTCTGCTTTATAATTTAAGACAAAGGATTGAAAACATGCCAAAATTAGCAACGGGAACAGTGCTTTCCTTTGTAAGTTATCCTTTAAATAAGCAATTTGCAGGTTTATTATTCATTTAACTAAAAGAAAGAAAGCATTACAGTGTGTTTGATGTTGTTTCTGCTGTATGCCAGACAGAACCTTGGCAATTACCTTGAATGCCGCTTCAAGAAAGAGACACAACCAAGTAATTCTGCAGCTTGTGTCTAATTCTAATAAGCCTAGTTCATTTTGAGTCATTTTTGTTTTCATCTCACCCCAGCAGAAGAATGCTCACTGCTTCATTAACATCTAAAATCCTATTAAGGTACTTTCCCGTCACACTCAGGGCCTTTCTAGATGACCAGTTTTTTAGCACAAAAGATGTGCAGCTGTTACCAATCCACTGCACAGAATTCAGACATCTTCCCTAAAGGAGGAACTTCTGTTGCAGGGTTATAGCATTCTCCCAGCACAGAATGCCCTATATTTGGTTCCTGGGAGAAGGGAGAATTCCCCTGAAAAGAAAACAAATGCTTCTTATTAGGGATGTGCAAATTGATTTGGGCACAAATTGATTTGTACCTGACTCGGTAATTAGGTCTGATTCGGGTAATTAGGAGACAAAATAAGTCACCCCTGTGGTCCATTGGCTAGATTCGGGTCCAAATCGAATCATGCCAGATTTGATTCAGATCAATTCAAGATTCAGATTCCTTCTATTAATTCCCCCAGATTCCTAGCTTTAACTTTTTTTTTAAAAAGCTAAGCTTGTAGAAGTGGAGTCGTGGAGCAAAATGTGTGGTCATTATTTTTCAAGTGTTTGGATTCTTTGGTGTAAAATAACTTTTCCTCAATGAATCCCTATGAGGTTTCATTACACATCTTCATTTCTTCTATTCATTTTGACTGTGTTTGGACAGTGCCAAAGACAGTGCCATCTAATTTTAAATACTACACCACAGCACCAGCAAGTTTAGCATCTCCCTACACATACACCATCATTTGGAGGAGACACTTTAATTTTATTCAGATATTTGAAGGTTGTTTATTTTCCTCTTTAGCATGGAAGTACACAATAGGTTTTTTTCTGTATCCTCTTCTTACTGCTGCTCCTTGTGGCTCCCAAAAAGCTTCTTCTAAAGGTTAAAGGATTCTCCAGATCAAGAATCAGCATGGCACAAAAGGCTGTGTTTGGAAAGGAAAACTGATAACCTCTCTCCTACACCAAGAGCCTACACTCATGCATCACACTCTTTCGATCCTAGCCTCTGAATAGGGAGTTGTGGGACTATATGCAAAAGCTAAAAATACAGTTAGGGCAATAATTTACTGACAGCCTGCATTATATACTCAGAGAATCAGGGCTAATTCACATTTTTCATTCTCTGATAACCCTGCACAGTAGAACTGTTGCAAAAATGAATCACAAAAACAGACCATGAGTTACATTATGGGTTACACAGATACAACCACATCCCCAGGTTTCCCCAAAACATATTCTTCATGGCCAGGGCGTAGAAGGGGACATGGGAATCTGAATGGGTAGGGGAGAATTCCTCCAAATTGGGCCTGAGAATTTGCCATGAGCAGAGATCTGTTTTGTGAGTGACTGGCCAATGAACTAATCTAATGTGTCCTTTGATTCTGCACAAATCTAAAGCCAGCATCCACCTGTTCTGGTGTGTGTTACATAAAGCAAATTCCAAAGGCTGCTTCACACACCAAAATGTGATTGCTATTGCAGAGAACAGCAGAGAGCTGTGACAGCCACAGTCAAGCTTGTTTTTTAAATGAATTTGTTATGAAACATGCAGTGGTATTATTCTTCTATTGCACCATTGCATAGATATTATATAATATATATGCAATATATGCATATATTATCTTTAATATGCATATTATTGATAATATACTACCTGTAAGTGGCATAGATTATCTTTGCCAATGTACCTTGGATTAGTTATGTATGCATGAACAAGTGACATTCTAAAATAGGTATGAAATGTGGTAATAGCACTAGCACTTAGCAATAGCACTTACATTTATATACCACTCTATAGCTGGAAGCTCTCTAAGTGGTTTACAATGATTTAGCATATTGCCCCCCAACATTCTGGGTACTCATTTTACCGACCTCGGAAGGATGGAAGGCTGAGTCAACCTTGAGCCCCTGGTCAGGATCGAACTTGTAACCTTCTGGTTACAGGGCGGCAGTTTTACCACTGCGCCACCAGGGGCTCAGTGAACAATGCATGTGAACAATGCATGTGAACAATATTCAGTACTAGCTTAACCCATGCAGAGCATCTGCACACTAGTACTTGATTGCTCCTCTCCCCTCCTGCCACAGCCCCCCTCACCTCAGAAGTCTCTTGACCCTCACCTGAGCCACACTCCTGATCCTCCTCCTCCATCCCCCTCACCCCTCTTGGTCGCAGCTGCAGTGTTGCTGGCACCTTGGCCAAGCTGCAGCCTCCTATCCTCAGAGACCTCCCCACTCTCATCCAAGCCCTGCTCCTGCTCCTCCTCACAGGAGCAGCAGCAGCAGTTGATTGGGCTCTTCCTCGCTGCCGCCACCACCATGGCCGCTCTTTCCCCTGAGGCTGATGACAGGCCCGGCTGGGCCCATCCCCTGCCTGCCTCCCTCCGCCAATGGCCCAAACAGCAGCAGTGGTTGAATGGGCCCTTCCTCGCTGCTGCTGCTGCCATGGCCATTCATCTGCCTGACAGGCTTGGGCCCATCTCTCGCCCTTCCTTCTTTCTCTATTCGCCTCCCGTTCTCTGTCCTCCACTCACTTTTCCCCTCTGTCTCCCCCTCCCTCTCTCTGTCCCTTCCTGAGTTAACAGATCTTGTTCATCTTGCTTCCTCATCTAATTCACACAACAGCAGCCTCTTTCTCCTGATGGGGCTCTTTCCTCCCTCACAACCTGTCTTCACAGACCCCTGCCCACTATTCCTCTCCTCTACAATCAAGAACATCTTCCGACCAGTAACAGTTACATTCCAAAAGACCTTAACCATCACAGGCTCCTCCTCCCTATCTACATATGGAATCCCCACAGTCCAATCAGGTCCTTCTGCTCACAAACTCTGACGAGAGCTGCCAGTCACAGGATTAGCCACGGTAAGCCTTAGAGAATTCAATATATAGATTATATATTTACTTGGACAAGAGCTGGTTTGTTTTGGTAAGCTTTTTGTTAATGAGTATTACCCTGTTTCCCCGAATTAAGACCTACCCCGAAAGTAAGACCTAGCAGTAATTTCTGATGTACCGCTAATATGCCCTAGTGCATTTTGGGGAATTAAAATTAATATAAGACACTGTCTTATTTTTGGGAAAACACGGTAGGAGAATTCATGCCGCAAGCTCGATGGGCTTAAACATATGAAACCACTGACCAAACACTGACCCTGGCCACTAAGTGCTTGTAAAATCTTAGGAACATAGGAAGCTGCCTTATGGTGGCAGCCATAAGGCCCTACCCACCCCCAGCATAGTACGTATGTATGTATGTATGTACGTATGTATGTATGTATGTATGTATTTATTTATTTATTATTTTTCCATGTAAACTGCTTTGGAAACTTTGGTTGTCATGCTGAGTCAGACCATTGATCCATTTAGCTCAGTATTGTCTACACCAGTGTTTCTCAACCCCCAGTCCGTGGACCGGTGCCAGTCTGCGAAGCATTGGGTACAAGAATCACCCCTCAATAAAACAATTTTGGGCTGGCGAGGGCCACTGGGAGCTCTCCGGAGCTCGTTTCCAAGCAGCCCTCACTGCTGGATAACGTTCATTTCACTTCCTTGAAATAACATTATCCAACAGCAAGGGCTGCCTGGAAATGAGCTCTGGAGAGCTGCCTAAAATTGTTTTTTGGGGGGTGCCTGGGGGTGGGGGTGAGGGGGGCGACCCCCCTTACTAACTGCTGGTCCAGGAAATGGTGCATGAATAATATACCAGTCCATGACTCCAAAAACGTGGAGAAGCACTGGTCTACACAGACTGGCAGTGCCTTCTTGAAGGCTACAGGCAGGAGTCTCTCTCAGCCCCATCTTGGAAATGCCAGGGAGGGAACTTGGAACCTTCTGCATGCAAGCGTGCATATGCTCTTCCCAGAGCAGCCCCATCCCCTAAGGGGAATATCTTACAGTGCTCACACATGTAGTCTCCCATTCAGATTCAGTATTGAAGTAAAGTATGAAGTCCACTTTTAACTATGTTAGTTATATACCCAGAGAATTTTTATCCCACAGGATAATAATCTGGAAACTTCAATCATTAAATTGAGTTTAGGCAGCTAGAGTAATGTTAACCTGGTTTTTTAAAAGCAGTTGGAATGAGAGGTTTAATCAAAGCACCATCTGCATTAGGCCAAGTGCTGTGGGCATCTTATTTTGCAAACGTTCTGCAAAAGAAGAGCAAAAATAAAACGAACACAGCTGCCTTTCGTTTCTGTACAGAGGTTCTTAATCTAATGTATCACTCTGTCTTTTCTCACAATCTATTCAAATTGGCAAGTTGCCTATGATGCAGTAGGCATCAAGGTAAACTTATTTCCATACAATATAAAGATTGTTCCTTGTACTTGCAAAATAAAAATTAATGTTTTTTTGCAGTTTCACTAAGCAGGGTAAGAAGCATTCTTATTAATTCTCTCTCTCCCTGTCCCCTTCAAGCTCTATGTTCTTCTCTGTTGGATATGAGCTCAGTGGTGCTCATCTGCCTATTCTTAAAATCTGGCTTCATGTGCATGCTAACAGTTGGAATGCTTAAACAAGTAATTATCTTCAGGGACGGAAAATATAACAAATTAGGTATTTGAGCTATGCCATATGGCATTACTAAGGTAGTAACTGAGCATTCAGGGAATTGTATTGTGCCACCAAACTTGTATGCTGGAATTGGCTTAACCACTATGAAAGACAGGAAGAGTGACTGGGACAGTGATTGGATCAACATACTGACACCCTCTCGGAGAACTCCTCAGCCAGGGTGAGAATATGAGTTCTGTATGATCAGACTACCACTCTCATATTAGAAAAACAGAATGAAAACCCTAGAATAGCAGCAGAGATCCCCCCCCAAAGCAACCATCATTCGCAGTATTCCAAATCTGGCAGCACCATAGATTTGTATAATAACCATATAGGAAGCTATAGAGTGGTCACATTTGGAGTACTGCATACAATTCTGGTTACCATAGCTTAAGAAGAACATTGTAGAACTGGAAAGGGTGAAGAGGGCAACCAAGATGGATCAGGGACCTGGAGCACCTTCTTTATGAGACAAGGCCACAGCATCTGGGGCTCTTTACTTTGGAAAAGAGCCAACTACAAGGAGACATGATAGAGGTGTAAAAATTCTGCATGGAGTAGAGCAAGTGGACTGAGAGAAATTTTTCTCCTTCTCTCACAACTTTAGAACTGGGGTGATCCCATAAAACTGAATTTAGGCCCAACAAAAGGAAGTAGTTTTTCACACCATGCATAATTAATCTATGGAATTCTCTGCCATGGGGTGTGGTGATGGCCACTATCTTGGATGGCTTTAAAAGGGGGTTTAGACAAATTCATGGAGGACAGGTCTATCAATGGCTACTAGTCTGGTGGCTAAAGGCCACCCCCAGCCTCAGACTTAAGATGCCTCTAAATATCAGTTGCAGAGGAGCAACAGGAAATAGGGGGCATGCACTCACCTCTAATCTGCGGGCTTATCAGAGGCATCTGGTGGGCCACTGTGTGAAATGGGATGCTGGACTAGACAGGGCTTGGGCCCGATCCATCAGGGCTGTTCTTATTATGTTCTTTTGTACTGGTTAGTATAACATTTCCCCTTTGAACAAGCATAGGTGGTCCATTAAGACACATTATTCATATCTGTTATGTGTCACACAGTGGAAAGGAAATCTCAGACCCATTCAAACTGCAAGAGCGTACATTTAAATATGTTTCAGGCTGATCACTAAATCAATGTGTATCCAATAGAGCTGTGTTTTGGAACATTTGATGCTGAAAATGCACATAACTCCTTGAAAACTACATGGAGGTGGCCACACAAAGTGTGCCTTTCTCTGTGCAGTACTATGCGTTTCAATTTTTTGGGGGGGGGAATTGCTTCCATATAGGAAGGAAATCCCCACACTGCCCCCATCAACAGCTGGAATGGAAGTTGGGGAGATGTAGTTCCTCCCCATAGAACTCTATGGGGAAAGCACTTGAAAGGACTACACCTTCCAGAACTTCTCCAAGGTTACAGGCAGGAGTCTCTCGCAGCCCTATCTGGAGATGCCAGGGAGGGAACTTAGATTCTGCACGCTCTTGCCAGAGTAGCCCTTTCCTCTAAGGAGAACATCTTACAATGCTCATATGTGGTCTCTCATTCAAATGCAAATCAGGGTGGACCCTGCTTGCAATTCATGCAAGGGGACAATTCATGCTTGCTATCACAATCTCCATTCAAGCAGATTTTTTGGCCAACTGCACCATTTGGCACCATTATTAGCCAAAAAACTGAAACAAAACAAAAAAACACTTCAAAACAAATCATGCCTCACATAAAGATAAGATGTGCATCTAACTAGTTTACAAAGTAAAATTCCATTTCTGTCACAAAATTTCAAAGCATAGAAGCTGTACTTCAATTTTATAAACTGAACACATGGGACCGTCAGTTATTTATTAATACAATCAAGGTTTGCAGAATTGCTATCCCCTAACATAATGGTAGCAATATGGTGTCATCACACTCTGCTACACTGAAAAATTATCTAACTCAGGAGCTCTGACTGCTAGTTTTTAAATATTATTATTGATCTTCTGAAATAGATGTTAGACCATACGTTTGGCTGTATTCATTAGTCAGTCATATGATTTAGCAGCAAACCCAGCGAAAGGCTGGGAAAAGGTAAGCTATACGAACTTCAACATGGCATTCTCTGAAAACCAACCTAACACTCCTTCTTTGAGGGCATTCTGTAAGAGAACACTGAAAGCAGATAGCTTTGATAATAATGCTCACTTCCTACATCAGAATTCTGGTCAGTATCTCAGAGAGCATGACAGAAAACAAGAGGAAAGAGAAAAACACAGGACATTTTTCATTTTTGGACTCTAGAGAAAGGAAGTTACTGATGTGAAAATGTTCACTTTTGTCTCCCAGCAGGATGCTGTTTTAGGCAATTCCACATAAAGGAGTGGAAGGGAGAAATAGCACAACTTGTATTGAATGTATCTTTGTTTACTCTGTGAAATTAAATATCGCCACATAGCATGCATAGAGCTTTTATCAAAGACAGATCCTATAGAGTCTGTCAAGAAGTAAGATGCTCTCACCTTCATGGATGCCTTGAGCCAGCAACATCTCTCTTCTTCCTAACAGGACCATGTGACAAACCTAAGGTGAAAAGGAAATGCATAGCCTTGGAAGACTCCATGGACCTTATTCAGGGTGCACAAACAGCTACAACTGGCTCTAGAGATTCTCAACTCATACCTTTGAGAAAGGGAAATATGGTTTATTTCAACTTTGGAAGTTGCTTAGGCAAATTAAGTGATTAAAAAAAGGAAATGCTACTCAACAAAAAAGAGCAGCTGAAACAAACAGCTAAGTCACCAAAAATATTACAAGGAACAATGGCCCCTGTTCCAAATTGGTATCTGTCTAAATGTGCAATAGAAGAAATGTGTTCCTTTTTATATAAATAGATTTCTATCCGTCTTCTGAAAGTCGATACTCTTGCAACAGGTTAACAAAAAGCTGGAAATTATTTTGTCACATATTTTGACACCCTTATTCAAGGAAGCAATACCCTTTCCAAAGAACACATCACAGCCAATATGTCTCATCTAAGCACACCTATGACAATATTAGACACTTCTTCTCAATTAAATCTGACAGTTTGTTAATTAGTTTTACACCTCATTCAAAAGATAAACTAGTGCTTAATTCACGTACACGACATTTAAAATAGTTAGTGGTTTTTCTTCTTGGAAGCAGACACCTGCATTTCCCATATCTTGTTTCCTAAAGAAATAAGACTCTTGCTGAACCTGAGACTTCAGCTACAAAAAAGGCATATATGGGGAATACAGAGAGAGAACGCCACCCTGACTTATTCATAATAATTTCACTCTGCTTAGTTTGATTTTAGTGAAGTTCACAAAATTACTTCTGATCACCTGCTATTATTCTGCTGGAGAAAATGGGAATTTCAAAACTGATATAACAAACCAATTTTGATTTGCTTTAGTATAGCCTTGGATTCTGCCACCAAGTAATTAAGCGGATACCATCATCACTCAAATACAAAGGTAAAGTTTCCGAATGTCTTTTGAATGGCAGCAGATGGAAAGATGGAAAATAAATGGATTCTCAACCTAAAAGCCAAAATTAATCTTCACTGTGTGCATTTTTAAGTTTGTGCCTGGAACACACACACTGATGTTCAGCTTGAAAAAAATTCTTAACATATTTGGGATACAAAGGCAGACTTGTCACTAGTTGTAACTAGATCATTTATACATCACATTATTTAATTTTGGATATGCAAGGAATGATTTCTTTTCCTGCCTTCATATTTAGAGTCTTGCATTAGGAAAATGCCATATCATTTCATTCTCCTTTTTCAGCACAGACTTCACAAAGGGAAGGAGTGCTCTTTTTTCCGGCTTCCACAAGCTCACTGTCACTTCTGCACCACGGAATGTCCAACTAAGAGAAAATCCACAGAAGTACTATCTTGCACTAGCAATTTCAATCTTCTAGTAGCAGCAGAGATAATACTGAAGATGTGAAGCTCAGCCCACGGCACACCGTAGTAGAAAACAGTAATACTCAGGAGACTGGAGAATGTGAAAGAATGTCAGGGTTGCTCTGTTGCTTTCCTATTCGAACATCATTTAGCTAAGGGTGGAGGGAGAATAGACAGGCACCAGACTCAGCTACTGTGTTTCCCCGAAAATAAGACACTGTCTTATATTTATTTTTCCTCAAGGAGACACACTATGGCTTATTTTCAGGGGATGTCTTATTTTTATTAAGTGTGGTACAACAATCTACATTTATTCAATTATAGTTAAGTCATCTTCTTCTGGAACATCGTCATAACTCCAGGCTCGGACTGGCCCATAGGTCAACAGGGCATATTCCCGGTGCGCCCTACCCATGCGGTGCCCCTGCGCCCCAACTCTCACCCTTAATTACCTATTCTGCTCAAAACCTGGCGCCCTCTCCATAAACATTCCGGCGCCCTCTCGGCACCCCCAGTCCGGCCCTGCATAACTCTCATATGATCCATATAAGACCCACAGACTGTTGCTGGTCAGTGTTGGGGAGCAGCAGCTTTACTGGTGTGTGTGTGGGGTGAGAGAGACCCACAGACAGGGGTGTAACGATACCGGTAGGGGTGGCAGGCTGCAAGCTGAGGCATACGGTAGAGGGAAGTACGGTAAAAATCTCCTCAGAAAATCTCCTCCTCAAAAATCTCCCCTCCTCCTGGTGGTGGCGGGCAGCGGCGAGAGTAAGCGCAGCGGTGGCGGGAGGCGGCGAGAGTACGCTGGGAAGCGACGCCGGGCCAGATGGCAGGCCTTGGTGACGCTCTGCGCACTCCCGCCCGTCAGTGCGCAGAGCGACGCCGAGGCCCGGCGTCGCTTCCCAGCGTACTCTTGCCGCCTCCCGCACCACCGCGCCAGGAGGAGGGGAGATTGAGAAGGAGATTTTCTGAGGAGATTTTTTACCGTACTTCCCTCTACCGTATGCCTCAGCTTGCAGCCTGCCACCCCTACCGGTATCGTTACGCCCCTGTCTGTGGGTCTCTCTCACCCCACACACACACCAGGGGATAGGGGAAAAGCTTCAGCAAGCAGCCTACTACTGAGCCAGGAGAGATCACCACTATGTCTTATTTTCGGGGTATGGCTTATATTGCACAACTGCTTAGAAATCCTGCTACGGCTTATTTTATGGGTATGTCTTATTTTCGGGGAAACAGGGTATGAGTACTGCATGCACAGAAGCTGGCTTTCAAGCCAGTCCTATTGGGAAGCACTTGTACTCCCCTTTCCAATCCAGCAGCCTGCATTATGTTTATGGGGCCTTTTTGAAAATGCTAAAATCCTAGTCCTTTGGCTGTTCAGGAGGACAAACAAGGGCTGGATGCACAAGGCTGGGCCAATCCCCTCCCCAGCACCCGAGGCCCTTGACCCCCATGGCAGCATGTTGAGCACATCACTCTCCTCCAACAACTCTCCCCTTTCCTTACTATTTTTACTACCTCAGCAGTGGGAAAGGCATGGCTCCCTTCCACTTATCATACCTAACGGTATCCTGGCACTGCTGCTGCTGTTTATATCCTCTTCTGTTCCCAATTTGGCATTTTCAAAAGGTACAGGAGAAATGAGCAGAAAGCAGCATACAGGAGGAGTACAGAATCCTGAGCGAGAGTATCTCTGCTCTAGCCCAGGATTCTACTCTCCTCCTTCACACTCTTTTCTGGTCCCTTCGCCCCTGCCTTTTGAAGATGTAGAGGTGAGAGTAGAGGTAGAAGGCAGCGATGGTGGCTGGTGTGCCATGTGAATACAGTTCTTCCCACTGCCCATTTCCCAACTCGTTTTATTGGCAAGGTTTTATCTTTTTAACATAGACTTCAACAGCTTGGGGCAATCTTGCCTGTTACCTCTGCCAAGAACCTCTGCATCATCTATCACCAATAACACTGCTACACTATATCACATTACATACCAAAATGAACTCAACTGGTGATTCATTTTTATGCACAGTTGCTTCTGACAAAAAAAAACACTACCTCCAATATAGCCACAAACTGGTCTTCATATATTCCATCAACACTTGTCTAGCTGCTATTGTCTTTTAAATTATTTTACTTTACAGTATTTTTATTTATTTGTTTTATTTTATTTTATTTATATACCGCCCTTCCAAAGTGGCTCAGGGTGGCTCACAACAAGGTAAAAATAATTAAAACCAGTGAACAGTTAAACTCAAAACTATAAAAACAGAATAAAACCAATTCAACAGCTAAAAAACCCTGGAGAACCAGGGCAACCATTTAAAACAATTTTAAATCAATTTTTCAATCATTTAAAACCCTGGAAGCCCAGGCCAAACAGATAGGTTTTAAGGGCTCTCCTGAAGGACAGTATATCATTTCTTTCATCACTATGGAATAGTTCACAATAATGCAACCAGGTTTAGAATAAGAGGAAAGTGGCTGACATTCTGCACAGCAAAAACAGCACCAGCCCTGTCCTGCAACACCACGGGCATCTTTTGATACTTGCACAGCAGTGCAGGAAGGTCTCTCTCTCTCACTCTCTCTCACTCACACCCCTCACTCCCTCCCCTGAATACTAGTAAGCCTTCAGGCTATATCTTCATACCTTCCAAGTATTGTGTAAAAATTATGAACGCCCAAGATCTGAACTGTATTAATATACATAAAATAGAAAGGAATCTGAGAGATCGTAATTAATCACTGAAGTTTACGTGCATCATCATTCTCCTTGAAACCATCACTGGATTTTAAGATAAATGGCAATATAGTTAGACTAGACCAGAATTAGAATTTCCATGGAAAAACAATCTAATATGCAAAAAAAACCTGTTCTCAGTCAGTTGCACATTTATGAGGAAAAGGCAACAAACACCCCAGAAACATAGATCTCTTTGTGTTTATAAAAACTAGAGATGTGCATTTCAATACAAGGACAAGAAAATTAAATCAGGCAATAATAATTTTTTAAAAAAATAATAAAATTATTAGCAATAAAATTTAGTACAATGACCTTGTACCTCTAAAGAGCATAATCAAACATAATCTTAACAATATTCAATAAGTAAACTAACTGCATTGGCAGTATTTTCTGGTCTTTGCTTTTTAACAACTTGACTGGCCTGTTTTGAGTATTTCAAAATGAAAAACCTCTCTTATCGAAATTATTATTAGCTTCTGCATCACATGCAATAATTTAACTACATGTGGAGCTTGTCCTAAGATTGCTAAATAAAGCATTACTTCAAATAATGTTGCTAAGATATAATTTGCTTTTACCCAATACCCTGAGCTCTGAACACATGAAAAACCTGGAGTATATGGGTGGATATTTTTACCATAGTATTTAACAGAAGCCCCAACATGCATCTGAGTAATGTTTTGAGTGTATTTTTTATAAGAGAAAAGAAACATTTCCCTTTGGGTGCTCATATCCAACATATTGCAGTGAAAATACACTGTACCTGAACTTTCTGCTGTATAATCTAAACTGACATGAGCATCTACTCACTTCCTGCAGCCATTTCATGAATACCTAGTGTAGCATCTGTTTATAAAAGTCTGCAATGCCCGCTAAGGTAAAGGTCTGGTCTATTTTTCCCCACACTGCTACAGATCCGACAATTGGTCTTGAAATCCAATGGAAATCTTTTTCAACAAAGATGATACCATATGCCCTTTGGGCTTCCGAACCCCTGCCTCTTTTAGTTAGGAAGTGTAAAATTCAACATGGACCATTGCACACAGTTCCTGCACTGGCCATTTTAGTTTCTTCTTCCACTGAAATTTTCTGGAATATTATTGCTGCAACTTTATGACCCTCACCTTCCTTCATTCCTACCCCACCAATACCTGACTGTATTGTAAGGCAAGGGCAGGAAACAGCAGAGAAATTGATTTGCTGCTTATCAGCGGTGCAGCAGGGAAATGCCTGACTAACAAGCAGAAGGTTGCCGGTTCGAATCCCCGCTGGTATTCTTCCCAGACTATGGAAAACACCTATATCGGGCAGCAGTGATATAGGAAGATGCTGAAAGACATAATCTCATATACTGTTTGGGAGGAGGCAATGGTAAACCCCTCCTGTACTCTACCAAAGAAAACCACAGGGCCCTGGGGCCGCCAGAAGTCGAAATCGACTTGACAGCATCCTTTACCTTTACCAAAAAATGAAATGGTAGGACCACCAGAATTGGTATTCCTGTGCCCCCCTAGGACGCAACAACCTTGGGATCTTACGACAGAACGCATTCCTACATGACATTTTTTTAAAAATGTATGATTTAATGGCTTGGCAGTTGAAACTTCTTTGCTGAAACATTTCCAATTGAATAGTTTATGTTGATTTGGCTGAAATTTATACTTAACATCTCAGTTTTAGCTTAACTTTGCTTTCTAATTAACATTCCAGAACTCAGATGTGTATTCATAGTTGGAAAAACATTTAGTTATATCACTTTATGTTTTGTTCTTATATTATGTTTTTGCTATCCCTGCATGGGATTCTTCACTGTCACCACAACTCCTCACCACTACAAACCAACCACCAATTCCCAAAATCCTGTACATCCACAAGAAACAATACTGTGTAGAGCACATAGAAAAAAAAGGGAACAGAGGTATAGTGAATACAGGTATCCAAGTCTACTCATTCTTAAAATCATATTGGAGAAAATGAAGGCAACTTTACATCTGCAAGACAGATGCCACTGACTCTCCCCCCCACCCCACCCCTTTCTGAAAACATTACATGTTTCTACACTTTAGATTAATAAGCTTTCATGTATGTCAGGGAATATTGCTTATCCTTCACATTTCAAGAAGGTGAAAGACTGAAAGAAAAACGTTCTTGCTAGTCAACCAACAAAGCTCAATGATTAGCAGTTATGAAATCACAATGCACGTACCTGTCAACACCTTGTCAAGCAACAATATCAAGTACCCAACACCTACTGTTGTGTTTGTCAGATTTTTGGCAAGCTTAACTATGTTTACATGACTCCCTGAAGATGAAATAAAGAAAGGCTTGATTTTCTAACAGCAAATAGAATGTGAGTGGCTTAATGCAATAAGCGGCATTGCACTTTTGCATTATCTTGGCCTCTGAAAGTGGAACCCACAAAAAAGAAAGGAAAGGCTGGCCATGCATGTAGAGTGTACATCAACTGATCTTCTAAAGCTATTCAAATGTCAAAAAAACTCTGTCTGGAATCATAATTTAAATGCCAACAAACAAGAAATGCAACTTTCCTGTTTTCAGAGGAAAACACAGCCTTAACTGGGTTGAAAGAAGAGATTTAAAAAGGAACAGAAGTCTCTTTTCCCAGACCATTACATGGAAACCACTGTTAAGGCTCACAAATAATAAAATCAGTAGCTGACATTCCGCACAGAGCAAAGCAGGCAGTTCTCAACTGCCAGTGCTGCTGTGGGCATCCCACACCCGCAGTGTTGCGCAAGAACGCTTTTGTACAAATACGTAACATTGTGCAACTACACTTCTGCAGCACTAGAGTCATTGAAAATGATGATGCTGGTCAACAGACTAATAAAATTGCAAACAAAAATTGGAAATAATGGTGGTACCTCATTAGTGCAATTGCACACTTCTTAGTACGTCTGAATATCAGCCACTGGATAAAATGTACAATTCATTTCCAACTCTCCCCCTCTAGCTCCATATATGAGTTTCATGGACTTCAGCACCATTAAGCATGCTGAACATATGTTCATAGGTATTCAAATTTTCCCAATTCTTTCCAGATTCCCAATGTTTCTACTATTTTTCATTGTCTAATTTGTTTTGATGGCCTGGGTTAAAATCACTCATTCCCATCACTATGAACATATTGCTCCTTTTTCTTAAGTCCCTGCATAAATTTCCTGTCACCTGTGCATCAGTTTCAAGTTTCTAGACATTATCTTTCAAACTTTCTACGTTTCAGTCCTTTCATCCTTTTCATCCCTTAACCCAATTCAAACATGCAGTATTCTTGTAGAACTCCATATAGCAAGCAAATCATTCTGTTTGGTAAAATTGTATGCAATGCTTCACCTTAAGGCCAGACAGCAGAGTAAGAAACATGCAAACATCCACCATTAATGTTATACTGTATTTCTTCCACAGAACTAGGGGAGGAACATAGGATGGCAAATACTGCCTCAATATAAGTTTGTATGGAGATGGAGGAGGAGGAGAAGGACTAGTTCTTCATCCTATCTATATTTTTTTTCCAATAAAAGATAATTTTGGGGCAAAGAGAAGAAGAGATATACACGAAAACATGTATTTTATATTAAAGGAAAATAAAACAGTTTCATCTTAAAATTGACCGTGTGCTGTAAGAAAGCCTAGCAAAACCAATCTTTAGGTTTCTGGCTCTTTACTATTTCCCATTTAGACAGTGGAAGTTGGTCTAAAGAAATAAGTCCCTTCAGAAAATGTACACAAATATGAGAGGCCTCAGTCAAACCATGGTTTGGTCACAGTAATTCTGTAGCAGATTCCCACTTTCCCTCCGCACCTTGCCATCCACTTCCTCCACTCCCACGTTTGTGGTAATCTTAATTTGCTGCAACATCCAAATCAAGTAAGCTGATGGTTACTGCTAATCATTGTTTGTCTTCCAACCAGAATTAGAAACCATGGTCCCTGGTGTTGATTTGGAGGCAAAATATGATTAGCAGTAACCATAGTTAGCTCAACTTAGACATGAACAAATGATGGTAAAAACTACACAGAAATGGGAATTGGCACACACAAGATGAAAGAGTGTGAGGAAGCTCATGAGCATGAAGAATACTGTCAATGGGCAAACTATAATTTGGTTGTGACATCTAAAACTTACATCATAACTTCCCCAATGGTTTTTTAGAGCGGAAGCTGTTGTAGAGGACCTGATAGAGATTATAAATTATTCTCTGAGGGATGGCAGGATGCCTCCTTGTCTTAAGGAGGCAATCATTAGACCACTTCTGAAGAAGCCTACCTTGGATCCCTCAGAGTTAAGCAATTACAGGCCTGTCTCCAACCTTCCATGGCTGGGCAAGGTGACTGAGAAAGTGGTGGCCTCCTAGCTCCAGGCGGTCTTGAATGAAACTGATTATCTAGACCCATTTCAAACTAGCTTTCAGGCAGGCTATGGGGTGGAGATTGCCTTGGTCAGCCTGATGGATGATCTCCAATTGGGAATTGACAGAGGGTGTGTGACTCTGTTGGTTCTTTTGGATCTCTCAGTAGCTTTCAATATTATTGACCACAGTATTCCTCCAGAATATCTGAGAGGATGGGGGAGGGTGGGAGGCACTGCTTTGCAGTGGCTCTGCTCCTACCTCATGGGCAGATTCCAGATGGTGTCGATTGGAGACTCTTGTTCTTCTAAATCTGAACTTTCCAATGGTGTCCCTCAGGGCTCCAAACTGTCTCTGATGTTTAATATCTACATGAAACAGCTGAGAAAGATAATCAGGAGATTTGGTGCAGGGTGTTAATATGTTGATGACACCCAAATCTAATTCTCCATGTCAACATCATCGAGAGAAGGCATAACCTTCCTAAATGTCTGCCTGGAGGCAGTAATGGGCTGGATGAGGGACAACAAACTGAGGCTGAATACAGAGAAGACAGGAGTACTTATTGTGCGGGGTCAGAACTCGGGAGATTATTTTGATCTGCCAGTTCTGGGTAGTGTCACACTCCCCGAAGGAACAGCTACGCAGTCTGGGGAGCTTCTGGATCCGAACCTCAACCTGGTTTCCCAGGCTGAGGCAGTGGCCAGAGGTGCTTTTTATCAGCTTCAGCTGAAATGCCAGCTGTGTCTGTTTCTTGAGATGAAAAATCTCAAAGCTGTGGTACATATGCTGTTATCCTCTAGGCTAGATTACTGCGATGCAGTCTATGTCGGGCTGCCTTTGTACGTAGTCCAGAAACTGCAGTTGGTTCAGAATATGGCAGTCAGGTTGGTCTCTTCGTCATCTAGGAGAGACCATATTACTCCTGTGTTGAAGGAACTACACTGGCTGCCGATACATTTCTGGGGGAAAATACAAGGTACTGTTTATTACCTATAAAGCCTTAAACAGCTTAGGCCCTGGGTATTTAAAAGAACGTCTCCTTCACCATGAGCCCCACTGCCTGTTACGTTCATCTGAAGAAGTTTGTCTGCGGTAACTCATTTGGCAGCTACCCGGGAACGGGCCTTCCCTGTTCCTGCCCCTGGATTTTGGAATGCGCTCCCTATTGAATTAAGAGCCTCCACATCTCTGGCAACCTTTAAAAAGGCACTGAAGACACATTTATTCACCCAGGCTTTTAATTAGATTTATAGTTTTAATATTTTTAATATTGGGTTTTCAATGTTTTCAATGATTTTGATCGTAAACCACCCAGAGATGCAAGTTTTTGGCAGTATAGAAATATTTTAAATACATTAATAATAAATAAATTAAAGCCTTTGTCTCATAACAATGCATATAAATGTATTAAATAAATAAAAATTACAACAGATAGTTTGATTTATTAGACCTGCAAATAAATCCAGCCCTAAGATCCTATGCAGTAAGGGGGCGACTTTCATAGATGTGGCATCAGAACTGGAAAAGCACCATCTACGATTGCCACAATCTTTGCACACACTAAGCATTATCTCCTTCAAAGCGCCTTCTCCAATTGCTGTCCATCTTTGGGGGTTAGGCATATGGCTGCTAGGGGAGGGGCTTTTCTATTGTGGCACCCCAGCTTTGTAATATTCTCTGTGGGAAAGCTGATTCCAACTTTCCAGAATTCTAGGTACCAAGTAAAAGTATTTTTATGCACCCAAGTTTTTAATTATTAATTATGGGATTTTGCTGGTACTATTACATTTCAGCCACCTGAGCTTTTTTTAAAAAAAATGAAAGGCAAGCTAGAAATGGCTAAAATAAATAACGTACTTCTCTTCCAAATAACCTGACTCCTAGTGGACAGCGTGGAGAACACCCTAGACCCATGGATCATGGAGGGTGACAAGCAGGGAGAAGGTCTAGTGGTCTTACTCCATAGAAGACAGCTTCATATGTTCAATCAGTTCTGTTCAGTTTTTGGTACATCTGAATATGGCAGATATGCAGGTGACCAATTTTTCTTTTGAGGAATTAGTGTTATTATGAATTTAACTCCCAGTGGCAAACAAGATTAAGCCAAACACGTCACTAGAAGATGTTGCTACAGCTGGGTTCCTTCAGACAGATGCTCAATGCTGATGAACTATGAACGACATTTCATTGCTATTTTTCTGCTTTATTTAGTTTTATTTGATACTGATAGCCAAAACCTACTGCAAAAAAGTATCAAAAAAGAATGAATTTTCCACATAACAAAAAAGCAAAAAAAAGAAGTATTTATTTTTTCCTTAATAATCTAGACGATGTGCCAGCCATCATAAAACATTATACTGCAAATGGCTATCAAATCCAATTATTATGTTGGGTACACAATACAAATGAATCATCAAAATCATTAAAAAGATGTAGATAAAATACATTCCCAATGTTGCATGCCCTTGTTATTGCCTCCATCATCACAGGATTTTTTGTTATACAGTTTGGTAAGGACGTGTGAATTTTGTCACATCATAAATCCAATGCCAAACACAGTATGCTAGCAAGATATAAGTACAATAATTCAAGTTTAAAACAGACTATAAAGTTGCACATCTTAAAGTAAAATTAGATGGTGTAACTGCAGCAACCAAAGGTAGCTCTTATGGGGATAATTTGTACAGCAGAAATCAAGACACACCTTAAAGCACAGATAAAGGAGAACAGTTTAAAGCAGGGTTTCTTAAACCTTGAGCCCCCAGATATTTTTGGACTACAACTCCCATCATCCTCAGCCACAATGTCATCTGGGGATGATGGGAGTTGTAGTCCAAAACCATCTGGGGGCCCAAGGTTAAGAAACCATGGTTCAGAGAGAGAGAAAATCACATTTTATTCTCTCTAATTCATAGCACATACAAGTCTCACATCTGCAGTAGAAAACACATTAGAGAGAAACACATACTTCATTTTTAGCCTTGAAGTCCCACAGTTGGTACCGTTTATGGATCCATGTTGCACAAATATACCACTTACTCAAGAGAGGGGAATTATGAGTTCACTAACCGGAAAGTCTGTCAATAGTACTGGCAGTCTGAACTAAAGTTTTAGTAACTAAAATTAAATCACCAAACCGTCAGTGTCCTCCCTTCTATTGACAGAAGATGATGCTGGAGTAGGGAGAAAATGGGGTGGTAATGAATAAACTGAAAAGGGCAGAGACCCATGCCACAAAGAGGGCCGTGCAAGACAGAAATAACAAAAGCTGCTAACTGCAAGTAACAAGTGAAGAGTCCAAACCCTACCAAGTTCCTTATAAATGGCCCATGAGAATGTACATTTTCTAGGGGTGTGTATGGACCCGGGCTCATTTTGGCTCAAGGGTGAGCCATTAAACAGGCCCAGTTCGATGGCAACCAGCTCAACTTCAGTTCGCACATCCCTGACATTTTCCTGATGCTTCTAAGGAATATTCTCAAAAGTAGAAAGCTGTGCACAAGTGTTAGCACAGAGTTCATGGTAGACCTTGTGTGCTGGCTGAGGCTCTCACCTCTCTGCAACCAATATAGGAAGCTACCAAATGGAATAAACTCTAGGGAAGCCAGCCCCACATCCTAAGAGCTACTGGGATGCAGGGGAGTTCTCTCCAGGATCTTCTTGCTCATTAGTTCTTTTGGCAGCAAGCATGGGCTGCTCCTTGCCACAAAAAAATGCCACAATCACTCAAGAGTGATTTACACAGTTTCTCTGTGTAAACCGCTCTGAGCCATTTTTGGAAGGGCTGTATAGAAATCAATCAATCAATCAATCAAATAAATAAGAGTAGGAACTGAACCCAAAACCTCCCCTCATAATCCTTTCAGCAGCAAAGGGAGACTCAGCTTTTGCTGCTGAATCAAGCAATCCTGAGGGGAGAACTCAGCTCAAAGGATGCACACCCTGTGATAGTTATTAGGGGTGTGTGAAGGGGAGAAAAATTCTTCAGAACTGTAGTTTCTTCTAATAGCTCAAGCCCCTGAAAAGACTACAGTTCTGAAGAATACCTACATGTTTCCCTGGACTGCATGGACCTTTTTTTTAAAAAATGCCCTCTTTGTGGACTTTAAAACATAAGCCATGCATGGCAGCCACTGCTTCCTCACCAACGGGAGAATCTCATTAAGTCCCCCTGTAGTCCACGGGCAGGAGTAGGATGGAGAAAGCTTCAGAGACTAAAGTAGCTCCAAATAAATTTGCCCCAATACAGCCTCTATTTGACCAGAATAGGGTAGTGGTTCAGTGCAGGCCAAACTGGAGCCCAACCAGCTGATTAGATTCAGAACTGCATCAGCCTCTGAAGCTACACACAGCCTAATACTTAAACACACATTCCAAATCTTCTCCACACACTGCATCTGTTTTGCAGTGAAAAGGGACTTATCCCACTGTCAACAAAAGGATTTTGAGGGAAGGGGAAACTGGGCTTTCCATACAGACATTCGTTCTCAGATCCGAATTCCATTCACTCTCCCACAACCACACACACACACGCTTTCAGTAGCAAAGAGGTAGCTCTTCTTCATTAGCAAAAAGATTGTTTGTGGGGGCAGCACGGGAAGTAGTACCAGTGGAATATTCATGAGGTTCCTGTTCTGAGCAAATATTTGAAAACCAACTCTCAATCATTTAACAGGTAAATACTGCATAGACTACAGTGAACAGAAACAAGATACCGTATTTTATGGACTATAAGACGCTACAGACTATAAGACGCACCTTAATTTTAATCCAGTTTTTCAGAGTTTTAACATATTAAACTTTTATCAATAGTTTACAAAGCCAAACTAAAAAAATTACATTTGCCATTATTTATAAAACCAAACAGACCTTTAAAATCCCAGAAAACTTTCATCTGAACTTTCCTTCTCCTCCTCCCCTCCCACTTCTTCTTCTTCGTCATTGTCATCGTCGTCCTCTTCATATAGAAAATTATCTTCACTGCCATCGAGACTATTACTTATACCGCACTTCTTGAAAGATTTAACAATAATGGCATCACTCACTCTTGACCACGACTGTTTAACCCACTCACATACTTGTTTGATTGAAGGTCGTTTTAAAGCGCCCTTTGGAGTAAATTGATGTTGATTTTCATCCATCATCCATTTATTCCATTCTTCTCTCATATACACTTTAAAGGGTTTATTTATTGAGACATCAAGAAGTTGCAGTTGTGATGTAAGTCCTCCAGGAATAACAGCCAGCTCTGTATTTCCTTCCCTTAATTTCTCTTTCACGGAATCTTTCAAATGGCTACTAAACTGATCTAGTACAAGCAGCGAACTCTTTTTCAATAAAGCGCCTTTTCTTCTTTCCCACACTTTGGTAATCCATAATTTCATACCAGTCTCATCCATCCAACCCTTTTGATGTACGTGAACAAGTACGCCCGGCGGTATCTCAGATGGTTTTGGCATTGTTTTGCGCTTGAAAATTGTCATTGGAATAAGTTTAGTGTCATCTGCACAACATGAAAGGACAACAGTGTAGTGCATTTTTTCATGTCCACTCGTTTTACTTGTTACAGTTTTATCACCTTTCGTGGCAATGGTTCTGTTACTCGGTACATCAAATGTCAAAGGAGTTTCATCCATATTTGCAATTTGTCCTAGTTCCACACTGGTTTTCTTTCGATGAAGAATGATAAAGCGATGGAAAGACAACATTTTCTCTTCATACTCTTGTGGCATTTTCTGCGATATTTTGGTTTTGCTTCGCATGCTAAGCCCATGGCGCTTCATAAACCTATAACACCAACCTACTCCACCTTGAAAATCTGCTAGGTTACACTTTTGCGCAAGCTTACGTGCGTGTATTTGAATCATCTTCGTTGTAATTCCAATGCCATTTTCACGGTGTCCTTGAATCCATTTCAGAACGTCATCTTCTAGTTTAGGCCATTTTGCAGTTTGTCCTCTATTTGCACATTTTGTCTTCTTCATTTTTTCTAGTTCATCCTTAGCAGCCCACCAATCGCAAATGGTTTTTTTCTGTCGGTGGAGAGCTGAAGTGTCGCTCTGCTGCCCTGTTCCCATGGTCTTCAGCATATTTAATCACATTGAGTTTAAATCCTGCGTTGTATGAATGCCTTTTCGTTTTCTCCATGATCGGTAACACGAGGGTGTGTACCGAAGTCCTGCTAGCTCCAGGAAAGCGGGCGCCTCGAAGAAGGGTTGCTGCGGTGCGTGCGAGCGCGCACAGCGACGGCCGCCATTTTGAATTGGCCTTCGGGCGCCTTGAAGAGGGGCTGCTGCGGTGCGTGCGGGCGCGCACAGCGACGGCCGCCACTTTGAATTGGCCTCCGGGCGCCTTGAAGAAGGGCTGCTGTGGTGCGTGCGGGCGCACACAGCGACGGCCAGCACTTTGAATTGGCCTTCGGGCGCCTTGAAGAAGGGCTGCTGCGATGTGTGCGGGCGCGCACAGCGATGGCCGCCACTTTGAATCAGCCTTCCGGCGCCTCGAAGAAGGGCTTTTGCGGTGGCAAGCTCCTCGATCCTCGGAGGCCACCAGCTCGTCGGGGGAGGAGGAGGAGTCCACAGCCCAAGCGGCGGCGGGTGAGCTGGAGCGGCATGGGGTTAATAGAGGGGGTTAATAGAGGGTTGCCCCCTCCTTTAGCATCGGTACAGGCTTTGCCAGGGGATAGCCCCCCCCCTCCTCAAACCTGTTGGGCAGGCTTACGAGTTTAAGACGCAGTTACAAGTATAAGACGCTCCTGAATTTGGGCAGATATTTTTCGAGGGGAAAAGTGCGTCTTATACTCCGTAAAATACAGTATATAACCTTAGGCTGGCCTTCTACATTTACATAAAGCTATTCAAGGACTATCAGTGTCTGTCATCAACTGTGCCAAAGTTTCTGAGAAGTAACAGAAGTGGAAGCATTATAAGATCATCAATTAGGAACTCAATTACTTAGTAAATAAGGCAGAACACCAAAAAATAAATCAAAATAAATTGTACATGAGTACAATGAGCAATTACCGTTTCCTAAAGAATAAAACCTTTCCAAGAGGTTTAGGTTCATGCTGTTCTCCTGGCACAAGGTAAGCTCTGCCAGTGACAGACGTGCTCAATTCTTTTAGCATCATATTTTAAGATGCTGTATGACTTAGGCTTTAAGTGCATTCAGTATCTATGAAACAATTAATTCCTCTGCCTCTTGCTCTAACAACACTTTGTTTTTCAGGAGGCACTGACTTTTTATTATTGTTCTGTTTAGATAGACCATTTGGACTCTGTCCTACTGACACAGTAGCTAAATATCAGTGTATATTAGCAGAATGAAATGCTTCAGAAAAGAATGTCAGTGCCATTGTTTGTTAAATTATATAGAGAAACTGATTAGCCAATGAACCAAGCATGGTTTGCTTTTTAAATGAATTCTCATGCAGTGTAAAAGCATCTTTATAAACTGAGCACTGACACTAGACTATACACTATATAGTTTTCTAGCTGCTTGTCTATGTTTGCTATCATACAGAACAGTAAATTAAGCATTTCCTTTTGAGTTCTATGCCTGTATACGTATATGCAGAAGAGTACCCAAGTAATTTTGGAGCCTGGACCTAAAGGTATTTGGAGCCTCCCTTCTCCTGCTGCAAATTAAGCATCATTTTTTTAACACATAGGTTCTTGAGGGCACAAACCACACCACCCAGGATAGACTAAAGAGGATTTGGGGGCCCCAGGGGGTGTGGAGGCCCTGGACTTCGGCCCTGAAGTCCAGGGGTAAGAGCGCCTCTGTGTATGTGATTCAAGATTCTTTCACTATGGTATGGGAACAAAGTGAATTGGGCAACACACCCAGAGCATGTTATATATAATGAATCACTTTCCTTCCAAAAGTCTCTAGCATCCACCTCTAACCTGACCTCTTTCTTTTTCAAACCCTCTATAGTATGTGTACAGAATATAAGGAGCACCTGGGTTTCCAAGAAACTACAGAACATGGTAATATCTATGCTACTGGAAACATGGCATATCTAGCACACACAGAAAAAGGAGACAGTGAATCCATACAAGGAAGATCAAAGGCAGGATTACTTGGTGTGAAGGAATGGAGCACAAACCTCTTCTCCATTGTACAGAATGCTGCCTGAATTCTGTGCGATGACAAAAGTTCATTCTTATTTTTCTGTAGTTTCCCATTTAGTTTAGCAGTTTGACAATCGATGGGTTTTTTAAAGGGGGGGGGGTTAAAAAGTGGAAAGAAGTTTTGTTTGTTCTGCTTGGCTGAGTAACTGTTGGGGCAAAAATGTACATATAGAGAGAGAGTATGAGAGAGTAGGCAGTCTGCTATTGAGAGGCAGAGCTGGAGGTTGCAGAAGGAAGTCAGAGTGAGTCCAGAGGAGTCCAAGAGAGCAGTCCAGAGGAGTCAGCAAGAAGAGAAGTTGTGAGAGAAACCTAGCTGAAATCACTGTAAGAAAAGGAAGAGCCAGGCCGGATTGAGCCCCAAACCTGTGCTGTAATCAGATCAAGAGACTGCCCAGCAAGCAAGAAGCTGAAGCAAGAAAGTACAGAGCACTCTGAGTAGCAGAGATGTTCCCTGCAGGGATTTTTCCCAAATGCAGGGAATTCTAGCCTCAAAAATGAGGTAAAAGGGAATCCCACCTAAAAGGTGGTGAAATGCAGGGAAAAATTCAGGCGATGCCAGGAATTTTAGATAAAGTTTCTTTTCCTGTTCATTTATCTGATTAGAGGAGACAATTTTTCTCCTTTTGAGCAATTACTTGATGCAATACTGTTACAAACTACTTTCACTTTCATTTCCAAACTCGTGGGGTGTGAGTAAGCATCATATGATTGCATTTCCATGTATGTATCCAGTTTTGTGTTGCATTCGGGCAAGTAGACTATAACGAAGGGAATCAATAGCATTCGTATCTATAACGAAGGGAATCAATAGCTTTTGCTACAATTATGTCCAAGAACGTGAAGTATTGTTATGTATTCTAAAGTGCACACAAACATTACTTCTTAAATAAACACATCTTATTATTTTGAAATTGAGTATATATAATTCTGCTAGTGTGTTTTGCTATGGGATGATGCAAAGTGATGAAGTGTGTAGCCTTTTGCTGAGTAAAAATTGTGTGTGTGTAAAACTTAGAAATAACTGATCAATTTCCTGTCTGTTGCATACATAATTTTTAATTCCTGAGGGAATTTCAAGGGCAAAAAATTAATTCCTGCAGGGAATTTCAAAGGCAAATAGGGAATTTCTGAGCCTCTGGTAGGGAATTTCAGCTTCCAGTATGGAACAACACTGCTGAGTAGTAACGAGTATAGAGCCAGAAAGTGATTGTGTTTTTCCAGCTTTTTATTTTTCCCTGTCCTGCTCTATAAGTAACTGTTTTGAGTTTGTGTTTTCTTACTGTAAAAAAAATGTTTTAATTGAACAGATTATTTCCCCTCCCCCAAAGTAAACTTTCTACTTATATAAAAATTAGAGGCTTGTTGTTGAGTCTCCACCCCACGCCTATAAAGCCTTTCCACACCACTAGAGTTTTGGATTTTGGTAATTTTTGAAGGGCTGTTGCAGTGGGTTCAGCCATACAAAAAGTATACTTGGTGGCAGCAGCAAAAGGTGAGTTGGGATAGGAAGTTGTTCCTCCTCACTTGGCCACAGACTGGCAGTATAGATTTTAGCAGAGCTTTGAAACAGCAAGAACTGTACAACTTAGCTTGGCCTAGTGCTGTCAGTCCAATCCCGCTCTTACAGACAAGCTACATCCACCCAAAGGAGCTCAAATGTTAAATTGTACCAAAAGTTGGTCTCTATACCTGAGCATTAGAAAAACTAATCCTCATAGAAAAGTAGCCAACATTTAAAAAACGAAGCAACCTTCTATTGACTCAGGCCATTCGTCCATCTAGGTCCATATTGCTTGCACAGAATGGCAATACTGTACAGGGTTTCAGACCGGGGTCTTTCCCAGCTCAATCTGGAGATGCCAGGGATTGAATCGAGGACCTTTGACATGCAATGTATGCATTCTATCATGGAGCTACTGCCCCTTTCCTTCCAAACAATTCATTTTTAAAACTGGATCCAGGAAGTTACATGCTAGCTAGCTTAATGTCTGCCTCAGACAAATAGTTGGAAAACATTATTAAAGATAGAATATTAAACATATGCAAACCTAACTTGCTAGGAAAAAATCCAATATGTCTTCTGCAACAGAAGTCCAGCCTCATTGTCCTTTTGAAGATGAGAGTCCGCAAGCAGGTGGATAAGGGTGATTCAGTAGACATTATAAACATAGACTTTCAAAAAGCTTTCAAGTCTATCACTAAAGGCTCATGAGGATGCTTAGCAGTCCTGGGGGTCTTCTACGGATTACTAACTGGTTAAATAATAGGAAGCTGAGAAGGGGAGAAAATGGCCAATTCTTACAGTGAAGAGATGAAGGAACTGAGATTCTGCAAGGATCTATACTGAGACTACTGCTATTATAAGCAGTTACGGACCTGGGTACCTTAAGGACCATCTTTTCTCATAGTATTTCCTGTATTTTGTTCTGAGGTCCTGCTCTGTATTCCTCTGATTAAAGCTGAGCAGATATCCCATAGGAGTAGAATTCCTTTCAGTAGTGGCAATACCCATGACTGCTACATTTATCCTAGGGACTCCTGCCAGGCTTCAGTGCTATACACCTTCAGATGCCAAGCCAAAATCAGCTTTTCAAGGCTTTGGGGTTTTATTGATTCTATTTTTGTGTAGGTTAGCCTATGATTTGCCGGTTGCTGTTTTTATTGTTTAGTGTTTCTGAGCTCCTGCTGGTAAAAGGTTTCTAGCTTCCTATATACTGCATACTGCTGTATTAATTTTGCTTTATTTTGTGTATGTTGATGTTTGTTTACATACTTCTGCTGTTAGCCACTTGACATTATTTTTATAGGATTTTTAATTGGTAAACATTTAATATCTTCCCCAAAAATCTGGAGTTAGGGTGAGGGGTGAGCAGTAAAGTGGTCAGGTGCGCAAATGAAACCATGTTATTCAGCATGGTGAAAACTCATGCGGTCACAAAGAGTTTCACAAGGAGTTCTCCAGACTGGATGAATGGGCAAGAAAATAGCAAATGAATCTCAAACTAAGTGTATAGTGATGCACATTAGGTCAAAATACCAACACCAACAGCGCTAGCTTCACATGCACACTGATGGGGTCTGTACTGGTGGTGACTAAACAGACAAGTGATTTGGGGGTCAATTTAAAAAATATATTTATTTATTTATATTTATATACCACCCTTCATCCCAAGACCCCAGGGCAGTTAACAACAAAATCAACAATAAAACTCAATAAAACATAAAAACCAGCTAAATCAATAAACCTCAATAAAAAGACAACGTAGCTAGAAATTTAAGAAGAGCAGGGACAGCTCATTGGCCAAAAGCCTGAATGAAAAGGGCAGTCTTCACTCTCCTCCTGAAGGCTGGAAGAGAGGGAGCCATGTAGGTCTTATCCACAAGTGAGTTAGGAACATAGGAAGCTGCCATATACTGAGTCAAACCATAGGTCCATATATAGCTCAGTATTGTCTACACAGACTGGCAGAGGCTTCTCCAGTGTTGCAGGCAGGAATCTCTCTCAACCCTAACCTGGAGATGCCAGGGAAGGAACTTGGAACCTAGATGCTCTTCCCAGAGCAGCGCCATCCTCAAAGGGGAATATCTTACAGTGCTCACACTTCTAGTCTCCCTTTCATATGCAAACTGGGCAGACTCTGCTTAGCTAAAGAGACAAGTCATGCTGGCTACACCACAAGACCTGCTCTCTTCACTAAATAACCCATGTTCCTTCCCTTTCAGGACATAGGAACACAGGAAGCTGCCACATACTGAGTCAGGCCCTTGGTCCATCTAGCTCGGTATTGTCTACACAGACTGGCAGCGGCTTCTCCAAGGTTGAAGGCAAGATTCTCTCTCAGCCCTATCTTGGAGATGCCAGGGAGGGAACTTGGAACCTTCTGCATGCAAGCATGCAGATGCTGTTCCCAGACTGGCTACATACCCTGAGGGGAATATCTTACAGTGTTCACATGTAGTCTCCCATCCATATGCAACCAGGGCAGACCCTGCTTAGCTAAGGGGACAAGTCATGCTGGCTACCATAAAACCAGCTCTCTGGGTGCAATAACTGAGAAGGTCCTGCATGCTCAACTAACAGGCTTCAGCAGATGTCAGCACACGAGGCAGAGCCCTCCCACCTGATTAGGTCAGGTGAGGTGGATAGATTCAGCTGGGAAGAGGCAGTCCCTAAGGTACCCGAGGCCCAAGTCCGAATGGTAACCTGGGCCATTTTGGAAGGGCAGTATATAAGTCAAATAACAAACAATAAATAACCCTGAAAAGCCCTGAACAGCTTAGGTCCACGTTACTTTAGACAGTGCCTTCTTCTGCATGATCCCCACCACACGTTAAGGTCATCTGAGAAGGTCCGTCTCCAGTTACCACTGATAAGTCTGGTGGAGACTCAGAAACGGACCTTCTCCGTAGCTCCTACTGGGATGTGGAATGCACTCCCTGCAGAGATCCATAATCTGCATTCATTATTGGCCTTCAAGAGAGCCCTCAAAACCTATCTGTTTGGCCTGGCCTTCGAGTGTTTTTAAATTATTGTAAATGTTTTTAATCTGCTGTAACCTGGTTTTCCAGGGTTTTATACCTGTGATGAATTTTTAAATTGTTTTATGGTGTTTTATAGTCTCTGTTTTTAACTGTTAACTGATTTTAATTGTTTTGTTCTAATGTAAACCACCCTGAGCAATTTTTGGAAGGGTGGTACAGAAAACAGATTAATTAATTAATTAATTACCCAATATGCAGCTGCTGTGAAAAATAAATATTTGATGCTAAGGAACTTTAGGAAACGGGTTGAAAATAAAACAACTAACGTCAGAATGGCCTATACAATCCAGAACACAGACTCATTTGGAATAGTGTGTATAGTTCTGGTCACCTCTTCCCAAAAAAGATACTGCAAACCTGGAAAAGATGCAGAAAAAAGCAAACCAAAGGAGTCAGAGTATGGGAACATCTTTCCTGTAAGAAAGACTTAAAGCATTTGGAGCTTTTTTATTTATTAGTAATTTATTAGCTTTTTAAATTTTTTTTAGTTAAAAGGGCATGGCAGAGAATACCAGAACTTGAGGTTATCCAATTAAATCAAGCATGCTCAACTTTGGCCTCCCAGCTGTTTTTGGACTACAAGTCCCATAATCCCCAGTCACAGTGGCCAATAGCCAGGGATAATGGGAGTTGTAGGCTAACATCTGCAGGAGGACTAATGTTGAGCAGCCCTGAATTAAATGGATTGGCAGTATATTTAAGACTGATCAAGAAGAAGAAAATTACCTCTTCATACAACACATCACTAGTTCATGGAATTCACTGACAAGATGTAGGATGTGCAAGAACCTGTTTGATCTGAACTGGTCCGCTGCGAACTGGGGCAGTTCAAGCGATTCGCTCATGAACTGGACCACTTGTCAGGAAAGGCGGCCAGTCCTAGATCAAACTGAACCTGGTTCAAAGCAAACCAGTTTAGCGGTTCAGGGGCTATTGAGGGTGGTGCCAGGGGAGTGGTGGAGGCACCTTTACAAGTAATTTAGCAGGTCCTTATCAGCGGTTCCACAGCTCCAGGCAGTTTCAGGTGAGGTGGCACTCCCTCCAGCAGCCCGTGCAGCAGCAGCACAGCTCAGCACTCATCTGGCATGCATGGAGGCCAGTTGAATGCCAGAGCTGCCCTGCCACTGTTGAATCTCTACCTTAAGATTCAAAGGCAGTTTGCGACTGAACACTATTTGTAGGAAGAAACGGCAGGGGTGAGAAGCTGTCATTGTGCCCCAACTCTAGATTTCCCAGAAGCATCTGGTTCAGCAACAAGATGCTGAACTAGATGGACATTTGGTCTGATCCGTCAGAGCAATTCTGGCTTATAAACTGCCCACACACAAAAATGCTGCTGAACTTTCTATAAAAAGAAAGCCCTTCTCATTTTACTTACTCCAAACCTCAATGCATCTTCTGGATTCACTCATAAGTCATTGAATTGAACATTGTAGTTTGTGAATGTACAAAGTTTAAAGTGTTTTTTAAAAATTCCTTTTCTATTTAAATTTTATTCAATTATCAAAACAGCTTCAATTACACAACCATTTCAACCTTACTATGTCTTCCAAAGCCCTCAAACTTGAAAGTGACCCTTCCCACCATCTCAATTAACTGAAGAAAACAAATAGTGTTATTATGACGGATCAGCTTATTTCCTTGGAAGCAGACTTTAACTCTTTGCGTCTCTAAGAGCCAATCTACCATATAATGTGAGTTCGTAGTTTGTTTATTTGAAGCATTTGTTAACTAGCTTGATTGGCCCTGATGCACTTGTGACCTCTGAAGCTCCACCTTTATTACTTGAGTTGGACCATCTAGCAGATTCACCAGAACCATACGTTTTTTTTTCATCGAGATTGATATTAATTATATCCAAGACCTTTGAAACAATGAACTCAAATACCCTATTCTTTTATCAATGGCAAATAGCTTTCAAGGCAGTGAAACAGTCCCCATTCAATTTAAGAATGAGGCTGATCCAACAGAAACTTTTATTCCATATCTATTAGACACCCCAAAGGATGTTTGATAAGGACTGCTTACAGTCTCCTGTTTGGTGGAGATGTAATTTAGAAATTGGAACACTTATACATATTGTTTGATCTTGTCCTATTATAGCTGGATATTCATATGATTGTTGGTATGATTTTGCAACTGTCTGTTAAGAATGTTTATGCTAGGAATATACCCCCAAAGCACCTATGAGGTATATACTCCATATCCTTCAAGCATGGGGAGTTGCAAAGAAGATTATTATACAACACTGGAAAGACAGAGCTACTCCAGATCTTCAAATTTTGATATCCTATATGTGTTCCCTGATAGCATCTGAACTGTTTCTTAATTGAAGGAATGGAAAGGAAGAACAGCTTTAAGCAAACTGGTCTAATATCAATGAATTGTATGTGGCTTAATGGAAAAAAACACAGAAAAGTTTCTTTTTTCTTAGTATAATTAGCATTACATAAATACTATGCAAATAATTGAGAGGCTTTTTTTGCTTGTGTTCTTATTTGAAATATGCATACCTATTATTTAAAATATGTATTTTATATTATATATATATATGTGTGTGTGTGTGTGTGTGTATAATGTATATATTTTATATAAATAAAATATGTATATAATATGTTTATATGTATACAGGCATGAAAAGACAGAGAAGACAGTTTTTATAGAATGCTAATTTATCTTTTTAATTTATTTATGTGGATGTAGTTTTTAAAAAAATAAAATGATCTTTAAAAAATCACACAGATTCTAAGAGCCTTAGAGGCAAGTGAACAAAATCTCAAGCAGTTTCAGAAAAAAGATTTCCAAGGTCTGTGGTTATTACACATCAGCACAGACAAGCATACACTGACTAGCAGTACTAACCTATGCATGTTTCTTTAGAAGTAAGTCCCACTGAGTTCAATGAGATCTGCTCTCACTTGATTGTAAGGATTATAGCCTTATTTTCTTACACATTCATGTTGATCCAAGTTCCTAAATAACATGTGAGCAATCAAAACTATCCTCAAAAGTTGCTCTTGGAGACTGACATTTGTTTTCAATTAAGACATTTGTTCTATTCTGTAAGACAGACCAATGGATTATAGAAACAATCATAATTATCCATAGAAGACATATTTTACATGCTTTAAAAACTAAAGTCCTTCTGCATTATAAAACTCTAATGGAGCCACTTCACCTTTAATTTAATACAAAATTAAGCTGAAATCAGCAAAAAAATAAATAAAATGAAGTGCTTCCTCATTGAAGAATGAAGCTTGTGCACATTTCCCACCAAGTAAGTCACCTTAAGTGGCGCAGCAGGGGACTACTAGACTAACAAGCAGAAGGTTGTTGGTTCAAATCCTCGCTGGTATGTTTCCCAGACTATGGGACACATCTATATTGGGCAGCAGCGATATAGGAAGATCCTGAAAAAAATCATCTCATATACTGCGCAGGAGATGGCAATGGTAAATCCCTCCTATATGCTACCAAAAGAAAACCAGAGGGGCGCCAGGAGTCGAAATCGACTTGACAGCACACTTTACCTTTATGAACTTAATGCTAAATAATGGGGCATCATCATCTCTATGAAATTTCTATACTTCTGCCCAAGACTCAGTAACTAACTTTGCAACTTAATATGTTGTACGGTCATCTTTGAGGTCAAATCATTTCTACCTATCTTTGCTTTGTCCAACAATGTCAAAGACATGGGCTGCAAATCCAACGGTTTGGGGAGAATTGGGAGGGTGGCTGCTTAAACATCCTCAAACTATGGAGCTCAGTATCTGGCAGGTAAACTATGCAGGGGAGTGTGAAACATTCCAAGTCGCTTCATCTGAATAGCAACCAAGTGACAGCAATCTTATTGCAAAATCTTTTGTACCCCAGCACTGATGGGAGTTCAAAGAATGCCAATCAAGTATGATATTGGTTTGTTCCCTTTTAAATTCTATTAAATAATTAAATAGTAGCAAAGCAAGCATGAAGAATATTTCTTTTTTCAGGAGCAGAAAATTTTAATGGGTAACTATTTAAAACATGCTTTCTCCAAGACACACACACCACGCTCTCTCTCTCTCTCAGTGGACTGTGCATATAATTAACTGAGATGGGGAATACATTCATATTTCCCTAGAGGAAACATGCTTCTCTATTTATAATGACTGTCACAATATAACAGGGATGATTAATATCAACAAAAGTCCTTTAATAATTTCAGCGTCTTTAATGCAAGACACTCAATTTCTTGCTGCAGTAATTAAAAGTCAAGTTGTTGGGGGGGGGGGGTTGGGTAACTATGTGACCCCTGAACAGCTCAAAGGACAAAACTCACTGTTGTCATAAGTACCAATACTCTACTGCTACAGACCTGAACATTTCAATGAACCGTCAGATTATTCTTCAGATGCTCCCATTACTTGTAACTATGCCTTTTTAAATACAACGAAGTGTGGAAGTACGCCTTAAAATACTTGATTCAGATTGATACGTTAAAATACTTGATTCAGATAAGGTAGACTTTTAATACTTGAGATATATAACCCGGGAATCTTAACTAGAAAGGACAATAGTTTGCATAATTTCATGGCTAACTTTTTTTTAAAAAGAGCTCAGTGCTACAAGTGCTTACTGGAGGCAGGTGTTTAACATGATCTCTGGTCATCATGCAAAGAGCCACAGACACACACCTAAAAGCCTTCTGCTCATGCATAGAAGGACTGTTCATTTTACTCTTTTTTTATCTGTGGTCATAGCAGCAAACCACACATGTCAAGGAGAAATGAATGGAGGGATCTACCTGCTGCTGCAGCAGCCAAAGAAACCAGGCAATCATGGTTGGTTAGAACTCAGAAGAGGGATTTAGACACCATCATTCTCAACAATGCACACAAAATCATGCAAAAAGAGTTTGTAATTCCACTTCAAAATACCTATGCTACTTTCTAACTTTTCAAGAGAATAGCTCCATTGAAAATTGAGTTCAGGGAAGGTTTCCCACTACTAGCTGCTTCACACAATACAACATTACTACATGGAAGGATCTCTTAGTTAACAATTCCTTGCATACAGGGATTTTGTTATATGCAAAGGAGTACCAAAGAGTGAGTAACCTCTCTATGGAAGTATGAGCAGTTTGCCAGGGAAGGTCCTTCTGTAGCCAATAAGAATCAAGTAGGCACAATACACTCTGAATAAAGAGGTACAATAACTCTTTAACCTTTGGCTGATGTAGTGTACAACCGATAGCAGGGTGCACAGCAAAACTGTCTTTTCACTACACTATAAGGCATCACTATAATCTTATTCGTATCCTAGCTTTGCAGCTGTAATCAAATATTCCATTAGCATTCAATAGATAATGAGATGGGGAGAGAAAACCTTGAGTTAATGAAAATACTAACAAGTAACATGAGTGTTCTTTACTCTATACATTTTGTGGGTGCCACTTTTCTTGATGAATGGTAAATTAGATGCCTGAATTTTTAACAGACAGAGCCTCTACCGCAAGAAAGAAAGAAAGAAAGAAAGAAAGAAAGCACTGGAATAATTGTGAAACAATCACTAATACACAAGACTGGTAGCAGCAACAGTTCAAAAGTGCGAGACACAAAATGTCAACTTGAAAGACAAAGTCAGAAATAAAGCCCAGTGGTTTATTTAGTAGAATTTCTATCCTCCTATTGCAAAAAAAAGCCAGTCCAGCTGGAGAAGGCAACTGATGTTGCCTTTTCTGCCTGCCTCCCTCCACTAGATTCCACTCCACAGGACGGCGGGTCTTATATAGCCTTGTGGTGGCAGAAATGACAGTCCAGTTCGAGCAGGAGCTAACATTTGATGATGTCTTTGTATGCCTTCTTCTCTCTCCTCCTCCACTCTCACAGGCAAATGGTCTTAGATGGTTAAGTCAAGTCAATATTTCTGCCAATGTGCCATTTTATGATTGTGAGGCCCCATACCATAAAAGAAAACCAACCTGCATACAGTTTATATCTTTAAATATTACCAAAGACAGAGATAAAAGACAGAAAGTCTAGCCATTAGACTTCCCATCCATACCAGATGAACCACAGCTTCTGGCAAGGAACAATCAAAGCTCACTCAAGCAGCCAAAGAGCAGCGATTGTTGTTCCAGTTTAGTTGTGTTCTGCTGGTTGTCATCTCGATTGACAACCAGCTTTACTTACTGGCCACTGTGAAGAACCATGGTTTATTCAGTACACATCCAAGTGGCCTGCCAATATAGCTAAACACCACTCTCTGAAGTTATAAATTATATTATAGATTTGTCTCTCGTGTTACTGTTCCTCTTCCTGCCCATATTCTTTGTCTAATGTAGATCAAGAGTCCCTTCAGAGTGAGAATTTTAAATTCTGCTTTTATGGTGCCAGCCACTGTTGGCACTTCAAAAATTAATAACAGTCATTATGATAAAGATCAAATGTGTATTTCTCATTTCTAAGTATGATTTTAGGAAGAACTGTATACTGACTCTTCATATCAGGATATTTTAGAACACCTCAAACAGAAGGGGGGAAATGACACTACCATGAAACATCCCCTTACAATTTCAGCATCCTCGAGCCTAAGCCAATATTTTAGTCTGCATATATGGATATTCGCCAAAGATATTAGCAAAATCATTCATGAAAATTAAAGCAAGATGAAAAATACCATTCAAATAGAACAAACTTCCTTCCATCAAAAGTCATACTATGAATCAAATTTAGTAGCATAACCTTGTGGAGTTCTCCCAATGCACCTAAACCTGACGAGCAACCACAAAGCAATTACGAACTGGCAATATGGCCTATTCTCTAAGTGTCAACAAACGCAAACAGCTCAATTTGAATTGACAAAATTCTAATTAAAGATGCAAGTGGCACTGAGCTTGTGATCTCTACCTCTTAAGTTAGTCCCCTCCCCCGCCATTTCCTTTACACAGTGAACACAGAAGAAGAAGCTGCAAAAACATTCCAAACAGATTCCACTAGAAAATAATTCACCAACACTATCTGACTCAGGGTTTAAGCAAAGCATTCTAAAAGCATCAAAGAATTAGCTATAATACTACTCACCAGAGATGACAATATGATACAGAATTTCAATCCTATTATCAGGATTCCAGTCCTCGCTCTGGGTCTTAAATCTATAGACACATTCTTTCATGTAACTTATTCAGAGTTTGATTTGCTCAGAATCTCATGCACCCCAGTTGACATTATCTCACTTTGTCATCTGTTCCATGGAGATAGTAAATGCACTGAATCAAGAACTGAGGGCAGTGAAGGGCTGAATGTGGGCTAGCAAACAGACTGAATCCAGATAAGATGGAGGTGCTGTTGGTCAGTAGGAGAATCAACTGGGATAAAGGGATTCAACTGGCTCTGGATGGAATTGCATTTCCCTTGGAAGTGCGAGTGCAAACCTTGCAGGTACTACTAGACCCAGCTCTGCTTTTGGATGTTCAAGTGGAGTCAGTAGCCTTTACACAGCTTTAGCTGGTATGCCAGGTGCACACTTTTCTCAAGGCAGCAGATCTGGCCATGGTTATCCATGCCTCAGTCACGGCTGGATTACTGCAAGGCACTCTGTTCTTCAATGCTTGAAGAACATTCAGAAACTTCAGCTTGTGCAAAACGCATCGGCTAGGACTCTTTGGGATCTTCTTGTTGAGAGCATATTATATCCATTTTGAAAGAGCTGCACTTGCTGCCAATTTGTTTCCAGATTCAATTCAAAGTGTTGATTGTTACCTTTAAAGCCCTTAACAATTTGGGCCCTGGATATCTGAGGAACCGCCTGTTTCCAAATGTCCAACAATGTTAGTGAATGAGGTTTTGTTCCATATGTCAACACTGAGAAAGTCTCCATTGTCCTGCTCATAGGACAGGGCCTTCTCTGTCATTGCCCCAGGCTCTTTGGAATGCTCCCATTCCCTGGCTGCCTTTAAAATTCAATTCAAGATTTTACTGCTTGTTTAGGCCTCTGACTCTGTATTTTATCGCTGCTGCTCCATCTATGTTTTTATGGTTTGTATTGTTTTGAATGTTATTTTAATGTGACTTTTTATTGATTTTATTGTTGTATTTTATCTTTTGTAAACCACCATGGGATAAATTTTTATGAAAGGTGGTATAGAACTCTAAATAGTAATACTAATATACACAATTGTTTGGGCCCTTTCACTTTAAGAAAATTGCTGATGCATTCTGAAAACAGCTGAAGCTTCTGTGCTGTCATCTAGAACAGCCTCACATATAGCATATTAGAATAACCTAACCTCCAATTTATGAAGGCATGAATTACAGCAGTCAGGAGAAAAACAACAGCAACCTTCTCATCAGCTAGTTATGCTAAAAAGCGTCCTTGGTCACTGCTGCATCCTTCAAAGCTACAAATCTAAGAGAACCCAAGCAACTAGACATTGAGTGTTATGGTAGCTCTCTCCCCTAACCATCACCACCTCAGTCCTGTGTGGATTCGACTTCAAGGCTCACCTGCAAAATATTCAAAGCCAAGTTTTGATTTTATGCACTGTTGGTGGAACTGTGAAAAAGTTAATCATCTGGAAAAAAGATAATCAATATAATAAAGTGAGAAAATTTATCATCTTTTATGAGTTGATCTACTAATTGTTGTTGTGCACTGCCCAAAGCCTTTGGAGGGGTGGTATAGAAATGTAATACATACATACATAGTGAGGTGGTTTAAAGGGCTATACTCATCCGAAACCCTCCAAATGATGCAATCCAAATCCCTAACCGATACGTGTGTGGCTTTCTAGAACTTGGTATAAGAGCGAGACCTTGTTGTACATGGTACCACTGCTCATGTTTCCACAGGTGCCTAATTGACACCAAACCTCATTTTCTGGAGATATAAAAGGGTTAAAACCCATGCATCAGCAGTTCTTAGGTGGCCGGAAATGATCTTGAAACCACCATTTCGTAAAGAGGAGAAACTTTGTGGCTCATTTGTTTTTTTAAAGGACTTCCCCCATGATTTTTCACAGAAAAAAATGGAGAATTTGTAGCGGGGGGGGGCATTCCTTGATAGCTGGATACCTGCAGAACATGGTAGGGAACCTTTTTCGTGTTTTTTTTTTCATTTCTCCCCTTTTTGACCCACTTTCCAGCCTCAAGGAACCTAACACCCCCTGCCAAGCCCATTGGCTTTAACAGTTCCCCCACGGAATGGAACCCCTGGTTTGTTGGCCAAACTAACTCCCTATGTATACATTCATAGTGGTACTCCACTTCCCTCTGAACAAGTCTAGGCTCATATATGACTTCTAAATATTCTTAATCATAGGAAGTATCTTTCCCTAGGTACAACATTTGTGGATGCAAACACTGCATCTGTGGAGAAGAAAAGAATTGGGCACAGGGATGGGGCTTATAACCATTGACAACAAACACTGTTTCATCACAGCTGAAGGGGCTTTTGACTAGCAGAAAGAAATTTTAGATATATTTAGAAAAAGCACTAGAATGCAGTCATGCCAACACAATGCATTAATGTTTATAAATTATTGTTCATATATACTTATATACTGTGTAAGATTTGTGTATTTGAATGTGTTGTGTGTGGTGATCTTTTGTAAAATAAAAAAATACTAAAAACAAATCAAATAAGTTCACCTGCATCCAGGCCTTCTGAAGGGGTACTACTATATACATCTAATAAAGTACTCTAGTACACAAAAGCTTATGCTACAATAAATTTATTAATTTTTAACATGTGAGACAGCTCCTCAGTGCTCTAGCGGGAGGGGAGGGGGTTACCGCTACAAAAATGCATTTTCAATTGGCAGTGACACACATTCGATTAACAGGCATTGCTTTAATGTTGCGAAGAGAACTGCACCAACATAGCTACAGCAATGCAAACAGAGCAGGACTAATAGCTACATCATCATTAGTTGCAATCTCACAGAATGCAGAGTAATTCATCTGCCAGAATTTCAAAGTCAGAGAGTAAAAACTTCTGTGATGGTCAAAATATATTCAAGAGGCTTTAGCACGGTACTGTGCAATCATAGTGTGAGATGCTAGGAATGTGCTGGTTTATTTGAACCGGTTCAGTTCAAAGGTTAGGGGTTGAGCCAAACCACCCCCAGTTTGGCTTGACTCCAGACCAACCCCCCCCCCAGTCCATTCAGTGGGTTTGTGGGCCTTTTACTAAAAATAAATAAATAAATTTGACTTACCCCCTCTAGGGGGCTTCTCCGAAGCAGCCGGGAGGGTCTCCTGGAGGTTCCTCCTCCCCCCACTGTCCTCCTCTCAAAAACAGCCCCATTCGGGCATTCCTCAGCCCATTCAGGCCTTTCCCCCCAATGTGGTGGCCATTTTGGAGGCTGCCGCACCTGCGCAATGGTAATCTGCGTGGCATGGACACTATGACAACGGTGCCTGTTGCTTGCATAATACCACCAACCACTCAGCAGCCGCATCAGTTCACTATGAACTCAGTTGACCCAGATCAGCTAACAGTATCAGGCCTTTAAATACAGAGTCCAGCTTGAAATTTCTTTGAAACACTTTACCTAACACCCATGGGAATCAAGAAAAAACCAACAGGGATACAAAGCTAAACCTAACTGCAGGTCTGAGCATAACTTAATGTCAAAAGTTGTATTGACTTTGAGTCCAAAATAAGTGGCTTCAAGGAAAGTGCCCAAGTGTTAAAAAAAAAACACCCAGCACCATGGTTTCATATTGATGTATCTTTGTAACTGCAGCAAACACCATTATAGTTGCCAAATAATCCATTTGCAAAGTCAAACAGATCCAAATTCACAGCATTTCAACATTTTTAACTGATGACTACTGTACCTGGCAGCTCTTTGCAGTCACAGAAGCACAAAAAGCTGCTACAGAATGAAGGAATTGTTAGATACAACTTAGGACTACTATTTTATTGTTAGACACAGCAAGATTTTCCCCTCAAAAGGCATTCCTTAATTTTAATCGGATGGATTTGTCTTCAAGAAAGAAGGGGAAATGGGATGGGGAAGAGAGAAGGTAGATTATTTTTAAAATAGTACATTGTATCTTAAATATATTTCCTTCATGCTGCCATGACGTGATTCACGGTAGAATTAAAACAGATACTGAAAAATTAATGGGAAATTGTTCAGTGAACAGAATATTTACAGAAATATTTAAGGGCACAGAAAGAAAGGCTAATCGAGCAAATCTTTTTTGCATTGCTGAAGATATAATGTTATGTGATCCAAAAGGTAGAATAGGGTGAATGGAGAGTGTTCTTCTGTAGCAGCTAAAGATGTGAATGCTCGGAAAGAAACCGGAAAAAGTTTTTTCCTTTCTTTCTGGAAAAAAAATCACAAGTTTTTTCCAGATAAAAAAGGGGGGAACTGGGGTCATCCCCCCACGCCCAGTAGCAATAGATAAAAATCCAATAAGAACTCAAAACAATGGCAACTGACTGAACAACTTGAACCCAACAGTGTCAAACACAGAAACCTACCACTGAGTTGATCAATATTTCTAGAATTTACTTTTTTTTCCCACAACCAAAATTTTTGAACATTGTCTTATCTCCCACATCAATAAGACATCACACAAATGTCTGTGACACTTCTGTGATCAAATATTCAACATTCCTTTAAAATACTTGTAAGTCCATTCCAAAAATTCAAAATTCTGAAATAAATTGAACCAGCTGGAAGAAGAAGTAGATGCACTACAATTAACACAAAGAGGGGACAACAGGGAGTCAAAGAAAGAAGCAGCAAATCAGTAAGAAAGTCATCAGTGGCTTGCGGAGAGAATCTATTCTTTAATTAATTTAAGATCATATTCAGAGAGGCCTAACAATATTGGTGAATATATTTCAAGTAGAGTACTCAGGATTTCAGAAGGCCCTCTTATATACACTTCAACAAAGCCTAGGGGAGCAGTATACAATTCTGTTCTAAGAATACTAAGACAGGCTACTAAAACCGATTTTAACCAAGTTTTCCTCTAACTGAACTAAACTTAACCAAAATATTATACAACTATATACTAAGACAATACTAGACACAGAAGTCTAAACTTATTACTATGAATGATACAGAAATGAAATTTGGTGGAATGCTGGTTTAGTAACCAGATGGATCCATAGCATTTAAAATACATAATATTTAAATAAAAATGCCTCAATCCAGATATCGATATATACAGCAAGGCCAAGGTGTTGTGTATGGTGTGTGTGTGTGAATTGGAAGTTTCACATCAGCTGACATCCAGACTAATATTTCACACACTGAATAATGTTTTGCATGTGCAACGAAGTAGCGATTTCCATCAATCCTCCCTTTCTTCTGCAGCCTTCTGTATCTCTCAAAAATATGTCCTTGAGAGTCCCACAATCCTCAGGAACATATTTCTGAGAGTCTGGAGAAGAAAGGGAGGCTTGGCAAAAAAACAACAAACAAGTCAGTCCAGGGAGGACTTAATACAGAATTCCATTATCTACAGAATGGACGGAGGTGGGCGGAGAAGGAGGTGGACAGAGAATGGACAAAGGAGGTGGTGAAGCTGGGCACTTTGGCATCTGGCCTTTTAACATATCTGGCAGTGAGAGGATTTTACTGCAGTTTCCTCTCTGCTCTGGCTACCTATCTTCTGGTGTCTTCTGATGTGTAACACCTGCTGGAGGGAGGCCACATGTGCGAGACATGGTTTGCTCTCCTGCTGATAAGAGGAAAATAAGCAGACATCTGGCACAGTCTTGTCGAGATTATGAAGGGACTCCTTTTGCTCTTTGTTAGTGCCTGGCTAATTACAGTTACAGTATGTGTCAGGGCTCTGGTACAGATGAGAGAGTGGGGAGCGCTTTTGGGGGTTCAGGAGCAACTATTACAGTGGTGGTGGTGAATAGAAGATTTGGCGTTGGCAGGTCAGTAGGCCATTACAGGGGAAGGGAGATCAGAAATTTAATAGCAGTTTCCCCTTCCAGCTGTCCTGTTAGCTCTCAGGCCTCGGTGAGTTGTTTCAACCACCCACAGAACCTGACCTAGCTCCTTTGTAATGCCAGGTTGGTTCAAAATAAGACTGCAATCATCCAGGATTTGATCATGGATGAGGGAGCTGACAGTTTTTATAACTGAGACCTGGTTGGGGGAGGATAGTAGCCCAGTGTGGGCTCAGTTTCTCCCTGCTGGGTACTTTGTGGTGGAGCAGGTTAGGGGCAGGGGGTGCCCATTTGAAGGTTTATTCCATGGCAATACGTGCAGCGAAGAAGCAATTCTATTCTGCATGGATTGCATCTACAAGTTCGCAACCAGTGGAGTTGTTCAGAGTTGTTAGATTTCTCAGGTTCTCTCCCATACAGGCAGCAAAGAAGCAATTCTATTCTGCATGGATTGTGTCCGCAAGTTCACGGCCAGTTGAGCTGTTCAGAGTTGTTAGGTTTCTCAGGTTCTCTCCTCTCTAAGCTTAGATTTGGATTTTTCATCATCCCGCTGTGATGCTTTTAACATTCCTTCTTTTAACAACCTTCTGCTTTTAACTTTAACTGCCAAGAGACGCAAGTTTTGTAAAGTATAGAAATATTTTAAAGAAAGAAATAATAAACAAACAACTTTTTTGCGGATAAGATCTCTCACATTCGAGACGACTTGGACTCCACAGTTATAGCGGAGTAAATTGCAGAGGTAACCAGGAAACTTCTCTGGTTTAATTAGAATGGATCAGTTCCAAGATGTGGACAAGCTTTTCAAAGGTGTTGTCGTGAACAACATACCACCCATTATGGATGATTTATTGTGGAACCCCATGCACAGATCCTTTACTGCCAAGCACTGATGTACAACCTCCTCACAGCTGTTTACATGAGCGCAAAGACATGAGCCAGGCACAAGCTACTCACATTCCCTTGTGCAATATCAATGGCAGTGCGAAGTGGTGGCCCTTTTCACTGATGGCCCAGGTTCTTTGAACCCAGCTGTGTAATGGTGGCTCCACCCCTGAATAGTATGTAAACTAGCACTAGTGAGATTACTACTTAATGGTCTTGATCTTGATCCTTTTAATCCCTAGTACAATATCTCAGACCTCCTGTTTTTGAAAACAAAAGATATTCAAGATATTTACTAGGAAGGAAACAGGATTTCCTTTCTTCGTCCTTTAAGGCAATTCTTAAACCGTCAAATAGCAATAATCCAAGAACAACCTAACCCAACTCTTTGCAGTTACTAGATTTTGAAAATGAAGATGCTAGATCAGAAAAAGAATGTCATCCCCCAACTGGCAACTGGAAAATGTGATAGAAATAGCCAGGAAACTTCAGGAGACTTTAAATCATCAGGTCCGACAGAGATAAGTCCTAGTCTGTGTGTTTGTTATTTGCCAGGGCTAGCAAACTCCTGTGGCATCCAGTTTTTGTTTGTCCGTGCCTGGAGGGGGTGGAGACAGCCAGGGCTGTGGGAATCCCCACATTCCTTTGAGCCACATCCTCTGTCTCAGTTTGAAGCCTACTCTCTACATAAGAGGTGAAGGCCTGAGAGCATAGCCAACAGAGCATAGCCAACAGGGCATTGCAGTTTTGCAGGAGTTTAGTGAGAAGTGTGTGGGGGAGCCCGGAATAAGTCCCTGTGATCACAAAGAGCCCGGTGGAGACGAGAAGGTAAGTACTGATCCCTCCTTCATATTCTTGAGAAAGGCTGTTAAATAACTGACGAATACAGCCGAGACCTATCCTTCTTATAAACTATCTCTAAATACTGTAAACAGCCAACAAAACCAGTATGAAGACAGAAAGTCAGCAGGGGAGGGGGCACTTCCCAGTGTATTGCACAGAGTGCCACGTGTATGACTATTTGCCCCATGGGCAGAAGTCATGGGTGTGTGCTCAGTGCAAGGAGCTCCTGGCTCTCAGGGAACAAGTTCATTCCCTCGAGACCAAGTTGGCGGATCTGGAGAAGCTCAGAGAGACAGAGGCATATGAGACCTTCAGGAACATGGTAGAGGCATCCCACTCCAAGGCTGACAGCTCCTCTGCTGTCAGAGAGAATAAAGGTCTCAGGGAAGGAGGACATCAGTCTGAGGGAGAGGGAAATGCTCCTTTACAAGGGACCCCTTCTGTGAAAGATGAGCCCATATCCCCTCGCACAGGGGATACTCCTTCGGGGGGGTGGGGGCCTCAGTGGGCGATTCAGTCAGAGGGGAGCACCCACTCTTGGGAGATGGGTTTGTGACCTACATATTGACTGCATAGTGACTTGCCTGCCTGGTGCGAAGGCTGCGGACATCACGTAGTGTCTAGACAGACTGTTAGGCAGTGCTGGGGAGGTCCTGGAAGCCAAATTTAGGGTGATAGGTAGCGTATTGAAGTCCAGGACCCCCAAGATAGCATTCTCAGAAATGCTACCTGTTCCACATGCAGGTACATTGAGACAAGCAGGGCTGAGGGGTTTCAATGCATAAATGAGACACTGGTGCCGGGAGGAGGGGTTTAGATTTGTTAGGCACTGGGATACATTTTGGGATGGAATCAGACTGCAGGTGCTTAAAATCAAAAAGGTTGCAGAGCAGCTCTTAAAATGACGCCTGGGGAATAGCCAACAGGAGCTGGGCAGTATCCAGTTTGGCAAATACCATCCTTTAAAGTGCGAGGGGGCAAAGGATTCAGATAAAACAGAAGGGGACAGAGCAGAACCACATAAAGAGCAGACAGAAGGCTGTACCAGCTGGTCAAAGAGTCAAAAGAAAGATAGCAGACACCAGGGAAGAGATTCAGTGTATAGGTGCTTATATGCCGGTGCCAGAAGCCTCTGAGCCAAGATGGGTGAGCTGGAGTGCTTGGTTGCTAACACAGAAATAGGTATTGTGGGCATAACAGAAACATGGTGGCACAGTGAGAACCAGTAGGACACTGTTAGCCCTGGGTATAAACTCTACAGAAAGGACAGGGAGGGGCGCATTGGAGGTAGAGTAGCACTGTATGTTAAAGAAGGGATAGAATCTAACAAGCTAGAAAACCTAGGTGGACTGGAGTCCTCCACAGAAACCCTGTGGGTGACAATACAAGGCCTGAAAGGGAACATGATACTGGGGACATGCTATCGCCCTTCTGATCAAAATGCTGACAGTGACTGGGAGTTGCAGCAGGAAATCAGGGAGGCATCAAGGAGAGGCAGGGCTGTAATAATGTGTGACTTCAATTACCCACACATAGACTGGGTACATTCACAGTCAAGTCATAACATAAATTTCTAGATACGCTAAAAGACTGTGCCCTAGAACAGTTGGTCTTGGAACCAACCAGTGAGAAGGCGACCTTGGACTTTATCCTGAGTGGCACACAGGACCTGGTGCGTGATGTCAGTGTCATCGACCCTTTAGGGAACAGTGCCCATAGTGCGATCAAATTAAGCATACATGTGGGGAGAGAATCACCAAAGAAGTCTAAGACAGACACTTTGAATTTCAGAAGAGGAAAATTCTCCAAAATAAGGAGTATGGTAAAAACAAAGCTGAAAGGGAAAATCAGGAGAGTCACTGCATGGAGCAAACCCACAATACTAGAAGCCCAGTTAGATGGTATACCCCAAAGGAGGAAAAGTACCACTAAGTCCAGGAGGATGCCAGCATGGCTAACAGGTATTGTCAAGGAAGCCATAAAAGGGAAGAAGACTTCCTTCCGAAATCGGAAGGCCTGTCCAAATGGAAGAGAACAGAAAGGAACACAAACTCTGGCAAAAGAAATGCAAGGTGACAATAAGGGAGGCATAAAGAGAGTTTGAGGAACATGTAGCTAAAAGCATCAAGGGGAATAACAAAAACTTCTTTAAATACATCAGAAGCAGGAAACCTACCAGGGAGGCGGTTGGAACATTAGACAATGAGGGAGTGAAAGGGATTATTGAGGAGGATATGGAGGTTGCAGAGAAGCTCAATGAGTTCTTTGCATCTGTCTTCATGGCAGAGGACACTGGGCATATACCTGTTCCTGAACCAGGCTTTTCGGGGACGAAGGCTAAAGAACTGAGTCAGACAGAAGTGACAAGAGTTGATGGTCTAAACTGTTGGGGGAAACTGAAAACTAGCAAATAGCCAGGGCCAGATGGCATCCATCCAAGAGTCCTCAAAAAACTCAAATGTTGTGGCCAACCTCCTTGCTAAAATACAGGTGAAACTCGAAAAATTAGAATATTGTGCAAAAGTTCATTAATTTCAGTAATGCAAATTAAAAGGTGAAACTGATATATGAGATAGACGTATTACATGCAAAGCGAGATAAGTCAAGCCTTAATTTGTTAGAATTGTGATGATCATGGCGTACAGCTCATGAGAACCCCAAATCCACAATCCCAGAAAATTAGAATATTGTGAAAAGGTTCAACAGTCTAGGCTCCAGGTGTCCCACTCCAATCAGCTAATCAATCCATAACACCTGCAAAGGGTTCCTGAGCCTTTAAATGGTCTCTCAGTCTGGTTCATTAGGAATCACAATCATGGGAAAGACTGCTGACTTGACAGTTGTGCAGAAAACCATCATTGACACCCTCCATAAGGAGGGAAAGCCTCAAAAGGTAATTGCAAAAGAAGTTGGATGTTCCCAAAGTGCTGTATCAAAGCACATTAATAGAAAGTTATGTGGAAGGGAAAAGTGTGGAAGAAAAAGGTGCACAAGCAGCAGGGATGACCGCAGCCTGGAGAGGATTGTCAGGAAAAGGCCATTCAAAAGTGTTGGGGACTTTCACAAGGAGTGGACTGAGGCTGGAGTTAGTGCATCAAGAGCCACCACACACAGACGGATCCTGGACATGGGCTTCAAATGTCGTATTCCTCTTGTCAAGCCGCTCCTGAACAACAAACAACATCAGAAGCGTCTTACCTGGGCTCAAGAAAAAAAGAACTGGTCTGTTGCTCAGTGGTCCAAAGTCCTCTTTTCTGATGAGAGCAACTTTTGCATCTCATTTGGAAACCAAGGACCCAGAGTCTGGAGGAAGAATGGAGAGGCACACAATGCAAGATGCTTGAAGTCCAGTGTGACGTTTCCACAGTCTGTGTTGATTTGGGGAGCCATGTCATCTGCTGGTGTTGGTCCACTGTGCTTCATTAAGTCCAGGGTCAACACAGCCGTCTATCAGGAGATTTTGGAGCACTTCATGCTTCCTTCCGCAGATGAGCTGTATGGGGATGCTGACTTCATTTTCCAGCAGGACTTGGCACCTGCCCACACTGCCCAAAGTACCCAAACCTGGTTCCATGACCATGGGATTACTGTGCTTGATTGGCCAGCAAACTCGCTTGACCTGAACCCCATAGAGAATCTATGGGGCATTGCCAAGAGAAGGATGAGAGACATGAGACCAAACAATGCAGAAGAGCTGAAGGCCGCTATTGAAGCATCCTGGTCTTCCATAACACCTCAGCAGTGCCACAGGCTGATAGCATCCATGCCACGCCGCATTGAGGCAGTAATTGCTGCAAAAGGGGCCCAAACCAAGTACTGAATACATATGCATGCTTATACTTTTCAGAGGTCCGATATTGTTCTATTTACAATCCTTGTTTTATTGGTTTCATGTAATATTCCAAAGAACCAGCAACCAATCAGGCTTCCCTGAGTCAGCAGTTTGGCTTTCTTTCTTGTGATCTCCTGCACCTGCGTGAGTCCCACTGAGCCTGCCTCATGATATGTCATCTCAATACAGGGGAAATCCCAGGCTCTTCCTCATCAGAAACCAAGTCTGGCAGCTGTTGAGAATCTTCAGCTCCGGAGTCTAGTTTCTCCGCCAATTCTGGTTGCTGTGGCTCACTAGCAGGCGAATCCTCCTGCTCTGATTCTGAAGTCTGAGCCATGACAGGTGTTCGGCCTACCACTTATCCTTTGGAGCCATGCCCAACATGGCTTATGACATCTAGCAGGGAGGCTGTTAGAAATGGCCTAGCTGACATCATAAATGCTTCACTGAGGGAGGGCAGGATGTCTCCATGTTTGAAGGAGAAAATTGTGAGACTTCTACTTAAGAAGCCTGCTCTAGAGCCCTCGGTGAGGGATAATTATAGGATAGTCTCTAACATCCCTTGGGTGGGCAAGGTAATTGAGGGGGTGGTGCCTGATCAACTCCAGGCAGTTTTGGAAGATACTGATTATCTAGATCCTTTCAAACTGGCTTTAGAGCAGGCTATGGGTTTGAGACAGCCTTCGTCACGCTGATGGAGGATCTCTACCAAGTAATGGACAGAGCGAGTGTGACTCTGTTGGTTCTTTTGGACCTTACTGCGGCTTTCGATACTATTGACCATGGTGTCCTTCTGGATAGTTTGGGGGTTTGGGAATAGGTGGTACTCCTTTGCAGTGGTTCTGTTCCTATCTCGCTGGTAAATTCCAGATGGTGTCGCTAGGAGATAATTACTTTCTGAAACAAGAGCTATTGTATGGTGTCCCTAAGGGTTCCATCCTATCTCTGATGCTTTTTACCATCTACAGGAAACCGCTGGGTGAGATCATCAAGAGATTTGGAGTGCAGTGTTATCAATATGCTGACTACACCCAACTCTATTTATCCATGACATCATCATCAGGAAATGGAGTAACCTCCTAAAGGCCTTCCTACAGGCAGTAATGGAACTGGATGAGGGATAATAAATTGAAACTTAATCCCAACAAGACAGAAATACTCGTGGTAAGGGATCATACTTAGAAGGGGGTGATAAAATCATCCTGTTCTGGAACGGGTTGCACTCTCCTCGAAGGAGCAGGTATGTAGCTTGGGAGTGCTTCCGGACCCAGGCCGCACTCTGATTTCTCAGGTTAAAGCAAAGGCCACGAGTGCTTTCTATCACAACAGCTGTGTCTGTTCTTGAAGATAATGATCTCAGAACTGTGGTGCACTCTCTGGTAACCTCTAGGCTTGACGACTGCAATGCTCTCTAGGTGGGGCTGCTTTTGTAGGTTTCCAGACAAAATACAAAGTGCTGGTAATTACCTTTAATATATATGGCTTAAAACCAAGTTACCTGGGAGAAAGCTGTCTTCTGCATGATCCCTGCCACACATTAAAGTAATTGAGAGGCGTATGTTTCCGGGTGCCACCAGCTTGTCTGGCGGAAACTTGGGAGCGGCCCTTCTCTTTAGTTGCTCCTGGGCTGTAGAATGCACTCCTATAAACATCTTTAAAGATAAAGTGTGCCGTCAAGTTGATTTCGACTCTTGACACCCACAAAGCCCTGTGGTTTTCTTTGGCAGAATACAGGAGGGGTTTACCATTGCCTCCTCCCACGCAATATAAGATGATGCCTTTCTATATTGCTGTATAAGATGATGCCTTCCTATATTGCTGCTGCCCGATATAGTCACAGGGGTATTCGAACCGGCAACCTTCTGCTTGTTAGTCAAGCATTTCCTCACTGCGCTTACCAGCCTTTAAAAGAGCCCTTAAGACACATTTTTTTAGCCTGGCTTTTAGTAATCTTTGAATATTTTAAATTGTTGTTTTAACAGTTTGATTATTTATTTATTTTTGGTATTTATTGTATTTATTTTTGTGAACGGCCTAGAGCCTTTGGAGTCAGGTGGTATATTAAATAAACAAACACACACACCACCACCACATCTGGTTGCATTCTGGGACTGTATCACTCAACACAAGTACCTAAAATATTCCTCTGAGCTTTCTTCTATCAATTGCATAACCATGACATATATTATTGCTAACTAATTTTGACTGAGTATTGCAAACAGAACAATAACAACAGCCTCACAGCCAATCTTGTCAATCAGATAAAACTTTGCAAGAAGGGATCACAATTTTGTTTAACTATTTAAACCATACTTTGGCATTACTGAAAACTAGCTACCTTGATTTAACCCTTCTGCCAGACACCAAGTCAACAAGAGAAGTTGCTAATTCTAGAAATGGAACAATGCAGTCTATCAAAAGGGGAACAAGAGAGGCTGTCTTAATATACGTGGGTGGGCAAAATCCTCCTTCAGATGGCCAAGCCAACTGAAGCCTTATTACCAGTGTTCCCTTTAACATAAATTCCCAGATGATGTTGACTACAACTCCCAGCATCCCAAGCTACACTAGCCTTTGGTGAGGATTACAGGAGTTGTAGTCAAGAACATATGGGAATCCCTTTGTGAAGAAATGAGGCCTGAACCCCCTTTTTCATGTTACAGGTTTCTGGACTGCATATGCTAGAGGCCGGGAAACTGACTCCTGGCCTCCAGGAATCCCATAATGCACCATGCAATTACCTCATGATTCAGGTGACTTAGGCCACACATAACCCTGAACCTGGGGTACATTCCCAGGCTTGCGGGGGAGGCAGCGCTGGAATCAGCCTCGATCCCAGCACTGCACACAAGCCTCCAGGGTTGGGCAGCCCTATCTGAGTTGGGCTGCTGTGTGCATAGACTCATTATCTTCCAGTGCACCAGAGGGACGGGCTGCTCTGCCTTTTTCAATGAGTTTGACACGTGTCACCTCCTTCTTGGCTCTATTGTATTTATTATAATAGGAAGCAAAAAAGGGGGGGCACATTTTAGGTAGATACATGTTTCTCCTAAGCTGAGATAGCTCGTCTGATCATCTAAAAGAAAAATGGGGCCATCTCTTTATCACCACAGGATGCTGTTCTCAGCAAGAGAAAGAGGTTGGGGTAGGAAGCATCTGGAGCCACCATCCATTTTCCTGCCACTTTCATTTGGCTAGGAAAAGAACCCCCCCCCAAAAAATGCCCCTGCTAGACCCTATCTTCTATAGTGGAGAAAAAAATATTATATTAACAAATATAGATAAAGGTATAGAACATATATCCGTGTTTAAGGGGGCTCTTTTTTATCAGTACACTTTTTCTGAGACCCTAACAGGGTTTTGTATGGTCACCAGTTTACTTTTCTGACAAAAAAAAATCTATGCATCAAAAAATAGGCTCAAGGCTTCCAAAAGTAACTCGCCTAGAATATTAAGAGTGCAATAGAATACCTGGGAATGAAGCCAAAGTCTGTAATCCTGTATGTCTCACTTACCATGAGATACAACTAAATAAAAGCCTAAAGAATTTTAAAGCCTTGTTCTCTGCTGAATAGCCCTAGGTTTATATAGCCAGAAGGTCAAAATACTTAGGACAATTTATCTCAAAACAATTTTGAAGGCAGCTACAAGTTTCTAACCTGCACTCAGGAAGGGGGGGGGGAGGAACAAATATTATGTACATCCCATATACATGCTGGGATCTACTCAGTGCAACACCACACTATAGGTTAGAGATGTGCACAAAACCGGTTTGCCCGGTTCAGTTCGGATTAGAACCGGGTTCGAACCAGGAGGAGGTGGTTCGGTTTTGGTTTTGTTCGAACCACCCCCTGGTTCGGTTCAAATTCGAACCTGTTCGGATGGGTTTGAACCTGTTCGGACACCCAACAATTGGTAAGATGGTAGCTGGCACCCAGGGGTACCTGTCACCCAAACCCCAAAGCAATTGGACACTCATATGATTTTTAATGAATTTTTGAAAATTATTTTTATTTTTTTCTCATAGGATATAATGGTACTCGAACCAGGCCATTATTGCTTATTGTGGAGCACCCATGGGTGCCAACAACCATGCAAACCCTGAAGCAATAAGACACCCCTATAATTTTTTATGAATATTTGAAATATTTTTAATTTTTTTTCTCCTAGAGTATAATGGGACCTGAACCAGTCCATATACCCTATTGTGGAGCACCTAGGGGAACAAAAGTGGGGTGGGTGGTAGACAGACAGGGGTACCTACCACCCACAAAACCCCAAGGCAATTGGACACTCTTCTGATTATTGGTGAATTGTTAAAGTATTTTTGAATTCCTCATAGAGAATAATTAGGATTGCAGCAAATGTATAGCTAGCTTCACGTCGGGGGGGGGGGAGGGGTGTCGTATAGTGGAGTGTGGTGGGTGGTTGTTCCTAGGGTGGGCAAGGAAGCTATCAGAATTATTTGAAAGGAATTGGGCAAAGGGCTGATTTTTAAGTGATTTTTGAAGTTTACGCGTCTTTAAGGTTTTTCTCCATAAAGAAGCATGGAGGTGTCAGCAAATGTATAGCTTCACATCGGGGGCAAAGTGGTGGTGTATGGCACATAGGATAGCAAATGAGAGTGAGTGGATTCATGGTGTCTCATTGAAAATCTCATTTGCTATCATAGAATCCACACACAGAACACCTCAGAAACAACAGAACCCTGTACGCCATGGGTTAGCAACCCATGGGGGTGGTTGGCAGGCACCCTATGTGCCATACACCACCACTCGCTCTGGGCCACCCCAGCACCCCTCAAGTGCACTTATGGGGCTGCTGAAAGCTCCATTATAGCTTATGAGGAAAAACCTTAAAGACGCGTAAACTTCAACAATTCACCAAAAATCAGCCCTCTGCCCAAATCCTTTGAAAAAATTCAGGTAGTCTCCTTGCCCCTACCTGGCACTCCCACCAACCCCACACTGCTCTAGGCCACCCCTTTGCCCCTGACGTGAAGCTATACATTTGCTGACACCTCCATGCTTCTTTATGGAGAAAAACCTTAAAGACGCATAAACTTCAAAAATCACTTAAAAATCAGCCCTTTGCCCAATTCCTTTCAAATAATTCTGATAGCTTCCTTGCCCACCCTAGGAACTACCACCCACCACACTCCACTATACGACACCCCTTTCCCCCCGACGTGAAGCTAGCTATACATTTGCTGCAATCCTAATTATTCTCTATGAGGAATTCAAAAATACTTTAACAATTCACCAATAATCAGAGGAGTGTCCAATTGCCTTGGGGTTTTGTGGGTGGTAGGCACCCCTGTCTGTCTACCACCCACCCCACTTTTGTGCCCCTAGGTACTCCACAATAGGGGATATGGACTGGTGCGGGTCCCATTATACTCTATGAGAAAAATAATTAAAAATATTTCAAATATTCATTAAAAATCGTAGGACTGTCCTATTGCTTCAGGGTTTGGGTGGTTGTTGGCACCCATGGGTGCTACACAAGAAGGTATAATGGCCTGGTTCGAGTCCCATTATACCCTATGAGAAAAAATAAAAATAATTTTCAAAAATTCATAAAAAATCGTACGAGTGTCCGATTGCTTTGGGGTTTGGGTGACCGGAACCCCTGGGTGCCAGATACCATCCTACCAATTTTTGTGTGTCTGAACCAGTTTGAACTGGTTTGAATCGAACCACCCCCTGGTTCGGTTCGAATTCGAACCTGCAGCTCGAACCTGATGGCTGGTTCAGTTCGAATCCGAACCTCCGAACCACCCCGGTTCGAATTCGAACCAGTTTGCACATCCCTACTATAGGTTTGGATTCTTTGCATAAGCATTGAGCTTGAGCATTCTCTTCTTACCCTCTTCCTCATGTACTGAGATTTCCTCCCTGTTGACCAATTGCACGTGAACAGTTTGTGAACTGCATGTGAATCGAGTAAAATAGTTTGCTGACAATCAAGAAAATAAGAGTGAACCACCATGTGTAAGGGGAGGAGGGAAAGTAGAAGGCCAAGTGTGGTTTTCTATCTAGTAATCTTTTGTTTTTTGTTTTACCTTTTAGCAGCTCCAATGTATTGCAAAAAGTTAGTATTTCGCCTTCCTGGCTGTGTACTTTAATTGGCTTTTTTTGCCCAGAAATTTGCCCATAAAGTATAATAAAAAATATTTTTCATCTCCAAGTTAATGGATATCAGGCAATTTTTTACTCAAAAAAGGGCATCACAGCAAGAAAAGGGAAATGCAGAGCAGATTACTCGGGGTGATATGACAGGTGCAGAGAAACCTGAAGCATCAAGTGTATTATTATTGTGTAATAATATTATTGCATAATGCCTATTATTATATTATAATATAATCATTATATCCTTGAGGAAAGAATGGGTGTAAACATAAAATAAAATAAAATAAAATAGTTAAATAGTATTGCTTTATGTTAAATATTGTTAAATGTTAAATATTAAATATAAAAAAATGTTAAATATTATTTAAAGACAACTAAACTAATGACAATGGGTGCAGCAACCAGCCTCAGAATCAGTCTGAAGTGTTTGAATGAAGACACAGAAGTGGTGGATAGCTTCTGCCGTTTAGAATCGACCATCAACAGCAAAGGATCCAGCAGTCAGGAAATACTTCACAGACTAGCACTTGGTAGGGTTGCAATGAAGGCCTTGGAAAGGATATTTCAATGCCATGACATGTCTATACCTACAAATATTAGAATCATTGGGCAATGGTTTTTCCCATGACACTTTGTGGATGAGAAAGCTGGACTTTGAAGAAGCAGGACAGAAAAAGTATTGCCGCTTTTGAACTCTGGTGCTGGGAAGACTCTTAACGATACCATGGGCAGCCAGGAAAACAAATAAATAGATCATAGAACAAATCGATCCAGAATTTTCACTCTTGGCACAAATAAGCAGGCTCAAACTATCATACTTCGGATACATTATGTGAAGACCCAGCTCTCTTAAGAAGTCCATAATGCTGGGGAAAGTTGAAGGAAAGAGAAGAGGATGACCAGCAGCAAGGTGGATGGACTCGATTATGACAGCAATGCATGCACCACTGAGATACCTTAAAGGCCAAGTTGAAGACAGATCATCCTAGAGAGAATCTATGTGGCACTGAGAGTCGACACCGACTGGACGACACTTAATCAATATATCATACAACACTGAGCTTTTTCATGTAGAGTCAAACCATGGTTTGACATTATGTCTGAACTGAGCCACTGAGTGAAGACACATGGAGTTTTGTATCTCATTGGCTGCCCCAAAAGTGTTTCTAGTTCTGACTGGTAAACAAGTGGGATGAAAAAGGAGTTTAGTTATAATAAGCAAGAACTAAGTTGGCCTTTAAAAAAATTTTTTTTGCTCTCTATGGAGGCTTGGCCTAAGAATGACATCCTGTATTAAAAGCCTCTTATTTTCCATGCCTTTTTTCTAATTGCACTAGTCCACAAGTTTTTAAAAAAACCCAACCTTTTGTTCTCAAAGTAGACTCCTGCACTAACATTATTTGCATCCATATAACCAAGCTTTCTTCAAGATTTATTCATTTTTCAAGAGACAGAAACGCAATGTGAATCAGAGAGGGTTGAACAAAACACAAAGCTATGAGGAACTAAGAATAGACTTCTTTTTAGGAAAATACCTGAGAAAGCATTTGCATTGTCTGCTTCAAGTGACAGAGCAATACACTGTGGAACAACCAAGACCATTTGGTACAGCTGATAAGTTCTTGTTTTATATGGGAAAAAAGAAAATATTTATTTATGAAGAAAAGGGACCATCATAATACTTGGAGACTTACTAGGTGATCTATAAGTTTTCACTTGTGTCTCAGAAGAAACCTGAAGGAGCTTAACCAGAATGACCATGTAAATCAGGAAAGTCTGATTTTTTCTAGGCACAGCTTTTAGAAATCCCTCTATCAACAAAAAGCAGGGGCTGCAAAGTAAAAAGTCAAACATTTCTATATCTCCTCCAGATCATTAGCAGGCATGATTTAAAAATAAATAAATAAATAAATGCCTTTGAATACCATACCTGTTTATTTCCAATAGCCACAGCTGGATACCTATAATGTACCTAACAACCTTTTTGGCGAGATGTGCTACTAAACTAAACAGACCACTAGTCCAATCCATTGCTCTTAGGTTCGAATGAGCTAAACAGAAATGAGGGCTCTGCAATACATTTTCTGCTTTTCTAGATAATGACCATGGGAGAATGAAATGAGTTAATCCAAAAGGTCAAAAAGGATGGCTAAAAACATGTATGGTTATTAAAGTTATTGAAGCAGTTATCAGGGTGATATAACAGGTAGCATTCTCTTACCAAGTAGAATTTAGGGGCAACAAGAAAACAAGGAAAGCACGAAAACAGTCAACAATATGAACCTGTGAACATGTAATGTAGTCAATGAAATTTTAGGCAATAGTTTAGGCTATTTAAGACAATATTAACAAAGGGTAGTATCCCCAACTTATGAAACAGTAAACTCAGTACTCTTAGAAACTAGTTTGGAACACTATTTTCATTATTACACAATATATTTATTTATTTTAAAGATTTATAGCCTCGCTTTTGATCTAAATAATCCAAGGCAGTTTACAGTGAAACAAACAAACAAACAAAACACCCACACCACCACAGCCTTTGTCTTTTGGACTTCTTTCTTAAAGAAGGATAATGACATAAGAAAGGGCCTCAGTCCTCTCCTATCCTCCCAGTTATGAGGATTAAAAAGTCCAAAAAGCAAGTAAACAAGAGGAGAAAATAAGGTGAGCTTAGCAGAAAGGAAAAAGCTACTTTGGGCCAATTTACACATCCACTACTGAGGTATCTTTCCAAGTAACGCCATACCATCTCGAGCAGTAACCACTGTTCAGCAGATAGAGATTCCTGCTAACATCGAGAGCTTCTACAACAGCACTGGGAGTTTCTGGAAACTGCCAAAGCATGAAAGACACCATGTCATTGGAGATTTAAATGCTCCCTCATCAGGTATTGGTGGACATTAACATGCACACCCTTCGCCCTAGAGTGCCCTCCCATGATCTTATAATCACATACAAAGTAATTCATCTGAAACATCCATCATACACAATTTAAATAGCACATAATAAATGCTTCTATAGTACTGCTGTGAATATTTATATACTGATTTTCAAACAATGTTCTCAAGCATTTTACACATTAGAAAAATCAATAAATATGTTCCCTGTCCCGAAAGGCATCACAATCCAAGAAGAAACATAGTGGGCACCAGCAACAACCACTGGATGGATGCTGTGCTCAATTTGGATAGGGACAGTTGCTCTCCCCCTGCTAAATGTAAGAGAACCAGCACTCTTAGTTCAGTTAGCAGCTCAGTTAGTACTGTATTTTAAGAGACTGCTCAAATGATTCCCTGCAATTATGAGGTTACAGGACAACACACCTAGAAGTAGGTAGGATTTGCAATCTCATGTGCTGTAATGTATGGTGAGAGGGACCAGTTGGACATATAATCCAAATCCACCCAGTGCTACACCATTATAGTAGGTCGTGAAAAGTCATGGGGGGGGTACTCAAGGGAGGTGAGAAAGAAGGAAAGCAAGCAGGCTCCAGCATTTTAAACGTCAGAAATAAGAAATACCTTGTTTACTATAAGAGAATAGGACAAGCAGTAATGGGCTTCAAATGGCCAGACCTAGTTAGAAATCAGGAAAAAAACCACTTCTTGGAATAAAAACAGCAGTTCAGCAAAGGAAAAAGCTGCCAAGCAAGACCACTGAATCAACTGGAAGTCTGACAAAATATTGTAACGCTGTTGATACTAGTTCTCTCTTCTTAGGACAGAAAATGGACTGGACTGACCTACAGGGTCTCATCCAGCTCTAATGTTATATTGTTTAATAGCATCGCAGGCTGCCTTGTTGCTTCAAATGAAACCCAGGATGGCAGCAACAGAAAAATACAGTGTGTAGATTGATGTAAGCCTACAGCCTCCCTCACACAGACATCAGTAGAAACTGAAACACTTTTGGCAGCATCAACAGAAAGGCTGGAAATTGTATTAAGATAGAAGTAGCCCTGAGGAACAAAGGCCCTCAGGATCAAAAGCGTACAGCACTGTGGCTTCTCTCCGATTGATGCCAGATACACACTGAGGATCGTTGGTATTTACCAATATACTGCTATTGGAAATGAAATTTTGCTACAACTTCCAGTATTATTCTCTGAAACAGATTGCTTGTGCCACTGCATTCTAGAACAGACACATTGTTGTCCTTCACAAAAATTGTGGCTACTCAATACCGAAAATAATGGGACAAAGGCACTGAATGTTTTGTAGCAAGAGAGCAATACAGTCAAAGGAAGGAATGTGTGAGCCATTATTAGTTTAACAAGCAGTTGTAAAATATTATTCTCTCTCAGGTGTGAACCGTCTATTTGCTCTTGCTATTTTCTGCCTGAGGGATACAAGATTACTGATTAGTTAACACAGTGTATTTTTGCAGTGAGCAGTTGTGGGGGTGGCAGCAATCACACGTTTATCTAATGGTATTTTCACATGCAGCAACAACATCCAACTCATGACCACGTATTTTATTGGTAAGCACTCTACAAAATACACTGTGAAACATATATGTTTAGATACCTGACAGTGTATATTGTGAACACAGACATCTAGTTCACTAATTCTAGTATTTGTAAAGTGGTCCTTATGAACTAAAAGGATACGAAAACTGAGAAGTGTACTTTGCTTTTCCATGTCTTAAAAACAGTTTTAAAAGGTACTGAGCATTAGCTTGTATTAATCCAGATCTCCCAAGGTGAAATTAGATAAGATTTGAAAAAGAAAAGCAGCTATGAAAGTAGCATGCAAACTCTTACAAACTTCCTTTAAAGCAAATAAAAAGTATAAACAGATTACTAGTGTCTTGTATTCTATGTAAACTCAATGTATTGTCATACAAACAAAAATCAGAGAAAAGGACACTTCTGTAGAGCAGAGGCAACAGGGGCAAGAAAAAAAAAAACCACTACTGAAGGTCACATAATAAATGTTGATCTAGTTCTAAGAGAAGAGGTTCAAGAAGTCAGCTTTTCTATTAAACCTATACTGTACTTCATATTGTTAAGTACCCTGTTTCTACTCTATATTTTATCTTCAGAACTTCTTTCTGTTTTAAGAGACTATAAGACATATGGAGAGCATTGCCAGGGGCAGCTCAGAAGGTGACTCAAAGAGACACTGTGGGTTAGGAGTTCATTTCATCCGGCTCCCCCCCACCCCCCCGCTGGCTTTCTGGATTGGGAGAGGAACTCTGGCAGTGGCTTCTGTGAACTTCTCCCTTGGGCTGCTATATGTTGTTTTCCTCACTTTAATTGCTGTACAACCATGCTCCTGTGCCAGATTTGCTTGATATAGTGGGTGAGAGCCATGCCCATTCGACTTTTACGCTTTGGATGCTTTTAAAGGGGAGCAACGCCAGGGGTACAGCCATCGGTGTGGCCTGCCAATGGGCGGGCTGCCTGCAGGTGGCTAACAAAAGGGGCCAGCCTTTGGTGGTGGCCTTCAAGGCTGGGACTGAGGGCAGGAGCCAAACATACTGTTTTGGACTCCTAAAACGAAGACTCCAGCTGACTACAGTATTATTGTTGCTTAATAATTGGTTGGTCCTGGTACAGGTATGTGTTTCCGGGGCAGCTGTTCCAGCGGTGGGGAATAGAAAAAGATATGGCACTAGCAGGTCAGCAGGCTGTTACAGGGGAAGTGTGCTCAGAAATTTAATTGCTGTTTCCCCTTCCAGCAGGCCGACTACCTCTTTGATCATGGAGAGCAGTGCCAATTGCACACAGAACCTCGCCTTATTACTCTAATGCCAGGTCAGTCCAAAAAATGTCTGAGACCATCCATGACCCGATTATGGATGAAGGAACTAACCAGCTATGCATTACGGAGACCTGCTCGGGAGAGGCTAGTGTTCCAGTTTGGGCCCAGCTTCTCCCAGTGGGTTACTCTGTGGTGGAGCAGGTGAGAGGATGTGGGCAGCGAGGTGTGGTGGCTGTGGTCTATAAGAATGCCCTCTTCCTTACCAGGATCCCGGTCAGGGAATAGATTAAGACTTCTGTTTGTGTACCTATTGCCCCACTGCCCCAACAGAGTCTGTAATTAAGCAGATGGATCTGGCTGTGGATTTGGCATTGGAGTGGCCCAGGTTGTGGGGTGGGGGGTGTTCCAATGTTCCTTTCGGGGCTTGGTTGTCCGGAGCGACTCAGGAGTTCATAGTGACCATGACGACTATGGGTCTATCTCCTGGTCTCTGGACCAATGCATGATGGTCACATGCTCAATTTGTCTTTTGCTCTAATCAGGTGGTGTTCCATGGGTGGGGACTCCTGCCATCTCCCCATTGTCATGAATGGAACACCATCTGGTTAAGGAAGGACTCTCCGGTTGGTCCACCAGAGAAGGTTATTGGATCCAATAGGATTCCATGAAGCCGTGAAAGGATTTAGAGTTGGCTCTCTAGTGATTCTGTTGATGCTCTGGTGCAAACATGAACTCACTAGAGCAGTAGACACAATCACTCCTAAGTATACTCTCCAAACTGCTTCAAAGTCAGCCCCATAGTATTTGGAAGAACAAGAAAAGAAGTGGCAAGGTTCTAGAGCACAAGCGAAGGAAGACTCAGAGCAAATCCAACAGATCACAATATAGATCACATTTGAAGATCTATGCTCTGGCAGTGCGGGCAGCCAAGAAGCTGTTTTCTTCTGCCCACATTGCCTCCACAATCACATCCAGTGGAATTGTCTAGGGTTGTGAGGGGACTAGTATGTGCCACTTCCCCCTTGAATTTGAGCTTGAAGACATCAGTCACTCACTGTGACATTTTCAATGACAGTTTTGAGGATAAAATCTCTCGTATTCAGGTCGAACTGGATTCCACAGAGTCTACTGTGGAGGTGTACAGCAACTCCTCTTATGGGATTAGAATAGATCACTTTCAGTTTGCAATTCCTGAGGATGTGGACAAACTGCTACAGACAGTGCATCCTTCAGCCCATTCTCTTGATGCTTGTTCTACTTGCCTTATTTCTTCTGGTAATTGTATCATCAGAGAGAGTCTAGTAAATATTATCAATGCTTCTCTGAGGGAGAGTGGGATGCCTTCTTGTTATTAGACTTCATTCTGTCTCCAGTGCTCTTTAACATCTACATGAAACCACTGCAGGAGATTTGGTGCAGGGTGTTATCAATATGCTGATGACACCCAGATCTATTTATCCATATCAACCTCATCAGGAAACAGCATAACTTTCCTAAATGCCTGCCTGGAGGAGGTGATAGGCTGGCTGAGGGATAACAAATTGAGTTTGGATGCAAATAAGATGGAAGTACTGTGGGGTGTCAGGATCTGTGAGATTGTTTAGATCTACCTGTTCTGGATGAACTTAAACTTCTCTGAAAGATCAGGTAGGTAGCTTGGGAGTGCTCCAGGATCCCAAACTTTCTCTGGTTTCTCAGGTTGAGGCAGTGGCCAGGAGCACTTTTTATCAGCTTTGACCAATATGTCATCGACGTCCATTTCTGGAGGTAAATGACCTTAAAATAATGGTGCATATGCTGGTATCCTCCAGGCACAACTACTGTAATCCACTCTACATGGGGCTGCCTTTGTATGTAGTCTGGAAGCTACCATTGGTACAGAATGCGGCAGCCAGACTGGTCTCTGGGACAACCCGAAGGGACCATAACACACCGATTTTGAAAGAACTGCATATGTTTGAGTGAAATACAAAGCGCTGGTTATTATCTATAAAGCCCTTTACAACTTGGGTCCAGGGTACTTAAGAGGGCACCTTCTTTGTGCCCTCTTAACCAGCAGCCTATTAAAATAATCTGAGGAGGTCCGGTTATGGTTGCCACTGGCTCATTTGGTGGCGACTCAGAACTTGGCCTTCCCTGTCTGCCCCAGGGGCCTTGGAATATGCTCCCTGTCAAAATAAGATCATCTCCATCTCTGACTGCTTTTAGAAAGGCCCTCAAAACACACCTGTTTTCTCAGGCTTTTAACTGAAATTTAAAACCTTTGGGGGTTTTTTATCCTGTGAAATTGTTTTGTTTTTAATCTATTTTCTATTTGTTGTTTTAAACTGTGTACTAGAGATACACATATCAGGAAGTATATAAATATTATACATAAATAAATAATACAATTTCTAGTCCAACATGTTTGCTTTCAACATCCTCACCACGTGTATGCACGGTTTCTAAAAGTATACTTCTGAGAAAGAATGGCTAATGAAGTTAAACATAAAGAACTGATGCATATGGGCTGACATGACGAACAGCCCTCTACCAACAGCAGGGACCCATTGGGGCTGCTGTGCAACTTAGTGTTGGGACTGCTGAGAAATGACTTCAAATTATTGGAACCAATGGAAAGGACTACTGCACTGTTGCCCTGAAGTGGTTCAAAGACTTTTCTCAGCAACCCCATTACTACACGGTTGGGACTGCTTTTTAGGTTGAACAGCAGCCTCCGTGGGTCCCTACCATCAGTGGAGGGCTGCCCGTCACATCAGTCAAGAACACCAATTCACTATTCATTGCCTTTTTAGTTTCCCTCCAAGTATTTTGATAATAATTTTTCTAGCGCATTGCCCTCCTGTTTTTACCTAACCTCTATAGCTTGTATTCATTGGCTGGGGTCAAACATAATGATAAACCATCATTTATGCTAACCATACGTCAAAATCTAAACCATGGTTTTAACTTCCAAACCTAGAATATGAAAAGTGTTATTTGGAGCTTTTGTTTCCCATCTTACTCAGGACTCAGCTTCATACATTCATTGCCATCTTCACAATGGCCCTGACTGTGGTTTAACAGGAGTCTGTGAATTCAGACATAATACAAAACCACATTTAGCACAAACTGTCATTTGCAAACCAACTTCAAAACATGGTTTCTGGCGCAGGTTTGTTGGCTCCAAGAAAACCACGGTTTATGGACAGGATTGGGTTCAAACATAATCCCAGGCCATTGTTTAGCTAAGCAAAACTTGTCTTTGTGTTATGTCTGGATTTGGATATTGTTATATCTGCTGCTCCCCTTTTCACAGAATTTACTTGGAAAGGCTCAGGACAATATAGATCTTCCAGCCCAGCCCAGATATGATAAGTGATATCTAAAGTAAACTAAACATACATTTTTTTCTAGTGATTCCTTGAAACCCTCCAAAGGAGGCGATCCCACAGTTTCCTCAATAACTTCATTTCTCATCTTCAGTTACACTTAAGAAGCGTTTTCCCCCAGTTGCTTAAGCAAAATATTTGTCCTTTTTACTAAAATTTATTCCTAAGGATTTATATTACTTTCAGGAGCTGGGCCAATGAAGCCATTGCCATCGGATTCAGAGATTCTCTATTGGAATGTAACATTTCCTACACTCCCATTAAAAAACAAATTCTTTGCTACTAAATCCAAATAGCTCATTTTAATCGTCCATGATCTGATTGCTCATCTAGGGTTTTTCTGTTCTTTATGCCAACATGCCTAATAGACAACAGGACTCATATATAATTACTTGGCCCATGCAAAGATTTGCCTTCAGTGCCCAATCATTTACACGCAAGGAGGCAACTTCTCCCTCTACATCACCTCCATGCACAACATTGGGGAGAGCCCTAAAAGGGAAGCAATAGTGCTGGAAGGCATGCAAGGAACACTGCAAAATGTAGTCCCACCGGGCGCTTTCCCCATAGAACTCTATGAGAAAGCACTAGGACTACATTATGCAGCATTCCACCATGTCATCCACAATTTGAATGTGGTTTTCTGCACGTTTGCTTCCCTTTAAGAACATTTGCACAGGCCTAATAATTACTTTCTCCTTCTCTTTTAAGCTTCTATTTTTTTCTGAACTGTCTGGATTTCAAAGTAGTTCAAGATATTTCATTACTTTATAATAAACTTGAAAAAGGGAAGGATGGCAAGTTCTAGTCCTTTCCCTTAATCCCACTCCTTATCTCCCACTGTATCATCCAGCACCAAGACTACTGCTTAAGGTACAGCAAGATGTAGGACATTTGCTAAGCTGAAGAGAGTTCACTTTGGCCCTGTAGAATTAAACAGGAGACTTGTGAGAACCAAGCTAACCTGACTATAGTACCCTCTTCAGGTTCTGTTTCTTGGCATGCTAGAGTGTGTAATATAATATTGGTAACTGGCTTTACCATAGATACAATTATGTTTTAGAGATCTCTAAACTGAATTCCCCAAGTCTGCAAAGTTATCTATCCTCCTTGATCATCATCATCATATGTTAACCTTTGTGAATATATAAAAATACAGATGGCCCTAATTTCATAAGGCTCTCTCATTAAAGTATATTCTACAAAAATGTAGAATAGTACATAGAATAGCTTTGTTGTACTGCATAGCTAGGTATATATATTATGCATCCATCAGAAAGCCACAGAGAGCTTGGTTCTGCTGCACCATATATCATCACAACCAAAGAAGCTAACCTATGCAGGTTGTGTGTCACTTCAGGGGTGAAGATGAATGTCATACTATAACTAATCTTTCCGTTATTTCCATGTATATATTTACTAAATTATTTGTCATTTATTTTGTTGTAAAGGCATACTTTTCAGAAGAATATTAAATCTATTTTGAACACCGGCTGCCTTTCATATTCGTGCCATCTTAGCTGAAAGTGACTTGGCAGTTTTGGGCACAAAGAGTGACTACACTTAAATGAGTTATTTGGAATTGAGGGCACATTAACAGTTCAAAAGGTTATCGTTTTCCATCCTGTTCCGGAAACCCCTCAAGCTTCTTGTCCAAAACCCAACTTCACTAAGCCTCAAATCAATTTAAATTCAATCATGGGATCAGCTGTTGATTCAGAAAGCTGGTAGTTAGTCACCATTATACCAAGTATGAATGCAATGTTCTTCACACTTCATGGGCTATGAAGAAAGAAAGAAAAAGTCTCAGCCTTCTTCATCCCCACACAACTTCACTCCTTTTTTTACTTTGTGTCTCCAGGGAGCTTCTGACAAGTTCTGAGCACACAGGTTTTATGCTCCATTCACAAAAGTTGGGAAGAAAATAATAACCATTGTTGCCTTCCTACCATAGAGACTAAAAACCATTCAACCCAGAAAAAACCATTCTGCCCCTCACCCTCCACAAGTTGTACCTACCTGCAGGAGTTACCACTCCCTTGTTTACAGTATCAAGAATGAGCAAGCCAACATTAAGAGAATAGCTCTTCAATTTCTCTCAAGAAGCCCAATACTGTACTTGAGAAGCAGTCTGCAGGATATACAATCAAGGGGCAACTGATGAAAATGGTATAGCAAAGGATTGTGGTTCACATCTCCCACTGTGCTATGTCACATTTCTATGGCTAAGTGGTAACATGTCCTATGAACCTTATCAGATATACCCTGAAGTACCATTAAAGTATACAGCAATCAGGAATTTGATTATAAACTTTTTTTAAAAAATAACGTACTGTATTACTAATCGTATAGCCTGTATCCTTTACTGCCTAGTTCTAGCAATTACAAGCAAAATGCATGTTAACTTTGAACTTCCAATATTTTGCATTAGCAATATTCTCGGTTTATTCAAAGATTTTGCCCCTTAAGTTACTGTTTTGGGTTTTCCATACTTTAAATTAAACATATGACTATAGATAACGTTAATGTCAAATTTATGAATAAAACAAGCAGTTATGCTATCTTTTGGCACATTGACATTGCTGAAATCAATTTTACTACCACAACAGATATATTCATTCAATTCTCAGCAAAGTTAGTGCATGGAATGAAACAAAAATTACAATGCTGTAGTCATGGTTATAGTAAAAACAATGATTTTTGGTGTACCTCAGCACTGGCAATACTTCAGCTATTTTTTCCCCTTTCAAATAAGTAATAATGGAATGAACATACAATGTGTGATAATAGTACCATTAATGATTTCCTTGAAGGTTGCTTTAAATTTGCAGTCCACATTGGATTCTCTTCTCTGGGCAATTGTGCTCTGTCACCAGCCACTCATGTATCATTGCCTTACATTGACACCTGGTGGAAGATGCTGGGATTGTAACATTTCCTAATAGCAGCTGACTTGAGAATTATAAGCAAGTAACCGATAACAGTTCAAATTACCACTGAAACAATGTGTAATTTAAAATGTTGTTTCTTTCTCCATAGAATGATCACTTAAAGAATTATTCATTAACAATGACAGATTATATACATTTCTAAATGATGAACATTACCTGGATTCCCATTCATAAAATAAAAACATTTTATTATTTCATTGGGAAGAGTTAAGCTCAGGACGCCATATACCTCACTACAGACTTCTCTTCTTAAGTCGTAGTTATTTCCACTAACTTACTACTATCACGGCATTGGCTTCCCTGTTGAAAGACTGATGCTCTGACACAAGAAAAATATACCCGTATGTAAGCTTACAAATATACACCACCATGCTTGTTTAATTCCTACAGATATTGTATATACTTCTGTGCAAGTGAGGATGATCCTGTTCCCTCACAACAAGCTTTAGACGCAAAGGCTTTCATGAACATCAACTGTATCCATCTCTTCTCTGACAAAAACTCCACACAATAGTCATGCTTAAATATTTGTATGAACTAGGTAGTCTGATTCAGTAAATACAGACTATCTTATTTCTTCAAACCAGTAATGTCCATATGAGGGAATTTTGAAAGCATAAATATTATCTTGCCTAGAACTTTTGGAAACAATAAAAACTAAACAAAAATGCAACATTCTGAGAAATTCTACAAGATTTTAACTGCAAGAACGCACACTTGGATGCTTACACTCACAATAATAAATGGATTTTTAAAATCAATTCACATTGAAGTAAGGAACACAAATTAAATCTTAAAACATGGAATATCTTTACAATTAAGCAACCAAAAGTTCCACGATACACAGCTGAATGGTTTTCACTATCATCTCCCCCCACTTTTTTTGCTGCTGTTGTTTTTGTTATGATTCGAAGTTATGCGGGGGGGGGGGTCACCAGCTGTCCAGTAGTCAGCAAAAGAAGTATTCCTACTTCAATTATTTAAGATTGACATCTCAAAGCTTCCTTTTTGCATCTTCAACCACTTCCACAACAACATAAGTTTTGGAACTCTGCAGAATTTGTGAAGCAACAATTCAGGCAACAGAAGCACCACTGGTAGCACTAAGTGGTCAAGCTACTGTCAAGAATATTGGACCACCTTGGGCTTTTTCTGAAGCAAGGTATATGGTTATTAAACATAACAGTAATTGTATCTTTCCCCTATTTAATTCTGTGTTAGAAAAATAAAGCAACACAAAGAGGCACTGGTCACATATCTGCAGAAAGCAGATACTATATTAAAGTTGTGTGAACTAAATCAAGGAGGATTTAAAATTTCCAACTATGCCCAAAAAGAGAGTCTATGAAGCTAGCTATCAGTTTCTATAAACTAGGACAAATACTCCCAGGAAAATACTTCTGATGGCTAACCATACTAGAACTGCTTGTCAGAGTGTTTACACCAAAATTCCCACCCCACTGGTTAGCTAAAGAAAAACACAAAGTATTACTTTGCAGTTTTTTTACTCACCTTGCAAAGCTTCTGATAACGTGGAGATGAAACTGCCATTCTCTGCAAACGATGCAACAGTACCACAACTTTCTGCAGAGATGTTCTCACCACCGCCATCATTTTAAGTTTGCCACACTTCTGAAGACACCTCAAAATTTGCATTATAAATGAAGAGCAACTATCATTTCCTCTTGGTCACTGGATAATGATTTGCCAGCTCTCTGAGCATGCTCGCTTCCAGGGCAGCTTCTCCAGCTGACAGACTCAAAGGCAGAGGCAGTTAGCATCATGTTAAGTATTTCTTCTTGTAAAAAGCCAAGTGCATGCAAAAATAGATGCTTCCTTGTGTCCTCGAAGCCTGTATTTGGTCAGCAGGTCCAAGGAAAGGTTGATTAGGCGAATATACCTGCTGCCGAATGGAGAGTGAACTACATACCAGTGAAGATTTGCTAATTGACGGCTTAGAGAAACAGAAACAAAGCAGAAATCCTCCGGGAACACTGCCCTGACATAATCACAGCCGTTTTCCTCTAGGATAGGCTTCATATGAAGAAAGCGGGTGGCATTCCTTCTTCATTCTGGAGAAAGATGCTCTCGCGCTCACACTAAAAGCAGCTCTGGCAGAGCTGTAGAGCAAGTGAATAACATAGTGTGCTATAAATCTTATGAGAAGAGCAGAGGGATACCTGCCCTAATTATATCAGCCATACGTTAAAGGCTAATAAATCACATCGCAGCAGCTCTCAAAAGCTAGATTATCTTGCTCAAAAGGAAGACCTGCCGGGGGCAAAACCTATTCTGTGAAAACTCACTTAAAGCTAATTCGTCTGGAGAGCTCCCAGAAGAATAATTCTACATGTGAATTGTTATTATGGTGAGATTTCCAATTAGAACCTTTCCCTGAATAGGTCATTTGAAAAGAGGCAACTAGGTATTATTTCAGCAAGATAATGGGTTAGTTATTGATTACTTGTTCTGTCACTCCCTCCCCCTTGGCAGAAGCTTCATAGCTTTGAATCTTGGTACACTCTGACCAACTGTATTCTTAAGTCACTTCTTTAAATGAGACACTTCATAATACGGCAATTATTTTACTGCCAGAATTATAGTGTGAGTTTAAAAGTGAGAAGCTGCTTTAAATGTATCAGAGCATTATCACGTGCCAGGTGAGGGCATGGTCTGAAGGCATATGAGAGAACAATCTTGCAGTGGCTGAGTGGGGGACTGTGAGCCCTGTGTGTGCTGCTTTGCGTTCTATGGCGGAAGGAAGTTGGGACCAGATGGAAGGAAAGACAGACAGACACACACACACACACTTCTCACTTCTCACAAAAGCTTCTCACTTTTAAACTTCATCTTACGACATGACAATAGCTGTACATGCTTGCAGTTCAGTGCATTAGGGCATAACCACAAGTCAAACACTGGATGAATGACTAGTAGTTTAGTCCAACACCCTGTCCAAAAATCAACACACTTCTGCAACCAGAAAATAGGTGTACTGCAAGATAGAGAAAGATCCTTACAGAGTTTGCGATGGCTCAAGCAAGAGAGCCAAGCCACATACTCCAAGAAAAAAAACTAACTCATTCACTCTGAACTGTGAGGGAATTCCTTCATAACCCCAAACAACGGACACTATGAGAAAGAAATGTACCTCTACTAGATTATTCCAATAGTTATACTAGATGCATGCAAACACAATATGCCATCTCATCAAGTTGCCATGCCCCCTGAAATTCTAGGTTTCACCCAGATTTTAAGCATCTCACCCAGACTGCTTAGCCCACCCATATATGCCCAAATTTCAGCTTTCATTTAAAAGAAAAAAAGAAAAAAGCTAAGCTCTAGCCCTTGTAGAAGCAGAGTTATGGAGCAAAACGTGCAGTCACTATTCTGCTCAAAAATTATTTTCAAGCCAATTTATGTAATACGCAAATTAGGCACCTGGATTTGGAAAGCCAGAATATGGCAACCCTACCATCTCAAATCCTTGATTGTTGATGGAATGGAGCAGTTCCTCCTGCCACCTGCGTATGAAGAAACCTCCATCCCACACAGAAACAAGGCGGGGGGAGGTCAGCTGGGAAGGACCTCTCAAGTGGCCAAGTTTCAGGTTATACACTCCTTCCCATTCAATACTTTCATTCCCAGTACAGGTAGTTTTTATATTCTTACATTTCCGAAAGAGTATGGAAGTCACAGGAAGAAGTGGCAGCCATGCCTCAAATGAAAGGGGAGGGGATATCTGAAATCATAATGTAATGAAAAATCTTCCTTCCCGAGTTACAACTTCAGACAGAAACACATGACCACTTATCATGGTGGTGATTATCCACCACCCACTTATCATGGATGGTGATTGCTTAAATTTCCTATGTAACAGGTCTATCCATGTTGAAGAGCTAATCATTTTTATCTGTCTATATCCTGAGCAAAATGCTACAATGCTCATGTTAACTGCTCAGAAACCTATGGAAGCAGATGGTTCACTATGTGGTCAAAGGGCACAAACATCCTTATTGGCACATTACTAGAGCCACTGCTGGCTGTGTGGTTCTACCCAGAAGTGTCAGGAGGTAAAAATCACAGATGATCCTTTCCTAAATACATCCAATTTTGTCTCGAAATGAAGTGATGTCATTTAATCCCAGGTGTCTTCCAGGAAGGCAGCTGTATACCTCTGGGAACTAAAACTTGTATGATTTCTAATATCTAGAAATAAAAATTTCTATATTGATTGATTGATTGATTGAGAATTTATCCTATTGATAGTCACTAGCTGCTAATTCAACCAACTTTAACGAAATTTTAGTACTGGATAGAGAAATTTAGTACTGGATACCAAATTCAGGATCCTAAGATTATCAGGATTTTTTAAAAGGGAGAACAGGGAAGAAGTAAGTTTTCAGCTCTGAAAATGAGTTAGTTCTGCAGTGACAGATCTGAAAGCAAATGAGGCATAAGACAGAGGGAGGCTCAGTAAGAGTTTTCATAGTCAGAGATTGGGTTTTGAGTGCCCTGAAGAGCAAATTATGCAAAATAAGCAAGTTGGGGTACAACCATTTATGGAGATTACAGATTCAATTTTATTTGGCACTAATTTTTTTTTGATTGCCACAGAATTGCCATTAGTTTTCATATGCACAGTTTTCTTTAACCTAAACAGCCAACTGTATTAACTCTCTAGTATAATTAAAGAGTGCTTTCATATCTTCTCCCAGCCCTCTTTTCTATAAAGAGGCCAATACCCTACAATTTATTCTCAAGCTGCGCAGAGAATCACTCCCTAGAAAGCTGGTAGAGGGATTTTTTCCCCTCAAAGGAATTGCTACATTGGCTGGATAGTGCAGCCTGTGGTGAGCTCATAATCCATGCAAGCTGTGTGGATGACAAAGGATCCACTGAGGTTGAAGCTTCTACCACATGTGAACTAAGAGGAAGTTGCTTTTCATTAAAGGGTTCATTAACTATATTTATCTAGAAAGATGGTATCCCTAAACCAAAAATACAAATAGCTTCATTTTCTCACTGAATATGGAGAGAAGCCAAATATTTATTTTAAACATTTGTGAGTTGATTTTATATCAGTGTATTAACAGTGACAAACAATCATAAGAAGAAACTACATATTTAATAAAATCAATTAAAATACTAAATGCTTTAAAAACTAAGAAAGAAGAATGGTCAATAAGCAGCAATCAAAAGCAAGCTACTAAAACATACACTTATTAAACTGGAAGGTTTTAAACAAGCAGGGGATACTATTCCAGAAATCAAAAGATGGGGAGATTTCAAAAACTCTTTTCCAAGTAGGTATCCACCTCGCCTCACCAGGCAGGGACACCTACAGAAGGCTTAAAAATAAGATTTTAAGCTTGGATAGGTTCATATAGAAGGTTTTGTAACTAAACTAAATAAAAATCAGAAATCAGTGGATAGCATGCATAATTTCTCCTCCTCTGGAGGAAGACTCCTTGTTCTGGAGGAAGCGAAACTCTGGATGCCACCAGTGTCTTTTATGAACACATAATAAGACAGGATTATACAATGAAAGAGGTAGCAGGTGAATCTGATTTGAATAAATTACTACATGTGTTATAATAATTCATTCAAACTAGATGGTTTCCATTAATTCTGGAAAACAAAAATTATGTCTTATTGTGCAGAACATATTTGTTGTATGCATGCTCCCTTCCATGTACCCAACTATCATTCAACACATAGTGAGTGAGTTCAGATAATCCAATAATAGTTTTTCATTTGTTAATGTGGTCTAAGTCTACAACACTCCCTCCTTCCTCCTCTCTCCTTACCACATTTGCCAAGATCAGGTATCAACAATATGATTAATTAAATCACAGATGTGCAACTTGTCCAACTCAGAGCAGTGGCTTATAAACCATTAATAAACAGAGATTTGAATATAGAGTCCAATCTTGGTTTCAAGTGCTGGTTTAATTATGGCTTATAAACCACAGCTCCAGGTCTGAATGAGTTGTGAAGCTGTCATTTAACAAACAGTGATTCAACCAAGTGTGAGAACAAAAGAGGTAGAGGGAGGAGAAATGCACAGGTTAAAGCTGTGTTCACAATCAAACCATAGTTTATTTTGTCATCTGTGCTCACCAAATGTATGAGTTAACACTGGTAAGCCAGTAAATGTATGAGTTAACACTGGTAAGCCAGACTTTCCTGGATGTTTCACAATAATCTTGTAAATAACCCTCATTCTTGCAGACTTTAAGGAGATTGCCCAATGACAGAATGCCACTAGCCACTTCCAAACAGTAATGCCGCGAGGCGGATTGCGAGACTCAGCTTACAAACTGTAGGTTGACTACAGGTTAGGGAAAGGCGAAAAAGAAGGCTAGCATATATTTCTAAGATGAGGACTAGCCAGGGAATATACAGTTACAGAATCTGGTGGATAAGCACAGGCAACAGCCAATTAATTACTGGAGCAACTCTAAGTAAGCCAAAGAAATTTGAAGTGATCACTATTATCAGGTTCCAGATTTCATCATAAGTAGGATAAACTAAGGAGGGAGACAAAAATCATGCAACATACAACATAGATAACACCACCACTGTTGGCCAGATTCAATATTTGCAAGGAAAGGGCATCAGTGTTCACTGTGAAGTTCATATATCCTCTCACAGTAGAACTAACTTGTTCTCATAAGTCCTCTATATTTTTTCAGAGCTTGTCCAGGTCTTACAATCTTCTCCCGGGGTAATATCTTAACATATTTTATTTGTTTGTTTTAAAGATTCATGTGCCACCATTCTTCATAAATGAATTAATGGTGATTTACACCAAAATTCATTTTTTAAAAAACACCACAGTGTAGAACTCCACAGTAAACCTTTATTCAATGGAGCAAACCTTCTTAACCTTTTTGTACTTTGGACGCTCCAGAACCTCAAGTATTATCCACAGACCACCACCCCATGTATATGTTTTCAGAAAGCGCCAGTTTTTAAAAAAACAACCAAGGAAACAATTTCTAAGTATAGTTATTTTCAAGAACTTTGTCGGGAAAGGAGGAGCTAGACTGGGAACAGGATGATGAGGAAAAACCTGGAGAAAGCGAAGAAGCAGCTGCAGAAGATTTGTGAGACTTCAGTGGATCCCAGAACTAGAGCAGGAGAGCACTAGCAGCAAAGCCGCAAATTACCGAGGGTAGTTCTGGGCCCTTTTCATATGCATTTGCTGGGCTGGCAAACTGCAACAGAGCATTTTGCACTCTGGTGTAGCTTGTCAAAAGTGAAGGTATAATTCAGGAAGAGGAGAAGACATACCATGTTTCATTATAAATGACATTTTGAATTAGCTATCCTTAATTATATGTTTAATTAGATCACAGACCCCAGGTTAAGACCCCCCGATCAATTCCAAAATGTGTTCATAGTTTTTCACCTGAAGTTCAACTGCATGCTAAAAACATTCTCAGTGAACCCTCCCCAGCTGAAAAACTGCCCTTCTCTGGAGGCCTGACATACCACAAACTCAAATAATCACTGGAAGCAAAGCAGGATCTTTTCAATTAAGGAAACATTTAGCTGCGATGAGGTTCTTTTATCAGCAATTGTAAACCTAAATGATTAAAACAGAGAAGTTTCCTTTTAACTAAGGTTGTCATACACATCAAGTTTTCAGCAAAAACCAGGATAAAGCCCAAAATAAATATTTCTTCTTTACTTAAATTAATCTTCTAATATCATGCCAATTTTCCATTTAATTTCAACCCCCATATCTAATGGTTCGAAGACTTTTTAAAAATGTTTCGTAACTATCAGATGAGCTGCAATTTCTGCTTTTCTGACTTGCACATGACACATATACAGTACTGATATTTCGTTCGTTCCATTCTGAAATTAGGTTTACAGATTACACAGAGATATCATTTTTCCTCTTTTTTTCTCCACATGAATATGGTATCAAATGCCAGCATTGCCTTTCAGAAGCTGCTAGCCATTTTATGCTTCTTCTTTTCTACTCTGAGCTTAGGGATCCATGGGAATTTGCTAATTCACTCTGAATCATGAAAAACAAGTTACGTTAAGAACTAATCTGCCTGCTTTCCTTTCACTGTCCTCTTAATTGATAATTACCATCTTCACAAGTTAGCCCACTTCCACCTCAAATGTTTAAGCATCCGCCGTCTTAAAAAGGGGTGAATGACAGCATAACAAATTATGTCATTGAGGTTTTCCTATGTCTATACAATTGTACCAAATTTGGTCCAGATCAGTTAGATGGTTCACAAGTTAGCCCACTTATGCCTCAAACATGTATGCGTCCACCATCTTGAACTGGGGAGGATGACATCATCACACACTAACCTGTTGAAATGTCACTATGCATCTCTACAACTATTCCAAATATAGTTCAAATTGATCCAGGCATTGCAGAGATGATAGGGGGACACAGACACACAGACGATCTCTTAATCTTACTTCCAGGCTTAAAAAATATCCCTTGCCTGAACACTGATGTTCTCCATTTCATTTTCTTGGTATCTCACATGCTCTACATAACTCTTTGTATTTTCCAGGAGTTTTCTTCTTCTTCAAAAGCAATACTCCTGATTAATTCTTGAGTTTTCTGGAAGAGAATGTTGTATCTAATGTACAGCAAGAGCTTTTTAGATAGCCTACAGTTCCTTTACCCAGAATAATTTGTAGTTCCATTTCATTTTTATATTAACAATTAATTTTATTCTCACATTCATAAATTTGTTACTGCTATAATATAACCTCAGCCCCAAAACCAAAAATGACTGTGTTCCCAACTGTAGACTCTCAACCTTGGTGCTTATTTCTGGGTTTAGATCAGTTTATTCAATAAGATTCCAGTTTAAAGCAGTCTGCTAAGTATAGCGCCTGAAGTCTTCTCCAGCTCCAGAGGATATACCTAACTGCTAACCAACAATCTTCAACTCTTTAACTTTCTCAAAATATTGTCTCTAACACATTCCATGTTCTCATTCAACTGACTTTTCTTCATTCTAATTCCTCTTTAATGCTATGACACATACAATAAACAGGTCAACAGTAATCCCTAGAATAACTGCTAGTAGAGCAGTAGAGATTTGAATGTTTTGCTCTTAGGTTCTCTAAATAACTGGAAACTAACATTAATTAGATGTTACATCTCATCATATGTTCCAAAAAATATAATCTTCCCCCTTATTGTTTGATAAGGACATGGTGTCCTGTTTTCATGAATGTTTCAGTCTACGGACATTTGCATGTATGCATGCCTTTCTGTGACTTGAATGATAATGCATGACATGAAGCATTGTAGAAAATTTTGAAGTGCTGATCCATGACATATATTGAAACAGGCAGATAGATTTAAGGAAAATATTAACAAGGATACATTTATCTACTTAATGAGCTTTTGGCTTATCTTCAAACCCTGAAAATTAAATGTGCCTCTCAAAGGAGATATAGAAGGCACTTCAGCTGTTCAGAGATAGTTAAGATCAGGGTATGACTTGAGTAACAAACCTGCTAAGCCTTGTCTTTGAATAATAAACTAGGCAATAAGACAGAAATAAGTACAGTGGGAGATTTGTCTTTTGATATAGATTAACATATAACAAAAGCCTAAGTTTTGAAAACAAGCAGAATCAGGTAAGTTATCCTAGTGTATCATTGGAGTAGGTCAGGACACTGTAAACCATCAGTTGCTTTGGGATATGCAGTTTGCTAATAGGCATAACCAGTCATTAACGCATTATAGTATATTAAGCAGCAGAATTAGGAAACCAAATTATTTGTATAGTACAGGGATTACATAATGTTCCTAGATTTCTGCAAGCCTACATCTAAGAAGTAGCTAAAAATAATTCAATAGTCATAAGTGAGAATCTAAAGGAAACAACAGCGGTCTATGAACCAGAGACATAGCAACATTGGTGGTAGCCCATGTTTGCCCCTCCACACTCACCTGTCTCCCCTTACCTACCACCCACAGATTAACTGCCAAATCCATGGCTGCCTGGGCCACTAAGTTCATAAAAGACAAAAAAGTACAAGGTAGATTTAAATTTTGAAGGGAGGAGAAGATAATATGGAGGCAATGTAACATCCCTTTCACAGTGCTCTGCTGGATTTTTTTAATTTCTGCTAGTTTATTTCAATTAGGATTGCTAAATTTTAGTAATCTCAAGTATTATGTCTCCAGCTCACTTTCTGCTATCTGGCTGCTCTAACAATAACTAGCAAATCAGTGGAAATTAAGAGTTTATCTGCTGTGGAGGATTATCTGCTTGAAGAAATGACTGCTTACATCACTGCAAGCCCCTGAAGCCTCAGGGAGCAAAACTGGTAAGCAGTTACATTTGGATGAATATTTAAGGGGGGAAAACCTTGAGGGAATCTCAGATGCATTCCCCATTAGTAATAGATATGTGGCACTGGAGCATCAGCCGGTTGTCTCTAATAAAGAACGAAAATTGCCAGCATTTCCATTAGAGACTTTCTCCTCAACATTAGAAGCACCTCCCGAGCTGCCCAGCACCCAAGAGAAAACTCTGGATTCAGGTACCTTGGAAATCCTTTCCAAACAAAGCCTGTTAATCTCAGAAACTCTTTTAAATCTTTATGAAAAGATTTATCAGCTAGATCGTAATATGGAGAGTCTGGGAACAGCAGTGGAGAAGATAGCTGAGACGTTAAAGAAACAAAGGCAGGAAAACAAGCCATCTAATGAAAGCAATGGCCAGGAAGAAGGTAAGGGTAAAGACAAACAAGTGAACTTAAGGAGAAACCCTTCTGCTGATTTAAGCTCCGATAACTTTAAAAACTCTCACATCCTTTTAAGAAATCAAATTGCTTTCTCTATAGAAGATTACAGTATCAACCGCTACAAATGCGAAAGCTTAAAAATGGTTCGTCAGTCTTAAAGCCATTACTAGGTTTTAAAGTGACACTTTTGGAAATTAAAACTCTTCTCTGGTTTCCAGATTTTGGCTATCACAAAAGACTTGTAATTACATTTTATAAGACTGAAATACCAGAAAAACTTTTTAATATCTCAAAACACTTGAATTATTATCATATTTTTGTTACAGGAGTCTTTCAGGACTCCTTTAGACACACACACACACACACACCCCGTGTAAGCTAAGAGGCATGAAACTAACTAATAATAAAACAGCTGTGAAAAATGGCCTTGGAGAGATAAAGAAAATTTCGACAATAGCTGGGCAGTCGTCCAGTGCCAATGATTAGCAGCAGATGCCTGTGGCCAGATTGAGGAGGTCTGAGACAATGAACTGCACACTTCAGAGTGAAACTGAAACTGAAATACTCTGTCAAAAACTCTGAAAATATTCAGGAGCTAATAAGAATGCTGTAGCTCCTGGTATACGGAGCAACAATTGGCCAACCAGATCCCAACAATGACCAAATAGAGTGCAACTGAATTGGCAAAGTGGGCAGAGAAAAATTCTCTGGGGCAAAATGCCCAAGTCATGAGCACTCAACCAGCACCTGATTCAGTTCAACAGATAAATGAGGGAACTTTGATGACGGTAGGACTAAATAATGGGTTGCGGCCAACTCACTGTGGGACACCTCAACATGGCCGACTCACTGCAGCGACAACTCAATGCGAATCTGCAACAAACACTTCAAAACAGTTCCCTGCTCTCTCTATAGGGATGGGAAGTGGGAGAAGGCGGCAGAGCAGCTTGGTACTGCTAGCAACCAGCAGACATGCAATTATTACTTTATTTGAATTTGAGTCGCAACCAGCAAGCCTGATAGTGCCCCAGACTTCAAAACAGTTCCCTGCTCTCTCTGTAGGGATGGGAAGTGCACTCCTGTCAGGATATGCACTTCATATGCACTCATGCAGCTGAGCTTGGCTCTAAGCCTCCTTGATTTGAATTTCTGCATCAAGACAAAAAGAGCTTTGAAGTGCAACTTTGGATATGCCACTATTCATGCAGCTTGGCTCTGCATATTGAAAATGGGCATATCTCCTAGAATCCTTCCTTAATAATATCTCCCTGCATTTCAAGGCCCTTTTTAAAACTTGGTCTCCTGGGCCCTGCAAGGTGAAAGCTGCAAGGTGAAAAGCAAGGTGAAAACACGCCTCTGAAAGCTGACATGCCTCTGCATATTGAAAACGGGCATATCTCCTAGCATCCTTCCTTAAGATTCCTTCCTTAATAATATCTCCCTGCATTTCAATGCCCTTTTTTAAACCTGGTGTCCAGGACTCTGCATATTGAAAGCTGGCATACCTCTGCATAATGAAAATGGGCATATCTCTGGGGCACTATCAGGCTTGCTGGTTGTGACTCAAATTCAAATAAAGTAATAATTGTGTGCCCGCTGGTTGCTGGCTCTTGCTCTCATGGCATGTTACAGGGTGGGGCTTGAAAAGCTTTGATTCAATCTTTTGAAAGTTTATAACACAATTTGGTATTATTTGTATGCAGGAAATTTGGATATTAGAAAATTTTAATATACCTAATCATCATTCTCATTTAAATTATGCATGTCTAAACCAGAAAGGTGGCAGGCCAATGGTTGGCCAAGGTCTTTTTATTTCTTTGGATTCAAAAGCGGTGATGACTAAATTATCCCTTTTCACAGAGTGGGTCTGCAACGAATAGCGGATTTAAGCCCAGCCTTTGTCTCAAGGCAAGCCCACATGGGGGAAAGAAAAATGCTGATTCATTCCCTCCATGTTTGCTCAACAAAGGCTGTTCCTTTAAAACTTAATCGTTTCTTGGTAATCGCTGCCACCACACCCACCTTTTAACAGAGTTTAATCCCTCCCTGGTGTGGGCAAAATTCCAGGGAAACTCTCCTTTTACCAGTGGAAAAATACAGAAAACCTTCCATGTGCAGTCTACACATGAAGAGCAAACTTGGTAATGTGAGTTGCTGAGAAACCAGCATTAAGGCATGTTTGCACCAGAGTAAAATCCCTTTTTCTGAGTTAAAAATCCACTCAGAGACATGTGAAATCCAACGAACAAGAAAAAAACTTTATTCAAAATACTACAGACTGCTTCAGTCTGAGGAGCTCTCAGCTTTAAGTTACAGGTAAAAAAAAAACTCATTACTTTACAAGATTACTTCCAAAGATCACTCCAGCTGGTGTTTGGAGTGGCACACTTTAAAAATCATGGTTACCCAGTTGCAAAGATAATTCAAAAAGCACCCACAGTTGCAAGGAACCTTTAAAAGCACCTTTACAGGGTAAAGAGACTTCTACAGAGCCCTGGTTGGTGGGGAGAATGACTCAGGTTCAATTCCTCTTAGTTATGTTACAGATAAAAACACTATAGACCAATTGTAAGGATTTGCAAAAGCACAAAATCAAATGATATCTAATGTAGGCTACCTAACACACGGTTCCCTGGCTAAACCTTACCCCCAAGCTGAAGCCATTGGCTTCATTTTCCCTTGAACTCACCCCATACTCCAGGAGATGATTCAAGTTGCCCGCAGTCCTGTCTCTCAAGGATCTGCAGATGTCCTTCCCTGGGAGAAGTATCCAGGCTGACTGTTGGCCATGAGGTGGCCAGACTTCATGGATGGTACTCATGAAGCCTGCACCACACCTTCTCTCATCGCCCTCCAGGCTCCATCTGAGAACAAAGACGCCCTTCATTTCCTGCCGCCAGGCCTTCTAGGTCCCTGTCACCATGTACTGAGTGGCTGATCCCCAGAAATCACTGCCTGTTCACTCTTTAGGGTAAGGGAGGGGCTGATTGCTACAGGGTCATCGCAGCACTGTTGGAATTTGATAGTTTTATATTGTTGTGTATTAATTTATATCTACCCCCACAACGTCTTCATGCTCAGGTTAGACATCTTTGGAAGCGAGTGGAACAGTATCTTGAGACATGTGTAGACAAGTATCCCTCTGCATATATCATCTTAGGGGGAGATTTCAATGCCAGAATGGGTGCCAATAATATTGCCTTGTTTTCAGCCTATCATGAATGCCCACCAGGGGATAAGCTTAGCTCTCCCCTCTTTACTATGACATCCAGGGATGTAATAAGTAATGTGTCTAGTTTATGTTTGGCCCATCTGGTCAATGCGCTGGACCTGTTTATTCTGAATGGCACAGTACCAGATGATTATCTGGGCCAGTTTACGTTCTGGTCTGGTCATAAATTGTCTCATATTGACTATCTGATTATTTCCTGGAATTTGATCCACTTCCTTATACACTTTGAAGTGGCAGTCAGACCAGAAAGTGACCACCTACCGTTTATTTTCATCTGTAAGCCCCTGGCAAGCAATGTCAAGGCCACGTACAATTGACAATCTGATGCTTTAGAGGAAGCTGGGCCCCTTAGAATAAAGTGGTGTGGACAAATTAGTGAACTGCTGAGCAGTTGGTTAAACTCAGAAGAGGGTTCCTCACTGTGTTTAGAAATGGTGAATAATGAAGTAGACCCTCCATTGGATTCTATCTTGGATCTCTATGAAATCCTTATTGAAAAGTTGCAGGTATTTGTTATGAGAAGTACATCTAAGTCACCACAGAACAGATCCATATCCTAAGGATGGTTTTACTATGAATGTTTCACAGCAAAGAGGGTGTTAATTAACATTTTTATTCAACATTGGAGGAATCCCTCATCTGAGTCTAAACAGATTATAAAGGAGGCAAAAAGACAGTATAAATCACTGCTGGGCAAAAAAAAAAAAAAAAAAAAGACTAGCTTTGGAGCAATCCTGGCAACAGCTGATAGAAGCAGCCAGATTTAAAAATTCTTCTTTATTCTGGTGAATTATTTTGGGTTGCTCTGGTTGGGACTCAATGTCCCTGACTTGCTGCATTCCAGCTACGGCATGGGAGGCACATTTTAATGCACTTTTTGGTAGTGCCAATCATCCTACTCCTGAGTCAGAGCTCTCACTCAAAAGTACTCAGAATTGGTCCCCAGTATCAATTGCGGAGGTTAAACAACTTATTGATCAACTTTAGAGTGGCAAAACCCCTGGAAATGATTTTATCCCAGATGAGATTATCAAGGCTAATCCCAAGTAGCGGGCACAAGTGTTGGCAGCCTTATTTACCTATATAAACAACTCCGACCAAATTCCAGAAGACTGGGGTCTGCCAATTGTGGTACCTATCTTTAAAAAGGGTAATAGAAATGTTCCATCTAATTACAAACCCATAAACCTACTTAATATTATTAGCAAAATGTATGCTAGGCTATTAAATCAGAAACTCATGGACTGGTTGGAGCAGGAGCGATTCCTGGAAGATGAGCGGGCAGGTTTTAGACCAGGTCATTCTACGATTGGCCACTGTCTGGTCTTACAACATCTAGTTGAGAAATATAAAAGATCCCCCAAATCTACCTTATATGCCACATTTGTAATCTTTAAGGCAGAGTTTTTAATTCAATTTCTGGAGTACGCCTATGGTCCAAACTCCATAGCACCTCAATTGATAAGAAGCTCTTGCTGCTGCTGATCATATTGTATGACAATACAGGCCTTAGAGTGAGATGCAATCGGCAGGGCCAGTTATATAGGCCTATTAAGACATCTAAGAGGGTCAAAGCGGGGTGCATTTTGGCTCCTTCGTTGTTCAATATCTATATAAATTCTTTAATCAAGTGCCTGCAGGGCTTAGATATAGATGCCCCAAAGTTGGCAGATAAATGGCTTCCTGTCCTTTTATTTGCGGATGATGCGGTCTTTTTGTCTCAGTCACAAATGGGGATGAAAAGAGCTCTTAAGGCCTTAGCCCTCTGTTGCAAGGAAGAGCAACTGGATATTAATGATCAGGAAACCAAAATCTTGGCCTTCTCCAACAGGAAGAAAAAATATATATGGAGGATTGATAATCACGACATAGAGCAGTTTAAATATTTTAAGTATTTAGGGGTCGTATTTCAGGAATCTGGGATGAACACTGCCCAAATCATTTATGCTGCTGCTTAGGCACAAGTGCGCCAGCAATTCTCAGCTTCCACAGGCAGCAAGGAAACTGCATGTTCATTCCGGCTGCCATCAATTTATTTAAGGCAAAGTTGTTGGCTCAAATGTTATATGGGGCTCTGCTGAGACCCTATGCTAACTATTCCCTCCTGGAACAGGTCCAAGTCAGGTTCTTAAGAAAATTATATCTGACCCTCAAAATGTATCTCTAATGCCACTGAGATTGGAATCAGGTGTTATTTTGATGGAAGCCAGAGCTTGGTATCTAATACTAATAAACTAAAATAAATAAATAAAGGACATTTTATTATTTAATACTAATAAACTAATATAAAATAAATAAAGGGCAAGAATCAACTTATTGCCCTTTGGTCTTCTTCCCTTGTAACTATTGGATAGGCACTGCTCAAGCTGGTGGGAGAACTGTGTCAGGAAACTCAGTACCTATGGTCTTTCACCTGAGGCAATCCTCTCTGTGGGTTTGGACAGGGACAAAGAACTTATTAAAGGAAGGATCTGGGATATTGAGTTTCAGAAAGACCTGTCGAGGACATCTAGGTCATTCTATCTGCTCAGTGGTGGAATGAGAAGTTGCCCAGCAGATTATCTGTTTCTTCTTACTTTCGCCAAACACAGATGGGCCTTTTCGAGGGCCTGTATGAAAGCCCTCCCTTTGGAATTCTTAGCTGGTAGATACAGTAGAATTCCAACTGAGCAGAGATATTGCCCCTGAAACTCTGATGAGATTGATTCAGTTGCACATGTGCTCCTATGGTGTGTCTTTTATAGACCTTTTATACAAGCGAAGGTTAACTGACCCTCTTTTACATAATTTACCAGGTCGACTGGATGAATTCTACATCAAATATTTGTTTATAGACGTGAATTTTTCTATCATACACACAGTTGCAAAATTCTGTTCTGCAATACGAGTTCATTGCACTCTGCTAGCTAATGGTTAGATCCAATGAAATTCTATATTGTTTTAGATGTTGTATTATTAGTCAAAGACCGTAATTAAGACTAGCTGACAATTTTCAACAATAACTTCCGCCACTGAAGTAAGCCATATACCATAGCAGAAGCAAATGCGCTTTGTGCTCATTGGTTTCTACAGACTGGAATGCAAATAATTGTTTTTGATTTATAATATTTAATGTTTTACACAGAGAACAGTGAGCCTGGTTCCATCAAAGCGAACAGACCTTTCAACATTTCCAAAACCAAAAGGAATATGTAGTCCATAGCTCTGGACCTATTCAAATGACACTTTGCTTCCAGGGAGAAACTGAAAACAAATCTTGGGGATGTGGGCATCCTCCCCTGCAAGGAGAAATGAACAACTCAATCTCGGTTATACTAGAGCCCTCTTCGGATGATATGAGTGCCCCAAGCAGTGGGGAAAAGTGGGGAGCAAGTCCAGCCACTCCATTATCAATCACTCCCATGTGCTGACAATCATGGTTATGGCGCCATTCGTCTGAAGGGGTGAAATGCTGAAAAGTGCCATAATCATGATCATCAGTGCAAGGGAGTGGTCGTCAGCAGGGTGGCAGGACTTGCTCCCTCCCAGCTTTTCACTGCTATTTGCATGGCTGCCACTCATGCACAGAGACCAGAAGAAAGCTGTGAGTCAGCCTCGGCGCGAGATGCTGGGTAGGATGCCACTACTTGTGGGGGCTCGCAGGTGTGAACAATACCAAGGTAATGATTTTTAAAGGTAGTTCCCACCCCATCCCCACCCCCACGCTGTCCATCTTGGCACTGCCCTCACAGACCGCCTCTGCCCTAGGACTGCCTTCCAGAGGATTCCGGGCATATTATCTGCAAGCATCCTCTCTGACACAACACAAGCAATAATCACACACAGTTTCACTGATATCTCTAAAATTACTAGTGACCAAGCAACTGTTTGGGTCGTCTGTATATTTGACCTAACTCAGCAAGAAATACTTTTTCACCGTATGACTAGAGAGAAAATGGGGGTGGAGCACACAGCATAGTCAGTTCTATATGTCACCAGGTGAAGGATCACATCAAGTAATCAGAAACCTGATTGTTGCTTTCAAGTAATCCAGGGAAATCTGGTTTACCAGAGCCCCAACAGTTGTGCATGCAGTTTTGTTGGTTTTATATTTGCCATTAGAAAACTTAAATAGTAGAGTTTCCACCTTAAATGTCGAAAAGATGTTTGGATTATTGGTTCACATTTATCACTGGTAAATTCTGACTCACTAAAAGCACAGTGATCTTTACAGATTGCAAAAATCTTTTCCCCAAATTTGACACTAAACGTACATAGTTGATCTAGCCATTACATATCTCTCACTTATTTGTACATTGAAAAAGGCTATATTATACTGGAAGGAGAAAATGTAGTAAATTATTCTGGAAATATGGAAATAACTACAAAGAGTCTCAATAATGTAAACAGAACAAAAGTTTCTATAATCCTAAAAGAAAAAGTATATTAAGTTTATCTCTTCTAACACAAGACTTTAATGGAAATGCTGTAAGTTTTAATAACTACATTCAACTGACTGAGTTTTCAAGGCATATGTACATATGTACAAGATCCTCAAGAGAGAAACCTTGTATATCTAGGTGTGTAAGATGCAGGTATTTGCTCTCCTGATGTATTATTAAGCAATAATAGATCAATCAACAACCAAACATGTCAATAGGAACAGGCACAGGACAACAGCTTCCTACAGAATTGCAAGAAGGAAAAGGAAGCAGATGAGGCTTATCCCAGAATTCGCAGTCACCAAGCAATGAGATCATAAATACATTTGGTTTCAAAAAATGAGTCCATATATTTTAAAAGATACATTCATTTCCCAGTTTTCTCTTAAAACATCCATTGGTTCTCAAATGATCCTGTACCTGGACTAAAATACAAAAGTTGTCCTGCAGTTTATTTTGAAGATTCAAAACTTTAGAGGAACACTTTGTATATTCTAAGCAACTCATCCTTCCCATACTGTCTAAAAGTATGATGGTCATATCTGTTACAGCATTTGAGCAAAATGCAACAACGATTAGTTTAAGTCTCATCTGGTCAAAGATCAGAACATTATTGGTCACTCATGCAGGAAAAATTGAGTAATCTGTAACTAGTAACAGAAAAAATGTATGTATGTGCAGAACAGTAGAAACAAGTGAAAAAGAAAAATCAACTTATTGAACAAGGTCAAGACAAAATTTATCTGAAATTTATTATTGCTTTTTAGTCTTGCTAGAGTTAGTTCACCTAGACCTTCCCCCTTCAAGATTTATTTCTGGATAGAGTGAAAGATCATGTTGAAATGTTGCTTTTTTGCTTGTCTATCAAGTGTTGATCACCCTCCCTACAAAACCTATATCTAGAACAGATTGGGTTACTCCCCCCACCCTGCCCAAATGAATTAATGACAATGCACAAGAGAGAGGTATAAGCACATGATTTGATTGGGAAAGGTAACTTGGGCCAGTGAGTGCAGCCCATCGCACCTGTTCAGGCCTTGCTTGCAAGCATATAAACAAAAAGGATAATACTAACCGCAGTTTCTGCTATTAGCCATGAAAGCCTATCTATCTATCTATCTATCTATCTATCTATCTATCTATCTATCTATCTATCTACCTATCACATTTATAAACCGCCCCATCCAGAGGCTCTGGGTGGTGTAAATGATTAAAACTATTTAAAACCAATTAAAATACTTTTAAAAACATCAACACTTTATAAGCCTTGGAAGGCCAGGCCAAATAAATAGGTTTTTAGGGCTCTCTTAAAGGCCGACAGTGACCTTTATATCACTTCTTTCCTATTGGATAAGGGGAAAAGGTGATGAGAGATTAGAGCAAACCTTGTCATCCAAACAGGAGCCTCACAGTTCTGAAAGAGGCAAAACTTAACCCATGTGATCTGGAAGATTTAATAATATTTCCATTCTAGATTAAATTGTTGGGCAGTACGGTTACCACACCAGCTTCAACATAATATAGAATTTGGATAATACCTTGTAAAAAGCCATTATAGTTTCCAAGTGCTGATGTGCTGAAGAATATAAAGGGTTTATGGTAAAACATTAGCTTTGTTGGATTTCCTTTGAGATGTACAATTAACAACAACTTCATGTTCTTACCTCTATCTGTTTTTTTAGTTCCCTCCCAGAAACACTATCCCGAGCTACGTTTTCTCGTCGTGATGCATCTGCAAGGACATTAACTGTGGCTTCTGCTTCTTGCATCCACTTGAGGAAACTCTCTAGATCTTTTAGTGTGGCATGGATTATCTTGAGTTCAGTTTCCAAGGCATTCTGCCTACTGCCAGATCTGGGAAGATGAAGGAGAAAAGCAACACACACAAAACATCAGAAAAACAGGAAAAAGAATAATAAACATACAACAGAAGAGTGTTTGCTTTAGGAATATCGCAGGTTCTGGAAAATATATGTGCATTTATTTATACATAAAATGCTAACACTTCTTAAAGTTCTTTCAGAAAGCTGAGTGTTCCTCTTGTTGCAATTTAGTTACACACACTGAGGCTATTTGTCACCATACCCCACCATGGTAAGGGAGCCAAAAAAAACACCCAAAAAAACCCCAACCTAACCCCCAAAACCCAGCTTTTCACAGTAAATGAGAACTCTTATCCGAAAGTGACATATAATGTATAACCCACATTGCTGTTAAGAAGTGGCACGGATATTCTTTCCTTTCTCACTTACTTGAGAGATTGTAACCACTCTTAAACAGTGAGGGTAGTTTCTATTTGAGTTCCTTTTCTGCCTATTTTATGCTTGCCTTCTAGAGCATGGTATGTGTATATAGTCCTTCAATGCTTGCGACACTGAGGACCTTAACTGACTTTCATTTTTACAAACTTTCATCTTTACAGACTTCATGAATCATGATATCAGAACATTTAATTTCTGTAGTTTGTCTTATTGATAGTTTTCTGCTGCCTGAAGAAAGAAATGCCAAATCTGTACTTTTTTAAAAAATCCTGTTAAGAATCAATAGCAAACAAGTATGCCAAATTACAAAACTATAATCCTCAAAGGCATCCATTCCACATGTCTAGTTCAAGAGACAACATGGTAGGACAGCTTTCCCTATATCAGAAAAGCTTGGTTAAAATGGGCAGACATCCAGATGGATGATTTCTATGCAATGACAGAAAAACTTCAAGATTAACGATAAAATATACAACAGTATTATATCGCTAATTTATTACATGCATATTCATACATTATTTTCAATTATTAAGTTATCCATGTAGACTTCTCTGCTTTCTGTCCATTCTTTCTGTCCATCATCAGCTCTTAATGTCCATTCACTACTGTGAGCTGTATTTGAAACCAAAGCCAAGGCTGCTTGCAAATAATATAACTATAAGGGACCCAGGGCACAACCCTATGCTCAACCCATGCTAGTCCGCGTGGCAATTCTCAGCAACACTCCCCTACAAATGGCTCAAGCACCACACTACCTCAGACGTCCCGGTGCGTGGGGCCCCTCCCAGCAGGGAATCACATCCTGGAGTTGAACCAGAGACCTCCTGGGCATGAAACCTGTGCTGCTCCACAGGGCTAGAAATCCTTATGCAACCGTCTCAGTCCAAGAACTTGTGGACTGTCTGCTGGGGAATAATATAAGCCCCATGGATGCATGTCTATCTCATCTGCTGCTGTGGCAGCATGGTTAGAGCACTGCTCTAAGGGTAGGTTCAATCTGCCCACGGTTCCTCTTTTTCTTCTTACACTAATATGTCAGAATGTGTCCAGGGCAGCATGCAAAAGGTGAGTTTGGCCTGCATTCTACCACTACCACTCTCTGGCTGGGCTCAAACACAGCTTGCCAGTTTACTAAATCAGAGCTTTATGCAATGCGCTAGCTATAGCTTCTATTCTCTAAGTCTGGTGAGTTGACAAAGGTAAAAACGATTACATTTTAGGGCTGAGACACAAGTTAAACAAGTCGTTCTGGTAAGAACTAATCTGTCTACTTTCCTTTCACTATAATCTTGATTTATAATTACCACTTCAGCCTTAAACATTCACATGTCCACCATTTTGAACTGGGATGGATTACATCAACACAAATTACATTGTGTTGAGGTGTCCCTATATATCCCTTCAACTGTATCAAATTTGGTTCATATTGGTCATCACAAATTTGACAGTGGGAGACAAATACACACAGACGATTCCGGGTGATCTTATAAGCTTACTTTCCTTAAGGAAAGTAGGCTAAAAATAGCCAATACTGGGTCCAGATGGCATTCACCCAAGAGTTTTTAAAGAACGTGTGAAGAAGAAAGTGTGTGGTAGTGGCAGGTGGAAGCAAATTCCATGCTAGGTATCATTAAGAAAAGTATCAAACTAATACTGTAGCACTCTTACAGAAATCCATGGTGTGTGGTCACATTTGAAATATCATGTATAGTTCTGTTTGCAATATCTCAAAAAGCATGTTGTGGCTCTAGAAAAGAATCAGAATTGCACAAGATAATAAAGGGTGCAATGTCTAGAAGCAGAAACCTGTTATCATACGAACAAGAAGAAACTGTAGCTAAGCCACAAATGTTTGTTTTCAAATTTGGGGGGGAGGGGCTAGGGACCCCTAACTGTTCATTTCAGGATAAAACAAAAGGTTTCTGCAACTTCAAACATTAAAACAGAAGCAGCAGAGCTTCCAAAAGTCTAATCGAGGCTTCTTTAAAGATGGCAAAAGGTTCTCTTTGAAGAGATTATCACTGCCAAGGGAGCACATCCATGAGGAAATTATCTATGATCATAAGGCCTTTGCTTCTCAAGGGTCTAGTTCTTGGGGATATTTAAGTATGTTGTGTATGTTGGGGATATTCAAATCTGTTCATTTAAGGACATAAGAACAGCCCTGCTGGATCAGGCCCAAGGCCCATCTAGTCCAGCATCCTGTTTTGCACAGTGGCCCACCAGATGCTGCTGGAAGCCACAGGAAGGGCATGCCCTCTCTCCTGCTGTTACTTCCCTGCAACTAGTACTCAGAGGCATCCTGCCTTTGAGGCTGGAGGTGGCCCACAGCCCTCCTGATTTTCCTGATGTGGTCAGACTGCCATCAAACCTCGGTTTCTTTAATTATATGAACGACACATAGAACGTTACCTCAAGGAGTCTTTCCATAACCAAACCTTTGGGCTTCTGGCACTACAGTATCTGTGGCTGATCCAAAATGGAAGTGCTTCTGGCAGCATAAAATACCACCACCACCTGCTTTTGAAGGCTTTTTTCAATGATTTTTTTTTTATTATTGCTTCAAAAATAATTGAAAATCTTGATCTGTGGAGAATACACTACCCTCACTTTCACAATGGGCATTGTTTACTCTCACTGATGTCTGCACTTAGCCAAAAACGATTGCTTATGTAGTATTGCAATGCCATCCCTTTCACTACGCAACTCCCAGTTGGTAGGGTTCACATATGTGACTGATACAGGAAACATTGCCTTCACTGTGGATTGAATTTGTTTCCCTTCAGTGATGTTGACACACTGACAAATCTGACTGGCTATATAGCACTGCAGTATAATTGGGTTTACTAGATGATTCCCAATAATCCATGCGACTAATCAAGGAAGACGATGACACAGTAACTATAAGAAAAAGATCTTGCTAAAGCAGCAGATGAACAAACATTGGCAGTGAAAAGGGTTAAATATAAGCTAAACATTCTCACAATTTTAGATGTTTTTTCAGGAAATCCCCCAGTCCATTCCTGAAGTACCACTTAAGTCCAAAGTTTGAGGCAACGGAACATTTGATGCATCTTAATCATAACTGTCAATTTTTTAGTATACATCACAAATGTCAGGAGCAGATGGAATATTTATTTGTCTCATTCCCAATCCATACAATATTGCCTACTGGAAATGCTAGGTAGGGAAGCCATCCATGTTTAATGAGACTTGTGTTTTTAAAGACATGTATCTTCCTTAGAGATTTCAGGAACTTAAAGGAACCGTGCACCCTTTGATCCTATATGTATATGAGTGTCAGTAAGCTGGGTCCGCTTTGTTTAGCCTGTTTTACATGCAGGAATAGTTTGTAGCTGTCTCTTGAATTAGGCATGACGGTAGGTAACCTCCAATCTAGAGCTGTAATCAGGCATTCTGAAATGTGGACATTGTACAGCTATCAGACCAAACAAGGACCCTAAAAGTTACTAAAATACCCAACACAGCTCATTAATATATAAATGATGGTGTAAACATTTAATAGTATCAAAGCAACAAAATTAGTATAAAAATTCTTATAAACCAGAATAAGTCAAATAAAGATCCATGTAGATTCACATGTAGTGAAAATGAAATAAAAGACTCTGGATTTTATTCAGAATGGGGAAGATAATACCAAGCACATGATAGTTAGGGTTTGCCAGTGTACTCCCATGCACCTAGATATAGTGTCTGCACATATGTAATGCCTGAATAATAGGACTAAGATCACACAAGAATCCCTAACCTATGATCCAATTATCTTCTACTTTGGATTTAAAGGACAATATACTTGAAAGTACATTTTTTGCACATACCTTTGTCTCAGGTTAATCCATGAAGTGTTCAAGTGATCCATAATTTCCTTCACTTTTCTTGTATCATCTCCACTATAGTCTTGAAGGAGTTTATTAGAAAGTTCATTGAATGAACTCATACTGGGGTCCCCTTTATCTAGGTCTTGTATTAACAGCTAAGAAGCAAATTCAGAGTGGTTAATATCCATAAACAAATGCATAAGGAAGTCAAAAAGTAAAACTAAAGTCTAAGAATGCTCCCTCATGCCTTGGTTATGTTTTGTGGTTTTTTTAAAATGAAAGGAATATCATTTTATCCAATACTGTAAACATTCCATATAAAAATGTTAGGAAACTACCACAAATAGAGAAACCAAGAGGAAGGAAGGAAGGAAGGAAGGAAGGAAGGAAGGAAGGAAGGATTCTGCTCCACCATGAAATCAGTTCCTTCTTTTATATACAGCTTTAATCAAGAAAGAAATCTCAGGACTTTCCAACCTAAGAAAAACCTGTCCCCACCCAAAATCCCACCTGGCAGAAGAATCTCAGAAGGTTATATTGCCCTCTCAAAAAACCCAAATAAAAGTTTGAAAAAGGTCCATTTTTATCCTCTTGGAGCAAGAAAGCAGTTTTCCTGCTTTCCCAAGAACAATATATTGCTTAAAATTTTCCAAACATTTTAAAACACTCTTAAGCAAGATAGGCTACCTCTGTACAGAGGCAGATTAACGTAGTAGCAAATGTAGCATTTGCTACAGGCCCCATGTTTTTGAGGGCCCCACACGTGCAGCTTCCAACTGGAAATTAAAGTTAAAACTTTACCTGTTTTATTTGGTCCATGTTAGATAAAATATCCCTTTCCTGCTAAATGTGCCTTTTAAGAGAAGACCCAACTCAGCATCTGTCCAGTGGCTGTTGTTGGTGCCTACCACATTTTTCTTTTTAGAGTGTGAAACATTTGGAGACAGAGAATCATCTATCCACTCTTTATTTTTCTATGTAAACCACTTTGAGAATTTTGATTGGAAAATGGTATATAAATATTCATTGTTGTAGTATGTGTGAGTTTGTGGTTTGGTCTCCCATACTCCCAAATACAGCAAATGAAAAAAGTGAATCACTTTACTGTGCAAGGAAATAATTTATGTTTTAATATTTATGGGCTTTAAAAAAAATTTAGGGCCCCTTTATAACATATGCTACAGGCCCCGCACTAGCTTAATCCAGCCCTGCCTCTGTAGAGGCAAAATAATGCTTTCTAATTAACAGTTTTTCAGTGTGTTCAGTCATCACCCATGAAGAAAGAAGCAAGTCAGAATGTGGATAAGTTAACTGTATTGAGGGAAAGCCGAGGGCAAACAGCAGGGTCAAGAACAGACAAACCGGACAAGATTCAGGGAGAAACACAGCAAAACAAAAGACAGTAAGAAAAGTAGCAAGGATATACAAGTCACTTAATCATTCAAAATACTTTCCTACAGCATTTTTGCAAATTCAAACTACCATTTTCAGATATTTTCCGTGTAACCGTAATAAGTAGTTAAAGGATTTTATTTTCCCATGAATAAGCATGGTCATCAATGACAAATGATATATCATGATATATTTTATAGATAAACTGGGGCCTGAATTTTATGTTTGTTTAAACTCTCATAAATAATACACAAATGTGCTTTCAACAAAAAGAAGGATGGTTAAGTAATTTGTTATCCGAAGAAAGTAGATACACAATCCAGGTAAAGCATTATGCATAGTCATCTATAATGAGTAAATAAATGAGGTACAGCCCCATAACATAAAAAAATATTTATTCTCCTTGTGATTTTCCTGACATTTATTAGCTGAATATTTATTGCACTTTAAAGTTTTATCATCTCTGATAAACAGTAAATTTTTCCTGCCATAGACTAAAAGCATTAAGCAAATATAAACTTGGAATTAGAGGGGGGAAATGCAATTGTTATTGGGAGATAGCAAATTCTCCCAACACATAAAAAGGATCTACTTTATAAAAAGAACCAGCAGAGGGGAGGAGAAGGATATCTATTATAAATATAACTATTTTTAATACTTGTTAATAACTTGAGCAATATCTGTTGCTCAAGAAAAATATGTATGACTGGATTAGAGAGGAGGAGCAAGTTAGCAAATAACATCTACCAACACTTGCTATAAATTGAAGCAAATATATTTTTCAGGTAACTTTCATAATCATACAAATCATATTAAACTACAAAAAGTCAGACAATGTCACAGAATGATGCAGTAATCAAGATGCCTACAGGTTGTAGTGATCTGCCTCCCCTCCCTCTAAAGAGTTAACAGTGAGTGAACCCTTGTTTCAAGTGAAAGGTTGATGAACTCCAGGGCAGCCAATCAGTACACTAGGTGGGTGGGACCTAGAGAGTGGTTGCTGGAAATTCTGGGAACAAGAAGGGTGGTCTTTGTTGTGGGGTAGCACGTGTGGAAAGGCTTAGTGAGAGGCATGAAGGTTTTGCTCCCTCATGGTTAAAGCAAGAATAGAGGTTTCTCACATGAAATAACTGCAGATCCTTGAGAGACAGGATTTCAGGACGCTTGAGTCTCATCAGGTGTTGGGTGAATTTTCAAGGAAAAGGGGATTCAGCAAAGCAAACAGTATGTTAGTCAGATTTGTGTTAGAAACTTATATTTCTTTGTGTGCATGTTTTGCATATTCCTGATAATGTTATATTATAGTTTACTTGCAACATAATTCAAATAAGAAACACTAGCCTAAGCTCAACCCAACTGATCGATCTGCTGATTAAGTGCCGACAAGTCGGTATCGACTCTTAGCGACCACATAGATAGATTCTCTCCAGGATGATCTCTCTTCAACTTGGCCTTTAAGGTCTCTCAGTGGTGCATTCATTGCTGTCATAATCAGGTCTGCCTCCTGATTACTAACCTTGCTGTTAGTCGTCCTCTTCTTCTCTCATCTTCAACTTTCCCCAGCATTACAGACTTCTCAAGGGAGCTGGATCGTCACATGTGTCTGAAGTATGATAGCTTGGGCCTGGTCATTTGTGCCTTGACTGAAACTTCTGGATTGGTTTGTTCTAGGATCCATTTGTTTGTTTTCCTGGCTGTCCATGGTCTTCTCTAGCACCAAAGTTCAAAAGCGTCAATACTTTCTCTATCTTGCTTCTTGAAAGCCCAGCTTTCGCATCCATAGAGTGTCAAAGAAAAACCATTGTCTATACAATTCTAATCTTTGTAGGTATGGACACGTCACGGCATTTAAATATCCTTTCCAAGGCCTTCATTGCAACCCTACAAAGTGCTAGTATGCGTGTATTTCTTCTACTGGATCCTTTACTGTTGACAGTCGATCCTAAAAGACAGAAGCTATCCACCACTTCAATGTCTTCATTGTCAGTTCTGAGGCTGGTTGTTGTACCCATTGTCATTAGTTTAGTCTTCTTTACATTTAGTTGTAGTCCCATTTCTTCACTGTGTTGCTTGACTTTCATTACTAGAGCTTGTACATCATCCGCATTCTCATCTATCAGGGTGGTGTCATCAGCGTAGCACAGGTTATTGATGTTTCTTCCTCCTACTTTAAATCCACACTCTTCTTCTTCCAATCCAGCTTCTCTCAGTATATGTTCAGCATATAAACTGAATAAATATGGAGAAAGTAGACAGCCTTGTCTTACTCCTTGGCCGATCTGGAACTAGTCTGTTTCACCATGTTCTGTCTGGACTGTGGCTTCTTGTCCTGTGTATAGGTTTCTCATGAGAACAATGAGATGTTCTGGGATGCTCATTTTCCTCACAACTTGACATGGTCGACGCAATCAAAGACTTTTCTGTAGTCAATAAAGCACATACTGACTTCTTTTTGGTATTCTTTTGCTTTTTCAATTATCCAGAGTGCATCAGAAATGATGTCTCTTGTTTCTCTGCTTTTTCTGAAACCAACTTGCACATCTACCATTTCCCTTTCCACGCAGGGCTCTAATCTATGTTGGCTAATCCTGAGCATTATTTTGCTAGCATGTGAAATTAAGGATATTGTGTGGTGGTTTGTACAATCTGATAAGTATCCTTTCTTTGGTATGCATATGTAGATTGACCTCTTCCTATCTGTTGGCCACTATGTCATTTTCCAAATTTGCTGGCATAGTTTGGTTAGAGCCCTGACTGATTCTTCTTCTGTTACCTGCCATATTTCTGTAGCTATTCTATGAATTCCTGTAGCCTTCCGACTTGGTAATGACCAGAGTGCTATTCTAACTTCATCTTCCCATACTAGAGGTTCTTGCAAGTAGGAAATATCTTCTAGAGTATCTTGGATGTTGACGTCCCTGCAGTACAGATTTTTAGTATACCCCTTCCATCTCTGTTTGATCTTCTCTGAATCAGTTACTATCTGTCCTTTGGCATCCCTTAACATACCAATTCGAGGTTGGAACCTCCTGAGTTAAGAGTTCAGAGATCTTTTGGAAAACATGCCTTGTTTTTCTGTGTCTATTTCCACCTTCAAGGTCTTTACAGATGTCATTGTAGTATTGTTCCTTATCTCTTCTAACAGCTTTCTGAAATTCCCTATTAAGTTCCTTCCTGAGGTCTTTATCTTTCTGGACTTTGGCTGCTCTCCTCTTCTGGGCAATTTCCACCATCTGTTCTGACATCCATTTTGCTTTCTTGTGTTTCTTGGTCTTTAGCAGTCTCTTTTCACATTCATCCTTAACAACTTCTTTGATTTCATGCCACAGTTCCTCTGGTTTCCTATCAATGAGGTTCAGAACTTCAAAGCGGTTCCTGATGTTCTCATTGAAAATGGTGGGGACATTCTCAAGATCATACTGTGGAAGCTGGGTAGCTTTGTTTTTCCACTTTAGCTTGACTTGGAGCTTGCACAATCGGCCCCCAACCATGTCTTTGCTGTTATAACTGAGTTCTCCCACCTCCTTGCACCAATAATGTAATTGATTTGATTTCTATGTACTCCATCTGGTGAAATCCATGTGTATAGGCACAGCTTTGGTTGTTTGAAGGATGTGTTAGCAATGAAGAGATCATTGGCTTGGTAAAAACTAATAAGTCATTCTCTTGCTTCATTTCTGTTTCCTGGGCCATATAGGTCAACTTTGTTTTCCTCCTTACCTTTTCCAACTTTGGCATTCCTGTCTCCAACCACCAGCATCACATCTTGCTTGCTGTCAATTTCAGACTGGAATTGAGCATAAAACTCATCAACTTCTTCTTCTTCTGCATCAGACATTGGGACATACACTTGAAGAACTGTTATGTTAAAGGGTTGTCCACGAAATCTAATTGATATTAGTCAGTCACTGACCTCATTGTACCCAAGTACTGTCATTGCTATATCCTTCCTGACTTTGAAAGCAACACCATTCCTTTGCTTTTCGTGTCCTGAGTAGTAAATGGTATGGTTTTCTGACTGAAAGTGTCGTGTCAACCCAACTAGGGCATTGCAAAATACTCTTTAAACATCTAAGCGTTCCTAAACGCAACCTAAACTGAAGTCTAAGACAACCTATTTTTGTAACCTACTACATATTTTTGAGTGTATTTAAAACCTAAAAGCCTCAGACAGAAGCAGTCTATAGTAATTGAATAAAACTGTGTTTTTTTTTTAATTTTAACAAGCCTCTCAGAGTTGGTTTTTAACTCAAGAAGAAAGGGAGGGCATAAAGTGGATTTCTCTGGTGCAAAAGCTTCCTCAAGTGCTCAGCAGCTATTGGTTTTCTCATCTCGTGTAAGCCTACACATGGAAGATTTTTTTGTATTTGCCCAATACCCAGTTACAGAAGGACCTTGGATTAAAGCACCCAATCCACTGGTCTGGTTCTCTGCAAGTTTTAGGGTGCTTGGTAGCAGCATTTTAAATCTACCAAAAGTCTAGAAAGTTTTAATGAGAAGCACACCCAGGATGTGAGAAGCACACACTCAGCAGGGATGACACTGAATTTTCTTTCCCTCACGTGAGGAAGCCCTGAGACAAAGGCTTTAATGCGCTACACAGGTAAAAAGCAATTATTGCTCAGAAAAGATAAGGAAAAACAATGACTCTTAACAATGGAATGAATGGCAAGCTCACAATTTTCCCTCAATTCTATCATCACTGTTCAAAAGCATATACTATATGGCATAGCACAATTTATTTCCTTTCCTGAACAAATCCACTTAGGAAACAATAAAATGGCACTACTCTTCGAGGAGTAGAAGTACTCTTCTAGGAATAAGGTTCAGGAGCCCCATAACATATGGTGTTAGAGAAATTGTGGGCTGCTGCCACAGACAAATTAAGACCACATAAGAGATGAAGAAATATCCAAATATTTTACAAGCAGGACTATTCAATCACATTTAGAATTTAATGAAATTTAATTACAAGAGTAAATTAAGAAAGAACGCTTGAACTTACTTTGTTTTCAGAAATCTGTTTGGTAAGCTTCTCTTTAGGAGATTGCAAAAGGGCATGAAGATGGATCTCATGTTGTCCAATAAGTTTCTCCATCTCTTGCTTCTGGTCATCCCACTTCATGCTGTCAGAAAGCATGCATCTTAATTGCTGTTGACGTACTTCCACCCCATGCTGAGTACTGTCCCATTGGTTTTTCACCTTTTCCACTGAAAAAGAGCAACAAAACCATACAAAAACATGTTGTTAACATCATTGCACTATTATCAATCTTTGTAAATTAAAAATAATAATCACTAAACCAACCCTGAGACTTGAAATGCTGTTATGCGTACACAGCTCTTACAAATGTCCCTATTAGTGTTATTCTTGATTAAACAGCACCATCACTGTCCACAGCAGTTTACAGAGTATGGGGACCCAGGTCCTTGCCCAAAGACAATCTAAAATTTGATACGAGAGACAACAGAAGAAGGTGATATGAGTATAAATAGGAGAAGGATATGAAATTATTACATTACATTAAGCTTTGCTACCATAATATGGAGACTTATAGATAACACCAAAGGTTTCATAGGAGGGTTGAGATTTGAAGGGTGTAAGAGAGAAGGCATCACACAGGTATTTGAGGTAGTACTGTCAAGCATAAGGGGTAGCAAGTGGAAAGTCATTTGAGGAAGCAAGAGACTGCTGCAAGTGATGGACAAGAGGAGCAAAAGTCATGGGCAGGTATGTAACAGAATATGAGACTGGAGAAATGAGGAGAGGCAAAGCCATGGAGGGCTTTACAAGTAAAAGCAAGGAGGTTGTGCTGGATCCAGAAGACACTACTGTAGAGACTTGAGGACCATGACATGATCAGAGGCAACAGAAGAGAAGGGGACTGAACTAGACTTTTTACTGTGGCGGGGGTGGTGAGGCAGGAGAAAGGACTCCTTTGCAGTGTTGTAAAAGGAGAGGTGACATGGCTTATAGATTAACTGGATACCACAAATAAAGTAGGTTCTTGTATACCTGATCATATTTTGAACTATCTGCATAGCCAGGACTCAGAAAATCCACTAGTCTATTTGTCTGTGATGAGTGAAAAATGATGTCTGATGAGTAATGTACCAGCATAGATTGGTACCTAACAAGCACTGAACTGAGCCAACATTTCCTGTCCCCTCTGAAAAGCAAGTTTCACTTATATGGAAATACTGAAATGGTTTTTGATGAGCAAATGTGAATTATTATCTGGATTTACTGTGCCACCATGCACTAGCAGTACATATTATGGCAACAGACGTTGCTGGTCTTGTGGTAGCAAGCATGACTTGTCCTCTTAGCTAAGCAGGGTTCACCCTGGTTGCATATGAATGGGAGACTTGAAGTATGAGCACTGTAAGACATTCCCCTTAGGGGATGGAGCCACTCTGGGAAGAGCAGAAGGTTCCAAGTTTCCTCCCTGACATCTCCAAGACAGGGCTGAGAGAGATTCCTGCCTGCAACCTTGGAGAAGCTGCTGCCAGTCTGTGTAGAAAATACTGAGCTAGTTCGACCTATGGTCTGACTCAGTATATGGCAGCTTCCTGTGTTCCTATTTCAGATTCTTATAGATATTAACAAGCAGCAGAACTAACAGAGCCTACTTTCTGCTGCTTTTACATGTTGACACTTAGACAGGACCCCCTCCCATGTGCTGGGAGACATATACACAGACATACATGGCAATCTCATAAGCCTTCTTTTTTTTAAATAGGCTAAAAATCTAAGTTATCCCAAAATAAGTAGGCAATGTTCATCATTGAAGAATCTACTAAAAGTTTGATAAACACTCATGACTATGATAGTCTTATTTTGTTTCTTGAGCTTATCTTCTATATACTTCATTCTCACAGACGTGCCACTGGGGATGTGTGGAGATGCATGGTGGAACTCTCGCGGGTGTGGCAGCACCACTCATGAGAGTTCCTGACTTTGGGTGGGTGGTGAGCAGGCGGCCAGCCAGCGGGCAAAGTTGCACCGGCCTGAGGAGGCGGCCGGCAGAAGGAGGTGGTGGCAGGCCAGCTGGAGGAGAATGAAATGGGGCTGAAGTGGGGGAAGAGGCAGGAGGAGGTGGCTAGCCCCTGGAGCCGAGCGGGTGAGAGGAGGCGGCCAGCCAGCGGCTGACAGGTGCCCGGGCCAAACTAGGGGCGCAGATGCTTTGTGCTGGGGCCAACTAGTCAGCTTTAATTCACACAAATACACATACACTATTCAATAAAGCAGTTAAGCACAAGGTAGAAAATCAAGCCAGTGTAAGTCATACACACACACACACACACCACATATACATATATTTCATGTATTTAACAGACTTATTGGGCATGTATAATCAGTTTGTGCTTGTCATAGAATCAAAACATTTTACAGCTGGAAGGACCCTGGAAGTCTTCTAGCAAACCCAATGCTCAAGGCAGGAAATTGATCATATTTAAGGAAGCATGAGAGAAATATAACCTTGTATCAAATTGTTGATCAAAAATATTCAGTTTGTTTTAAAAAGCCATAATATGAAATATCAAGAGATATTGGATCATTTGTGGCAAATTATTCTGTCAGAACTCAACATTCAGACTGAAAACTGTTTTATTCCAGGCATAACTAAAGCAAAAAGTAAATATTTTAACTTTCACCTACAACTGCCCCCTTGTGTCTTTCCAGAGTTCTTCTGCATACACACACACACATATATATTTCTTACTTTATATTGATATATAGAGTCATTGTATCACACTATGTGCTTTACAAGACTTAGCTTGTTTCTCACAAGCCTGTTATTCCCACTTTATAAATGAGGAATTGAAGCTGAGAGAAATTTGCCTGAGGCTATCCAACAATTCTGAAGCCTTCATGAACATAGGTAAGAACTCAAGAAGCAGACAGCAGAATCAAACGACCCTCCCTTCTAGAATGTAAATTCCTCCCTTCGATATCTTAACTGTGAGTAGGAGTTATATCTGCAGTGACATTAACGTCTGTTAAATAAAACCATGTTTAAAAACTTCTAATAAAATGGAAAGATTACATTATAACATGTGCCAAGATTCACATACTTAACACAGATTGCTGACCGCATAACATCCTCTAATCAGTTCACCCATTCAGCACATGTCTATGAAGTAAACTATAATACCAGTTAACAATATGATTGCAAGCATAAAATAAGGGATAATTAGGTGCCCTGAAATAATTTAATAAGCATAAAAACTGTGTTCTTGTTTGTGACTGTCAGTGACTAGCCAGGAGAGGGATCTTGGGCTCGTTGAAAGTGTTGACTCAATGTGCGGCAGCTGTAGACCAATTCCATTCTTGGAATCATTAGGAAGGGGTTTGAAAATAAAACTGCTAATATTATAATGCCTTATACAAAACTATGGTGCAACCACATTTGGAGTACTGCATACTGTTCTGGTCACCATATCTTAAGCAAGACATTGCAGAACATTACATGACAGAGGTCTATAAAATCATGCATGGTGGGGAAAATGTTGATAGAGAGAAATTTTTCTCCCTCTCACATAACACTAGAACCAGGGGTCATGAAACTGATTGCCAAGCAATTTAGGACTGACAAAAGGAAGTACCTTTTCACACAATGTATAACCAACATTATGTTGGTTCCTATGAAATTCTCTGGCTTTAAGAGGGGTTTAGATAAATTCTTTTATCTAAAGAGTTTATCTTTAGACAAAAGGTCTTTCAATCATTAGTCAGAGGGCTATAGGCCACCTGCAGCCTCAGAGGCAAGATGCCTCTAAATACCAGTTGTAGGGAATTAGCTGAAGGAGAGAGGGCATGCCCTCAGCTCTTTCCTGTGGGCTTCCCAGAGACATCTGGTGGGCCACTGTGTGAAGCAGGATGCTGGACTAGATGGGCCTTGGGCCTGATCCAGCGGGGCTTTTCTTATGTTCTTATGACAACAGTGGTTTAAAGAATCTTTTTCATATTTTTAACTGGCACATAAGCATATTTCAATATATCACACCACTACAGTGATGCCAACCAACTAGACTTTTATTGGCTCATCCAGTAAAAAGCCTATGTTCTCTTTCATTTAGTAATGGGATATAGAAAGGGCAAAATACTTTTTGCTATTGGACCCAGCAGGCTTCACCCATGAATCTCCGGGTTTTACCCTTGCACTTTTCTTGACTCACCACATTCCACCTTGGCTCCATTCATGACTTGTCATACTCCACCTGTTTATTTATTTAAGATACTTGCATCTCACCTTTCCATTATGAAACATAATGACAAGGCAGCTTACAAAAATCACAAACCATTATACAGAACTTCAAAAGTAAATATTCTTATATCACAATTATAAAACTGCATTTAAGAGGCACATTTTAAAATACTGACCAAGCAGCAGCCACAGATTAAAAGCTTGCCAGAATTGCTCAATGGAAGGTCACCAAAGATGGTATAAGTGGACCCCCTCATGGAGTTCCAGAATCCAGGCATAATTGCAGGGAAGGGCTTCTTCCATGTCCCAACTCAACAGCCAATATTGACAGGACATACAGAAGGGTCTCCCTCAAGCAGGTTCATACAGGAGAAGGTGATCTACACCTAGACCTTCAACAAGACCTGCCACCTATCTCCATCCACTGACCATTATTTTTAAAAGCAACAATTAGCCACCCTACTCCTACCATTCCAATTACAGAATTGCTTTAATCCCCATTTCCCAAATACTTCTCTTCACCATAAACACACATACATTTTTCTGTGATGGCTGTCCTAATATCAGAACTTGATGTTTTGTTTTTCAAATTTTGAGCCAAGGTAAAAACAGAATCCAGCTGAGGATGGCGATGTTCTAAATCCTCTTTTGTTATCTGTAAAAAAAACCAGAATAAAAATGTGTTACTATAGCTTCATCAAAAAATCCAGCAATATGGACATTTCCTTGTTATATTATGTATGGTGGTTTTTTAAAAAATGCCTGAAAGTTAATAGTTACGGGTTTCCTCTACCTTCTAACATTGCTACTATCCGAAAGATGTCATACATAAGTAAGTGTAACCAGTTCCCTGTGAATTTCAACCAACACAGTTTTAGATACCAACATAGATATTCACAGCTCTCTCGAAGCTGCATCACAGGCTGCCTAGGGCTGGACCACAATGATTAACAGTTATTAAGGCAATTAACCTATATTAATTGCATTTCATTATTTTAAGCCGAATGCATTAAAATTATTTGGTAAAGATCATTCTTCAGCAAGGTGAACTTGTTCTAAAAATTTGCATTATACATCATATGCACATATAAACACAACCAAGAAACACTTTTAAAGTCAGTTTCGACTTCAGAACAGTAAAGCACTGCGATACATAGAAGCGTTGGCCTTAACTAATGGACTTAACCAATGAATGCAGAACAACATCATATTTACAGTACCCAAAACCATATTGTTTTTCTGAAAAGCCACCTTTTTATTTTTAGTCATTAGTGTACTAAACTACAAAAGGATCTCTCTCTACCACGGGGACATAACACATACTTTCATTCGTGCAATTGTCCGATTGATTTCTTCAGCATTTCCGACAGTAACTATGTTGGACTTCATCATCTGGTCAATCAATGCTAACCAGTCAGCCAATTCTGTTGTGGTTTTATCCAGATCAGCAGGTGCAGAAACGTCCAAAGCCTGCTGTGTCTGAGCAATGTTTTCAGAGGCAGAGGACACTAGCACCATCTTTTTGAGAAGAGGATAGCCTGAAAGTGAAACATAATTCACCAAATATTTTAGCTTGCAATTAATATGTACTAGAAGTTATTTTCAAACATCAAGTATTGTCTTCATCAAAGACTCCTGAGGAAACTTAGCAGTCATGGGATAAGGGGAAAGTACATGTGTGGACTGCTAACTGGTTGAAAGACAAGAAACAGAGAGTAGGTATAAATGGAGAGTTTTCCCAATGGAGGGAAGTAAGAAGTGCCCCCTCCCCAGGGATCTGTACTGGGACCGGTGCTTTTTAATTTATTCATAAATGATCTAGAAGCAGGGGTAAGCAGCGAGGGGACCAAATCTGCAGATAATACCAAACTCTTTTGGGTAGTGAAATCCAAAACGGATTGTGAGGAGCTCCAAAAGGATCTCTCTGAACTGGGTGAGTGGGCAACAAAACGGCAAATGCGGTTTAATGTTGGCAAGTGTAAAGTGATGCACATTGCAATGAAAACCCCTAACTTCAAGTATAAGTTGATGGGATCTGAGCTGTCATTTACTGACCAGGAGAGGGATCTTGGGGTCATGGTGGGCAGCTCATTGAAATTGCCGACTCAATGTGCGGCAGCTGTGAAAAAGGCCAATTCCATGCTAGGGATCATTAGGAAGGGGATTGAAAATAAAAGTGCTAATATTATAATGCCATTCTGCAAAACTATGGTGTGGCCACACCTGGAGTACTGCGTACAATTTTGGTCACCACATCTAAAAAAGGACATTGTTGAACTGGAAAAGGTGCAGAAGAGGAAAACCAAGATGATCAGCGACCTAGAGCACCTTTCTTATGAGGCAAGGCTACAACACCTGGAGCATTTTAGTTTAGAAAAAATACGACTGCATGACAGAGGCCTATATAATCATGCATGGTGTGGAGAAAGTGGAGAGAGAGAAATTCTTCTCCCTCTCATATAACACTAGAACCAGGGGTCATCCCATGAAATTGATTGCCAGGAAATTTAGGACCAGTAAACTGAGGTACTTTTTCACACAATGCATAAGCAACTTGCAGAATTCTCTGCCAAAAGATGTGATGACAGCCAACAACCTGGATGGCTTTATAAGCGGTTTGGAGAACTTCATGGAGGAGAGGTCTATCAATGGTGACTAGTCGGAGGGCTATAGGCCACCTCCAGCCTCAGAGGCAGGATGTCTCTGAGTACCAGTTGCAGGGGAGTAACAGCAGAAGAGAGAGCATGCCCTCAACTCCTGCCTGTAGGCTTCCAGTGGCATCTGGTGGGCCGCTGTGTGAAACAGGATGCTGGTCTAGATGGGCCTTGGGCCTGATCCAGCAGGGCTGTTCTCGGGACTGGGCTTCAATTTTTTGTAAAGAAAAAAAATGCACTCAGTAAATGTTTCCAATTGTTCATTGCCCAACAACTCATTATTTGGTTTATTTCTATGCAAGTACAGAATGGTGTGGGGAATTTGTCATTACCAGAAATGTCAATGGCATCCTCATATTTAGCAGGCTTAGTGAGATGTGAAATTCTCATACCCAGCCAGCTCAGGAGCATTCTGATACTGAGTGTGCAAAATCTACATGTCAATAAGCTACCAATCAGATAAAGGTTCACAACCTGCAGCTGATCCTGGTTTATTTGTGATCTGTGTTCCAGGAAGGACCAAATTAAAAAACTGGTTGCCAGGCAGAAAAATACCACTGAGTCATAAACAAGCATTAGCTATTGATCCTCTGAAGCATACGGACCGAAGACTATCATCAGTGCAAATCTTCAAAAGGCAAATAACATGATAGAACTATTTTATTGTGAAGGCTTCAAAGTCTTCAGCATAACACCAGCCTCTTTAAATACATTTAGACATGTGGTCTTAATTATTCAGTATCATGCCTTTTAATAGTAACAGCATCTTAAGCACTGTTCCCCTTCAAGATCAAAGAAAACATTTCTACTACATTTGCCTCTTTATCCAAGCTCTAAGATTTAACAACGTGAGTAAATTATCCACCATCTCCCCCAGAGAAACACATTTTCTGCTGAGAGCTTACCAGAAGGCTTTGTCTGTGGCACAAGATGGGGTTGATGAACATATGCCTCCAGTTCTCTCACTCTGTTGGGTGCTTCTCTGAACAGCTAATGCAGGGGGAAAGTCACAAAACCTTTTCATGTTAAAGTTGAAGATAACATCACCAATGCTTTCAAAGCTAAAGCATTATCACTGTATAGACGAGTAAGCAGAAAAGTCACCCCATCTCTTAATACCAATTCATTTACCTCCCCTCACCGGGGATCCTAGAGATGAAAATATTTGCATCTGGTTTCTAAAAAGGTGTGGGGCTCATTTGCATCAATGGAAATCTCTTATGTCTGGGAATCAGCTGTTATTTCATTTAAAGGTAGCTGGATTATATGGAGGAAAGAATGGGGCAGGGGGGAATCCAATGCACTAAGCCAAAGGGAATGCGAGTTTCGCAGAGCATGGGGTAACAAAAAAGGAAGATGACATCAGATGCAAGGGTGCAGTTCTCTCGACACTGCATTTTCAAAATAAATGACCCTTGGGATTCGGAGAAACCAGGAACAAGACAAGAGATTTACAGCAGCCATCCAAAGCCTTAATCCTAGGACCAAACCCAGAGAGAGTTGCTTTCTGCTCAAACAGTGGGTTAAAGCAATATGCTGTGAGCTAAGAAGTCTCCAACTGAAACCTCATCTCAGTTATGATCTCACAAGGCTGTCTTAAGCAACCCAGTGTTAGAACCACCATCACAGCAATTTTCAGTATAGGGCCTAAGGATAATAATGGTGCTAAAACTAAACATTATACAATGATGATAATACTGTAGACAGAGAATAGTTAAAAATTATAGACAGTACTCATTTGTAAAATGCTTTGAAATTTAGGAACAGCAATAGTAAACACTGAAATGTATCTAAATAATATATCCTAGTATTATGAACTCATTTTTTCAGTATTTCTACTTCTAATACTATGCACTTTGCAGCAAAAAAAGAACGTTACTGATCTAGACTAAGAAAGGATAACAACTTAAACTAGAATTTTAGTACTGACATGGAACACTGTCATACTATCCTGTGCAATTGTTCCACCATCACCCCGAGTACTCACGTATTCCATACTTTAAAAGAGCATTATTAAGATAAATACATTAAATGCTTGCTAGTTGAAAGAATCCATATTAAGATATGTACCTTTTTCCATTTAATGTTCAGGATCCTCAGTCTATCAGAAATATTCTCTCTCTCTTGAGGCCCAATGCTTTTAGCTGAAAGCACCTCTGGTTCATTTTTGTTTAGCCAAATCAGTTTTTCTCCTTGCATGTCCATCTCCTCAATCAAGCCCTAAAGGTGTTCAGTGAGCAGTTTTAGTCTGGTGATTTCTTACATTAATACCAAGGTCACTGTTATGTCACAATTCCCCAGAAACACAGAAAAACCACAGAAGGTAGTCTTGACAACAGCATTCAGCTAAGAATGTTATTTGTTACTTTCTTAGGCTTTATGGTTGATAACACACTATATCAGGGTTTCTTAACCTTGGGCCCCCAGATGTTGTTGGACTACAACTCACATCATCCCCAGACATGGCTTTTGTGGCTGAGGATGATGAGAGTTGTAGTCCAACATCATCTGGGGGCCCAAGGTTAAGAAACCCCTCACTATACAATAATATAGCAAGAATTATAGGGCTCCTTCAGTCTTTCATATTAGACTTAACAGAAATCAATGAGACTTAAATTGAATAGCTTTGTGGAATTACAGTTTACCTCGCCCCTCCAATACACTACTGCTTGCTACCATTCAGGAGTACCAATGTACACTCTGAACTCCACACTTACACCCAATCTCCAAAAAAGCAACAAGGAGGCATCAATGAAGACTCAGAAGATACTGATTATAATATTTTTAACTTGCCATTAATTCTTGCAGGGTTTCTTCACGGCTCATTGTAGGTTTCTCACCCAGGGCATTTTCTATGTTTTCCACCCAGCAACTAAATTCATCTAGTTTTCTTGTGTATTCTGTTAAATGTTGATTCTCTCCTTTCAGCCTGATGCACAAAACCCAAAGTGGAATACAGAACAAGAAAATGACTATAAACATTGGAACAAATGTAAAGGCAGTTGGAAAATATATTTCATCAGCAGTTCACTAACGTACTGGAAAATGCATGTTAGAATATTAAAACTAGTTCAAGCTCACAACACTCTTCACAAAAGACATTTCATGCAATGGTTACACATTATTTCCAGCAACGTAACTCCATGTAAAGCAACTATTTAAAAAGGCTCAGCACATTTTTCAACGTTTTAGTGTTTCAAATTTCTATCAGAAGTTCATAGAACTTGTACATTATTCACCTAAAAACTTTACATTTCCATCAATTTTAACAAATAAATTTCCAAGGAGTATTTAAAATGATTTTGATGTTGTTGATAAACAGCTGGTCTAGAGAGGAATACGACTGTCCTCTACAAAATTAATTCATCTTGCCTTTATGACAATTTTGTTTTGCTTGTTAATGAAAAAGGGTTTTGAAACTATGAGCCTATTTTTAAAAAATCAGTCCAACTGTATTTATAATTTGACCTGAACCAGATTTATTAATTTGAAACTTGAATAGGCCCTTTTCTTAAGGATTTCATTTTGCAGTGAGGCTAGCTGTATATAATTTTATTTTTAGAACCTATACTCACCTGTCTGTAAAAGCAATGTTCAAAATTTTAACAACAAACAAAATGCAATTCCAAAGCACCATGCATGGATATAAATTTATATTGCAATAAATAATAAATTCAATAAATCCAAGCAGGAGGAAAAAATGTGTGTGTTTCCCTTACATTAAACACGACATCCAAATTGTTAATTGCTTCAAAGCAATCTTAGGAGACATTTCTGAATCAGGCCATGAAAAGTTTGAGTAATTCAATGTAATGGCAGTGTGATTTGAAGCCTCCAAATAAACTTGTTCTCAATACTTTTCCTAATATACCTCAAAATTGGATTGATACAGTTACCTCTGTTGTCTTCCCATAACTTCAGCTGTGATTGCTTTCCAGCGTTTATTTAACCCTGCTAATTTCTCTTTCAGGAAGCTTCCATCTGTAGTGGAGAGTTTCTGTATGATTCCTTCTCCTGTTCTGTTCAGTGTTAAAAAGCTGGTCTGATGACTGCTGACTCCCTCTTCAAGGTCCTGTCACAAATATAAAGGCCAAGCTGAATTTTGTTGCTTACCCAACTTGACACTGATATGTAGCCTGAAACACTGACTGGGCAGACAGTGCTTTTAAAAACTAAATTATCTGTGTTTTTTAAAGCGATTGATTAGGTACTTGTTAAAAGTAGGCTAATATATTCATGGATATCAATATCAAAGCTAAATAGTCCAAAACAGAATACTTAAGTCAATCCAGGATGAAAGCTAAAAAAACCCCCACCTAGATAGCTAATATCAGGTGGGGATGGAAACAGACACACTTTAAAAAAAAAAATGCCTGAAGATTTTGTTTTGTGGCAGAAGGGCAAATGATGCACTACTTGTTTCAGAATCAATATTCTGCCTTTTCTTTGTAGCCTAGCCAGGCTAATCCCCTGCTAACTTGGCAAAGAGGCACCTTTTACCGTGGTGATTTTCTTTATTTAGCAGGGGTAGAGTAACTGGCCCTATCCACCCCAGCACAGAACCTCCAGTGACTGTTGCTAGTGTCTATCTTATGTTTCTTTTTAGATTGTGAGCCCTTTGGGGACAGGGATCCATCTTATTTATATATTATTTCTCTGTGTAAACTGCCCTGAGCCATTCTTGGAAGGGCGGTATAGAAATTGAATTAATCATCATCATCATCATCATCATCAAGGACAGTGATCTAATGTTCTGCAGATATAGAAAAACAAAGGAAACCAAGAGAAGTCAGGGAAAATTAGAATCAGATTTTCAGATAATAAAAAAAGCATACACTGTCAACAAAGATCTTTTTATTATTAAAAATATAACTAAAAATAATGTAAACAACACAATCAAAGACCTGATCCAGGCACAATAAGACCCTAAATGCTTCTTTATATCTAAATTACATGCAAATGTAACCAATTTAAAGTGTGGCCAACTTATAAGAATCTCTCTCTTTCTCCATTTACTAGCTGACCCAGGTGCAGAGCATCTGTGCCCCTAGTTCTCCCTTGCTCCCCCTCCATTTTAGGGCGCAGCCAGTTCTCCTGCCATCCCTTCAGTCAGTCTCCCTCACCACCCTCTCTGCGGGCAGCTCTCATCCTGCTCGCGAGGCCGGCAGACCCATTTTTGCAGCCTGCACAGCCGCTCACAGTGCACAGCTGCTCATCCTCCTCTCAAGGAGCCTAGTGGCCCATTTTTGTTGGCAGCTCGGCTGCTTGCAGTGGTGGTGGCGCCTTCTCTACCTCCCCTGCGTACCTCCCCCCACCAGTTCTAATCCTCCTTGCGAGGAGGTATGGGCGTATCTAGGGTGGGGCAGGCAGGGCACGTGTCCTGGGCACCACTTGAAGGGAGTGCCATTTTTAAAAAATTTTTAAAAATTTAAATGGCCACCAAAAACAAAATGGTCACCGCACATGCTCAAATGGCCTCTGTGAGGCCCTAGGCCATGCGAGGCCTCACAGAGGCCATTTGAGCATGCACAGCAGCCATTTTGTTTTCAGCTGCCATTTTTCTAAAACAAAATTTATTTTAAAAAATGACCACCACATGTTCAAATGGTCCCTCCAAGGCCCTAGAGGCCAGCGGGGGGAGGGGAAACCTTTGCAGACCCACCCCCACGGCCTTTAGGAAGCCCCACAAAGGGGCTTACAGGTTAAAAAAAATTAAAATAATAATAATATAAGCAACTGTACGCATAGTTTGGCAATATGTACAGAGAATCAGGGCTTGTAAATACTGAGCTGAAGCTTATGAGTTAGGATTGTATTCATTTGCTCTTACTTTGCTTCTTGTAATAAGTGAGTTAAATGTGATGTCTTGATAATATGGCTATTAATGGTGAGTTTGTCTTTGAATCAGTGTGAAATCCTTAGTATTAAGGCCCACTGGGGGTTTCTTGCTCTCTTTCTCTCATTTTAACTGTCTTTCTGAAATACTAGAATATATTCCAAGCAGTGACACAGTTTACTCTGCATATCCTTTAATTATTTTCAGAGTATCTGGGGAAAGTCAAATTCTCCATTTATTTTTAAAACGTATGTAATAGTGATGCTACAATGCATAGTAGAGAATTAGACAGGCACTTCTGTTTAGTTTTCCAAGTACACCTCCACATAGTATTTGGGTATTTCATGAGCCCCAGCATACTGAAATTTGTAGTTTTCCAGCATCTTTTGGTCTGGCTACGTGCACTGCTAAATAGTGTTTGAAATAGTAAAAGATTAACGAGCTTGACTTGTATTTTTCAGCTGATATTATGGTAAAGTGATCTGAAAGATGGGTGTCAGATGTTTGGACAGGGGGCGCACTTTCAGTGCTTGCCCTAGGCGCTATTTTCCCTAGATACGCCTCTGCGAGGAGGCCAGCGGCCCTGTTTTCGTTGCCTGCTCGGCCGTCTTCAGCAGCTTGCAATGATGCTGCTGCCACCAACGCCTCCTCCATCTCTCTCCCTCCCTCCTCTCCAGCACTCGCAACTCTTGCGAAGCGGCTTACAATGGTGACGATGGTGCCTCCTCCTCCTCAGTCTCCCTCCCTCCCTCTTCGCCAGCTCTTGCAACTCTCGGCAGCTTCTTGCGAGAGCTGCTGTGCACAGGATTAGCCAAGGGTACGCCTTAGATAATTATATATAGAGATGGTTTGATATATGTTAAAGAGTTTTTAAAAGGTAGAGAGAAATTGGAGCAATACAGCATTCCACAAAAACTTAGACAAGTGTGTCCATGTACACACACACAAACACATTTATTCATTCATTCATTCATTCATTCATTCATTCAACACATTTGTATACTGCCCAAAATGCAAGTCTCTGGGCAGTTTACAACAAAACAATAAAAACAACAGAATGAAACAAACTTTAATTAGTACTTTGGGAGCAAGGAGCTTTTCCAAGTTTTTATACACAGTTGATATATAAATTACCTGACAAACAGAACAATCCAGATAAAGTTGGGCACTTTTATATCCTATTGATTTGAAAAACAGAGTAGGGATGTGCGGTCTGGCTTGAGTGCTCTCCCTTGAGCCGGACTTGTCCCAGTTCAAAGCCAAACCACTGAACCGGCTCGAATTCGAGCCAGGCAAAAGGGGTGGGGGACGGAACATGTCCAATTCGGTTCAAGTCTAGTTCAGGCAAAACTGGGCAAATTGGTTTTGTGCACACCCCTATAACAGAGCTGCAGATGTGCTTAAATACCACCTTCTGAATTAAAGGGTATTTAAAAGCACTTAACATAAGCTGTACCCATATACTTACAAGGAAATGTTGACTTTTTATTTCTCACATATAGACACAATATAAAAAAGGCAAAACATTAGCAGCTATACTTCTGTTGTAAAGTTGCCCTGCTAACTGGGCAAAGAGGCACTTTTTAATTTATTGAACTGAACTCATTTATTTACGGTCAATGACCAAATAAACACTACAGAAAAGAGCATACAGTACAATACAATAACATAAGTAAACCTTTTTATTTATTTATTTAAAATATTTCTATACCATCCAAAACTTGTGTCTCTGGGCAGTTTACAAATAAAATAATCTAAAATATTAAATCAATCAACAATTAAAATCATTTAAAATACTAAAAACATTTAAAACCCAGTATTAAAATTATTTGAAACTATAAATCTAATTAAAAGCCTGGGTAAATAAATGTGTCTTGAGCGTCTTTTTTAAAGTTGCCAAAGATGGGGAGGATCTTATTTCAACAGGGAGCACATTCCAAAGACAACGAGCAGCAACAGAGAAGGCCCGTTCCCGAGTAGCTGCCAGATGAGCTGGAGGCAGCCGCAGGCAAACCTTTCCAGATGATCTTAGCAGGCAGTTGGGCTCATGGCGAAGAAGACGTTCTCTTAAATACCCAGGGCCCAAGTCGTTTAGGGCTTTATATCTTATAAACAGCACCTTGTATTTTGCCCGGAAACTTATTGGCAGCCAGTGCAATTCCTTCAACACAAGAGTAATATGGTCTCTCTGAGATGACCCAGAGACCAACCTAGCTGCCGTGTTCTGAACCAACTGCAGTTTCTGGACTACATACAAAGGCAGCCCCACATAGAGCGCACTGCAGTAATCCAGCCTAGTTACCAGCAGATGTACTACTGTTTTGAGGTCATTCATCTCAAGAAACCAAGCTGATCAAGCTGAAGCTGATAAACAGCACCTCTGGCCACTGTCTCAACCTGGACCACCAGGGAGAGGTTTGGATCCAGAAGCACCCTCAGACTGCACATCTGTTTCTTCTGGGGGAGCGTGACCCCATCTAAAACCGGCAGATCAAAATTGTCTCCCGAGTTCCGACCCAGCACAATAAGTACCTCCGTCTTATCTGGATTCAACCTCAGTTTGTTATCCCGCATCCAGCCTATCGCTGCCTCCAGGCAGGCGTTTAGGAAGGTTATGCCCTCTCCCAATGATGCTGACATGGAGAAACAGATTTGGGTGTCATCAGCATATTGATAACACCCTGCTCCAAATCCCCTGATGATCTCTCCCAGTGGTTTCATGTATGTTCAACAACATTGGAGACAATACGGAGCCTTGAGGGACACGATACAAAAGTTCAGATTTTGAAGAAGAGCAGTCCCCAAAAGACACCATCTGAAATTTGCTCGTGAAGTAGGAGTGGAAAAACTGCAAAGCAGTGTCTCCCACCCACAATCCCCTCAGACATTTCAGAAGGATACTATGATCAATAGTATCGAAAGCAGCTGAGATATCCAAAAGGACCAACAGAGTCATACTCTCTCTGTCAATTCCCAATTGGAGATCATCCATCAGGCCGACCAAGACAGTCTCCACCCCATAGCCCACCCGAAAGCCAGTTTGAAATGGGTCTAGTTAATTAGTTTCCTCCAAGACCACCTGGAGCTGTGAGGTCACCACCTCCTCAATCACTTTGCCAAACCACCCAAGGTTGGAGACAGGCCTGTAATTATATAACTCTGAGGGATCCAAGGCAGGCTCCTTCATAAGCAGTCTAATGATTGCCTCCTTAAAACAAGGAGGCATCCTGCCCTCCCTCAGAGAAGCATTTATAATCTACCAGACCCTCTACAACAGGCTCCCTGCCACATCGTATAAGCCATGGCGGACAAGGATCAGGAGTGCAGATGGTAGGCCGCACCATTGCAAACAACTTGTCCACATCATCAGGAGTCACAAATTGAAACTGATCCAGGGTCATCACATAAGAGGAGCTGCTGGACAACTCGGCATCAGACTCATGGAGTTTGAATCCAAGTCGGCCCGAATACGTCACACCAAGTAATTGTTGGTTCTAAGTACTGATTCAAGGGGGAAGGGGCGCACATTAGCCCCTTCATGGCCGTGAACAACTCCGCTGGACATGAACTTGCAGAGGTGATACAGGAGGAAAAGAATTGTTCCTTTGCTGCACATATCGCCTGAGCATAGATCTTCAGTCTCTCTATTTAATAACCTGTCGGATTTGAGGCTAGTCTTCCTCCACTTGCGCTCTAGTCGTCTACCTCGCCACTTCAGCCCCTGTAGTTCTTCCATATACCAAGGGGCCAGTTTCAAAGTGGGTTGGAGAAGATGCATAGGAGCAATCATGTCCACTGCCCTGGTGAATGATTATCCTAATTCTCCACCAGAGTTTTGACAGGGTCAACAGCAGAGGCAACACTAAATCCCTCCAAGGCTTCTTGGAATCCTATTGGATCCAGTAACCGTCTTGGGCGGACCATCCTAATGGATGGTCCAACCCTGTGGAGGTGGGACGTGGTTGTGAGTCCAACCTTAACCAGATGGTGGTCCGTCCATGACAATGGGGAAATCACAGGAGTCCCCACCCACAGAACACCACCCTGTTCAGAGTGAAAGACTAGATCAAACGTGTGACCAGCAATATGCGTCGGTCCCGAGACCACCTGGGATAGGCCCATAGTCGTCATGGTCGCTATGAACTCCAGAGCCACCCCTGACAAATTGGTCCCAAAGTGAACGTTGAAGACCCCCAGCACCTCAAGCCTGGGAGACTCCAACGCCAAGTCCGCCAGCTCAGTTAGGGACTCCGTTGGGCAGCGGGGCGATCGGTACACCAACAGAAGTCCCAGTCTATCCTTGGTCCCAAAACTTAGGTACACACATTCAATATGTTCAGACACTTCGACAGGGATCCTGGCAAGGGAGATATTGTTCTTGTAGACCACAGCCACTCCACCTCCCCGCCCACTTCCCCTCCTCTGCTGCTCAACAGAATACCCTGGAGGAAGAAGCCGGGACCAGACTGGGCCACCAGCCTCCCCCAACCAAGTCCCCGTGATACACATACCAGGTCAGCCCCTTCATCCAAAATCAAATCATGGATTATTTTAGATTTATTCTGGACCACAGTGAAACTCAACTCACCCTAGATTTCAAAGAGAAGCCCAATTATAATACCCGCTCTCCTTTACACATCCACGAGGGATCTTGAGCCTAACAGCCTGGCCCTCACCCTTGTTTCCCGCTGAAGTAGTTCCCCCAAAAGGGTGACAGGCAGCGTTCCTATACAGCCCAAAGCTGAGCAGGTGACCTGAGGAACTGCTGAGTCACCCAGGAGCTGGTCCCAAACATGTACACACACACACACACACACACACACACACACACACACACACTTCCCACAGATGTTACACAGAGGCAGCAGCACCACAGGGGAAGCAGGAGCAGGCAGGTAACAACAGGAGGAGCCCACAGCACAAACCTGGTCTTCCACCCCAGGCAGCACTGGCTGGGAAGCAGATGGACTCTCCCTCTCTTCTGCTGGGCTTCTTAACGTGAGGATTCTCTTTATTTAACAGTGGAAGAGTAACTGGCCCTATCCACCCCCAGCATAGTACTTCCATTACTGTTGCTGGTGTCTATCTTATGTTTCTTTTTAGTTTGTGAGCCTTTAAAGGACAGGGATTCACCTTATTTATTTATTATTTCTCTATGTAAACCACTTTGGAAACTTTTGTCGAAAAGCAGTATATAAATATGTGTTGTTGTTGTGTGCTGTATAATTGTGATACATATACAGGATCATGTGCATGGCATTTTGCAAACAACATATCAAAATTATCTCAAAACCATTACCATAAATTATAAACAATTATAAACAAGAGAGCAATTTGTCATGGGGTGACTAACAAAGTTTTTATAATTATAATTATTATCAACATAATTTTATCATGTCTACTAAAGCTGTTTACACTAATAGAAGAAAGCATTTCATATTGTCAATTGGAAGCATAAAAACAAGCTGACAACATGATTTATATACCGTAGTTGTTTACATCGAGAAACAAGAACCAGTAACACAATATTATCTGAATTTCTTTTCTCTTCAGTGGCGGAACTAGAATTAACTTTTTGAACAAGATTCAACATTTTGCCAAATTTATAGCTTAGCACACTATGACCACATACCTGCTGGTGTACCTTTACCGTCTCCAAATCCAGGCTGCTGTCTAGAGTTTGGGACTCAGCCAGCAACCTTTCTGCTTCTGTTAACCACTGTGAGAGATCATTGAGTTCACAATGGAATTGTCTCCATTCTTCCACAGACTTATCAAAGCAACTGCATGAAATAAAACAGGGGTGGGAGAAAATAATTTCCTACATATAATTCAAAAGCAAATGTGCTTTATGTAACAAGTTACCCCTGCAAAATACAAACATCTACAATTTATTACAGCACCTGCTCTTGCAAAATACCATTTATATTGTAGTGACAGAATGAGCAAATTTGCATTAAAAGAACCAAACATGAAAAGTTAGATTTAATTGCATGAGAAATAAAGATTGATTAGGTGTGTAAAATCCAACTTTTAATCAAGCAACACACTATTCACACATCAGTAGGTGTGGAAAAATGATTAATTGCCTTTTTGTTTTGTTTTTTGTTTTAAAGAAAGCTTTCAAACATTGTATTTTAATTATTAAATCCAACCACTACTGTTTGTATCATTTAATAGGGAGTTAACTACTGCCCAAGGTCAAGAAGGGGCAGAACAAACTACACAAAGTTCAAATCTTATTCCAAAATCTGATTTGGTTATAGACTCATAAATAGCCTACAGCATCATGAAATAGGAAGAAAGCCAAACTCCATATCTGTATGAACTTATGATCAGAATGAGCTACTTTCTCCTCCAATGAATTTTAAAAGGGAGAGCAGACGTGCACACAAATGTACATAGCAATTTGCTGTGCCCTAGAAGATCATCCACTGCATTGTTTATAAACATACTTATTGCCTTCCAGGACTAAACAGGACTAAACAATGAAGAAACCAGTTTTGAAGGTTTTGCAGCAAAGTCAGCTTTCAGTGTTGATCAGCTGACATCTGGCTGTGGTCCCTTTTCTACCCTCCCTTGCATGATTCACAATGTTCTACAAATGGATTATACTTTTACACAAAAGAAAAATCCATTCATTCAGGACACAAACGCACATACAGCACCTTTAGAACAAAGAGAGAGAGAGAGCACATCCATTCTTAAAACACTGTAAACCACTTGGTAGAGGAAGGGAATACTGTTTTCAGTCAATCAGTGATTTGCACAGCCAGTCACTAGTCTATCAACAGAGGGATGTGCAAAACATTTCAAGCTTGAAATCAGCATTTTGAGCTCAAAACAAAGGGCCCTTAGAACAAAGGGCCTGTTTCGAGCTCAGAGTGAGACTGTTGGACTGAGGCCTGCCTGTGTAGAGAGACAGAGAGTGCCTGCAGCTCCCCGCCCCCCCCCACTTTCCCCCCCTTTACAGTACCAATTGGTTTAAATTTTTAAAAAATCTAGTTATGTTTAATTGTACCAGCAGCCCTAATGGCTTTAGCTGTGTGCTGCTGTTGACTCATGGTCACTCACACCTGCAGCAACACCACTGAGAGCCCGCCCCACACTGCCCAACCTCAAAACCAGATTGTGACACATCTGCCCATTAGTGCTACTAGCACACACAGACATGCACAAACACCATCAGCATGGCCAATGATGAGATAATGTACTGGTGCCCCCCCTGACCCATGTGTCAGGCTGTCAGCTGGGGCCCAGCACCAATCTGAGGCCATGGTGTTATCCAGACAGAGGCAGGCAGATAGGCAGCAGTGATGCAGCACGCGATATACATAGACTGAAGAAGAGAAGAAAGAAGAGTTCTTCTCATGGTAAGAACTCAGCTTTTTGTTTCTTCTTTTCAGACCATTGACCCATCTAGCTCAGTATTGTGTACTGTATTCTGTTCTCTCTCTGTGGCAGGCAGGATGGAAGGAAGGAAGGTTTGGTTTTGTGGTTTTCTTGTCAGCACCACTGAGTATAATATGCTGCACTATTGCTTCTATAACAACCTGGTTTTGCTGGATCTCAGATTGACAAAAGGCAGAAATTGGGTCCATGCCTTCCTTGAGTTGTGATGTGGTTTGTTTGTGAGATCGTGTTGTGATGAGAAATGGGCAATGGCAAGTGTGTGTGTGTGTAACATTTCCTGGCGATTGTCGTGATGAGCTTCATATCTGGCCTTGAGACTAACTTGTGCTTCACTCACTACTCTGGTCTGCTCTGCAAGCTGCACTGCAAGGTGTGCAATACTCAAGTCAAAATGTGGATGAAGTTGCTCTAGTTGAGCATATGGCCATGCTTGCTGCTAAGGGTGCTGCTGTAGCAGCTTTTGCAATGCAAGAAAGTAATTTAAAGCAGTCATAACTGTGTAAGAGAGAGCAACTTGCCAATGATGTTATTGGAACACAGGCACTGTGGCCAGCAGTGGATTCTGGGTTATTAATTTCTTTTTTTACAATTTTTAGACTGTCTTTGAAATGTGTGTTCTGTGTCAGGGACAGATAGATTCCCTTTTACTGTGTGATTCTGCAATGTTTTTCAAGACAGGGTTGTAAAAAACTGTGCACTCTGCTAGTTCTGGGCATTGAGAACAATGGGGAGCTTGAAACACCCCATTGCACCCATGGATAGCTCCTAGGGACATTTATGTGGGCTGTGTGGTAGGGCATGATGGGCGCTACCTACCACCCAACCAACAAAAGAAATGGGCAAGAAAAACAGATTTTTAAGCTTTCCCTATAGGCTACTTTGGGGATTGGGGGAAAGGATACTTTTTTAAAAAATCGTCCACTTGCCCATTTCTTTTGTGAGTTGAGTGGAAGGTAGCACCCATCATACCCTACCATCCATCCCAGTTTGGTGCCCCAGGACCTACCCTTGGGAAACAAAGGGGTATCCCATTCCCCTTTGTTCCCTATGGCCCAAACACTTGCAACGTTCCAAGTTTGTTGTGAGTTTGTTTCAGAATGTTTGTGAATGTTTTGTTGAAGCCAGCTTGGCTGCTGTTTCAACGAAACATTTTGAGCATTCTGCATTTTGTTTCAAACTCAAACGTCCGTTTTGTGCAGACTCCTAACAAAAGATGGAGGAAGCCATATTGGCTATAGAAGTAGAAAATAATGCAGTGACTACCATGTACAGTACGCCTGCGTGCAGCTGCTGGAAATCACAGTTTGTCTGTGGTTTGGATAATAATTTTTTTCCCCTACACTCCACTGACAGGAAGAAGATGACTTTTCATTTCTTTACCCTGGGCCTTTCTGGCAGACTCCTTTTGCCTGTTTTCTATATGTCTACTCCCATCACAGTATGTGAGACTTAAGAGCTTGGATCATTAACCTCTAACCCTAGACAAAACAAGTGTCAGCTAATTCTTCAATTCTGATTGGGAAAATCCAAAGAAACTCTCAAAAGACATAACACTGAAAAGTACAGTATCATATTGAAAAAATGCTAAAGTACCTGTTGCAATAGATTTCAATATCCCACCTAAAACCTGAACATGACTGTATATAAAGGAGATATATTTGTTTTAATGATTGGCATTAGCTTGAAAACAACTTCCTAGAATATAAATGTTAACCAATAGGCTATGGGCCTTAAATTGTAGTATCCATGAACTATGTAGCAAAGAACTTGATAGTGCATTCTATCATTCTATTCAGAATATTAAGTAGAAGCAGAAAACTAGATGAGTCCAGTTACGGTTTAAAATAAGGTTAGGGAACTTTAAGATTCAAGAAGTACCATAACCATCAATGAATTGGCTAGAACATCAACCTGTTGCATTTTACTAATTCACTGTGTGCCAATCTGGACAATACTTTCCCGCCCAGCCCACCTCACATGATAAAGACTGATCCTGAATGCACACATTATTTCCCCTTCCCAACGCACCAAGCTGCCTTTCCCCTATCCACACGTGCTAGAAACACTGTTTCTAGTACATGTAGGGGAGTAGATCTGAACTACCTCCCCCATGCAATTATGAGAATGCCCCCCTATGTGCCAGGAGAAGGGGGGGAAATATGCTTCACAGTACTTCACAGAGTCTTCAAAGACTCCTGAGGAAACTTAGTGGTCATGGGATAAGAGGAGAAGTACATGTGTGGATTGCTAACTGGTTGAAGGACAGGAAACAGAGGGTAGGTATAAATGGAAAGTTTTCACAATGGAGGGAAGTAAGAAGTGGGGTCCCCAGGGATCTGTACTGGGGCCAGTGCTTTTTAATTTATTCATAAATGATCTAGAAGCAGGGGTAAGCAGCGAGGTGGCCAAAGTTGCAGATGATACCAAACTCTTCCATGTAGTGACATCCAAAACGGATTGTGAGGAGCTCAAAAAGGATCTCTCCAAACTGGGGGAGTGGGCGACAAAGTGGCAAATGCTCTTCAGTGTTGGCAAGTGTGAGGTGATGCACACTGGGATGAAAACCCCCAACTTCAAGTATATGCTGATGGGATCTGAGCTGTCGGTGACTGACCAGGAGAAGGATCTTGGGGTCGTGGAGGACAGCATGTTGAAAGTGTCGACTCAATGTGCAGCAGCTGTGAAAAATTCCACGCTAGGGATCATTAGGAAGGGGATTGAAAATAAAACGGCTAATATTATAATGCCATTATACAAAACTATGGTGCGACTACACTTGGGAGTACTGTGTACAATTCTGGTCACCACATCTAAAAAAGGACATTGTAGAACTGGAAGAGGTGCAAAGGAGGGCAACTAAGATGATCAGGGGACTAGAGCACCTTTGTTATGAGACAAGGCTACAACACCTGGGGCTATTTAGTTTAGAAAAAAAGATGACTGCGGGGAGACATGATAGAGGTCTATAAAATCATGCATGGTGTGGATAAAGTGGAGAGAGAGAAATTCTTCTCCCTCTCACATAACACTAGAACCAGGGGTCATCCCATTAAAATGATTGCTGGGAAATCTTGGACCAGCAAACGGAAGTAGTTTTTCACACAACGCATAATCCACTTGTGGAATTCTCTGCCACAAGATGTGGTGACAGCCAACAACCTGGATGGCTTTAAGAGGGGTTTAGATAACTTCATGGAGGAGAGGCCTAACAACGGCTACTAGTCGGAGGGTTATAGGCCACCTCCAGCCTCAAAGGCAGGATGCCTCTGAGTACCAGTTGCAGGGGAGTAACAGCAGGAGAGAGGGCATGCCCTCAACTCCTGCCTGTGGCTTCCAGCGGCATCTGGTGGGTCCCTGTGCGAAACAGGATGCTGGACTAGATGGGCCTTGGGCCTGATCCAGCAGGGCTGTTCTTATGTTCTTATGTACATGCCTTATTGTGGGTGGTGGGATGGACAGAACAAGTATCGTCCAAACTGGCCTTGTGACTATTTAAATTTCTTGTTTTTAAACCAGAAGGTTAAATTGACTGTTTTGTTGTTTATTAATGAGAATACTGAAATTTCCAACACGATTTTGAAGTCTTACATTTAGTCATCTTATCTACACTGTGCACACAAGGGAGTGTAAATACAGGTGGCCCCTGCCAATCATAGTACCAGCACACGCGGTTCTGTGTATTCATGGCTGGGACATATATACCCGACCTTGATATCCATGGTAGACTGGTCTTGTGTATCTGTAGTTTTCGTCACACAGATCCGTCCATATAGGATTGTGCTCTTCCTTCACGTGCTCATGGGTAGTAAGACAGGTTTTGAGGAGGATGAAGAAGTCATTTGTTGTGCAGGGTTTTTGGGGGGAGGGGTTAAGTTTTGGTGTCCTCAGGGAACCATTTTAGGAGCTTTTAGGAGCCACTGCTTTTGGTGTGTTTCTGTGGAGCCTTTGCAAGCCTGTGGGAGCCTTTCCCTCAGTCATTCCAGTGCAGCTTCTTGGAAGAGCCTCTTGCAGCACTGTGCAGCCCTAGTAAGATGCTAATTATCACTTTGATCCATTTAATTTTAATGAAATTGTATTTTTAATTTAAAATTTCAAATAAAGATATTAATGTTAATCTTGGTAATTATAGTACTGTGCTGTACCATATGACTGTACTACTTAATTTAAATTGCAATTAAATTAAATTATCCATTGAAATATGTTTTAAGTATGTACTGTACAGTACCCATTGAAAACTGATCTTAAATAACCACTGAAAATTGATTTGTAATACTGTATCCATTGAAAATTGATTTTAATTATCTGTCACTGCACTGTCCTGTACTTTATCAATGGGGTGGGGGTGTTTTGCACACTTACTGTACTGTATATCATTGCACAAATTTTTCCTTCCTCAACAGTCAAAATGAACAAATGCACAATGGAGAGCTTTGCTGAGGGGTGGTGGTGGCAAAAAGTCTAGCCAAGTGTTGCCCTTGAGCGAGACAGTGAAGCTGCTGGACATGTTGGCTCATGGGGACAGTGCAGCATCCATAGCATGCCATTACGGCATCAATGAGCCCACTGTCAGTTCCATAAAGAAAAGCCAAGAAAGTATCTGTGCAAGTGGGGTGTCCAGCATATCTTGGATTCTGAAGGTGGCATTCCATCCACACAATCCCCACATGGAACAGATGGAAAAGGCCCTCAGGTTTGTGGATGGTGGACCAAGCCCAAAGGAACATGCCACTGAGTGGCCCTCTTATCCATGAGGAAGTGCTGCAGCTCTACAGGAAGTTTGCAGCAAGAGGCGGTCAAGCAGTAGGAATATCTGAAGGTGCTGAGCCTGTCTTCCAGGCAAGCAAGGGCTGGTTTGAAAGAATCAAGCACCACTACAGCCTCCACAACATCAAGCTGGCAGGGGAAGCAGCATTGGTGGACCATTAAGCGGCACAAAGATTTCCAGCTGAGTTCCAGCAGCTGACGGAGCCTGGAGAATGCATGCCCAAGAAGGACTTATGCTGATGATTTCTGGAAGTGGATGCCATCCCACTCAATCAGCAAAGAAGAAGGAACGGCACTGGTTTCCAAGGAAGCGAAGGACCGCAACACTCTGCTGATATTGGCAATGGTGTAGGGGACTGTGTGATCAAGCCCATGCTCCTCAACCTCGTGTCCTGAAAGGGAATAATAAAAGCCAGCTTCCCGTCTTCTGGAGAGCCAAGAGGTGAGCATGGGTGAGCGCTGTGGTTTTCTATGACTGGGTAAGCAACAGCTTTCTGCATAATATCTGGCCTCCAAGAATTTGGCCAGAGTCCTCTGGTGCTCGGCCCTGCCGTTTGCACACTCAAACCTGGAGATTGCTGTCTTGCCATTGAACACCACCTCCTTGATCCAACCAATGGACCAAGTTCTGATCACGACTTTCAAGTCCTATTACACTCACCGCACTTTCAGGAAGATGCTGAATATCATGGAAGCTGATCCCTCTGTATCAGTCAGCGATTGCTGGAGGAGGTACAGCATTGCGGACTGCATTGAGAACATCATGGCATCCCTTTCAGAGATCAAATCCAAAACATGGAAGGCAGTCTGGAAGAAGTTGTGGCCTGGGGGAATCACCTCTTCATCTGCTGCAGCTGTTCCCTCAGTAGCTGACAAAGTGGAGCGGATCACCAACCTTGCATACACTGTTGGTGGGGAAGGCCTGGAAGACATCAAGCCACATGAGATGGAAAAGCTTATCCGAACCCTTCAGAAGGAGCTGGCTGAGGAAGAATTGGAGGACATCATCCAGGCAGCTCCTGAGAGTGAGGGAGAAGAGGAGAAAGAGGAAGAGATGCTCCGGAAGCCCCTCACCACAAAGGGGCTGTCTGGGGTTCTGCAGCTGAGGACTGCCCTGGCGAACAAATGCTTCAAGATTGATCCCATGATGGAGCACAGCATCAAGTTCAAAAGGAGGCTGCTTTGCAACCCTATAAGGACTTCTACCAGGCTCTGCAAAGCAAGGGGAAGCAGACGACCATCACCAGCTACTTTGGAAAGGCAGCTATACCTACCACCAAAGCTGCAGAGTGATCCATTTGGATCATCACTGAGCAACCCCCAATCATGGGCAAGAAGCCCTTGCGAGCATTGAATATGGCCAGCAATTCCAAATAATTGATGTGTCTGCTCAGGTGAAAGCCCTCCAGGTGCACCGCCCTCCCAACCGAGCTTCGACGCATCGGTTATAATCACCCATTGGGATCAGAGAGCCTGGAAGGGGGTACTGATGTTCAGGTGTCGAAACTCAGCCCACCATGCCGTAATCGTTCTCACCCAGCAAGGGGGCATACATTCCAAATGACCCAATCTCAAAAGGGATTGAATACCTCCAAGAACCACCTCTGAATAATGTGCATTCGAAGGCGCGCCTGAGGTAGTACGTAAGTGGCAGCCACCATATGCCCCAATAGACGCTGCGCCGAGCGCATAGTCTGTGGGCCTCCAACTAAGAAAGTGACGGCCAGCCTCCAGAGAGTACGTATGTGGGTGTCCAGAAGGAAGACCTTTTCCAGGGTCGTATCGAATATCAGCCCTAGGAACTGTATCCTGCGGGTCGGTTCCAACTAAGATTTCTTGAAATTGATTTGGAATTCCAGAACCTGCAGAGTATCCATGACGATCTCGAGGGCATCCAGGACCACTCGTCTGGTGTGTTGTGAGACCGAACAGCAAGGCCTTGAATTGATAGGGGACCCCCCACCCGATCTGGAAGCCCAGGAAGCATCAATGCTGAGCACGTATCGAGGCATGGTAATACGTGTCTTTAAAATCTACGGAGACCATCCACATGTCATTTTCCAGGATGGCCATAATGGTCAGTACCAACAGCATCCGGAATTGTTTGTAGACCAAGTGCCTGTTCAGGGCCCTGAGGTCCAGTATAGGACACCGACCTCTGTACCGACGGGTCTTTCTGGATTGGCGACCTTCTCGATCACATCCTTTGACAGGAGAGCGGCAACCTCCTGGTTCAACTCCGGAGTGCACGGAAATTACAACCCCGGACACTGGCAGTGTCCCGCAGAACCCCAGGGCGTAGTCCAAACATAAGGACCCACTGGTCCGTGGTCACCCTGTCCCAGCTCACCAAGAACGGGCCCAGGGGAGTCCGGAAGTGCCCTGAGTCATTGCTTCTTTTGGAAGGTGTTCGGGCGCTGTTTCTGAAAGGCCCGCTTACTAGGCTGGAGGCCAACTTGTATCTCAACTGAACTTGTTGCCAGGAAAGGAACGTTTGGATGGAGAATGCTGTTGAGAAGAGGCCTTCTGTGGATGATAAGGCAACCAAATGGCAGTTTTCTGTGGTTTGGTGACTGACAACAAATACGACATGGAGCGCATTGTGCTCCTCAGCTTCTGAACCTTCTGGAGCGAGTCGTCCATCTGCTCTGCAAAGAGGATAGAGTCCTCAAAGGGCAGGTCCCCAACCCTCGCACAGGCCTCATAGTTCAGTCCAGACAAATGCAGCCAAGCATGTCATCTGAACGCCACGGATGTGGCCATCACCTTAATGGCACACTCCACCAAATACTGAGCTGAATAGAGCTCCTATTTCGCCACCTGAATAGCCTCGCGGAGAAACGCTTTCGCAGGATCCCGCTTGTCCTGAGGTTGGAGATCCAAGAAAGAATCCACTTTTCCCCATAGAAAGTGGCTATATTGGGCATTATATGCTTGATAATTGGCCACCCTCAAGTGGAGGGCCGAGGCCGAGTAAAGCCTCCTTCCGAAGGAGTCCAATTTTCTGTCCTCTTTGTTACTCGGTGCTGACTGGCTGTGACCCCTGGTCCTTTGCAGGGATACCTCCACGACGATCGAATTCGGGGTGGGTTGATTCTTCAGAAAGGCCGTATCATCCTGCAGTTACACCCTATAAAAGTTCTCCAAGTGCCTATTAGGCTGAGAGATAGTCGCTGGCTTTTTCCAATGACCCAGCATGACTCCCAACAATGCCGAGTTCAGGGGCAAAGTGGCTGGTACCTTGGCCTCTGAATCTATAAGGCTGAACAACAGGTCCAGTTCTCCCTTCTGCTGCGTATCAAGGCTCACACCAAGGGTTGAAGCCATACAGGCCACGTACATAGAGTACTGTTTAAGGTCCTCCAACAGGGAAACAGGCTTTGAATCCGACTGTGTCAAGCGGGCATTCACATTCAGAGTCCTGGCAGCTAGTATCACTCTCATATTCGAATTCCGGAGGAGCAAAAGAGTCTGGGGCCAAGGGGGTCGAACCCATGGGGAGCCCGGTTTGCTTCCCAAATTGTCCAGTACTGAAGTGGAAAGCTCTGCCGGCAGTACCTGGACAGGCACAGCAGCCTGTTGTAGCACGGGAGCTGAAGAGGGTGGTTCGCGTCGCTCATTTTGATCTCGAGGGGAGCGCTGCAGTGAGCGGGAGTGTGGCCTCCCTTCCGAGTGTGAGAGGGGCTCACACCAGCCCTGCACTGTTCCGGGTTTCCCATACGTGGAGCCTTTCAAGTAATGAGGTCCATATCGGAACCTAACATAATCTGAATAGTCCAATCGATAGTCCATTTGATATCGACAAACGATCCAGAGTCCCGGTGCCAAGCACCATAAGAAGACTCAACCTCACTCAAGTGAGAACGGTGCTCCGCCACCCAGTACCGAACCAGATATGAGGGCTCACGGCGGTCCCAGGCCCGATCTTGCCTGTAATCTAAGAAGCGTTCTTCCAAGTCCCAACAGGCACTTAGGTTCCTAAGAGGGATGCACTCCTGGCACCTTCAAGGGGGCGAACGATGCCTAGATAGCCACGATACATCTTCTGCAGGCTTGGCTGGGGAATAGGCCTCCTCTTCAGAAGAAGTGTACCCAGGCTCATCCATCACCACCGAGAGTTCTCTACTCAATCGAGTTCAATCAGGAGCCAAGTACAATGAATCCGCGGCCAAAGGCTAGCTAGGCCATCCTGAAACTGATGACTTTGGTAGAGGATGATCCACGTCCACTTTAGGCTTCTTGGCCACTGTGGCCGCTGATGCAGGAACCAATGCAGGCTTTTTTTCCTTTGGTATAGGAAGGAGGTGTTGACCCACTGGCAAATCACGAAGCAACTTCTACTTCTTTTTCCTCTTTGGTATTGACACCGAGGGAATCAGGGAAGACTTTGGTACCACAGGCGCAGAACACTTAGGGAGGTCTTTTGAGCACACCGGCTCACTCGAAGCCATCGAAAGATGAGCAGTAAAATGTGCCTAAACAGGTATCGGGGCCGGGTTTTCGACCGCCACAGGAGCAGATACCAAACGCTCCAACTGCACCAATGAAGCCATTTTAAACTATCGCTTCAACGATAAGGCTTCCGAGGAATGGAAAGCCAGATCCCAAAGGGCTGCACGCAGGTGAGAAGCCCTATTTTTGTGAGCCTGCTTTGTAAACTTCTGACAATGAAGACAGGTCTTGACAATGTGAGATTCCCCCAGGCACAAGAGACACTCGGTATGAGTATCGGGGGAAGGGATCTTAGAGCCGCAACGAACACATTTTTTAAGGTTTGTCATGCCCAACATAAACAAGGTAGGCTTGCCAGCCACCACGCTCTGTCCCAGCCAGGATCAGAGCTCCGAAGAAGGGGGAAACCCGCAAAAAACCCAACACACCACGAAAAAAACGCTACCATGCAAAAGAAATAAAAAAACGAATAAATAAAAATGAAGAAAATAGAAGAAGCAGAGATTAAAAAACAACAAGGAGATAGATAGATCCTACTGGTTGTTGAGCTGCAGACTCCACGATGCTTACTGAAGCGCGGACGACGAAAGACTGAGGGGATGAGGAGTGGGCCAGTCGCATATAGAAGCTGGGGGCGGGGGTCCCACCCAAAGCAGGAGAATTGAGCTTGTTAGGTTCCGAGGAGGTCTCTGCGCAGGCGCATATCCCATTTGTGTAAAAGACAGAGACCACATCGAAGGAACTCCCCTGTGTGTGTGTGTGTTTACTTCAAGAGGATCAAGAGTGCTGCCTCTATGGTCAACCTACCAACCAGTGAGGCGAGGGGTTTGTGTTGCTAAGTGTTGGACTTCAACTGTGGGGGGTTAAGAAACTTCACTATTATGCATTACTGGAAGAGCTGGGGACCACATGGAGAGAGGCAGGGCGGGAAAGGGGTAGGTATTTTTTGGTCATTTTCCAGCGCTCTGGAACCTAATCCCCATAGACTCAAGGTGTTGTTATCCGTGGTTGTAGGCTGGAACAGAACCTCCATAAATAACAAGGGCACAGGTATTTTTTCCCTAGTACTTGTTCAGCACAAAAAACATTTGGATATCACACAGGATTTCTTTAGCTTTACTGCTGCAAGCAAAACTGGAGTGAGTATGAGTGTAGATATGGGTGTGAAAACAGAGGCCTATGGTTGATGACATCTCAGAAATATTGTCTTCCCGGCTAAGCTGAACAACAAAAGCAAGATATTGCCAGAAGACACTATCTACTAGGTCTGAGCTACAGTATGCAGGACGTGCTGGGAGGTATACACAGGGAATGCTGGAGAAGGAGGTTCCACACTGGCATGGTGAGGTAGTTCATGGGAGCAGTTGACTCCTCTTGGTACTGAGGGGATTATGCAATTTATTCAGATTCAGCTGCATTGCAGCACAGGCCCAATGTCCACTAAGCTACATTATGACTATTAATAAGACTTTAATTTGTTTTTATCCAAGTTTTGAAGGGCTAGCCTTAGAAATTTGCTGTCTAAATAATAATGTAAGATATTATTATTATATTATTATTATTAATAATATAATTATACAACAACCACGGGATATAAAGGCCTCTCCTTTGTCTCTCATCTTCTGCCCATAATTCATCCCAGAAATCAGCTTTTCTTGTTTAAAACTATTTGGGGGGAAAAACACAGAGAGAGAGATTATATGGGGATTTACTTACCATTTGCGATCATTGTACATTCTATTAATTCTGTCCCATTCTGCATTCAGCTGGGTCAAAGAATCTGCTATTTGAACAGCCTCAGATCCAGATGCTTCAAGTATAACATCAGGTTGCTTTTCATGAACAATTGCAATCTGATCCCCAAGTTTGTCCAACATATCTTTTATATTCTATAAGAACAGTAAAACAAAATTACTACTGAAGTGTTCAATGCCAGAGAATAAGGCAACACCACCCTGAGACCTTGGGTTAGGGCGGTATAAAAATGAATTAGATAGATAGATAGATAGATAGATAGATAGATAGATAGATAGATAGATAAACATTAGTTCTCCTGAAGTATGGCTGCCAACTGGAAAAATGATAGCCCCTGGTTAGGATGGCAAAAAAAGCATGCACAACATAAATTTAACACTTTAATACAAGTTTCTTGCCATAGCCCAAATACACACAAACACTCACACACACTTCTGTCCAAAGAGTTTTTCAATAACTTTTATTAAGTTACTGTGAACCGCCCTGTGCCATTTTGGAAGGGTGGTATATAAATTGAATTGAATTGAATTGAATTGAATTGAATTGAATTGAATTGAATTGAATTGAATGAATGCCAATACAACTTGAAATTCAGTCAGGCTGTAGTCCAAACATGCTTTCCTGATTAATTTGGCTGAGCATGTATTTATCTTCATTCCGATAGGAAAATATTATTCCTGTATTAAGCTTTATGTATTTTGACATATTTCTCTCCCTTCTTTGCTTCACCAGGACTTAGCATTTTATCAGAGCAGCTCTGCCCAGTTCATACCAACAATCCTGCTATCCCAGGCTAGCAAGCCTCTTCAGGAGAAACTACTAGCAGATATAATCAATCTTTCACACTTTGTTTCATACACAAATGCAAACACACTCACACTCTGGACAGAGCACCTGAACTAAGAAAAATCTAATTTATTTAATCTCTATGGTCCTGCGATCCAAGCCCTATATTTAAGGAGGATCCAGATCATGGTGTCAGAGAGATACTGCTTTCTAACAGCTTTATCTCCTCGTTCAGGCAATGGGTGGGTTTACACAATCCACCAAAAGCCAGTAAGCAGTCTGGGAGAGGGAACTGGATGTCCCTGTGGCATATGCATTCCCATGTTGTCTGAACACGCCCAAGTCTAGCTGACAACTAGACAATCTGACTTGTTACTGACTCCAACACGAGGTTCATAGCCAAGGGCCCAAGTTGGCTTCACATGGTCAGTAACAAATCAGGTTAGTTGGCTACCAACCAGGCTTGGGCAGGTTCGGACCACACACCCCTTAGGAGTGAACATGCCATGAGAACCGCCAGTTCCCTCTTGCAGACTGCTAACCAACTTTCAGCAGGTTGTGTGAACCCATAGATTATATTTTGTGTGTGATTAAATGAGTCAGTGGTGCATCCAACCTAAACTTCACTCTGTTTCAACACATGCAAAGGTTGAGAGAGAGGATTAGTATTATCTCAAAAAGTCAAATATAACTATTATTATAAGCTGACATATTGAGGGAAAGTAATCAAAGAAGTCCCACTGAAATTAAAAGACAAGTTAGGCATTCCTCAGTATATCAGCCATGAAGAATACTTATATACAACTTTTCAGCAACAATGTGGTTTACACAAGAAAAGGAATAGCATGGTTTCCTGTCCCAAAAGTGATCACAATCTTAAAAAGACAAAGCAGACACCACCAGCAGCCCTTTATCTTCAATTTGTTCCCCAAAACTCATTTTTATGGCTTCTCCCTTATGTATTAAGAAACAACTGATTACATGCACCAGAAAATGTTCCTGTTGAAACAGTTCTGTAACGTTTTAAAATCGTTTGAATTTATGCTATACAGAAGTTGGAACTTTTTATAACCAGTAACTACCATTTTAATACTAATTTCTGCTCTGTATCCTAATACAATGTTTCAATTTCCAGTACCTTTAATGAATCATCTTGAGTAGAAAAATCCTCATAAATACCAGAATGAAGTTCCGGAGCATTCAGCAAGAGCTCAGCATCAGCAATAGTCAACAAAATTTTGTTAATTTCAACCAGATACTCTGCAGGAAATGGAGATGCCCTGATTGTCGACGAATAAGGACCAAAAATCCTCTGTGAAATTGCCTATGAAAAACAAAGTTCATATAACTTTTAAAATAACCTCATTATAAAATGAAAGGAAAAACTTTTTTGTATTTTCATCATGCCATGTTCTTAAGGTTTAGTGGAAGTTACGGCTTTTTTGAGAAGGGGGGGGGCTTTTTAAAAAGCACATAAAACACATTAAAAATCCAAATACTAGCACGAATATTTCCCCATGATTACAAGAAAGCACATCTACTAAACCCAGGGCAGGAATTACTGAATATTAAATCATCTGTCTGCCTGCTTACATACCACATACACATGTGTACCACATACACGTTAGCACTATTCAGAAGAGTTTTTATTTAAAGAGATCACATCCACAAGTCCCCAGGTGCTGAAGCACCAGGAAGCCTCACCCTGCATTCAACTGAAGAGAAAACATGGTAAGCGTGATGGTGGATATTTTGGTGCCAATCACAGAAACACTCACCAACACACTTACAGTATTTGTCTCTTCAGACAAACAGTAACTGTGAAGAGTGTGGCAGGGAGTGAGGCTTCCCAGCATGTTAGCAAGTACCCCATCCTTTTTAAAAAAAATGTTTGAAAAGAGCTAATATGATTAATCAATGTGCCATTAATACTACACACACACCTAAAAATTAAACCAGCACCAGTACAATAGACAGACCCCATCCCACCTTCCCTCTCAAGAAATCTTTTTCAAGCTTCTGAAGGCTTATTGAAATGTGGATATTTTTTTCTGATAATCCACAGCTGACACCAATGTTAACATTTTCCATGATCACTTACATCCCATTTACACTGCATTCCAGGTCATTAGTGTACAATACCTTTTTCTAAAGCAAATAAAGGTCTTTTCAGGGTAATACAGAGCTGTAGAGGGCTAAATTTTAATATGTACAGTCTGCTGTGCCACCTAATGGCAAAGTGGGAAATGACTTGCCTAGCAAGCATGAGGTTGCCAGTTTGAATTCCTGTTGGTACCTATATCGGGCAGCAGCGATATAGGAAATGCTGAAAGGCATCATCTCACACTGTGTGGGAGGAGGCAATGGTAAAGCCCTCCTGTATTCTACCAAACACAACCACAGGGCTCTGTGGTCGCCAAGAGTCAACGGCGACTCGACGGCATACTTTATTTTGCAGTCCTCTGTACAGGAGCTCTGAGAAATGTAAGAGGTTTTTCTTTCCTCCAACGATCAGGAGCAATAAAAAGCTAGACTTCTCAGACGTTGCATTCGTAATGCAAACTCCAAGAGCGCTGAGAAATCTTTACTGCAGAGAATGAGACACACACACAAACAGCCCCTGGTGCCATCATCTCTCTTCTTCCCCTCCCCTGGATGCAATTTGTTAAGGTGATAAGGCTGATACTGAACAATTATGAGTTCCGCTGAAATTCAGAACAAGGTTGTGTTCATCTAATAATAGTTTGGGGGTTTCTGAACAAAGGGGTCGATTCTGCTCAGAGTACTGAGGTTTTCCCCCAAGTCTGTCATGAAGCAACAAAAAATGAGATTGACTTCAAGAGCCCTCCAACTCACTCTTTTGTCATCTTACCAACCTCATTTTGCCTCTCATTCTGTGTAAAGCACAATGTACTAAATCATTGTAACAATCATCTTCCCCTTCTTGAGGCAAGATCTGGATCCCTCCTGATCAACATTGAAATTCCCCGCCAACAATCTGGAAAGGTTTTGAGCCTACAGAGCCCTGCTATAAGATGCTTTACTATTCTGAGTGAGCCTCTTTACTGGAAAGGGCTTATTACAAAGGGAAGTGCTACCACTGGTGTCACTATGAGTACATGCGGTGAACTTGAAAGACAGCACAGCAGCTCATAGTAGAAGTGAGGCAAGTGAGCATCTTCTGCTTCTGTCCCACAAGATGGTGGCTGGAGGTTAAGACTCACTGCCAGACTTCATTCATAACACCCAAGCAGTGCAGGGGCCGGGCCACTTTAACCAAGGAATGCCACATTACACTCTTGACCTATAGCCAAGCAAGAAGGACAGCAGTGCCACAGACACCAAGTGGATGACAAGGGCGAGGTGGGGAGGCAAAGCACCTCAGGGTGAGCTGAGCAGGCTACCACTGATCCCAGGGGCATTTCTCAGCTGCAAACTTCTCAACTCTAATCCCTGTTTAAGGCAGGGGGTGCAGGATAAAATAAAACTACTTTAAAATGGTGTTGCTGAGCTTGGCTAGGACTTCTGCCTGAACTCTGCTAGCCAGGCAGAGCTAGTCTGGGAGCTGAAGGGAAGTCCCTCCCTTCTTGTTGTCTACAATGTGATCCTGCCTACTGACAAAGAGGACGTGCTATCCTGTCAGTCAAGTCTGCCTCAACTGGAGAAAAGGACATAATTGAGCTGGGAAATGGTAACTAAGAAATGTTTTAGGAAGGCTCGGGGTGTGTGTGTGTGTGTGTGTGTGTGTGTAGATTGATTGCTCAGGGTGGCAGGATATGACAGCAGGTTATAAAGTTACAGTGGAGAAAAAACTGACTTTAAATGTCTTTTGATCTCACAATACTAGAACTCCAGGTCACACAGTAAAGCTAATGGGCATTGGGCAAACAAAAGCAAGCACTTTTCACACAACACACTGTCACAAGATTGAATCACCACTAGCTTAGATACTTAAAAAAAAACACAACCAGACTAATCCACGGTATTTACATTTATCAGTGGTTATTATTCATGATAGTCAAATGAAACCTCCAAATCTCAGGCCATGCCCTTCTAAGTGCCTGATGCTGGTGATAAACAACAGGAAACGGTCACCTTCATGCCCTGCCTATAAGCTTCCAGAGGCATATGGCTAACAGCTACTGGAAGCATAATACTGCACGAGGCAAACATTGGTCTAATCCCCAACAGGCAATTCATTCAAAAGGACACAATTACCTGCTGCTATCCTGCCCTTCCTCCAAGGAGCTCAGGGTCGTATGTATGATTACTAGGTCAATCTTACACCATGTGTTATCAGTTAGATAATATTCCCAACTGGAACACATCTAAAACAAAGTCAATCAAAATTGAGCATGGAAAGTTGACTGATTCATTTTCTGAACCACTATATACAGGACTGCAACATCATCAGACTCCAGGGCAGAATAAAGGTTGCTGTCAAGGTCTCCAACAAGGAAATAATAGAGTTGCTGTGCTATTGACTTTCAGAAGTGACAAATGCAAACCTCAGAAGAAAATGGCAATCAATATAAACAGCATTTCCATATCAGCATGGCCTGGCAATAGTACCACATGCTCCCATGGCATGCACTGATGAGCATAAATCAGCCCAATTACGCAACGTAAGGAATGTATTGCATATATCCCATAGCAGTGCTTTACCCACAGTCACAACCCTTTCAAATAGCTGGAAGAGAGAGGGGGATGACTCTGCTCAAGATCCAGATCCAGAAATAAGCTCTAGCATCCCTCTGGAAAGGTGGGGAGAAGACTATGGATTAGACTTGATGTGATTTCCCATCACAGCACATGCCCCTTGAGGGTCATACAGTCATCCCTTGCTGTTTACCAACAGTGGTTTTGAGTATACGCAAATGACAAATTGTGACCAGTCTTGCCAACTGTGCCCTGTATATCTGTGGTTGGCGAGGTTTGTTGTGATGGGGGGTAGCAATTTGGGGCGATTCGAGGATTTTGAGTGCTGGGGGGGGGTTTCAAAAAGTTTCCAGAGGTTCAATCTGCTCATTCCTCTTGGGAACTCTTGGTGGTGATAAGGGATTTTTAGTCATCTTTGGCTATTTTCCCCTTTATTTTTAGGGGTTTTCATGATCGTGGTCCCCCTAACCCCATTTCGTATTCATCCTCTGCCTCACACGGGCTTTTGCCAGAACAGAGAACCCTCGCGATTGGCGAGGGATAACTGTATACTCATTATGTAGACAACTCACGGACTGACCACCCTTTAAAAAAACCGAAATATAGCTGCAGGGACTTGCCACTTTCCTTGTTCGGATACAGTGTGTTTAACTTATGTGTCCTTGTGCTAAACTGCCCTTCCAAACTGCCGTTAGCTCGATGGGGGAGATGGAATACAAGAAGCTACTGATAAAGCAGGACAGTAAGTTGGAAGCACCTCGGGCATTTTTGTATGCTGTATGGCTTAACACTCCCCACTCTCCTCCTCAATTGGTTCTGAGGTTTAAAAGTTATAGAGCTGTCATAAAGAGACCAATTCATTTAATTATAAAGCTCCATAACCAGAAATTCAAGAGTACTTGACATATTGCCTAACATACAAGCTTGTTCAAAAAATTACTTACTGCTTCACAAGCCTCCTCATTATTGTTATAGAAATTACATACCGTATTTTACGGACTATAAGACGCTACGGACTATAAGACGCACCTTAATTTTAATCCAGTTTTTCAGAGTTTTAACATATTAAACTGTTAAAACATATAAGACGCTCCTGAATTTTGGCGGATATTTTTCGAGGAAAAAAGTGAGTCTTATAGTCCATAAAATACGGTATGTGTGTATTTTTATATGACAGACTAGGTATCTAAGAAGAGTGGAGACAGAAATAGAAACTTAAAATGCATTGTATGCAGTGTTCCCTCTAACAGGGGTTCCCAGATGTTGTTGACTACAACTCCCAGAATCCCCAGCTGCCATGGCTTTTGCTTGGGGATTCTGGGAGTTGTAGTTAAGAACATCTGGGAATCCCTGTTAAAAGGAACACTAATTGTATGGATGACCAAGTGCAACTTATAGCTTTTGAATTCAGTATCACTCTCCTTCAGTCAGGTGGGAACCTCTCCTAAAACACCATGACCAATAGCTTAATGAGGCTCGCAGCAGCCCATGTGTGGCTGCTGCGGCCCCTGGCCCCGTGTTTGATGTCAGACGCAGCCCGGCTAGCCACACCCCCGCGTCTGACGCCATACGTGGGGCGTGGTTTCCCCAGATCGATCAGCCCTACCATCAATAAACCCAGAGACCCAAATAATCACATACTTTGCCAACTCGTGGCCAAAAAGAAAAGACCAGACCAACTCGTCCCTTACTCCAACATGAGGAGGGAAGATCCCTTGGCTCTGAGCCTCCATGCAGAATTGGTCACGGTGTATACCACTGCATTGCCAGGCCCTTTTTATCAGTCGGGGGCTGAGAGGACGGGGAACTACCACTTGCAACGAGGTAGTTATCGCACCCTGTGATTTGGAGAGGGGACCACGGATGAGATACTGAGTCACCAGCTTGAGAAACAGACCACAGTCACTCGACACACATCCGGGCCCCCTGCGAAGGGAAGAAGGAGTCACCACCACTACAGCGGCATGGGCAGTGCGTGCCCCAAAGAGGGTTGCTGCTGCTGCTGCTGGAGCAGGACACGGCTTTCCTCCCGCGACACCCTAAACAAAAATTGAACTTCCTTTGAGGCTCTGTGTGCTGGTTAGATGAAGAATGTGCCGCAATGAGGCAAACTCATGATGATGGTCTACCAGAGCTGACTCTTGCAGAATAAAAGCCCTAACCCGCCCCACCTTACTTTATGATCTCTCACCTACTCTGTCTCTTGACCTTATTTCTGTTGTAGCTTATGGCGCGGCCTTGTTTGCTCGCAGCGGTTTAAATGGCACGATTTTGCTTTATTCTGCCGCCTTGGGTACATAGAAGAAAGGCGGTTCAGGAGAGTCTGCTCTCCCCTCCACCATGTGTCTGGCATCCCTCCGTCGCCACTCACTTGAACTCCCAAGCCACACCAGCCTGCTTCTCCCCAGGAGACCACCACCCTGCTGGCTCTTGCTGTTCTGGCGCCGCTCCGCCATCTGCCACAAGCAACAAGCAGCAGCCCCCGCCACCTCCCTGCTACTGCTGCTCCCGGGAGAGTCGCTCCGGCCATGCTGCCAAGACAACACGGGCCAATTTCAGCTGGAAATAACACCCCAGCGTCTGATGTCAGACGCGGGGGGCGTGTCTGGGGCCATGCTCACGGCCCCTGATTGGGCGCAGCCCGGGTTCTTTGAACCCATTTGCCCAATGGTGGCTCCACCCCTGACCATGACAATCAATGACATTCTCACAAATATTTGATTCGACAGATAGCAATATAGAGTATACCACAACACAGAGCACATTTGAAGATCTATGATCTTGCTATAAATTGATAAACTGGCATTGCAAAGTTGACTCCCAAGTACTCCCTTAAGACCTTCAACTTTATTACGTAAAAAACAGATAACAATACCTTGTAAAAACATTGTTTAAAATGTTGTTATAAGCATAGTAAAAACAAAACAAACAAACAAAACAAACGTTTCGGTGTCAAACGCCAGCCTCAGTGTTGTTCTTCCATCTTCTGTGGATCTCCAGCTTATATTATTCACAACTTTAATTACACACACTCTGGCAGTAATTTCAATCAACAAATGAGGTAAATGAGGGTGGGGCGGGAAGAAGACAAGCAATAAAGGGATCCAAGGTCATACAGCTAGCCACAGTTACCCATGCCTTAGTCACATCAACGTTGGATTACTGTAACGCACTCTACGTGGGGCTGCCCTTGAAGAATATCCAGAAACTGCAGCTAGTGCAAAATGTGGCAGCTAGGGTTTTATCTGGAGCTGCCCGGTGGGAGCACATCACACCCATTTTGAAAGAGCTGCACTGGCTACCAGTTTGTTTCGGGGTCCAATTCAAGGTGCTGGTTTTGACCTTTAAAGCCCTTAACGGTTTGGGCCCAGGATACCTTAGGGACCGCCTGCTCCCAAGGGTTGCTGCCTGCTTGACGAGGTCATCTGAGGAGGCTCTGCTCCGGGTGCCGACAATGAGGGAGGCTCGGCTGTCGTGCACTCGGGACAGGGCCTTCTCTGTTGCTGCCCCCAGACTCTGGAATGCTCTCCCAGTGGCTATTCGCTCCTCGGTCTCCATCACAGCTTTTAGAAACAGTGTAAAGTCTTGGCTTTTTCCCCAGGCATTTATTTGATTCTCTGCTGCTGCTCTTTATAGTCTGTACTGCTTTTATGCTTTTGTTTTAAATTTTTAATCAGATTTGTTTAATATATTTTTTCACTTAATATTTTAATTGTGTCTTTTTTATGATCTTGTGTTTAAACTTTTTGCTGTAAACTGCCTTGGGACTGCTTTAATGAAAGGCGGTATATAAGTTTAACAATAAATACATACATACATACATACAGCTGTGTGTCAGTGTTACTACATTACATACTCCTTAGTAACACTGGGTTTGGGTTTATCTCTATATATTGCCTCTCTAATCTTTCTTCATAACTAAGCAACGCTCCACCTCCAATAAAAGAAAGGAAAGATTGTGCCTTCGAGCCGGTGCAGACTCCTGGCAACCACAGAACCCTGTGGTTTTCTTTGGTAGAATGCTGGTTTACCATTGCCTCCTCCCACGCACTATGAGATAATGCCTTTCAGCACCTTCCTATATCGCTGCTGCCCGATATAGGAGTTTCCCATATTCTGGGAAACACACCAGCGGGGATTAGAACCAAAAGCTTAGGATTAGAACTTCCCAGCTGTGCTCGTTTGGTGGTGACCCAGGACCGAGCTTTCCCTATGGCTGCCCCAAGTCTTTGGAACATACTCCCTGCTGAAATAAGAGCATCACCGTATGTGTTTGTTTTCAGGAAGACCCTCCAGACGCTCGGTTCTTGCAGGCTTTTAATTAGAATTAATTTTAATAATTTGTTTTAATAAATGTTTTATGCTATAGTTTTATTGTGTCGTGTTTTTTAATCCGTGTAGACTTCTAAATATTTTAAATTTTGTACGCTGCCCAGAGATGTACATACCAGGTGGTATTAAAATATGATAAATAAATGAAAATGAAATAAATAAAATATATCCAAAATAATAATGGCTGGAATAATACTGCCTGATCACGGCTAAATTTCCCAGCAACTTATAGCGCATACCCTCTGCTCTAGCTATGCTTAGCTAAGAGCATGCTAAGTCACACTGATAAATGGAAAAACTGGCTCGAGCGTAGTTTTGGAAACATGGCTAAGAAATAGAAAAAGAGAAAGATTAAAAAATCAATCTTTTCACTTCCTTCAGGTTTTTTTTTACATGTTATTAAATTCAGCAAGTTAATATATAACAATCCAAGAATTTAAAAAATCTGCTTGCACATTGTACTATGTACATTGTTTTACTGATGTACTCCCAGCTTAATATGTTAACAGTGAATACAACTGTTATTTCAGAATGATAGAAAATTACTGTGGTTCAGCCCAAAAGATTATGTTACAATACAGGCAGATCCTCCATCACTGACCTTTACTAAAAACATTTTTGCACTTGGTTTTTGAATGGTGCTTAATATTAAGCACTATATAATTTCCAGTAAATAATCTAGTACTAGCTTAACCCACGCAGAGTATCTGCACTAGTACTTGATTGCTCCCCAAACCCCCTGGCACAGTGCCCCTCCTCTCAGAGATCTCTCCACCCTCACCTGAACCGCACTCCTGCTCCTTCTCCTCCATCCCATTGCTTCTATCCCCCTCACCCCTCTTGGTCACAGCTACAGTGTTGCTTGCGCCTATTGGCCAAGCTGCAGCCCCCTACCCCCAGAGACCTCCCTACCCTCACCCTACAGAAGCAGCAGCAGCAGTTGACCGGGCCCTTCATCACTGCCGCCACTGCCACCGCCATGTCCGCTCGTTCCCCTCAGGCCACTGAAAGGCCCAGGCCCATCCCTTGCCTGCCTGCCTCCCTCTGCCAATGGTCTCTGTAGCCCCAAACAGTAGCAGTAGTTGACTGGGAACTTCCTTGCTGCCGCCGCCATGATCACTCGTTCCCCTCAGGCTGCTGACAGGCTCGGGCCCGTTCCTTGCCCTTCCTTCTTTCTCTCTTCCCCTTCCTTCTTTTTCTCTCTCCTCCACTCGCTCTTCCCCTCCATCTTTCTCCCTCCCCCCATCCTGAGTTAACAGATCTTGTTCATCTTGTTTCCTCATCTAATTCACACAACGGCAGCCTCCTTCTCCTGAAGGGGCTCTTTCATCCCTCACGACCCCTCTCTTTGCAGACCCCTGCCCACTATCCTTTTATATAGAAAGATTCCTCTACAATCAAGAACATCTTCCAACCAGTAACAGCTGCATACCAACTGTTGTTAACCATCACAGGCTCCTCCTCTCTATCTGCATATGGAATCTCCACTGCCCAATCACCACAGTGCTTCTGCTAGCAAACTCTCACAAGAGCTACCATGCACGAGATTAGCCACGGGTACACCTTAGAGAATTATATATAAAGAAGATTAGTTACTGGTAGAGACAGGATACTGGACTAGATGGTCTGACTCAGTAAGGCTGTTCCTAGAACAGCTGAACACGGAACTTTCACAATAAAAAGGATCTACCTGTAATTTCCCCTCATCTTCAGCTCCTTGTGGTTCTGACTGGTGTCCCTCTGTCTCACTGAGCCCAAGTGAAGGACTGCCTTGTTCCACCTCATACTGAGATAATGAAGACAAGAATTCCACCACATGTCTCTTTTGAAATGACCTGAGCTCCTATAAGCAAATACATGAAGAGAACAGAAAACACATAGTTGAGAAGAGTAGGAAGAGAGAGACTGAGGGATGTTCAGAAACTATCTAAGAAGCAAGTTCAAGCTCAAGTTATATCACAAAGAAGCAAATCTGTTTTAAGGCAGAGGCTGATGATTGGCAGCATACAGGCCAAATAGGCCCCTTTGGCAAATGATACTTAGCAGGGAGCTTTCCCAGACGGCAGGCTTAATCGTGGGATTATGCAGCTAATCATTAGTTGCATAGAAGCCACAGCCTGCAGCTGAATTAACGGTTCCGAGGGTGTTTGTTTAGGGCGGCTTTGATGCCCTTTGAATCCATTCTGTTCCTTTCTCATTTTTCCCATAGACTGTACATACCGCTTGCAGCCAGGTCTTCCTCTGGCCAATGGCTTTCTAGAGTAGGCAGGATGCCATACCTACCCTTTTTTGCCTACCGCGCATGCATGGTGTGCTCTTCTAAAAATTTTCATTTCCATTTCAATGCTTTAAAATTATTTTTAAATTGCTTTTAGGGCATCTTCCGCAAGATTGCCCAGCTGGTGGCCTCCCTGCCCCACCCTCTTGGCCGGAAAGCAGCTGAAGAGGAGGCGGGGAGAGAAAGTCAAGCCAGCTGGGCAAGCTGAGAAGCACTGAGGTGGGCACACAGATCCTTTTTTTCTCTTTTATTTTATTTTCCCCCAGTGCCTAGTGGTCTTGCGGAAGCCCACTGATTCAGCAAATATGGTGCTCTTGCTGGTGTTTCACAAATCACCCAGCAAGGGTTTTTTTTAATGCAAAGAAAAAAGTCACCGTGCAATCACTATGGTCCCTCCATACACCTCAGAAGAAACATTGGGGTACTTCAAAGTATTCCAAGAAGTTGCCATAGAAAGTGGAACTTTTTTGCACAGGAATAATTTGGGCTAAGCTCCAATGTGCAGGGAAAAACTTGAATCATGTATGGAATGCTCCCCAATACCTCGCAAGGACTTCAAGTTAAGTAACCCCAATGTGCAAATGCACACCCACAACTCCTGGGGAACTTCGCAGTAAATCTGCCATCTTGAAAATCCCATAGTGGTTGGCAACCAATACTTCAATTTTTCTGTCATCCTGTGTTTGCCTGATTCCTTAATATGATTTTCTATACACTCACATGTGCACATACAAACCTCTCTGAAAGGAATATGGATTATGAAAATAGGAAGAATTAAACATTATTTCCAAACAAACAGCTCAGACAAGAACACAGGTCCAGTTCTGCTTTCACTTCTTTCTTTCCCAAAAACTACCCAGCCTCTTAGTCTCGAATAAGGGGCTCTTTTGAGCTGAGAGGCTAGCAACACTTTTCTTTCTTTTCTTTTCTTTTTCTTTTTTTGCTAGGGAAGAGGAGTAGACAGGCAATTAGGATTGTTCACAGCCCTGCACTTGACTGTGGGCAAAAAAAGAACAGAGTAGACCGTTCTACAATATTAGTGGTCTCTTAAGAGTCAGGCAAACAATGGGTCTAACTGGCCCCAATTCCCCATTTAGCTTGGACCTGTAGTCACATTTCCCTTCCATCAATGAAAATGGAATAACTAGAAAGTCTCACCAGATGGAATGAGCATTGTGGGTAGATGCACAGAGGACACAACACTGTAGGTAGGCCTGCAGCATTCAGTGACTAATTCATCAATTAATCCATTTGTTTAAAATAGGTGATGCCTCTAGTTTCGATGTCATGACAAAAAGGATACCATTACATTTCAGTAGGGAAAGTGCTTAGAATCCAAATGGGGATGCTTGAGGGCACCTGGATTGATTGAAAATGAATCCAGGTTTTCAATATGATGTGCAAATGACAATGCAAGACAGAGGTTATGTATGAGTGGGAGTGCCTGAGACACTTATTTTTCTGATGCACACAGGCATGTGTGACTGTGATGCTACTGAAGACAGAGGGAAACAGTATTTTAGAGTTCAATCACATGTGGGGTAACAGCTTTGACTGACCTTGGCATTGCTTTGCCTCGTCTGCAGAAGCAAAAGCTGCAAACGAATTTTCTCTCGCCTGCTGTCATCCATAAGCTGTTGTAATAGCTGTTCGCCTCTTTGTAGAACCTCTTCGATTTGGGCCCTTTCTTCATCTAACTAAAAGTATACAAGTACAATTTCACGAAACATTTAAAGTTGCTTTAAAAGGCTTTTCCAACATGAAGACCATGTCTTACAGAAACACATGTACAGTATCATGTGTACATGTGTGTTTGCAGTGGGTTAGTGTGTGTGTTTGTCATGAGTGTTTGGCTTCCCAATACGTCTGTATGGCAAGCATAATATGGGCTTTACATGGTAACTCAGAGACAAGATCCCTAAACTGAAGCACACATTGCGTTTCACCCTTTGTGTTCCAGTCTACACTCATGCATATGTGAAAACGAGGACTTTTACTGAATTTGCACCCTCTAAAGTATCCCCCAACACCACAACACTTTTACCACAACATATAATCATCAATTATAACCAACGGGCTAAAATACTTATTTTCCTGAAACTCAATGACTTTTAAATAGTTTTTTACAAATTTAGACATGCTATACTTCTACTTAACACCACACATGCATACATACCCATCTATATTAAGAACCTAAAAACAGCCCTGCTGGATCAGGCACAAGGCCCATCTAGTCCAGCATCCTGTTTCACACAGTGGCCCACCAAATGCCTCTGGGGAGCCCACAGCCAAGAGGTATGTGCATGTCCTCTCTTCTGCTGCTGCTCCCTTGCAACCAGCATTTAGCAGCATCTTGCCTCTGAGGCTGGAGATGGCCCACAGCCACCAGACTAGTAGCCATTGATAGACCTGTCCACCATGAATCTTTCTAAGCCCCTTTTAAAGCCATCCAAGCTGGTGGCCATCACCACATCCCATGCAAGGAATTCCATAGATTAATTATGTGTTGTGTAAAAAAGTACTTCCTCTTGTCGGTCCTAAATTTCCCAAACTTCGGTTTCATGGGGTGAACCCTGGTTCTAGTGTTATGCAAGAGGGAGAAAATTAACTCTCAATCAATGTTCTCCACACCATGCATGATTTTATAGACCTCTATCATGCCTCACCTCAGTTGTCTTTTTTCTAAACTAAAAAGCCCCAGGTGTTGTAGCCTTGCCTCATAAGAAAGGTGCTCTAGCCCCCTGATCATCTTGGTTGCCCTCTTCTGCACCTTTTCCAGTTCTACAATATCCTTCTTAAAATATGGTGACCAAAGCTGTACACAGTACTACAGATGTCTCCGCACCATAGATTTGTATAAGGGCATTATAATATTAGCGTTTTTATTTCCAATCCTCTTCCTAATGATTCTTAGCATGGAATTAGCCTTTTTCACAGCTGCTGCACACTGAGATGACACTTTCAATGAGCTTTCCATCATGACCCCAAGATCTCTCTCCTGTTCAGTCACCGACAGCTCAGATCTCAATAGTATATATGTGAAGCTGGTGTTTTTTGCCCCAATGTGCATCACTTTACACTTGCTTACATTCAACCACATTTGTTAAAACAGAGATGTAAATACCCACTACGTCACAAAGGTTCAATTGCTTGAAAGTATTTTTTGTAGGCAGGTGTTAATATCCTAGTAAAAAATTATACTTCTTAAAAAAAAAAAAGCATAATGTTTCAGCCTATTCTCTCACAAACCTTGTCATCATCTTCATTTGATTCCATGTGTTTCTCCACAACCTTCAGCATGTCTTGTAATTCACATTCAAATTTATCAACATCTTCAGAAGCCACTGCAGTTCCATGGGGCTTTTGTTTGACGAGCATTTTATGAGCTTCCTGACTGAAGAGCATCTGTGATGTAACAGTGACAAATGCAGAAACAAAGTTCATAGGCCAAAAATAGCCTTATTTCAGCTATCTGTGGTACAGAGACCTGGTTTCTTTGTTTGCATGCCTAGAACTAGCGCTATTTTCGGTTATTCACTTTGTTGTTTACATGCTAAAACTAGGGTTATTTTCAGCCATTTGTGGCTAAGTGTCACACGGAAATGACTTCTAGGGTCATTTCCAGTGGCCATTTTGTGACTTTTGCCACATACATACACAGACACACACACACAAAGCCCGAAAATCAAAGTATTTGGGAGTGGGGGTAGGTATTGCTGGAGAGCAGGGTTATGTGCTTTACTACACTTATTTCTCCCCCCACTCCCGCTTCTTAATGAAATTTGAGCACACTTAAATGTGCTGAGGAATCTAACCCCCCAATTCCCATAGGCTCAACATTTCTTTTTTCGCAGTTTCCCACTTCACGGCAATAGGCTAGAACGGAATCCCGCAGAAAAAATGGGACCTCCTGTATACGTGTCTTAAATTATAACAGTATTTTTATTTATTTAACATATTTTTAAACCGCCCACAACTTGCATCTCTGGGCAGTTTACAATTAAAATAATCTAAAACATTAAAACCATTAAAATCATTAACATAAAAATCATTTAAAACCAATATTAAAAACTAAAACCATAAATCTAATTAAAAGCCTGGGTGAATAAATGTGTCTTCAGTGCCTTTTAAAATGTTGCCAGAGATGGGGAGGCTCTTATTTCAACAGGGAGCACATTCCAAAGCCCAGGGGTAGCAACAGAGAAGGCCCGTTCCCAAGTAGCCACCAAACGGGTTGGCAGCAACCGCACACAAACCTCTCGATGACCAAAACAGGCAGAAGGGCTCATGGTGAAGAAGATGTTCTCTTAAATACCCAGGGCCTAAGCTGTTAAGGGATTTATAGGTGATAACCAGCACCTTGTATTTTGCCCAGAAACGTATAGGCAGCCAGTGTAGTTCTTTCAACACAGGAGCAATATGGTCTCTCCTAAATGATCCACAGACCAAGCTGACTGCTGCATTCTGGACCAACTGCAGTTTCTGGACTACGTACAAAGGCAATCTCACAGAGAGTGCATTGCAAAAATCCAGGCTAGAGGTTACCAACATATGTACCACCATTTTGAGGTCGTTCATCTCAAGAAACAGAAGCTGATTAAAAAGTACCTCTGGCCACTGCCTCAACCTGGGACACCAGGGAAAGGTTCAGATCTAGAAGCACCCCCAGACTGCGTACCAGTTCCTTCTGGGGAAGCATTAATCCTTCCAGAACTGGAAGATCAAAATAGTCTCCCGAGTTCTGAACCTGCACAATAAGTACCTCCATCTTATCTGGATTCAGCCTCGGTTTGTTATCCCTCATCCAGCCCATTACTGCCTCCAGGCAGGCATTTAGGGAGGTTATGCTTTCTCCTGCATATTGTATTAATAATATGCATATTGTTAATTATAACAATGTCCAATGAAAATTAAATTATAATAAATTCTCATTGGCCATTGTCAAAACCCCTCTTCAAGAAAATATCAAGTGTTGAATTACAGGTGGAGCCCATTATCCATGGGGGTTCTGCTCCCACCGATTTCCACAGAAAACAGGAAATGTTTCTGTGGGAAACGAAATGGGGCATTAGGTCACCATTTGGAGAGGAAAGCTGGTCTTGTGGTAGCAAGCATGACTTGTTCCCTTAGCTAAGCAGGGTCCACCCTGGTTGCATATGAATGGGAGACTAGAAGTGTGAGCACTGGAAGATATTCCCCTCAGGGGATGGAGCCACTCTGGGAAGAGCAGAAAGTTTCAAGTTCCCTCCCTGACTTCTCCAAGATAGAGATGCAAGAGATTCCTGCATGTAACCTTGGAGAAGCCGCTGCCAGTCTGTGAAGACAATACTGAGCTAGATAGACCAATGGTCTGACTCAGTATATGGCAGCTTCCTATGTTCCTATGTCTATGGTGACTGTGGAGTTAGTTTCCTGCAGGGCAAAGAACACATGAAAAAAGGCTAAAAACTAGGAGTGTGCAATTCAATTCACCATCGAATCAATTTGGGTTGAATCGGGGCAACTCACAAATTCAACCCAAAATCATAATGTCCTCAAAATAGAGGACTCGATTTGGGGTCAAGGAGAATCACTCCAAATTTGATTCAATTGATTCGACCTATTCACTTGCCATTTTGAGGCCCGTTTTGATAGAGAAATGGGCATCAAAATGGAACTGTTTTCAGGGAGAGCTGGTCTACCAATTTGGATCAGCAAGTAGACCAGCCCTCTACTATGGGCCAAGCGCATCAGCCCACCGTGGAGAACAGATCTACCTAGGAAAACCTGTCCTCTGAGGTGGGTTGATGTGCCAAGTCCAGAGCTGAGGGCTGGTCTACCTGCTGATCCCAATTGGTAGACCACTTCTCCCCAGAAAAAAAGAGAAGCATTTTGAGGTACGTTTTCCCAGCAATACGGGCCTCAAAATGGTGAGCAAATCACCCAAATCGATTTAAGGCTGATTCATAGAGGCCTGCAGCCAGCCAAGCCAGATGCTTTCAATGAATCAGTTTGAGGGGTCTGCAATTCAATTCCACCTCGAATCGAACATCAGATTTTGATTTGTGCACATCTGTACTAAAAATGGTGGAAATCAGGACGGGATATTATTATTTATTTATTTAGACAGTCAGACAGCTGTTATTGACTGGTTTGTTTTATCCAAACATCAAGTCCTTCCCAAGGACCTGGGATGGCTGAATTTTATTATCAGTGTTGTTGCTGTTATTATAGATATCGTTGCAGAATATAGGCTGTTCCCAGTAAAGTTGCTTTTTGTAATTGGCTGATAGTGATTTCTGTGGACCCTATGGTATTGAGGTGCTCTTCAAGTTGTTTTGGGATTGCACCTAGGGCGTCAATTACCACTGGGATTATTTTGGTCTTCTTCTGCCACAGCCGAAGATGATGATGATGATGATGATGGTGATGGTGATGACGACATTTATATCTTGCTCTGCCTCCAAGGAGCCCAGAGCGGTGTACTACATACTTGAGTTTCTCTTTCACAACAACCCTGTGAAGTAGGTTAGGCTGAGAGAGAAGTGACTGACCCAGAGTCACCCAGCTAGTTTCAAGGCTGAATGGGGATTTGAACTCGGGTCTCCCCAGTCCTAGTCCAGCACTCTAACCACTACATCACGCTGGCTCTATCAAAACTAGGATAGTATCCTACTGTGCTTTGTGTGTCCCCAGCTGTCCAGCAATGTCCCCAAAACTCTGATTTCCTCCCCAAATGCAATGTCCACAAAACAGAAGAAATTGAGGGGGGGTATTATACATAAACGAGCCTCAAAATGGCTTTCTTCAGAATGGTGGCCGGAAATGACTTTGAATGCTATTTCCGGCCACCCCAAAAGTGTGGATATGCAAAAAAAGACGCTTTTTAAAACCTCCCCCCGCCCTACTTAGACCAACCCTCTGCTCTGGATGTAGTGCATCAGCCCATCTTGGAGGACAGGTCTACCCTGTATGTCATTAGCCTACTGACTAATAAAACAACTATTAGGCAGTAGCTTCATTACAACGAGTTTCTTATCTAAATAAGAGCTGGTACTTGATAAGCTCTGAGTAGCATTAATTTCACTGGCTGATATCCTAACAAAGCATGTGTCTAAGGGGGCTCTGCAGGGACACCACAGGAATCCTCTCACAGCTACCCAGTCCTCCTGCATGTATGCTGCTGCACCACAAGGCTAACACGTCTCAGGATAGCATGGCTTATATTCCAGAAGTGTTCTGCTAGATGGAAAGCATGTCACCAAGGGTCAGCAATCTGCTTCTGATCTTGCAGAGTGCTTCCAGGGTGCAACATGATGGTCCGTGATGTGTTTCCAGTCTTGCAGAGTTTTTCCAGAGTGTAAGCAGTGTTTGCGAGTGTTAGTTCTGTGGCACAGCAGCATGCATGCATGCATGCAAGAGGACTGGGTGAGTTGCACGAAGGCTCTCAGCCTCCAGAACCACCTTACATGCCCACTTTGTTAGTCAGCATGCCAACCACTGAATTTAGGTAAGCAATTCCTTATCAGAAAACCGCTCTGGTAACTGCTTTAAAACAGAAAAGAACTAGTGAAGCAAAATCCTTGTTTTGCAGCTCTTCCATTCTCACCTTAGCATTTTTGATGTGCTGGGATACCTTCTCAAAGTTCCTGTTCAATTCAGCCAGCTTGGGTTCTACAAGTTCACGGCATGATACTCCACGACCATTCATCAGGAGTAAAGCTTGGTCACGTACATTATCCACTCTGAGACTAACGTTATCCAATTCTGATGTAAGACGCTGAGAAGTGGAGAGAGAAAAGGCAGCATAAACTTAGTGCTGAGTACACAGAAGAGTCAAATAGGGAGGAAGGATGGCATAGGAGAAGACAACCAAGAAATTTGGCAGAGTTTCATTTGGATCCAAAATATGCTTTTCTGAATAAATCATGATTGTAATTGATTAAGTTTACCACCTTCACTGTCTCCTCTTTCTTGCTGGCTGGCTTTTTCTCAGTCTCATCCAACAACGTTTCAGCTTGATACAGCCAAGTGCTTATGTGGGCAACATTCTCATCAAAAATCTCCAGTTGACTTTGGTGATTCTGGAAGGAAATAAAAAATGAATAAATGAAAGAAATACCTGGAGAAAAATCAATTAAATGCAAATGTTGTAGCTATTTTAACAAGCAACGCTTAGCAGAAGTCAGTTATCACCACATTTATTTAGGTTTTTGGCGCACTCAATACCAAGGCCTATGAAAATGCAACGATAAATTCTCTCTCTCACACACACACACACCCCAAAATTACAATTAGACTAAAATACAGAGAGTGTTAAACTCATCTACCTTTTCCCCACTATTTTCCATTCGCTTCCAATATTAAACCTCCACTTCCTGGGTTCAACTCACCTCTTCCCAAGATTAGCTTCCCATTAAACTATGTAATATGTAGGCAGCATTCACATTCCTACTTGAGAATAGAGAGGGGTGGCAATAGACTGAGTTAAGCAATATGTTTATATGCACAGAAAGACATCTGCTGTAGTCAGCTGTGGGTCTGGAAATTCTTATTTCTAAAAAGGTTGCTACTCATATTTTCATAAGCTATTTGCAGAAAGCAATCTATCAATAAAATCTTCATTCATAGTAAAGAATACTAGCTGATATCCAGATCAATGTCACACACACAGAATAATGATTGAAAGGCAATCCAGGACATAGTTTTGAGAGACGAAGGCAGCTGCAAAGAGAACGGGGGTGGGCGGTTGACAAAATCTATCCTCCCCCATTGCAAGCATATTATCCAGCCTAAGCAATATTAGTCTGAATGTCAAACACTGTCTATAGTAATCTTGAAAGAATTCTCAATATTTCTCTGTCCCTCTTTTTAAAAAAAGACATTAGTTCTCAGGATAATGCTGCATAGTAGTGGTTTTGACCAAGACTATGAAGAAAGAAGCAGATAGAAACTTTTCAACACTGTGTGAACTGATTATTTTGGAAGAGCTGCTGAATTCTTACATAACACCATATTCATCTGACATGCATTTGCATTTGTTTTAATTGTGTTTTTAATAGTTTTAACATCTTAAATTTTAATTGTTGTCATGTTTTAATCTTTTTATCTCTTGTTTTTAGTGTTTTGTTGTAAACTGCCCAGATACTTGTGTATTGGGCAGTATACAAATTTTTCAGTCAGTCAGTCAGATAAAAAAATAAATAAAATAAAATAAAATAATATAAAATAAAAATAATAAATAATAAAATAATAAAAAATAAAATAAAATAAAAAATAAAAATAAATTGTATTCACAACACAATCCTCATAACTATGTACATGCCTCTCTGTTTTATGAGTGGCTCAAGAAATAACTGCTGCCTAGTACTACTGTTTACAGTTAAACAGTAAACAGTAGTACTACTGTGACTGGCACGCAGGAGGTATCAGCTAGGAATTCTTTTCAATGAACGATCCACACAATGCATTTCTTATCCAGCCACATTTCCAGTGTAGCAAAATGTCCACGTAGCAGCTCTGAATATTTTGCTATATTACCGGAGTTATGATACCATAATGCTGCACTTCAATTACTAGCTCTTTTTCCTGCTTTCCATGAGAACATTACCAATGCTGAACATTTTTGTTGACGTGGCACTTTTATATTGCTGGTTTATGTCTGGCTATATACAGAGATCTATGACTCTATTAAGAAAAACTATTAGAACACTTATATCAGTATGGGAGTAGGAATGAAGAGTAGGGATGTGCACGAAGTTTCTTCGGAACCGGCGGGGGTAGTCCTTTAAGGGCGGGGGAGGGTGCACTCACCCCTCCCGGCGCATATCCCCCACCGGCGCTCCGTTACTTTTAAGCAACTTGGGGAGGCAGCGTTCCTCCCTGCCGCCCCGTTTTTGTCATCGGCCGGAAGTGGCCAGAAGAAGCAAGTGCGCGTGCGGACGTTGCGGGCGTGCACGTGCCTGTCTGCCATGCGGGTGTGCGCGCACGGCAGGCGCATGCGCGGTTACTTCTTCCGGCCACTTCCAGCCGATGACAAAAATGGGGCGGCAGGGAGGAACGCTGCCTCCCCAAGGGGCTTAAAGGTAAGGGAGTGCCGGCGGGGGATATGTGGCGGGAGGGGTGAGTCCACCCTCCCCCACCCTTAAAGGACTACCCCCGCTGGTGCCAAAGCACTGAAACGGCCCCTGGAGCCGAAACGTTTCGGAGGCCTTCATAATGGCCTCCAAAACATTTTGGGCACAAGCCTAATGAAGAGCAGTTGAATGACACAAATAACTACCAGGCCCTTTCCCAGAATGTGGGCATAACCGCACAATCAAGTGGGGTAAAGTAGAGCAAGTTATGAAGTCATGTATTAGCCACATAGAAATGCAATAAAGTAACCTTGAAGAAAACTGGGGCCCATTCACATAGGGCTCTTCTCGGTTCCTTCCAAATTTTTTTCGTGCCCCGTTCATACCACTTGCGTCCAGGTCATTCTCTGCTCCCTTCTGGATTTCTCTCTATTTCTTCTTTTTTTGCTTCAGCTTTGCAGAAGGCCAACCGCTTGACTGGCCAAGTCTGTGCAGAGTTTGTTTGCTTTTCTCAATTTTTATTTTATTTTTAACATTTGTTTGGTGATCTTGTGGAACATCAATCTATGCGCCTGCACCAATGCACGTGTTCGATGGGGTCAAACACCCGCACTGGTCTCCCAGGTGTTTCCCCCAGGGATCTGTACTCGGACCAGGGCTTTTTAATTTATTCATAAATGATCTAAAAGTTGGGATAAGCAGCGAGGTGGCCAAATTTATTTATTTATTTATCTTCTTTATATTCATTTCTCTAAGATGTATCTGCGGCTAATCCCATGCCCGGCAGCTCTTGCAAGAGTTCAGAGAGCTGCCAGATAGCCACAGGGCCAGAGAAAGAATATGGCGGTAGTGGTGGTTGCCAGCCAGCCGAAGAAAACAGAGGCTGCAATCGACAGGCAACTGGAGGGCCGGGAGCAGGCAGACCGCGAACGGGGAGCAGATGGCTGCGACTGGCAGCTGGCCAGCCAGCAGGTGAGCAGCAAGAATGTGAGGTGGGCGGTGCAAAAGAAGGATATGGGGGTGGGGAACAAGAAGAAGAATGCAGCTGTGGGTGGGCAGGGGAGAACAAGACAGATGGGGAAGAAGAGGGGCGGGGGAGGGCAGGCAAAAAAGCAGTGGTGGCTAACTGGGGTTGCAAATGCTCTGCGCTGAATCAACTAGTTTATTTGGTTTCTATACCATCCTTACAAAAATGGCTCAGGGTGGTTTACAATTTGCAGAGGACACCAAACTATTTAGGGTAGTGAAATCCAAAACTGATTGTGAGGAGCTCCAAAAGGATCTCTCTGAACTGGGTGAGTGGGCAACAAAATGGCAAATGCGGTTTAATGTTGGCAAGTGTAAAGTGATGCACAATGGGATGAAAAACCCGAACTTCACATATATGCTGATGGGAACTGAGCTGTCAGTGACTGACCAGGAGAGGGATCTTGGGGTCATGGTGGACAGCTCGTTGAAGGTGGACAGCTCGACTCAATATGTGGCAGCTGTGAAAAAGGCCAATTCCATGTTAGGGATCATTAGGAAGGGGGTTGAAAATACAACTGCTAATATTATAATGCTCTTATACAAAACTATGGTGTGGCCATACTTGGAGTACTGCGCACAATTCTGGTCACCACATCTAAAAAAGGACATTATAGAACTGGAGAAGGTGCAGAAGAGGGCAACCAAGATGATTAGGGGCCTAGAGTACTTTCCTTATGAGGCTAAAACACCTGGGGCTTTTTAGTTTAGAAAGAAGACGACAGCAGGGAGACATGATAGAGGTCTATCAAATCATGCATGGCGTGGAGAAAATGGAGAGAGATAAATTCTTCTCCCTCTCACATAACACTAGAACCAGGGGTCATCCCATGAAATTGGTTGTCAGGAAATTTAGGACCAACTAATGGAAGTACTTTTTCATACAACGCATAATCAACTTGTGGAATTCTCTGTCAAAAGATGTGGTGACAGCCAACAAACTGGATGGCTTTAAGAGGGTTTGGATAACTTGGATAACTAAGCCCCTGGTGGCGCAGTGGTAAAACTGCCGCCCTGTAACCAGAAGGTTACAAGTTCGATCCTGACCAGGGGCTCAAGGTTGACTCAGCCTTCCATCCTTCCGAGGTCGGTAAAATGAGTACCCAGAATGTTGGGGGCAATATGCTAAATCATTGTAAACCGCTTAGAGAGCTCTGGCTATAAAGCGGTATATAAATGTAAGTGCTATTGCTATTGCTATTTATGGAGGCGAGGTCTATCATCAGCTACTAGTGTGAGGGCTACAGGCCACCTCCAGCCTCAGAGGCAGGATGCCTCTGAATACTAGTTGCAGGGGAACAACAGCAGGAGAGAGGGCATGCCTTCAACTCCTGCCTGTAGGCTTCCAGAGGCATCTGGTGGGCCACTGTGTGAAACAGGACGCTGGCCTAAATGAGCCTTGGGCCTGATCCAGAAGGGCTGTTCTTATGTTCACATGTTAAAAAGTCCCACTGGGTATGTACAAAACTCTAAGACACACCTAAATAATGGATCCTGGCCTTCTTTCCTCAGATATATTGTTGACATTTGTTCCTTTTAACACCGAAGCAAAACTTTCAACTAACTAGAAGTTCAAAGAGCTCTTATAAAAAGAACCCATTTAGAAACCGGAAATCATGTATTATTTAGAAAACAAGAGGCCAGTATAGATCTAAACTACAATTACTTAACAGTGATTAAAATACTGGAAGAAGGTATTTGTACACTTTCCTCCAACATCTTTAATCAAGGTTTGCTTGCACAACCATACCAACCTGACTAATGCTGACTAGGTTCTGTCTGAACCAGTCTGAAAATCCACTTCAAACCCTGGTTAAGATAGGAATTATTGCATTAGTCCTTATTATGTTCAGTACAGACAACACTTAACCAATGTTAACGACACTGGATAAAGGAAGGAAGAATTGGTGTTAGGGGAAGAAGAGGACAAAGTGTGCAATTCAGTAGCCTGCTCCCAGTTTCTAAATATATCTGGAGCAGTATGTCTGCACCAGCCCATTATGTTAAGTAACTCAAGAATAAGAACAACAGAACATAAAAGTGTGAGGCAGTCAGAGTTTCAGAAATGCAATGTGATGTACTCAAGAAAGCAGCCAAGAGGAAGCTAATCTTATCTCATGCACACACTGAAAACCAACACTGTGTACATATTTCTGTGGTAAATCCTAATAAACACACACTGAAGTAAACCATGCTGATGAGGAAGATCAGGACTTGAGGATATTGTGGCTTGGACCACAAGTTAGAAGATCACCATCACTCTTCTCTACAGCTAGGCATTTCACTTTCACAATGGATTTCAAATGTCAAAGAGAAAAAAAATGCAATGACCCCTATATAGTCACATTCCCTTAGTAACCTGAATCCTGCATCTACTAGATGTGGTGAGATGGGCAGGGAATCTTTTGTGGAGTTGTTGGTCTCCTCACAGGAATTCCCACACTTTCTAACACATACTCCATGTAGCTTTCTTGCTAGCATAAATGCATCCTATCATATTTCAAGTTATTAGGCTTTCGACTAACTCTACTACTAAAAAAGGATTCAAAGGGAACAAAGCTTTTAATGTACTGCTTGCCTATACAGCTTACCAAAAGTGTGTTGCACCAATCTTCTGTCCAGGTCCGGACTCTACTCCACCCAGCATTAAGAACACAGAGTTTTTCTTCCAAGGAAGTCTCACTGCCTTCCACCAAGGTCTGGAGTGCTGCACTACTCTCTGTTATGCTGTTTAGATCAACTTTCCTCCTTTCCAGTTCTCTCAGCACATTCTAAAATGCAACAGGAACAATTAACTTCACAGCACCAAATTCTTGAGGATCACAAAGGTAAAACTGAAGGCATCCCGTAAGCATGACTACGCTTCTGAATTGACCAGCTTGCATTTTCGTATGACATAAGATAATTACCAGCAGCTTAAATATATGCCCAAATACCACCAAAGCAGTGACAATTATAATATTTAAGAGTGCCTTGTCAGTCACACATTCATACAGAATGCAGAATTGGGCGGCATACTCCTTTCAACAAGTTTGTATCTCTGCTGTCAAGATGTGTACTTGTAGTAGTTATAGCTTCCTATAGCAAGATTGTTTTAATTCTATTTTGCAATTTGCAACATCCATTGCAAGCTGAGTGACAGCTATATTTGTTATTACATAAAGCTTCCAGTTTAACAGTGGGTAACTATTATCAGCTATGGTACAATCCAAATGCTGTGCATGTATTTTCCTGAACTGAAACAAATGTTTCACACTATCAGAATTCTCACTCTAATGTACACTTCCATGTCACCGTGCGCTTAAGCAACTGTTTATTTGAACAACAGTCTGTTTTTCCCCGATTATTGTGGGATATAGATTTAGAGGCTGCTACACATTCACAAAACATGGAAGCACTTAAGATCTACAGGTTACTCACCTGTAACATTGGTTCTTGTAGTGGCCATCTGTACTTCTACACAAATGGGCTAAGCGCCTGCCAGAGACCACATCAGAATCTTACAAGCTCAATTTCTCCAGCTTTTAGCAGTAACCCCACCCCCAGCCGCTATATACGGCTGCGCCACTCCTCATCCCCTCAGTCACAGAGTCAAGCTTCAGCGACCCAAGAAGGAAGGACGGGAGGGCGTGTAGAAGTACAGATGACCACTAGCAGAACCAATGTTACAGGTGAGTAACCTGTAGTTCTTTGATGTGGTGTCTGTCTTCTACACAAATGAGCGCATAACAAGCAAGCACCCAAGGAGGAGGGGAAAGAGAGGCAATATGTAAACAACCAGAAGAAAACTTTATTTCAGGACCCTGCAGAAATTTTCAAGGCATCGATTGGGCTGAGAAAGCATATTAGGGCATTTCTAATGCACTTTCTCCACCTTCAATGGCGTGGGGTTAAACGGTAGAGCCACTGGGACCATAGCTTCAGAGTCAATTAGGCTAAACAGAGGGTCCAATTCACCCTCTTGTGGGTTGCCCAAGTTCACCCCCCAAAGTGGAAGCCATACGAGTCACATAGGCTGTATAGAGTTTTAGGTCCTCCGAGAGAGAGACCAGCTTCAAAACTGAGTGGATATCAAAGGGCGATGATCCCTGGAAGACATCCTCCGAATCTGGGGAGCTGTCCTCACTATCCGATGTGGGTTGCAAAGCAATAGCCAACCCCTGGGTCGCAGGGGCCAATCCCGGGGGGGTGGGGGGACTAGGCTCCGAGCCAGGAACCCACTCATGGTGCTCTGTCAATGTGGACAAAGTTAGTGCTTCACACTCCTCTCGATCCTGAGGGGAACGATGCGGAGAATGGGAATGTGGGTGGCCCGCCGAGTGTGAAGGAGGGACCCTTTCTGGCCTAGGAAAAGAGTACTGATCATACGCGCGGTCCTCCGAAGAGCATAATCCATAGCGTGGTCTGGTGTAGCCTGCATAGTCCAACATGCCGTTTGATCAGTTTCGGTCATACGAGCCGGAGTCCGGGCACCAAGAGTTATACGCATGCTCAGCGTCCACCAAGGGGGAGTGAAAGTCCAAGGTGCAGTACTGATCCAGACAATCCCACGAAACACCTTGGCGGTACGACAAGGGACGATTGTCTTGATACTGATGCGGAGGGGATCGATGGCGCGGCAGCCACAAAGAGTGTTGATCAAACTTGGGTGGGGAATATGCGTCCTTTCCCATAGAATTGTAGTCCTGATCCCCTGTTGCAACCTCATCCAAGGCTTCTGACGGCTTGGAGAAAACAGGCTGCACTTGCCTCGTAGGCTTTTGCAGCTGGTCCTGTTGGACAACTCTCACCTTCTTGTGGACCGAGGTCCAGGAAGCCGAAGCACCCAAAGCTTTCCTTTTTGGAGGGGGAGGTTACTCCCAATCCATTGACACACGCTTGCTCACCTTCATCTCTTCTTTTTGGCTTTCAATTGCGCTTCCAAACAGACCAGTGAAGTCCAAGAAACCGGGGTTAAGAGGGGAGCTCTTCCGAGTGCACCCTGTCCTCTGACGCCGAAGCCATGTGAGTATCTGCGACCAATGATCCTGGTATTGAGATCTAAGGTTCAAGCCCTCCAGCAGAGGTAGCCAGTTGGTCTGCCGATACCAAGGCAGTCATTCAAAAGGATCATTTAAGTTGCAAGGCTTCCGAAGAACGGAGAGCCAAATCCCACAAGGCTGCGCACAAGCAAGAGGCCCTATTACAACGAGCCAACTTAGTAAACTTCTGGCAATGTGAGCAGGTCTCAACTATGTGGGACTCCCCCAAGCACAGGAGGCACTCCAAGTGCGTATCTGGGGAGGGGAGCTTCGCTCCACAAGTAGTGAACTTTTTAAAGCTCTTTGTGCCCGGCATGCACGACGAAGGCCAGCTGGCCAACATGCTCCATCCCAGCCAGGAACAGAGCTTGAAGAGAAGACCGAGGAAAAGAAACACAATTGCAAGGAAAAAGGCCACTGCACAAATTGAAAAATAAAGAAGAAAGAAACAGGAGAAAAAACAACCAGGATAGACCTAATCCAACAGATTGTTGAGCTGAAAGACTCACAATGTTAGCTGAAGCACGGACGAAGAAAGACTGAAGGGATGAGGAGTAGGGCAGCCGTATATAGAACCTGGGGGCGGGGTTATCACCAAAAGCAGGAGAAATTGAGCTTGTTAGATTCCAATGTGGTCTCTGCACAGGCGCATAGCCCATTTGTGTAAAAGACAGAGACCACGTCGAAGAAATTAAACTATTCCGTATAACAGCAACAAAACATCTTCATACCATAATGATATATATTCATTTTAACATGAGACGGATTTATACATTTGTCTCCTTGCACGACAGAGCCCTGGTTCAGACAGAATGGCAAACCATGGTTACCTGCTACATCAATTAGCTCCAGAGAGCTGTGGACAATTCCATCCTCCTCTTTCATGCATGAGAAAAGAAACCTTTTACTTTTCTTCTGAAATTAACCACAGTTCTGCACTGCAACAGAACTCAGGCAATTAGGGAAACAAAACCAACATCAAACTGTTTCCAAGTGTGGATAATGTAAAGCTGTAGTTAACTTCAAAATGAAACAAAAAATTTTCCTTCTTCAATTTGTATGCAGGAAAGAGGTGGAGAGGGCAGGCCCAAATCCTCAACTCTCCAGGGTTCATTCACACAGCAGGAATTACATCTAAACAGATATAAAGATCCAGAATCTTCTGAGCACATCCATGTCTTTGTCATAAGTGTACAAAACACTTTACAAAATACTCCCATATGTAAAATTCTAACATGAAGGAACAGCTTCAGATTGTACTGTATGGTTACTGATAACTCCCTTTACACACACTTTCAGATTATATACCTAGCAAATTGCATATTTCTTTTGCACTATTTTCTTAGTAAAAGAAATGATACTGTTTCATTTTAACATAATTTCCCAATACACATTGCTCCTCCTTGTAGGCTTATGACTTTTGTACTCAATTAGGCAAATAATTGACTAACCATGATGCTCTCTAAAACAACGATCGATAATTAAAACAACCAATTATATTCAAAAAGCCAATTAATGGAAAAAGAAACCCACTGCTGAGCCCTGGATCTAATATGCTTATATTTTCAGATGATACAACTCAATTGTTTGTGAAAGCAAAGTGTAAAATATATACACACACACACACACACACACAAAAAGACAATCAGATTAAAAACTTGTTTAAAGGTGCTAAACGATCCATGTCAGCTTGGAAAAAGGAAGTAAAAGAGGGTTCAAGAGTGGATATATTATAAAGACAATTTAATTGTCATTAAGTACATGAGAAAACAGTTATCAATTAGTATGATTTTTCAGTCGCTTCCTACTTTGCTGACTTCTGTATAAATTAAGGAAATTTTTATATACCCTGCTATCTTGGCAAAGAGGCACCTTTTAACATTGTGATTCTCTTTATTTAGCAGAGGGTGGCCCTATCCACCCCCAGCACAGTACCTCCAGTAACTGTTGCTGGTGTCTATCATGTTTGTTTGTTTTTTAGATTATGAGCCCTTTGGGGACAGGGATCCATCTTATTTATTTATTATTTCTCTGTGTAAACCACCCTGAGCCATTTTTGGAAGGGCGGTATAGAAATCAATCAATCAATCAAATAAATAATAGTGGTGAATTTAACAACATGGATACAATTATGACCATTATCACGACATCTGAGAGTCATCACGCAAAAAAAATATTAACTTGCTGTTGCATTGTGCAATTTTGATTAGTGTATTATTCCGCTGCATATGTTGTAAAGAGACTACAGACCTACTATCTATCTATTTATTTATTAGAATTATATCCCATCCAGTTAGGAATAGCTTTCAGGGCAGCTAATCCTTCAACACTTCAAATAATTTACTTTCATCTATAGCCAATAAGATGCCTTAGAAGCTCTCTGTGATGTTACTAACTTGCTTGAGCTCTACAGTAGTAAAGAATAAAACAATAACAGCCAAAATAACCATGTTTTGGAACCTAATACAGCGGAACAACTGCCAAAGCATTCTAAATTCTAATCCCCTAGTTACAGCCACCAAAGCATAAATGTTTTTACACGGTTGACTGTCATCTGCACAGTAGCAAAACTATTAAAGTTTACTCTAAAACTTATATAAACCTTTTGCCTTGGTTTAATGTAAACGAGCAACAAAAAGCAGAATAAATTACTGAATTACTCTTTTGGTACACAACAACACCCGAGTGGGAGAAGAAATTGAAAAGATGCCAAACCATTGGCTAAATTAATTTCAGAGACCCTGAAAACCATGTTTTACTGTGAGTTTGAAAATGGATATTTGTATACAGGATATAGGGACCCTGGAAGTGGACTGATAATGAAAAAATGAAGGCAAAAGGAGGTTAATCAAGTGTGCCTAAGACAAGATTCTGTAGGTAGGTTTATTTAGCTTGGAAGCTTCCTGAGCCAAAAAAAAAAAAAAGTCCTTATGTGATACGGGGATGAAATAAAGAGGAAGTGCTTCGTCACAGAAAAGATAGTTGAGACAGAAGACAATAGTCTCTAGGGACTATGGTTTTGCTTACTTTAGCCCATGCAATTTCAGTGTCCAGATCAGTAAGCAAACTCTCCGTGGTGGACTTATGCACTAACTCAGCTTCAGTAGCCTCTAGCCATTTTGACAAGGACAGAGTCTCTTCCTTGAGTTTTCGTGATAGCTGCAATGCCTGCTCCAGATCTTGCTTCCCTTCAGTAACCTGCATAAAGCAAGAAAGTAAAAACAAAGAAAGAATGTCACTGAAGAGTAAGAGTAGTAAAAAAAAAAAGTAAAACAATTGCCAACAATATGCTTGCCATTCATAGACAATGCAATTGGTCCCTTTCATTTTCTGAGGCTGCCGATCAGAGGAACTGAATCCAGTTTTATTAAGATTTCACCTATTTTGAAGTAGGGTTATCATTTGTGCTGCAAGCATTTGCTATTACAGGAGGACCTCGTTAGTCGCAGGTCCGGCACTCGCAGTTTCACATATCTGCGATCAGGTAATTAGCATCCAGCCACAGTTTAAGTGAAAAGAAAAGTGGGTGAAGGTTAAACCCACCTATCCACAGGTTGGGGTGGATGATGTTTGAGGTCTTTTCCAGCCACCATTTTGTTTTTGGGAGCCATTTTATGGCTCATTCACCCAAAAAAACAGCAAACCCAGCTATTTTTGGCTGATTATCCGAACAGCAGACTACCCAGAAACATGGTAGGACAATTTGTAGGGGTCATCTGGGGGTGATGGGGGGGGGGACACAGTGATTTTTGGCCCAGCTCTCAGCACGCACCGGCAGCACTCTCCCCCAGCTGCGCTCATGCAATGCAGGCACGCACATGGCCTCCATGCATGCATCAGAAAGGTCAGATTGTTTATCCAACAATAACTCCTGAACACCCTCCACCCCAATCCATCCCCAGCATTCCAAGTTATGAGCATACAGAGCATTCAGATAACCATGGCCCAAGAAGTTCCTCTCATTCCAGAAGGCAAGTCAAAGGCTAACCCTGGGCGGCTACAAAGCTCCATTCATGGACCTTTGTTCTACCTACTTGTCTGGCTATGTGTTCAGGGTTTTTAATCAGTTTTAATTGTTTTAATACCTGGTTTTCAGGGTTTTAATTGTTTTGATAGTTTAATTGTTTTTTAAGTTGTTTTAAATTGGTATTTATATTTGTATCTCTGTTTTAATTGTTTTTAATGTTTTCTGTTTTAATTGTAAACCGCCCTGAGCCATTTCAGAAGGGCGGTATATAAATCAAATAAATAGATAGATAGATAGATAGATAGATAGATAGATAGATAGATAGAATAAAAGGTACGGGTCTCTGGCATGGGTTCTAATTTCACTGCCTCTCCCATCCAAAGTTATTACTGCCAGCAGGGCCCCCAAAAGGTTGTGACTTTGGATAGTGATGTCATTATGAGGCAGAGATGTATAACACATGTATAGCCTCTCACTGCAAGGCTCCTTCCACTCAGCTACTTATGTGACCTCACTCTTATGGTTTTCACACTTCCATGACCTTCTCCCTTGCAAAATGTTTGTTTCTTCACAAAGATATAAATACATATATGCTGGGTCTAATGTTCCTACAATTGTCTGCATTCCAATGAGCTTCAAATGTGCTCATAAGAGAGGGTGTTGATTGAGCTCTCCATGGACACTTCCCACCTACTGTGCTATAGGATTGGCTGAGTGAAAATGTCACTCCCCTGGCATAGTGAGACAACAAGATTGCCCTGTCCAAGGTACATGTGTGTCCATCCATTCAGTCTCCATACCTTTTCATCTTCTGCCACCTCTTTAAGATTATAACTAGATGTTTCTCTGTGTATTCAGATTTTATAAAAAGCTAATACAGAACCAGTGCAATGCTGGTGTCTGTGATCATTCTCTGCTTACCATATAAAATGGATAATGCAGAGATGCAACTCCCTGTCCTCATAGAAACATCTTAATACAGACACAACCATGTTAAGTTCACCAGGGTGAAGGAGGAAAGAGCAAACTATTGCACCAGCACAAATCACAAACCATTACATTATGCAGTTACACACTAGTGTCGATTTTTAGGTCTGGGTTGCCAAACAGATTCAATGTTGATATTTGGACTTCATTTATCAGTTGAAAATTGTTTTGTACATCAAAACAAAACTAGTACCAAGAGAATGCAACTCTTACCTGTGCACCCAGATCATTATAAAGAAATTTCAGTGCAGTCAGTTGTTCATCCATGTTTTTCGGGTTGTCAGTTTGCTGTTTCTGTACAATCTGTCTTCCTGTTTTGATTACAGTCTCCACTTCAAGCTTTACTTCACTGAGCGTCTTATAGAGTTTCTAGATCCAGGACAACAAATACTTCAGTTACCACTTAATTTTACAGAGTTGTTCACTTACAGGTAACTGTTAGCAATGCCTGTGTCATAATGTATTTGAATGCTTGTTTTTGCAGGTCAAGAGATAATTGCTCAATTAAGACATTATAGCTAGACCATGATCTGACCACTGAGAAAGCACTGTGGGCTCGCACACTCTTTCCTCTCTCCTGTCCTTTCTTTTTTTCCCCTCAGACACACTGAATCACTTTTCCGCATCAATCAGAGTTTACCATGCATCTATATTGGTTTACCATGCATCAAACTACAGTGAGCACTACCTAAAGATAGCCTCCAAACCAGAATCAGATACTCACTTCTAACTATGGTTCCCAATTTTGGTTTTAAGAGAACTACTGGCCAGAGTTTACCCAACTTAGAGATCATAGAAAACTATGGTGACGGTGAACGAAGAAGCAAGGGGGAGGAAACCATCAGCATGCACAGGGGAAGCATGCATGCCTGCCACATGTTCGACAGTCAGACCTTGAATCTCAATTGAACCAATATGAAATTAAGATTATTACAGTTGCAAATGAAATAATTTGTATTATCCAAAATGCTCAGAACCAGGTTAATTATTTCAGATTTAGTAATAAATATGACAGGGAATAAAAACTGACTCCATTATAGCTATAAATTTTCCTAACAACAATATGCCTATGTCTGCTTCAAAGTGGGCTGCAAGAACTATTAAACTGAGTATTTCTGAAGGCTTGCCTCTAGAGCAAGCTAGAACCTTTAGACCAAGTACTGTTTTGAAATCTTCAATAATAGTTACAATCTTCTGGTAGTTTTATTCTTGCGCCTAGATATCGTCACTCCTTTCCACCAGCAACAAAGCTCTGCAAGTATACTCCTTCAGATGACAGGAGCATTTATTTCAAGCAACACAGAGAAGCAAATTATTTTAAGCTACAATCCTATGCACAATATACCTGGGAGTAAGCTCCAATGAACCGAGTGGGACTTCCAGGTAAACAAGCATATGACTGATGCATATGGTATCTGGTAGGTTCTTAAGATTTTATAGTCCTCAGTTTTTACCTTTTAATTAATAATTTTTAATTTGAAACTTCTAAAAAATTGTAATTTTAAATGTGGTTTTAGCTTGGTCTTTTAACTTGTGTAAACTTTATTAATCTTTTTATTTTACATTGTATCTATATTATTAATGTTGTGAGCCAGGCCATGCATTCGTGTACTAGGGGGCAGGGTATAAATATTTTAAAATGAATAATAAATAAATAAAATTGTATTGTTGAACATGCAAGTTTCCTAACCAAAAGAGGAAAAATACAGCAGAGACAAAAGTAAGCAAGTCCAGTCTCAACTTGACCTTACCATGCACTTATCAAAGTGAGACTGAATTACATCTGGGTCCATCTCTTTCACATCCAGGACATGGAGCTCAGTCTTTACACTGTCCAGAACACGCTTACAATCCAGCATACGTTGCTCAAAATTTGCTGGTTTCTGGAAAAGCTGATACTTGGTGGATACCTCTCGGAGCTTCCTCTGTTTATAGAAGAAGATGAAAGTTGCAAACTTTGAGAAAAATGCAAGCAGATTCAAAAATTCTTTTTGCTTAGCACCCCACATTTTATGGAATGCCAGCAGTCCCTCACACACACACACACACACACACACTTATTTACAACAAAAATAAATACTATGAAACAGACCTCATGTGGATTTTGTAACAATTTGTTTAAGAAAAAAAATCCTGCAAGCAGCTATTCTAGACTACCTATTTTCTTTCTGGTATTGACTCAAACTCAAGAAAGTTTTCAATTCAGGAACAATTTAAAATTCTGTTAAACTGTAATGGGAAGCCTGAAGTTTTTCCATGCTGTAAACACACTCTCTGCTCATTTTTTAAATTATGTGATTGATTGGACTTTCCTTTCCTAGTAAACAAGCAAAATTGGCAGTGGCAAACGTTTGTGATATTTACCTGCAAGGCATCCAGATGAGACCCACCACGAGGAGATCTGCATTCTGGGGAGGCTGGCTTCAGTGACCGCACATTTCTTTTTAGCTCTTCCAAGGTGGATTCGTGAGCCGCAATTTCAGCTTGGATTTTCTGCCAAGTCATTACAGAAGAGGGGGGAAAATAGTATATGGCAGATATCAGCCTTACTAGCAAATAAATCACACGATAGAAGTCTGTTACAAATGCTACAATGTCTATAGCAGTCATGCTGGCTTTGATGATAGCCTACTTCTCTCCAAGTCATTACAGCAGATACTCCAAAGCATCCACATATACACACTCCTAAATTATACAACACAGAATTCTTTCAAGAGGTAAATTTATCATCATACTCCTACACCTAGGAATCTTGTGGGGCAAGGCAGCCAATGAAGATACCTGTGCCTCCTCTGGCATTTGGAAGGCATCTATTCTGTCAGTCAAGTATGAAGTTAGTTGCCTATCCAGATCTTTTAAGCTTTCCTGTAGGACTTGCAGCATGTGCTCAGTGTCTCGCATCGTCTGAAGCTGCTGTTCCAAGCAAATCTGTCTGCTTACTGCCTAAACGGGAGAACAAAAGAACAAGTCTCACAATACAAATATTTTAAAGATGCAGATAAATATGAATGAGATAACGATCTCCGGACAGTGGTATATATGCTGGTAACCTCCAGACTGGATTACTGTAATGCACTCTATGTGGGGCTGCCTTTGTATGTAGTCCAGAAACCACAGTTGGTCCAGAATGTGGCAGCCAGGTTGGTCTCTGGGTCATCTCGGAGAGACCATATTACTCTCGTATTGAAAGAGCTACACTGGCTACAGATAAACAAAATACAAGGTGCTGGTTATAACCTATAAAGTCCTAAACAGCTTGGGCCCTTGGTTTTTAAGAGAACGTCTTCTTCGTCATTTATGTAGTAGTAGTAGTAATAGTAGTAGTGGTAGCAGTAGCAGTAATAGTAGTATTTAACACACTTCTATACTACCCAAAACTCATGTCTCTGGGCGTTTTACAACAAAAAGCTAAAACATTCATTAAAACAAACAACAAAACTTAAATTAGTAATTAAAACAAAATACAGTAAAAGTTAAAACATTACAATTTAAATTTTTAAAACAACATTTTAAAATGATGCTAAAACTGTTAAAACAAAATTTAATTAAAAGCCTGGGTGAATAGGTGCATCTTTAAAGACTTTTTATAAGTATCAGAGATGGGGAGGCTCTTATTTCAGCAGGGAGCACATTCCAAAGCTCTGGGGCAGCAGCAGAGAAGGCCTGTCCCCAAGTAGCCACCAGAAGAGCTGGTGGCACCTGCAGACAGACCTCTCCAGATTATCTCAATGGGCAGTGGGGTTCATAACGAAGAAAACGTTCTCTTAAATACTCAGGGCCCAAGTCATTTAGGGCTTTATACATTATAAACAGCACCTTGTATTTTGCCCGGAAACTTATTGGCCGCATTGTAGATCTTTCAATACAGGAGTAATATGGTCTCCCTAAGATGACCCAGAGACCAACCTGACTGCCACATTCTGAACCAGCTGTAGTTTCTGGACTGCACACAAGGGCAGCCCCACATAGTTATTGTAATTACTGGATTACAGTAATCCAGTCTGAAGGTTACTAGCCAATGTACCACTGCTTATCTCAAGAAATATTTATCTCAAGAAACGGACACAGTTGGCGTATCAGCCAATGCTGATAGAAGGCACTTCTGGCCACCACCTCAACCTGGGACACTAGGGAGAGGCTCAGATCCAGAAGCAGCCCCAGACTGCACACCTGTTCCTTCCGGGGAAGTGTGACGCCATCCAGAACAGGCAGGTCAATCAAATCTCCAGAGTTTTGACCTCGCACATGAGTACCTCCGTCTTATCTGGATTCAGTCTCAGTCTGTTATCCCTCATCCAGCCCATTGCCTCCTCCAGACAGGCATTTAGGGAGAGTATGCCCCCTTCCGATCACGTTGACATGGAGAAGTAGATTTGGGTGTCATAAGCATACTGATATCATGCACCAAATCTCCTGATGATATCTCCCAGCGGTTTCATGTAGATGTTAAACAACATCAGAGACAATACAGAGCCCTGAGGGCCACCATACAAAAGTTAAGATTTTGAAGAACAACAGTCCTCAAAGGACACCATCTGGAACCTGCCCGAGAGGTAGGAGCGGAACCTCTTCAAAGCAGTGCCTCCTACTCCCAATCCCCTAAGACGCTCCAAAAGGATACTATGTTCAATAGTATCAAAAGCCTCCTAGAAATCCAAAAGGACCAACAGAGTCACACTTCCTCTGTTAATTCCCAGTTGGAGATCATCCATCAGGCCGACCAAGGCAGTCTCCACCACATAACCAGCCCAAAAGCAAGTTTGAAATGGATCTAGATAATCAGTTTCCTCCAAGACTGTCTGGAGCTGGGAGGCCACCACCCTCTCAATTACCTTGCCCAGCCACGAAAGGTTGGAGACAGGCCTGTAGTTGCTCAACAATGAGGGATCCAAGGTAGGCTTCTTCAAAAGCGGTCTAATAATTGCCTCCTTAAGACTAGGAGGCATCCTGCCTTGCCTCAGAGATGCATTTATAATCTCTACTAGGCCTTATACAACAACCCCCCTGCCAGATAGTATAAGCCATCAAAAGAACAGGTGGAAGGTCACACCATTCCAATCAGCTCGTCCACATCCTCAGGAGTCACAAACTGGAACTGAATCAACTTAACCACACAAGAGGAGTCGCTGGACACTTCCACATCAGACACTGAAGTAATTGTGGAGACGGAGTCTAAGTCAGCCCAAATATGAGAGATTTTTCCCACAAACAATTCATTAAACACGTCACAGCGGGTAATAGATGGTTCCAGATTCTGATTCAAGAGAGGAGGGGCACATACTAGCCCTCTCACAACCCTAAACAAGTCCGCCGGATGTAAACTTATGGATGCAATATGGGCAGAAAATAATCACTTCTTTGCCACACGTACCACATCTTCAAATGTGCTCTATGTTGTAATCTGTTGGGATTCGAGTCGAGTCTTTCTCCACTTGCGCTCCAGTAATCTACCTCGCAGCTTAAGCCCCCATAGTTCTTCCGTATACCAAGGGGCCAATTTTGAAGTGGATCAGAGAGAATGCTTAAGGATGCTTCATGTCTACTACCCCAGTGAATTTGCTGTTCCAGTTGTCCACCAGGGCATCGACAGGATTGCCAGCAGAGCCAACACTAAATCTCTCCAAGGCTTCTTGAAATCCTATTTGATCCAATAACCTTCTCGGGCAGACCATCCTAATAGGTCCCTCACCACTGAGAAGATGGGAAGTGACTGTAAGTCCAACCTTAACCAGATGGTGGTCCGTCCATAACTATGGAGAAATCACAGGAGTCTCCACCCATGGAACACCACCCTGATCAGAGTGAAAGACCAAATCAAGTGTGTGACTTGCAATGTGCATCGTTCCTGAGACCGCCTGGGATAGGCCTATAGTTGTCATGGCTGCTATGAACTCCTGAGCCACACTAGACAATTTGGTCCCAAAATGAACACTGAAGTCCCCCAGCACCACAAGCCTGGGGGACCCCAAAACCAAGCCCGAGACCAACTCCATCAGCTCAGTTAGGGACTCTGTTGAAGAGCGAGGCAATTGGTTCACCAACAGAAGTCCCAGTCTATCCCTTAAGTATGCACATTAGATATTGTCCAACACCTCAACAGGGATCCTGGTAAGGGAGATATTGTTCTTATAGACCACAGCCACTCCACCATCTCCCCGCCCACGGTCCCTCACCCACTCCTCAACAGAGTACCATGGAGGGAGAAGCTGGGACCACACCGGGCCACCAGCCTCCCCCAATCAGGTCTCTGTTATACCTACCAGGTCGGTGCCTTCATCCAGAATCAAATCATGGATGGTTTCTGATTTGTTCTGAACCAACCTGGTATCACAGAGGAGCAAGGTGAGGTTCTAAGGGTGGTCAGCAGTACTCCCCAAGGTCAAAGAGCTGGCAGGACAGCCGGAAGGGGAAACAGCTATTAGGTTTCCAAGTCCCCTTCCCCTGTAACAGCCCGCTGACCGGCAAACATTACTTCATCTGTTCCCCAACACCACCGGAATTGCCGCCCCACAATCGGGACACGCCCCCTGTCTCCCCATCTCCAGGTAAGCCCAAACACATTCTAAAACAATCTCACCCAGGACTAATTAAAACAGAAGGCCCACTATTAAATGCCCCCCCCCCTCCAAATACAAATGCCTGGGCCAGGAGTTCTGGCCCTAGCACTTGCTGTCCCCTGAAGTGGCTCCACCAAAGGGGCGGCCCCCTTTGGTGTCTCCCCTTCATAAAAACATAAGAACAACCCTGCTGGATTAGGCCCAAGGCTTTCTGTGGAGGACTCCAGTCTATCAAGGTTTTTTAGCTTGTTAGATTCTCTCCTTTCTTTAACATACAGTGCTACTCCACCTCCAAGGTGCCCCTCCTTGTCCTTTCTATAGAGTTTATATCCAGGGATAACAGTGTCCCTCTGGTTCTCACTGTTCCATCATGTTTCTGTTATGCCCACTATATCTATTTCTGTGTTAGCAACTAAGCACTCCAGCTCACCCATCTTGGCTCAGAGGCTTCTGGCATTGGCATATAAGCACCTATACACTGAATCTCTCACCTGATGTATGCTATCTTTCTTTTGACTCTGACCAGCAGGCACAGGCTCACATCTACTCTTTATGCAGTTCTGTTCTGTCCCCTTCTTTGCACCCGCATACTTTAAAGGATGGCTTTTGCCGAATGGGAATGCTGCCCAGCTCCCATCAGCTGTTCCCCAGGTGTCATTTTAAAAGCTGCTCTTCAACCTTTCTGATTTTAAGCGCCAGCAGTCTGGTTCCATCTTGGCTCAAGTGCAGCCTATCCCTTTTGTACAGGCCTTGCTTTCCCCAAAATGTATCCCAGTGCCTAACAAATCTAAACCCCTCCTCCCGGCACCAACATCTCATCCACACATTGAAACCCCTTGTTACAGACCAGGCCTGATCTATATACTAAATATGCTCATCAGCTAGTATATAAAATAGGTCTGGACCAAGTTCTTTTATATTAGTGACCACGTATGATCTGGATGCAATGAAGAAAGGAGATCAAACTACTCAAAAGGATTCAATGGGCTTTATTGAGTATAAAGACTAACAACATAATCTAGCAAAGCAGAAAGCAGAACCCTCTATCAATATTAGCAACAGTATTTAAACAGAGCATCCTAACCAGTACCAATATTCACCCGTGTGCCTAACTAACATATGTGTGTGCATTAAATCTTCCTAAAGGCTAATACATTTCAGATACAGGCAGAAAAGACGGCGGGGAAGAGAGAGGCTGAGGACTGGCATGATTTTAGTAGAGGAAAAGAAGGGGGGGAAGGAGAAGGGAGCAGGGAAAGGATGGAGGGAATTCCAAGGCTTGTAAAGGAGCAGCATATTTACCAGGAACAGAGGCTTGAAAGCAGAGGATCACTTCAGTTGAAGGAGTGAGGCGCTTGGCGGAGACAGGAGTTGTTGCCGTGCTCAGAGCACGCAGCTTGGGCAGCAAAACTCAGGCATTGCTGCAGTTTCTGTTCATGAACAGAGTTCCTGCTTTGCCCCGCGGCTTAGCAGCAAACCCTGGGATCCTGTGAGCAGCTTTTTGCTGTAGGCAAAAGATTGCTGAACTCTCTGTCTAAAAGCCTCATTCTTTATAGTGTTTTTCTCTTTGATCCTTGAATAGAATCTATTCAAAATCTCCTCTTTTCCTGGGTGTCCAAAAAGGTGACAACTTGCTGCTACCTTCTGAACAATATCTTAATTATTCAGGATATTGGCCAGTCCAGAGAGATATCTGAATCTCATCTTCTGTAAACTGTGCGCTCAGGAAGGGAGGGGTGGGGAGCATTGCCCAAGGCAACTCTGCACTTGAGAGCCACAATGGCATATTCCCAAAAGGTGTTAAAAGGTCAGCAGTTAGTAAGGGGATTCAGGATATTCTGTGTGAGACAGTCATTCCATTATTTCTTGTATATCTCTCATCTAGTGTGTAATTATATTTAAAGTAACACATGTGTGTGTGAGACATTCAATACATTTGTAGCATCAGTGAGGTGTGATTAAAATCTACAGATGGATCTCTGTATGCATTTGGCTATGTTGAACTTCCATGGAGAACAATACAGTTAATCACTGACAAGGATTTAACACTAATAGGAAGGGGGGGGGAATCAGCCCCCTGGCTCCTTCCACAGACACTTGGTAGTCAGTGGTATTAGCATATGGATTACAGCATTCAGCATTCAGACCTGGCTTCATTGTGTTTCCTTGCATATCCATTTTAACAACACAATGCTGGATCACCTCCTGCTGCAGAGCAGGGGGAGCAACATCCTAGTTCATCTTGAGTTCAGGTATCACTTCTTAATATAAAAATGAAATCAGACACAGGCCTATATTTCACCATACTTCTGAGTTGGTACCTCTGGTTCTGATATGTTCTAGACCGTTCATAACACCCTCAGCTCTGCCTGTCTCACTGTACCTGCGAGTGGAACAGGTAACATTTCTGAGAATGCTACCTTATGAGTCCTGGACTTCAATACACTACCTATCAGACTAAATTTTGCTTCCAGGACCTCCCGACTACATTTCCGCACATCGTTGGTGCCGACATGCACCACAACAGCTGTCTCCTCCCCAGCACTGCCTAACAGCCTATCTAGACGCTACATGATGTCCGCAACCTTCACACCAGGCAGACAAGTCACCATGTGGTCAACACGCGGGTCACAAACCCATCTCTCTATACCTCTAATGATCTAATCACCCACTACAAGGAGGGCCCCACCCACCCAGAGGAGTATCCCCTGTGCGAGAGGATATGGGCTTATCATCCATGGAAGGGGTCCCTTCTAAAGGAGCATTTCCCGCTTCCTCAGACCAATGTCCTCCTTGCCTGAGACGTTCATTCTCCCTGACAGCAGAGGAGCTATCAGCCCTGGAGTGGGATGCCTCAATCATGTCCCTGGAGGTCTCGTCCACATGCCTCTCCATCTCTCTGAGCTTCTCCAGATCCGCCACCTTGGTCTCAAGTGAACGAATTCGTTCCCTGAGAGCCAGGAGCTCCTTGCACCAAGCACATACCCATGACTTCTGCCCATGGGGCAAATAGTCATACATGTGGCACTCTGTGCAATACGCTGGGAAGTGCCCCTTTCCCTGCTGACTTTCTATCTCATACTGCTTTTGTTGGCTGTTTACAGTGTTTAGAGGTAGTTTATTAGAAGTAGTTTATTATTTGTTTATTATTATCTGTTTATTAGATAGTTTATTAGAAAGATAAGATAGATAAGATAGTTTATTAGAAGGATATTAGAAGGTCGCCCTTTGGTGGTGAGCCCACTGCCACTGGCAGCACCCCTAAATAGCCCTGAGCAGCAAGCTCAGGCAGATGGAATCCAGGAAACTGCCAAGTCACCCCCTGTGGGCCCCAGTCCTACAAAGCCTCACTACAATCCCGCAACCTGTCTTGGCAGATAATGGTGGGGGGCAGAAGCAGGCAGGCAGGCACCCACCCTGGGGTCTGCCTGTGGGCAGATGTTCCTCCTCCTCTCCTACAGGCTTCAAGAACCCCACTGCCCATTGAGATAATCAGGAGAGGTCCGTCTGCAGTTGCCACCGGCTCGTCTGGTGGCTACTTGGGGACATGCCTTCTCCGCTGCTTCCCCAAAGTTTTGGAACACGCCCCTTGCTGAAATAAGAGCCTCGCTGTCTCTGACAAATTTTTAAAAGTCTTTAAAGAGGCATCTGTTCACCCAGGCTTTTTATTGTTTTAATAGTTTAGCCATTGTTTTGAAATAGTTTTAAAATTTTTAATTGTTTTAATGTTTTAACCTTTTCTGTTGTCATTTATTTTGCTTAGTTGTAAAACGCCCAGAGACGTAGGTTTTACATGTTCGTTAAATAAATAAGTAAATACATTGTCCGGCTACACGTCCTTGTCTCCTTTACCCAGCCTGGCTAGGCTTATCATGTCTGGCCTCAGAGCAGGGTCAGGAAGGGGGTTGAGTGTCACCCTGTGCCTCCTCCGTCCCAGGCTGCTTGCTCCTTGTGTCTGCCCCTCTCCAGGGGCCCCTGATGCTCTCCACTAGCCAGCCTTTCATCCCCAGCCAGCTCCTTAGATGCCTCCTCACAGGCTATGCATCGCCCGCCCCCAATTATGGGGCCAACTACCCTTTACAGCTGTTGCCAATGCCTCTCCCATTTCTCCCTCCTGCTGCTCAGACCCCCTCCCTTTAGGAGGCATGCTGCTGATGTTATCCTCGCACGCCTCCCCTTTGGCCTTATCAGGGCTCTGCTCCTCCTCCAGTGGAGCTGAATCCCTGCCCATTGGCAGTCTTTCCTCCATCTTTCCTCAGTTGCCACCTGTCCCTGTCACCTTGGGTTCTGTCACCACTCCATCCTCAGAGGTAAGGCCAGTCGGCCTTACCAGACACAAATAAATAATAGAAGTGCAGTATGAATTCAGAAGGAAATGCTATAATCAACATTGCTCTTCTGAGTCACACAACATTACAGCTGAAATGGCCATCAGCGGACATCTATTCAGCCTCCTGTCCTTAGGCAAGTTCCTTTGTTCTTAAGGATTCCTAACAGCTGCACTTAAGACTCTTCACAGATCAGCAAGTTGTGTTCCCTCTAAAAAAGAGAGTAAGCAGTTCTTTTAAAAACCACTTTACCGTTCCAATCATCAGAACAGATTGTGACTTAATCCAATAAGGAATGCCCAATAAAAATATGTCTAAAACTGTAAGCTGCTGCTTTAATATCTGCAGAGGGAGTCACTCACACAAAAGAATGACTGACTGTAGCTGTGGCTCTTCTGAGATAGGCCTAAATTCATTGTATGCCAGAACAATGCAGGTTTCTCTCCAGACGGAATGATTCATTTTCGTTATAGGATTTAGGAAGAATTACCCTCTCTCAAGCCTTGAGCAAAGTTTATTTCTTTATTACATTTATATCCTATCACTCACTCTTCCCCCAGGAAGCCCAGAACAGCAACAGTTTCAATGAATTCCCCGTTTTATCCTCAAAAAACTCTGTGAGGTATATTGGGCAAGCTGCTCTCTCTCAGCTTATGTCACACAGTGAGCTGCACGGCTGAGTGGGTATTCAAAGCCAAGTGTCTATTCCAACCACTACACCACACTGACTCCAGTTCACAGTCATGACTGCAGATCACAAATTATGTATTTCAGATTACAACACACACACACACGGTATCATTAAAATAAAAAGGATGCTACCATTTACATCCTTGATTAGGCTGGAGCTACAGAAAAGCAAACACAAAGATGAACATATCTTTACCAGGAACACTTGCAACTTTGTGGTAGCTTTCCCACCAGCCACTAAAATGAATTAGCATCACCAACCCAAACTTTAATCTGCTTGTAACTTAGAGAGACACCTAGCTATCCTTGAAAGTACTATACTGTACTTGAATTAACCTTTCATTCATATAGTATAATCAGAGGGTGGGAAATGGCAGATCCTGCCGCCGCCCCCCCCCCCCCCCGCCTACCGCCAAATATGTTTACAGATATTTTAACTGAAGCATTCTTACAATGTTCCTCTTTCTCCTTGGTTTGGATTAACTATCTTAGTTATAATGACAATAGCATTCAATTAAGAGCTTGGAGGAACAGTCCTCCAGTCTTCTGAAGAATGGAAGAGAGAGGAGAGGGGAGAAGAGATCTGGTCTTGTGGTAGCAAGCATGACATGTCCCCTTAGCTAAGCAGGGTCTGCCCTGGTTGCATCTGAATGGGAGACTAGAAGTGTGAGCACTGTAAGTTATTTCCCTCAGGGGATGGAGCCACTCTGGAAAGAGCAGCAGGTTCCAAGTTCCCTCCCTGGCTTCTCCAAGATAGAGCTGAGAGAGATTCCTGCCTGCAACCTTGGAGAAGCCACTGCCAGTCTGTGTAGACAATACTGAGATAGATAGACCAATGCTCTGACTCAGTATATGGCAGCTTCCTATGTTCCTATCTATCCATAACTGAGCAGGCAGTTATTTCTTCTGGCCTAAACAATTTGTGATCCACCAAGCTTAATGAAGCACAGGAAATTCAATAAACCTCCCACTTTTCATGCCTGCCTAGGACTGCAAATCCAGAGGTGGGGGTTGTAAACTACAATACAACAGTCAAGTGCTATTTTGTTTGGTGAGCCACAAGTTGTACAGGCCTTATCCTGATTTAGGCACTAATGATTTCTGTCAACTGACTGCAGTCATTTTGAGGTTTGTTTCCTTTAAAGCTATATACTGAGAACACTGAAAAAAGGGAATAACTCTTCTCTCCCACTAAACATAAAAATTCTTACCAAATGGCTCAATTCTTCATAGCGAGCATTGAAAGCCTCCAACTTCTCACTGATGATTTCATCAAGGATCCCTCCATCAATCAAGGTTTGACCAAGCTCCCGAATCTGAGTCCGGTTATCAGTTGGATGGCGCAGGACAGACTCCAGTGACTAAGAAAGGAATTAAACCAATGTTTGGGTGCTGATATTTTTGTGTGTGTGGGCCTATGACCCTGGGCCTATGACCCTGACATTTTAAAGCATAACACCAATAATGTTTCCATCAGCAAAAAAACCCCCAAATATTTTCTTGCCACATTATCCAATTAAACCTAATTTGCATATAATAATAAAAATAATAATAATCTTGCAAAGCACCTGTACCATTTAATACAACCAAACATAAAAGCCATTGCAGCAGGCTCAGAAATAATTCCATTTCCCAGAAGCACCTACACCATCCACAGAACGAAGAAGGAAATTTTTAAAGAGAACAAAAATCCCATTTAAATTCTGTCACAGGTAGTACCTTGCAAGTGCATGCTCCCTCCAAAACAAAAATGAAATAACACAGATAGTCTCCTGCCCTCAGGAGACTGTGTTCTCCATTCTGGAATGCATGGGATTTTGTAGACGGGGGGCAGAGAAGGTGAAGGAGGAGGCAAGGAGGAGGCAAAGGAAGAAGATCTGACAGAGCTGTCAGATCGCTGATGGAGGTTTCCATGACAGCAGGCAGGCTCCCGACAGTTCTGATTGTCAAGAGTCTTCTTGATGTCATGGTAAAACTTCATCCAACAACATTCAACACAGGGCAAGTTGGACCTGAAAGTTCTGTCAGACCAGACACTATGCACAGCTCTCCTATTTGTTCATTATTGTTGCAGCAATCTTATCATTAAATGTATCAAGAAAATAATGTGATAGAAATTTAAAATGAAGAACATACGAGCATTTGCTATCCCTTTTCTTGGACATACACAAAACAGACAGAGCACCCACAGTACCTCAAGGGCTTCATTGACAGCATCTGCTTTATCTGCTAAGTTTTCACTGCTTTTCACCCTCTCTTCCAGGGTATTCAGCCAGACTGTTTCTAGGTCCAGATAATGAAGGAGCTCAATCCAGCAAGACCATACTTCCTGAGGGTAAGAGTAAGGGGGGTGCAGGGAGAGAGGGTTTCAAAGACAGACTCCTTTTCAGTCTAGTGAGTTATATATTTCCTAAGCATTAGATGGTATTGAATTGTGTTGCTTGCCACCTGGTGAAACTTTCATTAGCTTCTGTGTATACCATACTCCACAAGTCACTTTGCACCACTGCAAGATCCAGAAAAGTACTTTACATGACTCTACCTATCTGTGCTACAAACTCCTTACTTGCTACAGTCCTTATGCTCACTTCTCATGGAGACTGAGAAATCACAAGCATCTTGCTCTGCGTTCGTATCATAATTCTTGACCCTATAGACCGAGCCCTGTGAACCTTCCTTTTTCAACCACCATTTTGTACGTTCAATTTTCTCTCTAGGGAATCCTCTGTGAAAAGTCCACTTTGCACGTTGCAGGAAATACAAATTCCCATAGTATATCCCAGTAGTAACTACTGGAGCGTGTAGAGGGATGATACGTAAGTGAAATGCATCATACATATGCACATGGTCATATCGATCCCACATATCCCATTGCAGAAATTATGGGTCACAGTTTCTCATATACAGTTCTTTAGCTTTTCAACAATGATAGCATTTTGTGTGGCCCAAAATATCACAGAAACAACATGCATCCCTTTAATAGTTGAGCCATTAATGCAAGCACCTTAAATCCTTATGGTCTTAAAATTGCCTTTCAGAACTGACTTTTAGACAGCAAGGACCTAAAGCTGCTTGCATCAATGGCTCCACAGAAATGAAGTGACAAGGCCATACCTCCAAAGTGTGGCATTTTCCCCGAATCCTGTTGCAGAGTAGTTGGTAATTCTCCAATACAAGGTTAAGCTCAGTTGTTAAGTCTTGACCACCAGATGGCAGCTTAGCAGCTAACATCTTGATGTTGTCTTTTAGAATTTTCACCCTCACTTCTTTCTGTAGTACATCTTCTTTCGCTCTCTGCTTAAAGAAAATGAGTAGTTAACCCAATTCCAAGGTCTTAGTCTTTACTGTGCAAGTGAAGACATCTCCACTGTAAGTTAGGTACTCAAAGCAAAGATTAATCATTTTCTTTATTATTAGAGCTCCACAGCTGATAGAAACCGCATTTCAAGCTCTATCACATTCGTAGACAGCCTCCTACCAAGGTATGTCACATCTGTTAGGGATGTCCATGGAATTGGCGGGGGGGGCAGTTTGACGGCGGGAGTGGCTTTAAGGACGGGCAAGCATGCACTTACCGCCCCCGCCAGCGCACAATTCCCTAAAAGCCCGTCAGGGCGGCAGCACACCTCCCTGCTGCCCCATTGCAACACACCCGAGGTGTGCATGCATGCACGACATGCGTAGTCACAGCTACTATTTCCAGTTACTTCTGGACAACCTCGGAAAGGGGCAGCACGGAGGTACGCTGCCACACGATGGGCTTTTAGGAATCGTGCGCCAGCGGGAGAAACGTGGCGGGGGGGAGGTGCATCCTCCCCCACCCTTAAAGCCACCCCCCACATTGTCAAATCCTTGAGCCGGCCAGGGTTCGAACCAGTTCAGAGGCCCGTAAAAGGGCCTCCAAACCAGTTAGTGTACATCCCTAACATCTGTATCTGCCCTTTCACCAAGGAGATAAAAATAGCATACATGGGAATTACATTGACAACATACATTGCACTACAATTCAGGCTGAGAAGGACAAATGACTGCTCTCCAATGAGATTCACTGCTGAGTGGGTATCTGAAGCTAAAACTCAACAGGCTAATCAACAAGGACTACACTCCTGTCATGATAGGCCCTAGAGGATTGAATGGTTTTGAGTTCCAATAATTTTGCAATTGTATTTTCACCTATTAATCCTTGAAAATAATCTGGCTTTGAAAGCAAACCTACAATGGTTACAATTAAAAATAACCACCAAAACACTACTATAATTGTATTGCAGTACCAACAGTAAAAGTTCTTTAATACTGATTGCAAATTATTCAAATTAAATATGAACAGTAAGTTTGCTCTCCTAGTTCATGCTTTACCGCGTCACAGTGCTGAATTACCACCATGAGACTGCAATAAAATCAAAATTTCTGGCAAACACTAAATACACCAGTATAACTGCAGATTATACACCCCCTGTCATAATTTCAGAGTGCAAGCTCCTACATGAAACCTGCTGCTTCAACCCTGGCTTGCCTTTACTCAGCACTCTAAAATATTATCTGCCCTATACAGCTGTAAACCCCGCCCCCGAATCCCATCACATAGCAAATTTATTGTTTTTGCTTATGACAAGCCTTTCTCAACCAGTGCCTGAGCCCACCTGCATGAATTAAGACATTCATACCCAACAAAACTGGATCCACTTCTCACGAATGTAGATGCTCCTGCTCCCTAAACTGATTCCAATATTTCACAATTTTTATTTTCATGTATGTATTTTTAAATTTTTTAATTAGATCTGTTTTTATATTTTAGAAAATATTTTAATTGTGTAATTTTTAGTCTTGTTTTAACTTTTTCTATGTGGACCGCCTTGTGATTGTTTTAATGAAAGGCGGTATATAAATTTAACAATAAATAAATACATATATAAATACATACAGAATTGAAGTCTCCTCCCTTTCTCCCCATCCTCAGGTGCACAAAGCCTTAAGAAGAATCATTTTTCTTAAAACTAAGTTGCTTTTCTCCTCCTCTCATATTCATTTAGTTTCCAAGGATGATAAAGGGGAGTAGCTTGGAATTAAAGAATTCCCTCGATTCTAAAAGCTTTTACATCTAAAGTCCACATGTAAAAAAAACCAACCAGCGAGAATATTCTAAAAACCCATAAAACTGTTTCACAAAAAGCAAATTCATGTTTGATAATGAATAATATGCTTCCAAACTCAGTGACCCAGATAATTTTTTAGGCAATCAACCCTTTCTAGTGTTTCTGACCTTCATTTCCTCCACAGCATTCTCCAGCTCATCTGGACTCTTGTATTCAAAATCTCGCTCCAAATACTCCTCTTCAGCTTGAGCCATCCATTCTTGCATCTCTGCCAAATCCTTCTTGAGGTTTACAGTTTTTTCTTGACTTTCGGATAATTGATTTTTCTGACTAATGATCTAGCAATTCAACAACAACAACAACAAAACATAAAGATATAGGTAAAAGCTGTCATCACCAATTGACGTGTGCCTTAGCACAGATTCATGAAGGAGAAAATGTGTAACTATCACAGTGGTGAAAGTTTCAGCAGCTTACCTTTTAGACAGTAATTTAATTCTATATTTTTTAAACCAGCAATTCTCCAAAAAATGCTGTTTCTATGGTTACAAAGCAATATTACTACTACTACTACCACCACCACCACCACCACCACTACTATTACTATTATTATTTTACATTTATATCCCGATCTTCCTCCAAGGAGCCCAGAGCGGTGTACTACATACTTGAGTTTCTCTTTCACAACAACCCTGTGAAGTAGGTTAGGCTGAGAGAGAAGTGACTGGCCCAGAGTCACCCAGCTAGTTTCATGGCTGAATGGGGATCTGAACTCAGGTCTCTCCGGTCCTAGTCCAGCACTCATGCTGGCTCTCAATGCAAATAGCTTGCATTATAGGTTACTGCAGATGTAATTGAATACTATTCTGCTTATTTTAGCAGTATGGTGCTTACTATTAAAAAAGCTCTGTGGTTGCACATTAACTAGGATGTTGAACTCAACCACTCAAACTAAATGGTGATGGCTGTGAATCAACAACAAACTCTTGTCCCTGCTGTTTATGGCCCTGCTCCCCAAAGCCAAAACAGCATTCATTACAAACAGTATCAACTCTATAGCATACAGACAGGAGGTTCCAATTCAACCAGGAAAAAACTTTTTTTTTTCCACTAGCACTGCCTACACAAGTTACCAGCACTAGCTAAAGGCCTCCATTTTTAAGGAAGGCTTGTTTTAATTTTTAAAAAGTAGGCATGAGGGAAGAATAGAGAAGTGTACAAGAGAGTTACATTTCAGATTGTATGGATATAATCCAAATTGAATCAGGCTGTCTGCAAGGGCATAAGATAATACGAGCACGTATCCAGCAGAAACTGACAGATCTGATCTGCCATTTTTGCTGGTTATAAACTCATTTTGACTTTTGCCCTGGCAAAGGCTGTCAGTGTCTAGGAAAAGAACAGCGATTTACTAGATTACTATGAAGATCAATCCAACTGAATGAATCATTATGCTACATAGAGGTTATAAAAAAAAATTATTCCAGAGTAAACTAATCCTCTGACCCCAAAGTGTTTGATCAAGAGTATAACTGAGAAAGGAATAAAGCATTAAAAAAAACACAAGTTATAAAAATAGATGCTACCGAAAACAAAATGTGGGGTGTGATCTGAAGAATTCCTGAACCATCATCATTGAAATGAAAGGCATACAGCATAACTTTACTATAGTAAACATTGTATGCATAAAATCAATCATTAAAGTGATTACATTATTTTGAAATCAATTTTATCTAGGACATACAAAAGGGTGTTTTTTCCCAGGTGAAGAGAATCAGGGAGGTAGCCAAAGGAGCTGCAAGGGCTCCTTGTATTTCATCCTAAAAAGCTGTCTGATTTGGCCTCTTTCTTTTTAAACACCCTTGCTTTGCAGAGCTGCTTATGGCAAACATCACAATGCCTGACTTAGAAATATGCTTGGAAGAAAAGCATCCATGATCTAAAAACTCCAAGTAGGTTGGAATAGCTTAAAGTCAGAAGTTAGCACACTTAAAATGAAGCTCCTGCCCTAGGGAGGTGGACTGCCAAGTGGGCCTTGGAACAGGGCTTCTTCTATGATGGTACAGTATTTGTGGAACACTCTCCAGAGAGACACAGCCAAGCCATGAGGAGGAAAATGCACATAGCTGTTAGTGCTGTTTTGCAAATGCTTGGGTGTGACTTTGCACAAGAATGTATGCAGCACTACAACAGGCAGATTCTATAGCAATTCTCATGCTTCCGTTTGTGCAAACTCTTATACAACCTCTTGTGTAAACTGAAGATGATCATTGGATGTAGTTTCGCCTTTCTTGATCAACACTCTAGAACAAGCTGCAAGACAGCCCTTCCATGAACAGAAGGAAACCTTTTGCTAGGAAGAGCACCTATTAAAAGTTTAGCTATTATATGGCTACCAAACTCTATCCAGGCAATGTACACAGTAAAGCTCCTGCTATGAGCACAGAGTGACAGAAAAGATAATGTAAATAAAGAGTAATACTATCAGTAACTAACCTGTTTGCTCAGTTTCTCCCACTGAGCCTGGACATCTGTCAGCTTAGATTTCACCCAGGCATTAACAGGCTGGCCTCTTAGAGCAGACTCTATTTCTTTCATCTCTTTGAAAGAGAGCTCGGTCTTTTCCATTTCAGTAACAAACAGCTGATCACAAATTTAAAAAAAAATCAGATTCTTTTCAAGGTGTAGGCTAAAATACTGCTTAAAGACATCGTATATATACTTATCTCTGTACTAATACTTAGCTCTCATCTGGTCAATGACTGTAATAAAGATTTTGATTTTTACTAATGCTTAGCTTTTATGAATTCTAGAATGTGCAAAATTATTGTATTAAATACATATTAGATCTGACAATGGTAACAATCCAGAGAGCTCCCCGAGTATGTCTGAAGGCTCAGACATAGCCAGATGGAATAATCCTTTTTTTCTTTGAACAGCAAGCTTCCCTCCTCCAACAGCTATCCATGCACAAACACCACAATTGGCTTCTGAAACGCTTGACTCACAAAACTGATTTGTCATGCAGATGGTGGGCTACCTGTGCACTTCTCTTTATTTTGGCCAGTCCTTCACTGGTTCAGGGACAGTTTCATAAACAAGACTCATAAGCATAGTATGAATCCCAAAGCTTCAATCAGAGACTGACCAGCAATCAAAGAATTGTACAATTAGTTCACAGTGCTCCAAAATGGTTTGGCCTTCTATTTCTTGAATAGTAGCCCCTACACCACATGGCAATTCATTATTAGAAGTAGAAAGATTTTCAAAGGCAATCTACAATATAGATCTTCTGTTCAAAGGCAAACACACACAAAATCATGCTGGGCAAGCCCAAACCTTTAGCATGCTCACATTAGCTTTCTGAATGGCAGCCATATTGACTTTAGGGATGTGCACAAACCAGCAGATGGCCGGTTCGGTGGCGGGGGTGTGTGTGTTACCTTTAACGACCAGGGAGGGTGCTCTTAGCTCCCCACACACGTATCCCCCGCTGGCACTGTGTCCAAAGTTGCTGGCATGGAACAGCAGTGTCAGACTGGAAGCGACCGGTGTGCAACGAGCGCATGCGCACCAGGCACTTCTGGTCCAACGTTGACTGGGGTGGCAAGAGGGTACACTGCCACCCCACTCCAGCGATTTTGGACACAGCACCAGTGGGGGAAATGCAGGGGAGGGTAAGAGCACCCTCCCTGCTCCTTAAGTAAAAAAAAATCCCACCACCAAACGGGCCGAACAGCTGGACCAGTTCAGAAGTCCAGAAAAGGACCTCAAAACCGGTTTGCGCACATCCCTAATTGGCTTCACACAGACATTAAAGATAAAGTGTGCAGTCAAGTTGATTTCAACTCCTGGCACGCATAGAGCCCTGTGGTTGTCTTTGGTAGTATACAGGAGGGGTTTGCCATTGCCTCCTCCTGCGCAGTATGAGATGATGCCTTTCAGCATCTTCCTCCATCGTGGCTGCCCGATACAGTAACAGTACTAGCAGAGATTTGAACTGGCAACCTTCTGCTTGTTAGTCAAGCATTTCACCACTGTGCCTTTACAAGATGTTAACACCAGATACTTTAGCTCTCCTGAAATGCTGTCACCTTCTAGCAAAAGTGGAACTACATTTTTTGCATTTCCCTTTTGAAAATGTTGAAAGGTCACTTCCCCACAATAAACTAGTCAACCAATATGGTTTGTTGGACATTTTGTTTAGTTTTTTAATTGTACAGCAGACTTTCAGAATTTTGGTAGGTCAGCTTAAGGAAGTTTCACTTTCTTAAGTGAAGCCACAGTTTGACCTAAAATTCAAAGCTTTCCAAAGTTTGAGATCAAACCTAATCTAGAGTATATAGTTAGTTTGCCACCCCTACAAGGGAGAAGCAACTTACATATTGTCTAGGGTATTCAGATATTTCAGGATTACAGATGGCCCTCATTACCTGCAGCCCCACGGTTTTGCGTATCTGCAGTTGGGTCGAAGGAACCCTTCGACCCAACTCTTTATTCACGCGACAAAAATAGGGATATTTTTTGCCTGTCCACGGTTCTTGAGTGGCTGGAAGTAACTTCTGAAATAATTTCTTGCCACCATTTTGTAGTGCTCAGCCATTATGCGGCTCTTTTCCACATACACAAAAATCCTCAAAAAGGAACAAAAACCAGAGAATTTGTAAGTTTGAGGGGCATTGCTGGGAGCAAGGTATTGCTTATTTCTGCTCCCCACTACTTTTTCTTGTTATTTTCAGCACATTTCAGTGTGCTTAGGAACCTAACTCCCCAGTCTCCAGAGGGTTAAGGTTTCTTTATTTGCAGAAATTGGCAGGAATGGAACCCCTGTGAATAAGAGCCACCTGTATAACATCTCCCTCTTCATAAATGAAGAGCCTTTCATTTATGAGACCATTTTACAATCTGAACCAACTTCTAAACATTAAACTATTTGTAAATAATTTTTGAATGTTGTTTCAAAAAGGACACCTTTGTACCATGCTATCATGTATCAAACTAGTGTAAACACACACTACTTAGCTTCATATTTGCTGTTTAAGGTAGGGAAGCTTGATGGGACGTACTATCCACAAGGTTAAAAAACCGGACAGAACAAAAAGTGAGTAAGCAACCTTATTGTACATTAGCAGAGCTTACTGTGCATTGATCAAGCTGCCTCTGAAGTGCTTCAGGATCTCTTTGAATGGCTTGCTCTTTCATTAAGAAGTCTTTTACACCATCCAGCCATTTTTGAACCAGTTTAGAATCAGCCTAAACAGAACATGACAAACTTAGTTAAATACCATGAACTGTGATGAGAGCTCAGAATGTGAGATTCTGAAAACAGATCTGTCAAAATGGGTAATGGCAACACACAACCAGAATGTTGATACATGTTTGCTCATAGTTTGATCCTCAAGCTCATGCAAAGATGGGTTAACTAAAAAAAATGATTATAATTTATTAAACAAAATGCTGGAGAGATGAAGAAACTGAAAGCCACAGAAGCCTGGGTGCTAGAGTTAAGCCATCAAGACACCTACAGAGACGAAATGTTCAAATACAGAGGAATTTTCAAGCTTTTTAAGGACAGAGTCATGGTTAGCAATAATCAGACGACTTTTGACCTAAAGCCTAATTTTATATAGCCTATATAATCTGAAGCATAACTAAAGGTTGTTAGCTGCCCAGAGACATAAGTTTGGGTGGGGTATAAATTTAATAAATAAATAAAGATTCAGTCATGCAATTACAGTGTACTATAATGGTTAGAGTGCTGGTCTAGGAATGAGGAGACCTGAGCTCATATCCCATTGAGCCATGGAACTCAGTGAGTGACTCTGAGCCAGACACTTAACTCTCAGCCTAACCTACCTCACAGGCTTATTGTGGAGATGAAAATAACTATGTACACTGCTCTGGGCTCCTTGGAGGAAGAGCAGGATATAAATGTAAAAACAAATTTGAAAATAAATAAATAAATAAATATTTTTTGCAGTTACTTATATAGCCTCACCAATAACATGGTGCTTTATATAACAGCAGCAAAAGATAATGTTCTGCCCCAAGGAACTTATATAGCGACGTTAACAGAAGGAGAAGAGGAAGATGCATTTGAAGGCAAGCAAGGAAAGACGATGCATTCAGTTCAGTTGCACACAGACTTAAGTTAAGGTATTGTTCCAAAGACTTCATGAAAATTGTGGCTTTTGAGAATCAATTTCAAAGAAGAGTGGAAACACCATAGGTGTTGAGGGGCAGATTTCCAGGCATCAGGAGCAAGGGAGAAAATCTCCTGCTCCACCTTTTGGGTGCTGATAGTGGTGGAACTGGAGAAATGAAGGTTATGGGCAAGGATATATCCAATGTCACATGGTCAGACCGATGAGAGAGGAGACAAAGAAATCAAACATAAACACATAGCTTTGTGCCGGATCAATAGGTGGAAGGTGACTTTTTGCTAGTTTGGACCTAACAGAAAACCATGGCTTCCTGCTATGTAAATAAGCCAGGAGAGCTGAAGGCTCAGTGTGCTTTCCTTTCCCCACTTTACTCTTTTCCTCTCTGGCTCCACTGCTGAGCAATGTGAAAACAACTTCAAACTCTGGTTTCACTTTCTGGCTTGTGAGCCAGAGTTAAAATTACAGTTCCTAGCTTTGCACAGAGTGCAGAACTGTAGTTTAAGCAAGCCAAGATTGCCATAAATACAAAAAAGGAGGAAGCACACAAGCCCATAACTGTCCAGGGCTAGTTCTTGTAGGGAGAAACTATGGGTTGCCATTATAGCTGAAGGACCGGCCCATTGTCAGTGGATATGGAGAGTGACTTGAGGGGAAACATTATGCATTTGGACTTCAACATATAGCGTTTGAAATGGCAATCAAACATCCTAGTGATAATTTCATAAAGGTAGTTGCAGATATGGAATTTAATGGAGAGAGAAAGATAAGGAAAGAGAGCTGGGTGTCATTGGTTTATACAGGAAGTCATTATATTGATGAGATTACCCAGGAACAGTGTAGAGAAAGAATAGCAGTCTTGAACAGATCCCTGAGGGATTCCAATGGTGAGGAAAAGCTTCCTTCTGTGGAACTGCAGAATGAGCAATTACATAGGCAGAAAGAGAAGCAGTTGATGACAGAAGTACAGAAAGCTAGGATAAAACTAATCAAGCAGGACAAAGTGATCAATTGTACTGAGGTAAAGGAGGATGAAAACAGGAAGGTGGTCTGGCAGACTTTGGATTGGGAACTGAACTCTCTTCTCTTTTATGTCAGCTATATAGTCTGTTTCAACAGATGATTTAGAAATATCATTTTTTGTTCTTCACTGATTATGCAGACTTACTGCCATCTTAAAAGGACACATGTTCTGCGTGTTCAAAGTCCTATTGTTTTTATTTGCATTTCAGTATAAAGGAACAATTTATGTCCAGATTCTTGGGATTTTTTTGCTCTACCTCCAGCTTTTGGAATTTTTTCAGCTGACTAAAAAGGCTTTTGATTAATTTGTAAAAAAAACTTTTAAGAACAGTAAAACACAATAGTATCAAACATTCATCACAGCTTATAGTGTGTATAGCTTATAGATACACAATGCATCTGACCAGCAGAACTGAGCAATGAATAAGCTGATATTTTCTTTAATAGGACTATTATTCACAATGCCCCTGTCCTTTATGAACATTTTACATGCTTAAAACAAGTGGCTGCATATAATCCTTACTAGTGCACCAAAAGAGAAGGTTCTTCACCAGGAACTTGCAGGGCAAAGGGAGCTTCACTCCCAGTAGTTTTTCACTCTGATTGGATCTTTTAGGACACAGATGCACACACACAGACACGGATGTGCACATGGACACAGAGTGACAGTCCCAGAATCACTCCCCATCTATGAAACCTGGCAGTTTGCTATGACTGCAGCAGGATTTCAGCATTTGAAATGTTTTAATAGCAGGGTTGCTGCCAACCAAACACAACCCTCCCACTCCCATCTTCAAAACGCATGTGATGAAAAAGTCCCATTATCTTCAGAGCGGTTATTCTAAAGGAATTTCAAGACACATTGTGTACATGCCAAGGGTCTATCTACTGAGGGGAATGAACTTCTTAAAAAAACAATCAAAAGAATGAAAAACAACCAATGAACCAAGACGACTCAGGTTTGTTTGTTTATGTATTACATTTTTATCCCACCCATCCTCTGAAATCTCAGGATCCAGGCAGCAGAATGACCAACCCATAAAATTAAGTCAACAGCATTTTGGAATCACTTCTAGAACAGCAAGACTTACAATCTGCTGCAGCACAAACCCATGGGCAGGTGGGAACTGAGTATTGTTTTTTAATGCCACTCTTCAATATAAATATTCACAGGGCAGCTTAATATAATAAAAATACAAAGTAAAATAGCAATGATTAGAAAATTATAAAACTTATAAAATTACAGAATGAGCAATTCAAAAGCCTAGGAGAATAAAATGACTTCATCTGATGCCAAAACGTTACCAAAGTGCAACACATTATAATTCATAAGTACAACCCCATGTACAACAAATTGTAGCAGTAGGATTACTAGAAGGCTGTTTAAATAGATGTTCAAAATCATTAAAACATTTACCTCAAATATTCTCAGTTTGGAAACTATTTCTTCTAGTAGGTCAACATCTTTAGAAACTTTGGTCTTTAATTTATCCCTGTATCCCTGTAAACATTTGAATTCTTGCTTGTAGAGCTTTGATTTATCAGCAGATATACGCTTCTCCAAGTCCTGAGTGTCTACAGCAAGTTTATCTACATCACTTTTCTGGTTTTCTAGAGTTTCACAAACTGACTGTAGAAAAAGATTAAGCAAGAACAAAAAACAAACACATGTATTTCACATTTGAACAATAAATGATACTGCCATATTCCACATAGTATATTTAGTTCCACATATTAAAACAAAGAAAATGTAGTAATGGATGTGGCTCCTGTCTAGCTCCAGAATTTTGTTTCATGAGAAGATGCAACTTGTCTCCCCAGCTGAATAAATTCAAACTCCTGAATTCTGTGTTTGTGTTTTAGGGCAAGAATATTTTGCAGGAAACATTACTAGGCCACTGAGGTTCCCCCCTAACAACATACCTATTTGCATCCATTATGGGGCAACCCATAAGACAGTTCTGAAGAAAATGAAAAGGGACTTTCTGGGAAACAGACTTTGGTTGGCCAGAAGCACCTATCATTGCCTGCCTTTGTATTAGTAAACATAGAGAGGCTAAGCACAATTTCCGAAAAAAGCCATTCCCAAAGGGCATTAACAAGGGCAAGATTTATAGCTGCAACCTGAAAGAGAAATACATCACTCTGAAAAGGCCTCCAGTAAGTTGAATTAAATATGGGCAATATTAACCCTCTCCCTACAGTTCTTCCTGAACACCCACTTGCAGTTTCTTCTTCAACCTCACCCTGCCAGGCTGCTTCCACATTATCACTAGTACCCAAGTTCAATGTGGAAGCTGCCTGTGGTTTGAAAAGAATAAGGAGCAGGGGAGGGATACACACATGGATATGAGTGTAAGGTACTGATGTCAAAGAGACCACAAGATGTGAAAACATATCTCGCAATGCGCAGTTGGACCACGTTCTTCCTTTACTCAATAAGAAAAGGACCTAGGTCAACAACTCTCTCCCTTCTAAAATCACATGAAAAAGAGGAGGAGAAGAGAAGGAATGCTCTCATCCTACACTATTTGCTTACAACAGGATCAAACCATTTTGGCTCTCCCAACTCCCATCATCCCTATTGGTTGATGGCTGGGGATGATGGGAGTTGCAGTCTAATAGCAGCTGGAGGGCAGAAGTTGTGCAGCTCTGGTTTACAACATCTAGTCTAATGGTTCTATTCCTTGCCTCATAGGAAGCAGCTATTGACAGTTCTGCAACAAAACGTCACGTCTAGAGACTAAGCAAAACAACTCACTAATGTTTCTGTAGCTTTTGGCTATTTAAAATAAAGGAAATGTTCTATGTATATATATATTTGATGTATCACTTGCTTCTTGGCCTCACTTCTTTATATTTAGAACTGTTTCTACAACACATTTTATTTATCACAGCTATTTTACTGAACAGCAGTTTTCACATATAAAAACCGTGGGGACTTCCGGTGGACTCTTCCGGCTGAAATGGCGGCTTCCCAGTGAGCTCCGTGGGCCCCCACCTGCATCCTAAAAATCCGGTCCTTTAATGAGCTAGTTAAGTACTGATTATCACCTTCAGAGAGAGCTCACATCTGTAACTACCTATTTAGCATATCAGATGGCTTGCTGAAGCTCCTGCCCCTGCTATATTTGACTTCAAACAATGGACTAGCGAGCATTCTCCCTCCCCCTCCAGCCAAATCTTTCTTATCTCCCCTTCCCTCCTTATGTCCCGGGACACAGAGACTGTTCTCATTGCCATTGTTATTGTTGTTCTGCCTCCTGAGAGAGAGAGCAGGAAGGTGCAGATTTGCAAACCTGGAGAGACGGAGGAAGGAGGGCCGTGCCACTTGGCAGAATAACAGTTGTAGGATTTGAGGAGGAGGAGATCAAGTAAAGCTCCTTTGGTGTCTCAAAATTAGTCTTTGGAGGGGGGGATCCTTCCCTGCCTTTGCTTTTGCTCCTGAATAATTCCTTGAGAGGTGAGAGCCCAACGGAAGAGGACAAAAAGAGAAGGAGCATTTGGCATTATTTTAAGTGGGCAATATAGAATTACAGAGGAGGAATTGGCTTAGTCTACAAACTTAAATATCTAAAGCAGGTTACACTAAATCATCAACACCCTCCCCTAAGCCATTCTTAATAGCAGAGCAAGAAGAGGACAGAAGGAAAGTGGGTGGCAACCTGGGGTCAAGAAGTAAACGTAACAGAGTTAAAAGTGGGACTAAAGCAGTCCCCAAGATGTCAAGCTCAGACAGCACAGCTGAGGAAGGGGTAGATACCAAAGCCCTCTTCTCCCTTCTTAAGGAAGTGGCAAGTGACACCAAAAGCATAAAAATGGGTCAGGAGACGATTAAGGCAGAGACAGGTGAAATCCGGACCTCCATGGAACAGCTCACCTCCAGGGTACAAGAAACTGAGGAATGCATCTCGGCAGTGGAGGATAGAGCCTCCATTACGAAGGACTCTCTCCTACAAACAAATCGTGAACTGGCATCTTTTAGAGATAAGCTGATCGATCTGGAGGGTCACAGCTGAAGAAATAATCTGCGTTTAGTGGGGGTGAAAGAAGGCTCAGGAGACCGCAACATGATTGATTTTGTCACCATTTTACTACGTCAAGCCTTGGACCTCCCCAATGACTACAACCTTGAGATTGAGAGAGCTCATAGAGCCCTGGGGTCCACCCCAGCAGTAGGTGCTCCACCTCGGGCCATCATTATAAAACTACTGAGATTTACAACCAAAGAAGATCTCTTCGCAAGGGCCAGAGAGAAAGGTTCTCTTTGATGGGGCCCAGATAACGGTCGGATCGATCTATTTCATGATTTCCCAAAGGCAGTCGTGGATCAAAGGAAAATATTTCAACGCTGCAGGATTTGGGCTAGAGAAAAGAATGTAACCTGCTTTTTCAAATATCCTGCCATTCTTTGCTGCATCCAGGAAGGCAGAATACATCGCTACAGCGACCCGGCCCAAGCTGAAGCTTTCCTGCGGAGTTTGCAAGCAAACGGCTGACTCTTATTTACATAGGGTTTCTCTCGAGCGGGGATCTTTCCGAGACTGCTTCTGTGAAGACGCAAGTCACTAACCCTGGAGATTCAGCTGCTGTCAGGCCTTTCAACAACGATGGCAAGAATATAGACTACTCCTGGATAACTACCATGTACTGGCCTTTGCAGTGAATGGGCGGAAGCAAGAGCTATTGACCATTAGGAGGGTGAAGTTGATTCCAAGTTTGGAGTTGCTGTATGTTAGTTTTGTACTGGATGTGGGATGGGGGTGGGTGGGTGGTAACTGGGAATTCGCCCCATAGCTGGCCCTTCTGGAAAGTTTAATAATGTTTTCCTCACTTTTCTTTTGCTTCTATCCCCCAATTCTCTCCTTTTTGCTGTTCTTCATTTCCCCACTCTACTGTCTCATAACCACCTTTCTCACCATTGCTTTCACACCTACAAATGCTAGAACGGCTAACCTAACATACATTGTGTTTTACAGGAGCTCGAATCAAATGTTTTTCATTCTGTTTTCTAATATAATTATGTTGAGTTTTGATGAACTCCTGTTTTGGATAGTATACAAAGGACACACACACCCCGTCCCGCTGATGCACTGGAATGGAACTTCCCGAATGAGACTTGTCCTCTGGCGTCAGCTGTGGGACTCCAGGTCATGGGCCTTAATAATTCAAGCTCGAGAAGGGTGAGCCTGCGAAAGAGACCAGCTGGGTCTAAAATATTAAATGCTAGGGCTATAGATTCTCAGGCAATGTATGTCCTTAAAATTATCTTATGGCAGGACATATGAATTTAATTACCTTCAATGTTAAGGGACTAGGAACACCACAAAAAATGAACCCAAATTCTTAGGTATTAAAGAGACAAAATGTAGATGTGGCCTTCCTACAAGAAACACATATGGCAGAAAAAGACATCCACAGACTTAAACGGAGCTGGGTAGGCCATGTTTTGGGGGCGGGGTCCTCTTCCAAGTCAAGAGGGGTGGCAATCCTAGTTCATAAGCACATCATGTTCAACCCCCTTAATGTAGAGGCAGACCACCTAGGAAGATTTATCATTGTGGAAGGCCAGATTGGGCCCAAAACCATCATTTTGGCTAATGTGTATGCCCCCAATGAAGATTGCCCCTCCTTTTTTACAGCTTTACATGCTAAGCTTCTTGCAAGGGAGAACACTAACTTATTTTATGGAGGAGACTTCAACGAGATTCTGAATCCCCTAATGGATAGGAGCACATGGCATTCTGTGTTATCTAAATCATGTGTTCTGTTAAATAGTTTTATGAAGGACCTTAGCCTCTACGATGTATGGAGATTACTACACCCCAAAGACAGGGACTTTACTTTCTTATCAAAATCCCATAAGACAAGCTCTAGGATTGACTTCTGGCTCTTGTCCCCAATTTTGGGGAAACAGGTAATTGCATGTGATATTGGCCCACTCATCATCTCGGACCATGCACCTGTGGTATTAAAAATACAATTGACAGACAGTGGAGACCAGAAGCAGAAACATTGGAGACTAAATACATCCCTGTTAAAGGACCCCAAATTCATTACAATGATTGGATCTGAAATTCAAGAGTTTTTGAAGTTTAATAGAAAACCTGAGACTTGCTTTGCACTTCTTTGGGATACCCTTAAGGCTTACTTACGAGGCAGAATTATAGCCTTTGCCTCATTTTAAAAAAAGGAACAGCTCAAGAACATTAAAGAATTGGAAGAGAAACTCAAAGTGGCTTGGTTGGAATAAAATACCAGCCCAGCCCCTCATTCCTACTCTAGTCTTCTGAAGCTACAATACGAAGTGAATCTATTACATGCCAGGCAGGCTGGCTTCCTTCTAGCTTGCTCAAGGCAAACGTACTGGGAATCAGGAGAAAAAGCTGGCAAACTGCTGGCCTTTAGAATCAAACAAATACAAAATCGCTCCCATATAGCAGGCATCAAAGACAGTAATAGGCATTTACATACTGAGAATAAGGCAATTAACGCAGCATTTGAAAATTTTTACTTAGCACTATATAATCATGTCCACTCCTATGGGTGTGAAGATATCCAACACTTCCTAGATGAAATTTAGATTCCAACCCTCCCTGATACACAAGCCACACATCTTGCCGCACCCATATCCTTGGCTGAAATCCAGGAAGCAATTAAAAAAATTAAACCTGGAAAGGCCCCAGGCAAGGATGGGTGATTGGTCCATCTGATTGGTACAAAACATTCTCTGATAACCTAGCCCCACTACTGGCTGAGGTGGCTACCGAAGCTGCAGATACACATGAATTGCCTAAAATGATGTATGTAGCAAATGTGTCTCTTATACCAAAACCACAAAGGGACCCGCAGCAATGTGAAAATTATAGACCAATATCATTACTGAATGTTGATGTCAAAATCTTTGCTACAATCTTGGCAACCCGTCTTAATAGCTGTGTACATACAATTATACATCCAGGACAGGTTGGCTTTATCCCTAAGCAGCAGGGAGCAGATAATATACGTCTGGTTCATAATCTTATCCATATTGCGTCCCGTAAGACCGACCAGGCTCTGCTGCTGTCCCGTGATGCTGAAAAGGCCTTTGAAAAAGTATATAGAGACCTCCTCTTGGCAACTCTTGAGAAATTCAGATTCCCTACCTCTTTCATAAATTGGGTGCGGACAATCTATAAAATGCCTTCAGCTAGGATCAATACTAACGGCCAGCAGACAGGACCCATCTCCCTTCAGTGCGGGGTCAGACAGGGCTGTCCATTATCTCCATTGCTCTTCAACTTGGCCCTTGAACCTCTGGCTTGCGCAGTGAGGCAAAATACAGGTATTAAGGGGATCGAGGTAGATGGACAAGAACATAAAATTGCATTATATGCAGATGACACCCTCTTGTTTCTTTCCAAACCACAGGAATCCATCCCTAAACTTATGGAATTACTATACCAATTTGGAGACCTCTCTGGATACAAAATTAACTGGCACAAATCCGAGGCCATGTCCATTGGGAAATTGCCCCTCTCTCATAGGGATATGCCCTGGCCCTTTCCTTGGAAAACAGACTCCATGAAATACTTAGGTATTCTAATTACTAAACAACTTAATCTAATTGTCAAAACTAACTTAGATAAAATACTTTCACAGATTAATATGGGCTGACCTTCCGCTGAGTTTGTGGGGTAAGATAGCTGTTGTAAAAATGAATGCTATGCCCAGATGTATTTATACTTTAAGAGGACTTCCGTTGCTTATTCCTCAAAGATACTTTAGAGAAATTGACAGAGTTGTGAGGAGGTTCCTCTGGGGTAATGGCAGGCCTCGGGTTGCTTTTAATAAACTCCAGTTGGCTGTAGACAAAGGGGGCTTCAACCTAGTGAATCTTAGATTGTACCATAACACGTTTTTAATTGCACAAGTTATCCATTGGCATGCCAACACAGATGGGGAAAGGCTAGAATGGGCTCAAGTGGAGCTAGCAGAACTGAAACCCTTGGAGGGATGGGAAGCACTTGGCTCCAGATATCTTTAACATCCCCACTACCAATCCCCTACTATACTAGCAGCCCAACACGTCTGGAAGGAACTGGCAAGGCAACTAAACTTCGATCCCTATGTCCACATGGATATGACACTGTGGGCTAACCCACATATATTGATAGGCAAACAACCAATTTGGTGGAAACATTGGATTGATAAAGGGATTTACCTGTTATCACAGCTGAAAAATGCAAATGATAGCTACAAACCCTTTGCACTCCTGCAAGAGGAATTCCATCTACCTCCGGCTTGTGCCTGGCAATATATGCAACTGAAACATACCATATCAGCTCAATTCGGTCCAGACGCCTTGGCGACGCCAGCAACTCCAGCTATCTTTGGGCTTGCCATTAAGATGGCCTCTCTCCCAAAACTAAATAAGTACCTATATGCCAGTGTGCATAGAGACATAGACCCTGGGTTAGATTTACTTAGGGACAAATGGAACTTGGAACTTTCTGATAAACTGTCACCTGAGCAGTGGCAAAATATTTTAAGTAGTGTTCAATGCAGTACATTGGATCTTAAATTGAGCCTCATCCAGCAGAAGATTATTTTCAGGGCCTACTGGACTCCTCTGTACCTTATGCTATTAAAAATGTCCTCAAATATTAACTGTTGGAGATGCAATAATCCACAGGCCAATTTAACACATATGTTCTGGGAATGTTCCATAGTGCAAGGCTTCTGGAAAGAGGTCACTATGCGAATTAACTTAGTGCTGGATTCATCTCTTGCACTGAAGGATCGAAATGCAGTGTTGGGGTTTATTCCAACCAGCTGGGGACTAAAATACAGCTCTAAACAATGGCTTTGGCTGAGCTGGTTGCCAAGAGGTTGATATTGAGGCTGTGGAAATCTCCCAATCCCACTCGGTGTGAGGATTGGGTACAGGGCCTGCTTAAGCTTGCGGCACATGAAAAATGGGCCCTCTTAAAGGTAAATAAATTGGATAAATGGTCTGAAATTTGGGATAATTTTCTTAATCTTTTCTTAGAATAAGAATCCTTCTGACCTATCCACATCTTCTAGTGCAATGGTGATTCTCCCTTCTTCTCTTCCTTTTTTCCTCTTCTGTTTTTCTTTCTTTCCTTCCCCTTCTTCTTTCTTGGGGGGGAGGTGTATGGGGGCGTGGGGGGGCAATTTGGGCATGTTGTTGTAAAATATAAATTGTTATAAAATGTTTAAAAACATTATTTTAAAAAAAACACACATAAAAACCGTGGAAAATATGGCAGAAACCAATCCCTCTTCCCAATGGTACATACAGACATTAAGTCAGCTTAGTTAAGCATGTAATGGCATGAAGATATAGAACTAGAATTCTGCTCCCTGCCACTCTCATATGACTGCAGTGGGCGGGTTTGTGCTCTCAGCCCCCTTGAGGCAAGCACGGAGGCCACCGTGTTGGAGTTTGTTACATGATGCAGGCCAGCCAATCAGATGCTAGGAGAGGCATTTTAAGACGCTGCCTCCATAGAGTTCCTTCTCAGTTGCTTGGACTGAGCAGCCCTCCCTCCCACCCATTTCAGTGAGGGAAGTCCAATCACCATTTGGGACCAAGTAGGAATTTTTGGGGTCACAACTACCTTGGTGTGGCCTTTTTTAGCCTACTTCTCAATGAAACTGATTAAGGGTTGTCACCTTTTGTTTGGTCACTCACTGAGTGCGGGTTAGTTTAAGTGTATTAATTAGTGTTTGACTGGAGGACCGTTTAAGGTGAGTAGGCAAGCCAAGGAACAGCCCTTGCAGGTTTTGTGGCCCTTGGGTTGGGATCTGCCCCTACTCAGGGGCAGGCCAGCACCCAACACTCAGAGTTTTGAGGCCTGGGTGGGTGGGGCTGCCTGACCTCCCCTCAGCGGGGTTTCATAACAGCGGGGCTCTTATGATGTTCGAATTCCGTTCGGGCAGAACTAACACTCAGTCTGTTGCCCAGGGTTGGGCAGTCCTCATGAGACTGACCCTTAAAGTCAGGGTAACCGCACTCTGAATTGTCATGCCTTGCTGCAGGATTTGTGTTATTTAAATTAATAAAATTGGCCCTAGTTCATCCAACTATACATGTCTTGTCTTTATTGGGGCCTGGGGGGTGCAATGACTTTGCTTAAGCATATCTGAACTGAAATTTGGTAGAGTGCAAACAAGAAACCTACCTTTGTCTGCTGCAAGGCTTTCTCAACTTTAGTAAAGTCATTCACCGTATTCATGATGGACTGTGCCTTGCTTTCCAATTTATTCAGCTCATCCTTCAGTTTCTTCATAGCATCCAAATAATCCTTGGAAGACTGGCTTTCCAACTCTGCTTTTAAAGTAAAAATGTAATGCCAACTCAGCAACTTGTTTATAAAAATTGAACAATGGACAACATTTTTTTTACCAATTTCCCATAACAGAGGTAGATGTGCCAGTCTCTCTTGAATGTTTCAAGAAACAATGCTCCTTGACACCTGAAACAGCTGTTCAGTGTGGGCTTCAAAAAATGTTTGTGTTTGCAATATTCCTCTCAAAGGGATTCACATACAGTTCCAAGCATGCCACAGAACAATTAGAAAACTCTGTCATGCTATCAAATGCTTCTCTTAAAACTGATCTTAAATCTCAAATCAACTTTCTTAAGGTTTTTTCTGTATTTCACCAAAAACACTGCAGGTTACATAATTTAGCATTGGCTAATTTTGACCAATATGCTCTGTTATAAGTTTTCCATAAGGAGAGGTATCCTTTTTATTGAAGTTTAACTTTAAGCTCTTCAGGATGAAATACAGCAGTAAGTTATGTTACAATTTTGTCCACATTTCTAAAAGTCTGAAATTGCATTTTGGAAAGACTTAATATTGTACTTCTATACTTGGAAACTAAACTGTGAAACACTGCACTTCAAAACTAAAACTATTACAATAAATAAATAAAAAGATAAAATAAATATCCTCTTCTTTGGCAATACATATTAATTAGATGAGGCCATGACTCAAAAGATCCAAATGGAGAATGTCAGCAAAGGGCTACTGACCTAGCATGCCTTAAAGGTGGGACTAATTAAGTTCACCTACTTCTTACAGTATCTGAACACATTTTTCTTAAAATAGAAAGCATTTATTTTTCTCCTTCACAACTATTTCAAGATGTCAGCCACTGTTACTTCTTTCAAGGGAAGATTGCTAGTCTGGCATACTACTGGAGTAGTATATCACTGGTCAGAAGTGAATTCTGAGAAAGTAAGTTTATTTATCCAAATGTTCTGCCAGGGACTACTGCACCACAGAGCAATCATCCATATTGTGGCCACTGCGTATTTCGATACACTTGTAAAATGAGCAGCTTGGGAGCTCAACTAAGTAACAAACAATATTTATCAAAATCATTCACTACCTGTAGTACATGAATGTTGTGTATATCATTCAATGTCCATACAAGAAATTATATGTAGGCAAAACCTCCAGACTCCTCAAGAGGAGGATATGTATGTATTTATTTACATTTCTAGCCCACTCTATTCCCAAAAGTATCTGAGCAGGTTACAATAAAATCAATATAAAATATAATGAAAATACAACATTATAAAATAAAAAATACAGTGCCTAAGAGGGGAAGAACCACTACATCTCTAGTCAAAGGCCAGGGTAAAGAGGTCTTCACCATTCTCCTGAATGTGCACAATGTCAGAGCTTGGTGCACCTCAGAGAGGAGGGCATTCCACAACCTAGGGGCCACCACCGAGAAAGCCCTCTTTAGGGGAGCATCTGTGTAATATTAAGCACAGGAAAACAGGTGCTCCAATGGTGAGCCATTTTGTGGGAAAGTGCCATCTAGCAACAGATACATTATTTGGGGCAGTAAAGGTAAAGTGTGCCATCGAGTCGGTGGCAGTAGAGAAGATTAATTCAAGCAATTATAAAGTCCTATTAAGAAAAGAGATCTGGTGGATCTTGGAGCTAAAGATTCTGACCCCACAGGGACTGAAAGAAATGCGACAATTTCCCCCTTTATTTTAAATACCATCCCTTTAGTGGCTTATCCTTTTAAAAGCAAGGAAAAAACTAACTATGAATTCTTAGCAGAGCTAAAAGTTAGAGTTGTGCTTTTAAATGGAATTACCCATGAAGCATTAGCAAAGACATTAGCAAAGACATTAGACATCAGCTGAGCTTTCTGTCAGAAGGCTATATATTCATTTATATATTCTTTTCCTTTTACTTAAGTTTGGTGTATAGACTGGATCTCTTTAAACAGAGATTTCTCATCAGATTATTGGATTTAAGTACATCATTATTATAAGTTTTATGTAAGGTTTTGGTAAATATTATATATGTGGTTCTCCTTTGAGATTTTACTGAGTGCATTTATATTTATCTAAATTTTAGAAATGCCCCTGAAGAAAGCTTGTAACTGTAATTGGGCACATCAATGCATGTCAATAAAAAAAGCTGGTCTACCATTTCCAGCATCTTCAGACTTGGTCTTTCTCTTTGCCCTTATATTAATCTGTAAAATAGTTACTAAGCAATAAGTTGTTATTTCCCCCCCCTAATTTACCTTCTGTTAAGACATCATAAAATCCAGTCTGCATATTTTTAAGGAAAGCTATTAGGCCTAACGCAGTACTTTTCCCAATCTCTTAACCATAGTTAAGTGATCAGGAATTCACCACATTAAGGTGCAGACTTAATATAATGATGAAAAAAGATAAGGGGTATTTCTAGTTGTCTGGAAGCAGCAATAAATAGTTGTAACTTTAAACATTGACATCTGTATCTGGCTGATTTAAAGTATTAAGCTTTATATATGTAATTTTGTTAAGCTGCCTGATGCAGACATCCAGTCACATGGGACATAAATGAAATTATCCTTATTATATTTACACTGATATCTTTTTAATTGAAGACAATGAAAATGAATATGGGTCCAATTTTAGGTATACTATGTGACTTTTTAGATTAAACCAAAGCAGCATGTTTAGTAGAAAACAAAGCCACAAACCAATGCCTACTAGAGCCTTCGGAGTCAGGCGGTATATAAATTAAATAAATAAATAAATAAATAAAAATAATACTAGTAATATATATTTAGAAATATTTATTCTTTCACTTCATAGGACTCCAACAGTATATGTATTAATTAATTAATACGATTTCTATACCGCCCTTCCAAAAATGGCTCAGGGCAGTTCACACAGAGAAATAAATAAATAAGATAAACAAAATGGGTATCAGACTAGCAATCTTCCCTTGAAAGCAATAGTAGTGGTTGCTAACCTGACTAATGAAGTCCTTGTGCTACTATGTGAGTGACAAGAACCTTTGTGCAACTCCCTGTTTCCCCCTGAGCAAGATCTTTAAATTCCAGAGCACTCTCTGTGCAATAGCGGAAACACATTGATGACCCTAAGAATCTAAAGTATCTTGTGCAACTGGGCTCATGCAGAAGGACAGGAGGAGTTCTACAAGGGCTCTCATCACGCCCCCACAGCCCCTAGAAGTGCAAGCACTTCATTAGGAAGTCAGCCACTGAATTGTAAGTGTGTGTCTTGGAACACTTATCAGTTACACATAATGTTCATACAAATGCTTAGAAAATATATTTTTGACATATTATAATTCAGTGTATTCCATTTTTTTCTGAGCTGTTTTTGAGATCATGGGTATTAGAAGTTACTTATGCCCACAAAGCAACAATCTTGATAATGCAGAATCTATATAAATGTATTTCATACAGCAAATGGGGGGGGAACCAAAATGAACTACAAAACCTACACCATCCTTCCATTGAGACTGCTTTATTTATACATAGTATCAGTAAAGATCTAAAGTGAATACAAAGCAGCATCAGTTCTAAGGCTTTTGCTGCTAACAAAAAGTAGCAAGACAGCATGACAAGCATGAGATGTCTTTTCCTAAAGAATTCAAACAAGTTAAATAAATGCACACCTTTCTTTAATCGCTGTTGAAGAAACTCCAGTTTCTGCTGCACAGACTTGAAACGGTCAGTCAAAGCATCGAGGCTATCCTCAACAAAAGCTGGAACAGCAGGCTGGGAAGCAAGGGCCTTGCACTTGGCTTTCAGGATTTCAATCTGAGGCCTCAGACTTAATAGGAGAGTGAGTTCTCTCTGTGGAAGGTAAGTGTGCATGCAAACATGAAAAACTGTTTCAACAGCACCGATTTCACATGACTAGTCCAGGTACAACTTATAAAGTCTCTTTTGTGTATCTAAGAGTGAATAAGATTACCTGACAGGGCTCCTTTAGGGCTGTTAATTGTTGCTGGTGGGATGGTGAAGCAGAGTTATCTTTCAGCCACAATTCTCTTTCACTCAAAATCTCATCAAGCTCACCCATTTCTCTAAAATAAATGTTTACTTGGTCTTGGCAATGCATTTTTCTTGCTACTTCCTCCAGGTGCAAAGCTGTACCTTTCCAGTCTGTCAGTAGCTTCTCTAGGATATTTGTTATATCCTCAGTGGGAAGCCCTTCTGAAAAGGGAAGACAAATAAATCAGTTTTGATGTTCTTTTTTAACCCAATCATTATGTACAATTTCCTAAACCATGTCTCTTTTCTGAGCGTATTGATAGCCACCCATCTCAAGACGGGACTCAATAGAATTAATACATTCTTCATTAATTACTTCCATGGAATAACACATAGAAAAGTAACTGAAGCACATTCATAAGAAGACATGTTCCTTTTGATAAAATATAATCACACCTCATCACTATAATCTGATACATGGTTTCATTGTATCTAACTAAGGAAGTCTTGCTCAGTCCAAATATACTGAAAAACTACATTATTAAGCTAGTCAAGAGAGGGAGAACAGACCCAGATGTAGATAGATATATAAAGGCAATAGAAAGTAGTAGGGCATAATATAGAAGTATATGGCACAATAGAAGCCGTACAAGAGAAAAATGTAGACTATTTTTTCTTTGTGGGAACTTAATCTTTCATATTAGAAAATTGTTTGAAGACATATTATTCAGCACTGAGGGCCCTAGCACAGTACTGCAAGGAAGACATACTGGAAATCAACTACCATAAAACCAAAATAATGCTTTCGCTAAAAGGCCAAAGACCCATTCTTGGCATTTATACAGACACAAGATCAAACAGGTTGCATGCTTCAAATACCTGGGGGTAGTCCTTCACTCTGCGGGCAATAGAACAGCTCATGGGGAACACATTACCCAAAACTCACAGAGGAACTCATCTGCCATCATCAAATTATTTTGGACAAGGAGGCGGCCACTACATATCCACAGTAGGGATGTGCATGGCTCCGAACCTGTTCGGACGGGCACGGGGGGGGGGTTGTAGCTTTAAGGGCGGGGGTGGTACTTACCCACCCACACACCGCTCTTCCCCCTCCGGCGCTGTGACTTTGGATGAAGATTCTGGGGTGCCGCCGCCGCCGCCGCCGCCGCGCACTCCGCTGACATCACACGTTGACGTGTGACGGCGGTGGGTGCACACGTGAGGCAGAACAGGCGCAAGCATGATTCTTACTTTGGCACTTGCAGGCTAACGACGGGGGCAGGGGCGGCAGGGAGGAACGCTGCCGCCCCAGAATCTTCATCTAAAATCACAGCACCGGAGGGGGAAGAGCGGCGGGGGGGGTAAGTACCACCACCCCGCCCTTAAAGCTACAACCCTCCTCCATTCCGGACCGCCGGACCGGTTCGGAGGCCTCCAGCATGGCCTCCGAACCGGTCCGGGCACATCCCTAATCCACAGCCCTTAAATTGTTTGAAACCAAGCAATTAGTACAGCTCTTCTATGGTGCCCAGCTGGGCCCCTTCTCCAACTTTACCCCATTGGAGCTCATACAGTCCAAATTTCTAAGAGCAGTTCTTCAAGTTTGTCTCCAACAACAGCCTGCACCTGGAGACAAGCCTGATGAAAATGGAGGCCAGATTATGGATGGCCATACTCAACTACTGCCTCAGACTATCCTTCTGCCCCTAGGTCTTGCCCCGCTAACCTTACAGGATAATTTCCAATCCAATTGGAAATGGACAATCAAGACAAAAATATCAGCCCTGGGCCTCCACCTCTCTTCCCTGCTTGACATAAACACTCATCAAATAGCACATAACCGACACAGAGTGTCAAACTGATCTAGGCAGGGCCCCAAACTTCCTCATCAAAGAAGGACTTAGATATTCTGCCTCCCCCCTGGCATACCGAACACCATTGGCAGTTCCAACCCACAGGAGGGCCTTCACCCTGGGATGATATTACGCCCTCCCCTGCCATGCTTGAAGGCCATTACAGAAAGATCCCACTCTCAGAGCAACAGTGCCCCTGCGAATCCAGGCAAGTTGAAACAACAGCGCACATCCTTATCTATTGTTCATACTATAGAGACATTCGCTTCACCCACATCCTACCATTACTTCACAAATATCCAAGAGATACGAACCAATTTTACAAACTTCTGCTATTCTGATACTAAGCCTGCTATCACATATAGTGTCGCCAGGTTCTGCGCAGCAGCGTCTAAAATCCATCAGATGTTGAAAGGTAGCAGGTCCTTCTAGATCGAGTAGAGCACCCAACTTTATAGCATAGTTCCAGCATGCTCATCACTCACTACAATGTGCCACATGAAAGCCTTGCACGCCTACAGTTTTATAATCTACTGTTTTATAGTACATTGTCTTTTTTTCTTGATTGTTTTATAGTCCTCACAGCTTTTTAAATATTGATATTTTTACAGCTTTTACAATTTTATAGTTTCATAACTTCCAGAATAGTATAGTTTTGCAGTTTTATCCCTTCTGCCTTGTATGCCATTCATGCCTTTTATAAGCCTTTTATATCTTTTAAGCCTTTCACTGCTTGCAATTCATCTCTTGCCTTGTACTTTATTATTATTATTATTATTATTATTAATTTTACATTTATATCCCGCTCTTCCTCCAAGGAGCCCAGAGCGGTGTACTACATACTTGAGTTTCTCTTTCACAACAACCCTGTGAAGTAGGTTAGGCTGAGAGAGAAGTGACTGGCCCAGAGTCACCCAGCTAGTTTTATGGCTGAATGGGGATTTGAACTTGGGTCTCCCCGGTCCTAGTCCAGCACTCTAACCACTACACCACGCTGGCTCTCTTATGCTTATTATTTATAGGCTTATGCTTGTCTATGACCATAATAAAGATGATTATTCACGTCTATCCAACTAGATCTAAGCCTGTAAGCAGCCTAGTTAGAAACCATGTTTAAACCACTCTGAGATACCTGAAGCAAGGACACAGTATAAGCATAATAAATGAATATCAAGCTACATCTCAGAAAACAGATGAGTGATGAGCAAGAATATGCACATAAAATTTACCACACACAGGGGCAGGACTTTCATCAAGTAGGGCGAGGTAGCCACCTCAACAACTGCGGGCACTTTGTCCCATGGGCAGCACTATGGACACCACCCACCTACCTGCTGACAAGTCAATGCCACCACCTCTCGTCATCTCCACTGCTGCCAGCACCCCTTGCCTCCCCCTCCCCGGGTGCATACCACTTGCCACCACTGCTACTCCTGCAACAGTGAAAGGCTTCTTGTGGTCATTCTCCTTCCTGAAGAGAGATGGAAGAGACTCTGGCAGGGGCAGCAGTGGGAGCATGAGGAGCACCAGATGAGCAAAAAAGGCTGCATGTGATATGAAGACAATGCATTCCCATCTCTCTGAGTTAAGATTTATTCTGAAAAGTTCATATGCATCTTTACTCAGAAGACCCACCATGATCAATAGAGCTTACTCCCAAGTCAGAGCATAGCATCCAGACTAATTAGCCATGTCTAAACCATTTAAATCAGTAGGACAAGTTAGTCATGCCTAACTTAAATCCCATTAATTTCAATCAGATTTAATCATTACTAGCTTAATCTGGATGCTGCCCAGTAAATTTTTAAGATTCATATTCTAAAATCAGCAGATTATTCAAAAATTTGATTCATCGGAATTATATTTTTAGTAAATAAAGAGGCATTTAATCAATTAATCTAGTCAACTAAATATTGCAGCCCTAATGAGTAGTCAAGTTGAACTCTTAGCTCTTTTTTCTTTTCTTTTTTTTAATGTCAGTTTGATATTTCCTCTGTTTTTATGGATTTTTAGGTCAGGTTGTAAGCTAGCACTTTTATCCACTAAGTAGTAGTTGCCTAACTTCCTGCTGCTGAATCTTGATTGATGTTGATTTCAGAGACAAGTTAAAACATTTGTCTGAGCAAGCTGTTACTCTCCTGTAGGAGTTAAATGTGATCTAGCCTTGCCTTGAATGTGGTCACATTCTTTATGTGTTGGTGGCTGAAAGGAACATGCATTGGGGCTACGCTCAGGGTAGCTTCATGTCAGGCCCAATCTTTATGTTCACTTTATAGGCCTATGAAGCCACCATATACTGAATCATAGCTCAGTATTATCTACATACACTGACTGACAGCGTACGATTGGCAGCTGCTCTGTAGCATTCAGACAGGGCTCACTTGGTATTAAGCTGGGACCATGTTGTTATTGTGCTTTTTATTAACTGGGAGAGAGAGGAACCTAGATAGATATTTTACTTTCTAAACACTAGAAACGCATTTCTCCTAAACTGGAAAGATACCTCTTTCTGCAACAAACCACAATACAAACAAAGAGAAGAAGTCTCCCCTTCAAATAGAAATATAGAGCCAGGAAGAATGTCAGACTGAGCTGTTCTCTCTGACATGCTACTTTTCTGTGTTGAGGAATATTTCTAAGACGATTAAGCTTTTAAACAGAACAGTCCAGAAAAAGGTTATCCACTTTATGCCCTTTGCGCAGGCAGCATAAGGGGAGATGTGTTAGATCATCCTTTGCCACAGATAGCAGAATGGCTTGGGTGGCCCCAACTCGATGGTTAAATTCTCTCAATATAAAATTAATTCATTTACCCTCACCAGCATCATACATCTGAGGCTCTGCCTGCTTCAGTGGATGCATAGATTTTAACCTCACTCACCTTTGTGTTTAAAAAAAAAATCGGTGCTACCATAAGCACTAGTTGCAAAATGTTATTTAAACATTCTGGTAACTGCAGATTGTGGCAAAAAGAGTGTAACTCAAAACATTTATGTTTATCTTCCACCATACAACAGTTACCTTTTCCCATTTGGTCCAGCAGATTCTGTCCAGTCTGGTTCAATTCATTTAGTTCTTTACTTTTTTCAGCCCTTTCTTGTTCTATTGCCTGCCAACACAAACATTGCAACAATGAAAATAAAAACGTAACCACTGGGACCTTCCATGAGCTCCTCAGAAGAATGGAATACAAGAGTTAGAATTATAAAAAATAAGTAATGTTTGTATGTGAAAAGGATCACATAACATCTCTCTGGTAGTATTTAAGAGGGCCCAAAACACATCTTTTTAACCACGCTTTGGCTATGTGTGACTGCTCTGTTTTATTGCTTTAATGTCTTGTTCTAACAATTTAGTTTGATTTTATTCTGGTTTTACATTATCCGTATACTGCCTAGAGGCAATTGTTTGAGGTGGTATAAAAATGTAATTATAAATCAATCAATAAAAAAAGAATGGCTTTTTATTTGGTTACATTTTCAAGTAACACATATCATAATTAAAAATAATGTAATTATTTAAGAATTCTAAATCTCTCAAATGCTAACATCCATAAGGGGCTTTTGTCTCCATCCTCATCCTTCATTCATCACTTCCTTTTTGATCTTTACTTAAACTAGATGTCAGCTCTTCAGGTTAGAGATTCCAGGAAGACTTCTCTTTCTCCAAGGAGCACTACACTGACACACAGAGGGAATGTTGGCACAGGACTTGGATCAAGGCTTTGTGAAGTTACATGACTAGAAACCAGAGGTTGAAAGCTCTTTTAGTTAATAGGTGGAAAGCACATAATAGATCAAGATCAAAACTGCTGGCAGGCCCATCAGAATAATGCTGAGTATAAATGCTGTCACAAGCAAATTGGCATACTCAGTGGCTAAATTCAGGTTTGCTGCCTTTTAACCAAATATATCTTCCATGCTAAGCTTTAGAGCTTAACAGAGGTACACATGATCTTTTACAAGCAAGACCTATAATTGAAGGATTTCAAAATAAAAATGTGCATTTCAGGTATAGTGTATTACAAGTTATAAAAAAAGCTTCCCCAGGGTTCCTATACAACTCTGACATGTTAAACATGTGTGGAATCTATTTAACATAAAATGCACTTTCAGGTATGATCAAACAGGCACCTTTTTAAAGTGGTGTTTCTTTTTATTTAGCAGTGGGAAAGCAACTGGCTCTATCCATCCCCAGCACAGCATCCCTCCGGAAGCTGTTGCTGATATCTATCTTATGTTTCTTTTTTAGACTGTGAGCCCTTTGGGGAAAGGGAGTCATTTTTGTAATTGACTGATTGACTGGTATCTATGCAAACCAATTTGGGGACATTTGTTAAGAAGCGGAATATAAATATTTGGCTATTTCAAATTTAATTTTATACTGTTTTTAAATTGTTAAACTGTTTTAACCTTTTTAAATTGTTTTTATGTTGTTAACCACCCAGAGACGGTTTGGGCGGAAGTTTGGGCAGTATACAAGTGAAATAAATAAATAAATAAATAATATTCTTTTTCAAGACTCTAGGGTTTAATAGCCATGTGATGGTGTAATAAATTAAGCTATTTAAAATTAGTTTGCACCAGCATTAAGAAGATTCCAGTTATTTAAACCACAGAACACTTTGATCTCTACTCTCCACATGGTGTACAAAAAGGTTATTAGATGTCTCTATGGGCTGAAATCCTGACAGCCACAGTATGCAGGTTTTACTGAAAAATTAGGAGAGGATTCCTACAGGGCTCATCTCTAAGAATGAGCTGCCGCAAAATAAGCACATCTCACCATGCAGCTTCATCTTCTAAACTGAGAAATGGAATTAGTACACAGGAAGAATAGCGGTGGGTGGATGCCCAGTAAACCTTGAAACATGACCTGCACAATCACAACAGCACTGCTTTTAGTCCATATGATAAGCTGTGTGTTAACCCAACATTTTAAAGATACTTAATAATGGAATTTAATCCACAGGAAACTTCCAGATCAGACTGTACCCCTAAGTGACAGCCAACAGAAACTGACAAAATAACCTATTCACTGAAAATACCCCCGTTTCTCACTTTACCTTCAGCTTCTCTTTCATGTCTGAAGTCTCTCTCATCTTTTTGTATTCTTTGATCTCTATGGCTTGAATGGCAGCTTTTGATTTCAAATTCCAATCCAACAGTTCAGCAATTTCAGAATCAAACCTAGCAGAAGAGGTTGAATAACATTGTTAGCCACTTGTCCACCTCACCTTCATTCAACACTACCTTTTACTTAAAGCTCAATTTCCACTCTGTCTAGAGCTAACTAGTACACGCACATACAGTGTTCCAACAGTATTGGCCTTCCAAAGCTAACTGCTAGAAAGATCCTTAGCAACCATCAGGCAGTTGCCTGCATTCCTGTGGCAAGTAGTAACCACCCTTAGGCAAGGAGGCACAACCTCACTGCTGCTGCTGTAGCTGCTATGCCTGCCCACTCCCTCACTCAGCAGGACAACAAGGCGTGCAAGCACACAGACCAACAGGAGCCATACACACAGCAGCCACAGAGAACAGTATACAGGGGCTGGACAATAATGATCACAATCCTTATTTGCAAGATTGTTTTTAACCATAGTTCAGCACATACATCCAGAAAACATGTGCCTTTTTTCACACCCAGTTCTACTGGCTCCTTCACCAGACAAAAGAGAACAATTTGCAAAAAGGTAAATTGCAATATTCAAAAGTTATCTTAAGAGATGTGCCTTGATTGGAGGCCACACCACTACGCAAAGTAAAATATTCTTACTTTTTCTTCATTACAGCATCAAAGCAGACTTGTCTTCTCTTTGGTGGAGGTGGAGGTGGTGGAGACTGTTCCTCTTTGGATTGCTTAACTGGTTTTTGCTCTTTGACAAAGACAGTTTCTGTAAGGAATGCCTGTGAAGTCTGGGACATCCCAACATTTGCAACTGCTTGCGTAACCTGAAGGGATAGTTTGACAAAATTTTACCAAACATAAAATGTAAAACTACATAAAATGAAGTTGTACAATTATAATTCAAACACACAAAATAAGAATTACAGTGACCATATGCACATTGACAATGGATGTACTACTATGGATGTGCTAGTATTTGTTCTACAAATACTAACCATCTGTCTGCAATAACAGTAGATAACAGACCCCCTCCAGGGTCTTGGCCAGATGGCTTTCCCCTACCACTCAAGAGCCTTTAACATGAGATGCCAGGGATTGAACACTGGACCTTCTGCATGCAAGGCATCTATTCTGCCACTGAACTATGTGGATCCTATCCTAACTCTTCAGATGCATATTATATGTCCGGAGTTACATTCTTCTTCCACATATTCATATTAAAGACTTGTGATCATTCAGCTTTGATGGCCTAAGCCTGGCTTACAGGATGCTGGAAGGATATGCTAAATAAACCAGGCCTTATAGTACATTTAATCAAACTTTACTTAAGTTGAACATACAGTTTGCTAAAAGAGAAATCGTTCAAGCTGTTCCTAAAGAAATCATTGCTGTAAGAAACAAAAACATGTTTCTTAAGTCTTGCACTGATCAAACACATATTTGTAGGGAATGCAAAAGCAACTGTACTATTCCCATAAGCTATTTTTCCAGCTAGTTAGAATTAGGGATGGGTCCGGACCGGTCCAGAGGCCATTGTAAAGGCCTCCGGACGATCCGGACCGGTTCGGACCTGGCCGGTCCGGTCCAGGTGGAGGGGGTTCCTTTAAGGGCGCAGAGGGTTTACTTACCCCTCCCGTCGCTTTGCCCCCTCCAGCGCTCGTATTTACTGTAGAAATTGGAGTGGCAGGATACCTCCCTGCCGCCCCTTCTTGCTCCTCAATGCAAAAGGCTCTGACAAGCCTTCTGCGCACGCCGCGCACGAGCTTCACGTCTCCCCGACGCCGGAGGCCCGGTCTACCTGGCTTTGGCCCCTGCCGGAGGCGGCCGGAGGCCCGATCTACCCGCCGGCAGGGGCCGAAGCTGGGTAGACCGGGCCTCCAGCGTCGGGGAAACATGAAGCTCGTGCGCGGCGTGCACAGAAGTCTTGTCAGAGTCTTTTGCATTGAGGAGCAAGAAGGGGCGGCAGGGAGGTATCCTGCCGCCCCAATTTCTACAGTAAATATGAGTGCTGGAGGGGTACAAGTGGCGGGAGGAGTAAGTAAACCCTCCCCGCCCTTAAAGGAACCCCCTCCACAGTGCCAGACCGCAGCTGTGCGGTTCCGTGCACACCCCTAGTTAGAATTGAGGATACTGAGAAAAAACCAAGTTATTTCAATTAGGGATGTGCAAATCAATTTGGATACAAATAGATTTGTACCTAAATCTAGCTGATTCGGGTGACTTGAAGACAGAACAAATCGCCCCTGTGTTCCATTGGCTAGATTTGGGTGCAAACAGAATCGCGCCCAATTCCATTCAAATAGATTCAAGATTTGGATTCCTCCTATGAATTCTCCGATTCCCAGCTTTCAATTTTTTTTAAAAAAGCTAAGTTTGTAGAAGTGGTGTTATAGAGCAAAATGTGCGGTCACTATTTTTCAAGTGTTTAGATTTTTTGGTGTCTAATAACCTTTCCTCATAATGAATCCCTATGAGGATTCATTACACACCAAAGAGTCTAAAAACCTCAAAATATTCCTAAAATATAAACTGAGTACCCAGTGGCTTGTGGGTTGGGGGTAGGTGGCACGTGGAATGCCACTAATTCCCCACCCCCACCCGCACAGCAGTGGTGTCAAGATGAACAGAAGAAATGAAGGTGTGTAATGAATCCTCATAGCAATTCATTATGAAGAAACGTTATTAGACACCAAAAATCCAAACACTTGAAAAATAGTAACCACATATTTTGCTCCATAACTTCACTTCTACAAGGGCTAGAGCTTAGATTTTTATTTATTTTTATTTTTTCTGGGGATTTCTGGGGACTTTGAATCCCCATTATTTTCTAAGTTGGAAATATACAAAAGCAGTGGAAAAACTAAAACAAAAATCATTTAAAAATCAACCAAGTGCCCCACTGCCTTGAAATCTGGGTGGTAGGTGGCACCCATGGGGACCTACCCACCACTCAAATTTGGTGCTCCTAGGCCCTTTATAAGTGGTCTGAATCTGAATCAAATCCAAATCGAATTTGGGGTGATTCAGGGGGACAGATTTAGACACAAAACAAATCGGGGTGATTTGATTCAGGCACAAATAAAATAAAATAATCAATTCATGCACATCCCTAATTTCAATATTTCCCCAATTCCTGATAACAAAGGCACATTTTTCTCAATTAAAATTGGAAGCACACTTCACTTTTACATCCTCCAAAAAAAAAAAATTCTGCTTTTAAGAGGTTGATAAGAATTACCCACCCACACCCTCAGAAGCAGCCCATCCCCTGTGTTTCTCTATGAGTGACTGATCTGTATATACCTCCTGGCTGCTTAAAAGCAGTATCAGAGCATGACTCATGCAGAGACCAGCAGCCTCCTATGAGGGTGGGTAATTCTATGATTTCTGATCAAGAATTATCCAGCTGCATTTGACTAAGTGCAGAGCTGTAGCAGGATGACCCAGCTACAGGAGAGGATTACTGAAAGGAAGCCAGGCCAGAGAACTGAGTCACACAGAGGAAGTAGCTGGTTGTCAGCTTTGTGGATGTATATTTTAGGTTCACAGGATATTTTGGAATCCATGCCTCCATTGCTCTCAACAAGACTATAGTCCACACAGCCTGTTCAACTTTTGGTTCATTTAAAGCTTCCCACAGGGCAAAAATATCCGTGGAGAGCTTCTGAGAGAAAACAATGGGGAAATTCTGAATTTTAGTGCAGCCATGACTAGACACCAACAACATACCCCATTGTCCAACCCCAAGCAGCAAAGACAAGAACTCCCATATCTTTTTGATAAGAAAATACTAGAATAGTGTGCTTCTGTGCCCTCAACTTTCCATAAAATTCTGGAAGCTCAAAGCCATTTTCGATTATTTTTTAAAAAATCTTTTACTTTTACAAACCTATGTACTTTGGCATTCACACCGAGTCCTCCAAGAAACCACTACCTTACATTTGGGGGCCATTTCATTTCACTTCCAAAAACTGTCAGGATTCAATTTCAGGATCATTTCTCATGTACTATTTTTGGACTATGGTCTAGAATGGCCCATACTATAAACGTAGATGCATCATAGTCTTATGTAATGTCATTATTGCTAAAGCCACACAAAAACACTTAACACTAAATTTGCCTTTTCCACCTTTCCAACAGACATTTTAGTAAACTTTTTTACTTTGACTCTTAAGATTTCTTTCTCAAGTAGCTATAGCCATCCAGAGCCTATCAAAGCATGTTTCATCCAGATTGTGTGGCACTGTGCATAATCTTTAACTTAACAATAAATCTCATCTCCTATTTTGAATTTTTAAGCGTTTCTTCAGAAATACTTTCACAGTCTGCTTTGAACACTATTCTGAATTCTCTGATCAGCTCACTTTTCAACTTGTGTCTAAGTCAGCCCTTAGACATTAAGCACACTAAAGACTATTTCATCTAACCTTTGTGGGGGATGAGGAGGATTGTTCCAGGCCTTTCCTTACACATTTATTTTTGTAGGCCACCAATACTAAAGTATTATTCAGAAACATTTAGAAGCTGGGAATGTGATAGTTTTACAGTACCTGATTAGAGTAATCCTCAAGCTTCTGAACTAAACTGTCCCACCTCTGTGTTAGTTCTTCCAAATCACTGTCAATTTTCTTAGTTGCTTTCTTGTTGTTGAGGAGTTGTGCTACATCCTGGGCTATTTCATTCAGCTGATTTAATGTCTGACGCTTCATTCCCATATCTTCTTTCAGAATCTGAGAGTGAAACCATCTTAGTCATTTTCTTTTAAAGGAACATATTTGCTTAAACTTCCCAAGTTAACAAGGAATGTTCTTGGGAAACAAAATTGTGAAAACAAGTTTATGTCATGCAATTCGAGGGTTGAGGGAGGAAAGGGTAAGAAAAAGGTTTTTCCTAAATAGCCACAATAATTACACTGGAGATCATATTTCACACATTTAAATTGGTAAGGGCCTCATATAGCAGAGGAAGAATTTTCAGGATTCTATCATGGTTCAGAGGTTCCAGTGCACTGGAGCTATGCACATGAGAAGGGGCCTCCCAATTTAAAAGGTAAAGTGTGCCATCAAGTCGATGTCGACTCCTGGCGACCACAGAGCCCTGTGGTTTTTCTTTGGTAGAATAGAGGTGGGGTTTACTATTGCCATCTTCTGTGCAATATGAGATGATGCCTTTCAGCATCTTCCTATATTGCTACTGCCTGATATAGGTGTTTCCCATAGTCTGAGAAACATACCAGCAGGGATTCAAACTGGCAACCTCTGGCTTGCTAGTCAAGTAATTTCCCCACTGTGCTATTAGGTGGCTCTCCTAACTGTTAACAACACAAAGTCATCCCCACCACACATGAAGAACCACACAATACTACATTGAAAAGGAAGTCTTTTCTTAAGTGAAAATGGCTTCAAAGCACTGTAAGTTTTGGAGGGTGAATTGTGTGTGCAGTAGAAGCATTTATTAAAGTGTATCAAATAATATGAGGCAACTCAGTGTAAACAGAAAATTGGCTTCTGTCATACACTAACCTTACCCTCCCTTTAAAAAAAAACATACATAAGATCCATGCAGTTGCTTTACAAAGCTGCCTTGAGGTGGTTGAAAAGTGTGATATAAATATTTAAACAGATGAATAAAATATTGGCATGCTTCAACCATGCTTGTTTTTAAACAAGCACAATTTTCAGTTTGTACACTACCTACCCCACTTGCAAGAGTTGACCATACTAACTGCTGATTATAAGACTTGCCCATACTAACTGAACAAAGACACACTTCTGAAAGTGAAAGTTTTAAGCAGAGCGAGATCAACTGTTCCATTCCATCCCCAGCACAGCATCCCTCCAGTGGCTGTTGCTGGTGTCTCCCTTTTCATTTTAGATTATGAATCCCTTTGGGACCCATCCGCTCATTCATTTTGCCATGTAAACCTCTCTTGAGTACTTTTCCTTTTTGTTGAAAATGGCAGGTTGCTTACCTGTAACATGGGTTCTTCTAGTGGTCATCTATGCTCTTACACGATTGGGCTTTGCACCTGCGCAAAGAGCTCGGAGTTATCCAAGCTAATTTCATTCAAGAATAGGCAGTAGCTCCTCCCTTCCGGTGATATTGTGGTCTCCCTCCTTCAGCCCCTGAGTCCGGTGACCTAGAGAACTAAAGAAGAGAGATTGGATGGGTGTATAAGAACACAGATAACCACTAGAAGAATCCAAGTTACAGGTAAGCAACCTGTCATTCTTCAACGTGGCGTCTGTGCTTTACACGACTGGGTGTGTATAGCAATTTGCAGCTGTGCACATATCCTACCTGGAGGTAGGTGTTCAAGCAAAGAGAGACTGCAGGACCACTGTGTGAAATGCCGCATCCTTTCAGGAGTGAACATCAAGAGTGTACTGTTGATTAAAGGAGTGTAGAGATTCCCAAGTTGCTGCTTGGCAAATGACGTCTATAGGGATGTCCATGTCAAAGGCTGCACAGGCAGCCACTGCTCTGATAGAATGAACCTTGATGGAGGAAAGTATGTCCTTTTGGAGAGTTGGTAGCACAATGTTATAGTCTTAACTATCCACCTAAAGAAAGATTGAGAGAAGGAACATTTACCCTTATCAGGGTCAGTGGGACCCACAAAAAGCGACTGGGTGCAATGCCATGAAGCAGTTCAATGAACATAGAATGCATCAAGTGCATGAAGATAGTGCTGTGCATCGTCCGAAGCACTGGGAAAGAACACAGGTAAGATAAGTGGTTGAGACCGATGAAAGGAGGAGACGACCTTGGGCAAGAAGGCAAAGTCCGGACAAAGCACCTTGCAAGCATGATAGCCACAAGAAATGCTACAGGAGAGTAGGTCCAGAGAGATCATCTGCATGGGTTCAAAGGGGAGTTGCATGAAAGGTCCCAAGATGGAGCCATCTGGATACAGATGAGCTAAGCCCTTTTAAAAAAATTGATAACAGGGTTCTTGAAAGATGTAGAGGAGGATGGCAAGTGTGCCACTACGACTGCCAAACAGACCTTCAAGGATGACATTTTGAGTCTGGATTCCTTTAGAGAGAGAAGGTAAGTACAAACGTGTTCGGAAGAAACTTCCCTGAAATCAATATTCTGTGATTCGAGGAAGGCAAGGAAGTGTGTCCATTTATGATTATATGACTTTATCATTGCAGGCCTCTTGTTGGCAGATAGGACTCGCTGCAAAGGATGTGGGAAGAGGGTGATATCCACCACATGGTGAGGTGGATCCTGTGCAGGTCCATATGTAGAAGCTGACCCGACCGCTGGGTGAAGAGGCAAAGAATCATTGGTAGACGACGATGGTTGCCCACTGCAAGGTGTAGGAGGCAGGGGGACTAAGGTCATCCGGGCCACCAAAGGGCAATGAGGATGCATTCCACCTGGTTGTGCTGGATCTTTCGAAGCATCCAGAGCAGCAGGGGGATGGGAAGAAATAGGTATGCTGTCCAACTCCTCCATGAGATTGCAAAGGCATCGCCTAAGGAGTGAGGGCCACCGCCTGCCCTGGAGCAGTAGAGGGGACACTGAGCGTTTAGGTGGGATGCAAAGATGTCTACTTCTGGGAGGAACCACCGTTCAAAAATGGAGTGTTGCCATTCGTGGGAATCCACACCTGCTCTGCTGAGGGCATCAGTGTGGACATTGGCCGCTCCCTGGATATGAACTGCTATGAACTTAGGGTGATGGAATTGTCTATGCACCAAGACCAGAGCTAAAGAGACAGGTTGAGAAGGCTGGCAGAGGGGTACTGCCTTGCCTAAGTTGAGGCAAACTCTGAGGTAGGCATTTGCTGTTGTACTGTCAGTTTGAACCATAACTATGCAATGACGTAGGAGGGGCAAGAAACATCAGAGTACCTTGAAAATCGCTAAGAGTTTGATGAAGTTTGTGTGGTGTGAGCATTGTTCTTTGCTCCAGAGACTGTGTACGGAGAAGTTTTGAAAATCGGCTTCCCGGCTAGTTATGGATGCATCGTAGGCTAGGCCAGAAGAGCAGAGCCATGCATAACAACAAACAGCTATGGAGGTGGCCATGACCTTGGAGGCACATTCAGATGAATGCCTGGCAGAGTAGAGCTTGACCAATCGGGCTGCTTCCTTGAGAAAGGTCTTGGCAGGGTCCTTATCTGGAGGCAGGTGGTCTAAAAAGGGGGCTAAGCATTCCCAGAGAAAGTGGCTACAATGCGTGTTGTAAGCCCCGTAGTTAGCCAACTTAAGATGCAAGGCAGAAACAGGGTAGAGGTGTCTGCCAAATGTGTCCATTTTTCTATCCTCCTTGTCTGCTGGTGCAGAGGTGGAGCGGGCTGTGTTCTTGGAGATGGAAGATTCTTTTATAACTGAGTTAAGTGCAGGATGATGTTGTAGGAAGTTTCCCGCTTGTTCATTCTCTGTGTGTACTCTGTAAAAGTTTTCTAGACACTTGGTAGGTTGAGGCAGAGAGTAGTGGTATTCGTAGCCTGGTCAGGAGGAGCTTACGTTTGGTCCTGCAGGCGGACACCTGGATCCAAAGATGAAGAGGGTGGCCGTGGTTTTGAAGATGTACTTTGAGATATGGACCACTGGTGGTGCTAAGGGTGTCTGGGTACAGTCGCAAGTGGTGGCATGGTTGGCTTAGGCCAGCAAGGTGGCCTCACATTAGCAGGTTGTGGAGAATGAGTGTGGTCTCTGAAGTCACTAGCAGTCCCACTGGTCCAGCTGGGACTGAGAAGGCCTGTAAGGCTGTTCCATGGGGGCATGGCGCCATTGAGAGGAGTCATATGGGTTAGGCTTACTAGGGTAAGAGGCCATGGTGTTGTAGGACCTGTAGGTTGGGTGTTTGTCCCAGCTGGCATAATAGAAATCAATGTGGTGAGAGTCATCCTGTAACTGATGGATAGTGTAGACTCGTGATGGGCCTGGGTGTGAGTGCCTACGATAAAGTGCCTCAAATTCTGGTTGAAAATCCTCCTCCTCAAATGGGAGGTCATTCCCATACTGAATTTCATTTCTGGGGGCAGCTTCATGGTCTGATTGGCTTTCGGGTTTGAAATGACCTTTTGCTTCTAAAAGTTGGTCCTGATGGTCTTCGGTTCCGAACTCACTATTGAGAGGTTCCTCAAGATTGAGCAGGCCGGAATCAGATTCGAGACCCTGATCTTCGGGTTTGATAGGATAGAAAGATGATGCCAATTGTTTTTACTGAAGCGTCTCCTGATGCCTCGATAGTTTGCATTTCTTTTTTGGCTTAGTTAGGGCAGAAGCATCCAAGGAAGGTGCCGAACTCTTTAGAGGTTTGGATGATGGCTACGTTGCTTCCTGTTTCTTTTTGGTGGATGTGGCTGAGGCACTCAATCCCAAGGATGCAGGAGCCATACCTTGAGTAGCAGCACTACAGAGAGATGCCAAATCAAGCAAAGTAGGAGCCACAGGCTCTGTAGGCTGAGAGGTGGCACCAAGGCTGGGTAAACTGGTGGCGAGGGGCTGTGAACCCAAGAAAGGTGCAGCCAAGTTCGCCAAGCCCTGCAGGGTGGAAGAGACAGAGGCTGCCTGTGAGGACTGGAGGGCTTGTTCCCAGAACGCAAATGGGAGGCCCAGTTTTTTCTGGCCTGTTTGGTGAATTTGGTGCAGGATGTGCAGGTTTCCACCTTGAGAGCCTCACCAAGGCAAAGGCTGTGACTGTCCGTGGAGGGGAGCTTCGCCCTGCAACGGGCACAGCATTTGAAAGTTGTTTTACTGGCCATAAACAGCTGTGGGGAGAGAAAAATGCCAACCCCTCTACGGGGTGGAGATGCGAAGAAAAGAGAATTGGAAGGAAGAGATAAAACTAGAGGTTGAAGCTAACTAGAGAAGGAAAAAATATATAAATCTTTTTCTTTTTTCTAGCTCAGAGCAACTTACAATCAGTCTGTAGTGGACGAAGAAAGACTGAAGGAGGAAGACCAAGATATCACCAGAAGCGGAGGTGCTACCACCTATACTTGAAGGAAATTAGCTTGGATAACTCCGATGAGGTCTCTGCGCAGGCGCAAAGCCCAATCGTGTAAAGCACAGAGACCACATCAAAGAAGCAGCAAAATAATAGCTATCATACTACAATTCTCATGCTGCATTCTTCAACTGTGGGAAACCCAAGAGAATTCTTTCACGTCTCAAAGTAGTTTGAGAAGTTGCTGAACCATGAAATTGGTACTTAGAATGGTACCAGGGTAATTAATACTCTAGCACTACTGAGATGCCAAACTGGCTCTGGGAGTAGAGCAGGAAGAAACATTTGGGGTTATGAGGGTAGCAAGTAACACTCACTGCCAACTTTCGAACATTCACACCAAGCTCTTTTTGATCTCTGAAGTTGCTTGTTTGTACTTTGTTTAAAGCCTCTTCTTTTTCAGTCAACCAGGCTTTCAATAGGCACTACAGAGAGAGAGAAATAAAACACAAATGTTTACACAGTTATTTAGCCTTTGTTAATAATCACCTTCATCATGATATACTGACTGTAAGATTTACCCTGGAATTACATTAGTGTTTTGGTCTGTCTTCTTGTTAGTTACAGTATAGCTAGGTTAAAAGCTCTCTTCTATTTTCTAACAAAAGGACTGCCGTGCACTTGGATGAACACTCTTGTAGAATTATCTTAAATACATGATGATGCAGCCTTCAAGCTACAATTGCTAATGAACTACTATCCAAGAGTTAAATGCAGCCAATGCTTCAAGGTTTCTGAAAGCTCACAGTCTTATTCTGTCAGGGTCAGAATAAGTACTTTAAAGACAAAGACAAGATTTTTCCATGCAAGTGTTTAACAAGACAGCACCTGTTTTTCTTCACTGGCTTATTCAGAGGGCATTTTTTCTCTCCCCCCAAACAGTACCTTTCCCCAACTCAGATGGTCATGGTTGCTTCGTCCTCTCTACCCAACCAGCAATATTATTTACCCCTTAAGAATCAGTACAAAAAAATTAATATCCTGTAATCACTAGAGTCAACAACCCACCAGATTCCAAAGCAACCAAAGACTGCTAATACTATTTAACATAGCAAAGGTTTTTGTAGGGTAGCATTATTTTTTGTAATTATTCAGTCTCCAGAGATGAGTAGCAGGAGTAAGTCTGGAAGACATTATAGTCAGTTGCAGAAGCTAATACATAATATTATGTATTCTTCCAAAAGTTGAAACAAGGTTCCCAAGTCATCATATTTTGTACTGCATAGACACAGACTTACCAATGTGTACAATAGATCTTTGCTAATTTCACCATCAAAAATATTCTACTTTTTAAAAAAAACTGAAAGCCTATAATTATTCATGAATAGAAGAAGTAAGTGCTAATGATGTAAGATATTTTTACTGAATGATTTCAAGTCTGACTTTGCAGTGGGCCTTCCAAAGCATTAGAGACTGCCACACATTCAATGGTCTCTCTTTGATTGTTCTTCCATTTAATTGGAGAATGGGAAAACTTCAGCAGGTGAATCATTTCAACAAGTTTTCCTCCACTTAACAAATAAGTTTAATAATCTACATAAGACTCTTAATGTGCAAAATACTTACTAATATTTATTTGCTAATCATCACTACTACTCAGATACAACAAATAATTTACAGGCACATCTAAAGAAAGTTATGTACACTTAAACTGAAATCAGTGAGACCTAAACATGTTAAGTCCCTGGATTGTGCCACATCACCTCCTGTTTGACAACAACAGAAAAGGTTCACTAAGTGGTATTGAGCAAATCACTAGCTCTTAGCTGCATTAACAATGACTTCTCCCAAGGGCAAGGGAGACAAGTAGCTCACTCCCTACTCTCCATTATTCCTGGACTCTTGTGATTACTTAGAGACACTATGGGGTATAGCTATAATTCAGCAGATGGTTTCAAAGAACACCCCCCCCCAGCTCCACCTCCCCCTATTTTCTTCATTATCTCCAAGGGGCCGCCCAGGAGAGGGGTGAACATGGGCCCCCTCTCCTCTAGTTACACCCCAGAAACATTTTTTACTTATTCTGAGAGCTTTTCTTTATTATAAAATGTGTGTGTGCGTGCGCATGCACATGCACATGCACATGCATACACACACAGAGCTCCCCATGGTCTGTCAATTACAGGCAACCCAGGGGACAACGGAATCTAGATAACTGCAGACTCCATGTCCGCAGATTCACGGTGAGTACTTGACACTCAACCTTGGTATATGCTATGAGAAATTAGCAAATAAGGGGTTAATTTTGTGTATCTACTTGGGGATGGCTGCGCATGACCTTGGAGTTCATTTCTGGCCACCATTTTGTGCTTGGGAGCCTCAAAATGACTTCATTTTAAAAAAAAATTAAAAAACATTATTTTCAGGCAATTCGAGGGCACAGCTCAAATAAAGGAGACCAGCAAAAGCACAGTAGGCAGCTTCTCCCTGCATTTGCTCCCAAAATTTGGCCAATTTTTGATGATTTTCCCAACCTCTAGGAACCTAAGCCCTGCCATCCCATAGCCCCAATGACTCGATATTCACGGTTTCCATACCCACAGTTGCAGCATGGGACAGAATCCCCATGAATATCAAGGTTCTCCTGTATATAATTTATCCTTAGGTGACAAGATTACTTCTGTTATTTTTGACAGTGCATACAGGAAAAATCTACAATCATTTGGATGCAGTGTTGTTCCCTCACCATTATTCTGTAATGATTGATAAGGTTCAGCTAATTCCATTTAGTTCAAGTCTTCAGAGCTCTTAAAGCATAACAGAATCATAATTCTGATAACATATTGGATACTGTTTATATCCAGAACCTTGATTTATAATCTAAGGATGGAAGCAAGCAAATTGTTCTACATCTTTCACATATCAAATAGATAACCAGTCACTGGCAGCAAACCAGGAGGATTTAGCAACTAAAGCAGTTGCACCCTGATCTTATAGATCATGTTTAACCCATTACTGATCACAACCCAGGGGGATCTAATAACTACATACTAGAAAAATCACTTCTCTATTAAAGTGAAAATGACCGAGGCAGCAAATATTATTGTAGTGTACTCAAAAACCATTAAACTATGACAATCGCTAGAATAAGGTATTGCTGAAATATGACCCTTTCACATAATACAAATATCATCTGTAGACCCAAACATCCCTGACAGTCAATTAATTTCAAGCACCTAAATTGTGTTAGATGATAACCAGTCAGATACATTTTGCAGTCAAGAAGATATTATGTATTTTAGAACTCTTGTGCCCAATTTTAAGAATGTTCCTGAAAACATGTGGACAGCAAAACTTCTCATCCTCTGGGATCAGCTTGACAATAGCTCAAACTGAGCAGCCAAAACCTCACATGGGATGTTTATGTCAAAAAAGGAAAAAACCCACTATGCCTCAAAATCTATTTTTTAAACAAGTTGGTTTTGGTTAAGGGTCCACTGATCTAAATCCTTTTCTTTACGTATTGTTTTCATATAACTGAAGACATTTGTTCCCCAGGAAGGAAATCACTCCCTTACCAAGATTCATAGAGAACCAAATCAAATGTTAATTTATTATTTGATAAGTAGACTTTTTCTCTTTAAAGGAGACACATTATTCCTAGTCTCTCTTTATGTATCCCCAATATAACTTTAAAGAATGGAGATGTAAATTTAATGTTTTTAACAAAAAACAGAACAAAAAGTAATGAGAGAACAGCCTCGGAAATTATGATCAGCAGAATACAACAGAAAACAGGCAAGGTATAACAAAATGAATGAACCTTTTGAATACTTTTTGCTAATGCCACCAGAAATGTGGCAGCCTAATTTCTTCGCATCTTTGTTTTGGTTTTTTTAAATGTTTTAAAATAATAGTTGTAGAAGTTTCTCAGAGCACTAGAATAAAAGAAGAAAACTGAGTAAAGTTTAACCTGCTCTTCCAAGAGTTCCTGCCACAAGATATTAATCTCTTGCAGTTTGATCCACTGTTCCTCAGTCCAACGACAAACTGCTGTCCAGCGTTCCCCAAGACTCTAGATGTAAGAAATGAGAAAGCTCTCAACTCATATATTGCTCTTTGAAGCAAATGAAAATTTCAAATATACATAAGCAAAGATATTTCAAATCTGTTTTCTGTATGCTAAAAGTTTAAATGTGTCAACTTTAAGACTAGTGACAGATCCAAAAGTGTTGACTAACTGCACTGCTGCTGCTGAATATAGCAGTAAACCACTGGGCCCAATGCAAGTTACGCATCTATGCTCCATTAATTACAATGGAGTTTAACACACTGCACTTTCCTGAGTTTGGATTCAATGACTGCCAGTCATTGAATCCAAGTGCAAACCTTAGCGACCTATTTTCGAAAGTCACAATGGGCTTCAGAGGAAAGGAGAAATTAGCTAAAATGGCCCCTCCCGCATTGTGCCAGTGCTGCGTTGGTCTGAATGTCAGCCTATGACATCAATATTGACTACCAACCTAATCTATTCACATCAATCATTGACTTGACTGAACCTGTTCACCATATTAATATATAGCATTTTAAAGAAAAACTTTTCATAGAATAAAACAGATTTCAATTTATGTGGAAAAGGAAGAAAATATTAAAATAAGAAAATTCAAAGCCATTTGAATCCTTTTATAAAAATATATTAAAAAGCAAGTTAAAATAGGCTGGTAGTTGAGAAGTAACCCATTGTATTTGTCCCTTTATTACGTGTTTTAAAAAACCGTAATTACTATACCATATCACCTGTAGTGTAGATTGGTTCATCCACTCACCTGCAGTTGGTACTCTAGGATAGCCGTTGCATTCTCACCACTATTTTCATCAACAATAACCACCATGTGGGTCAGCGAGTTGACTTTAACTTGCTCTGCTTCAAGTTCATTTTGTAGACCCTGGAAGTATTAATTCAATAGTTACACACACAAAAAGATTTGCTTGGCCAACTGTTTGCCATTTCATTGAGTCACTTTCCTAATAAGTCAAGATTGTTTAGTCACCACTTTAAATATCCTCTTTTGTATCTGGATTGGTAATTAGGGAGGCACCTGGTTTACTACATGTTGTATAATAATTCAGTGACTCCTTTCGCCAGCATGCCAAGTGACAAATCCAGTCACCTGAAAAGTTAATCATGTTGTTGTTGTTGTTGTTATTTATTTTTACATTTATATCCCGCTCTTCCTCCAAGGAGCCCAGAGCGGTGTACTACATACTTGAGTTTCTCTTTCACAACAACTCTGTGAAGTAGGCTAGGCTGAGAGCGAAGTGACTGGCCCAAAGTCACCCAGCTAGTTTCATGGCTGAATGGGGATTTGAACTCCCCGGTCCTAGTCCAGCACTCTAACCACTACACCACGCTGGCTCACTGTTGTAAGCCAATCTGCATTTTAATTCTTTGTTCATGAGGTAGAAGGAACTGGGGACAGGAAACTGTGTATAAATTTAAATGTTTAGGTGGTCTTCAAAAAATTAGAGTTTTACATAATGCTGCAAAGTCTGGTTATTCTAAGAGACCATTCCTCAGGCTGGAGCCAGATAGGCAGCCCTGAAAAAATATTCTACAATTATCTCTATACTTTCCTCTGCAAATCATGTATTTCAAACAATTCATGTATTTCAAAACCATGTATTTCAAATTATTTTTCTCTAACATCTTTGCTTGCATCTGTGTTGATTAGGATGTGCCATGTAGAATGACTTTTGCCCTAATTGTATACTACTAACACAGGTGCACAGGAGCAGGTGCAGGAGGAAGAGGGAGATCACATTTTCCCTGTACCAATATTTTGACTACTGAGAAAAAGTAGTATCTGAGAAAAAGGTATCTGCAGCTACCAAACAGGTCAAAAAAGACCAATTGTAGGGCAAGACCCTTAAGTCATACCCAGATGATTTAAATGACCACACTCAGTACTCTACAAGTTTTTAACCAAGTCAACAAACATGCACTTCCAAAGAAATAGTCCTCCTGATCTTCACTTAACAGAACATATCCTCAAGCACACAGGAACGTCTGACCTGTCTAAAAAGAGAAGTTTCTACAACAATTCCACTAGAGTGGCAACAAGGTAACATCTGCTAATTATTAACAGATTTATTTTCTGTATCCTACATATTATAAAAAGAGTTAAGATACTTTATGTTCTTCCATCTGCTGTTGAAAGGACTCCAAATCTTCAACTAAGCACCAAGACGCCATCTCTTTAATGCGTTCTTCTGTAATAGTCAGCCAGTCAGACAGCTGCTGCAGTTGCTTCTTCTGTAGTTCCATTAGTATGTCATGCAAGCTGCCCATGTCAAAGAAGCACACTGAATTATTTCAAGCACCACTCGAGTCATAACAGTGAACTGGTACAAATGGATATTGTATAAAAGCAACAAGAAAAAGGGGGGGGGGAAGCAGCATAGTGAAGTAGCATATCAAGTATGCAATCCTAAGAACACTTACTAAGGAGTGAGCTCTATTGAACAAAGAATGACTTACTTCTGAGAAACCATTCATAGGATTTTTAAATAAATTTGGCCATCAATTCTAGACTCACCACAATTTGTTCAACTGTAATTCATTGTCTGGATATCATGGACTACCCCACTAGAAGTTATTTTCAAGAGACATTTGGGGTGGGCTTATCATCTTTCTGTTTAATTATGTTCCAAGTTTCTTGCGCCTCGCTATGCTGCAAGCTTGTTCTCTCTTCCTTTCTCTTTGGGGCACTCTGTAATCTAAGACAGGGGCGGAGCCACCACTGAGTGAATGAATTCAAAGAACCCAGGCCGCCGCCCCTCAGGGGCTATGCCTCGCACCCCAGACATGCCCCCTGCATCTGACATCAGACGCGAGGGGCATGATTTAGCTCCCAAACGATGCTGCACGGCCCTGTTTTTGAGCTAAATCAGCCAGGACTGTGTTTGCTGAGTGGCTGGAGCAATTCTCCCTGCCTTTTGGTGTGTGGCTAAACACTCCCTGCATCTGTCATCAGACACAGGGGGGCAGAGCTAGGGGGCAGCGGTGACGGCACAGCCCGAGCTGCCACTGACCTCCCTCCAGGCCTGTTCTAAGGTATATGAGCTTATCCATAGTGGGCTAATATGAGAAGAATACTAGCTCAGTGCAGGGATTTCAATCTCCTGGCCTGCTACGCTATGATTCCAGACAAGCTCTTGCATTTTGTTCCACCTTAATTGTTCCTGGCTTTACAATTTAGCTTAGCAGAGTGAAAGCTGAGACTTGTCATGAAATTCAGTTGCTGACTTAATAGTGCAATTCAGAAAACAATCTACAGAAAAAGATTTCACATAATGGGTTAGTTCTTTGTTTTATGTAAATGAGAATTTGCTTCTTTTCTTGATGCTATTAAGGGATTGTATTTAAGAACCAAGATAAACCAAATTACACTTTAAAAGAAACATAGATACATGTATTCTACACAGAAACTGCATTTTCATACAGAATCTACACATTTTATGGCAGTGCTGGGACTCAAAACAATTTACTGATTTTTTTGCCAAGACAATTTAGATCAGCCTCAGAGAAGATGAGTTTAGCACTGTGACATAGAGTTAATTCTAAAAGTTCAGGCCAAGCAGCGGGGGGGAAGTAGGACATTACAGTCGAAAAAAGGAGACCGTATATGTTAAGGGTGCCACTCACCGGGATTGTCGGTCCATACTTTCCACTCTAAGTGCCTCCCATCTAGCATTCAGCAAGATCATTTGTTCCTGGATTTCACTTTCCTCCTCCTCTGACAGGTTGCCCTGGGCTATCAGCTGATTACCAGCTTGCAGCACGCTACCTACACTGCTCTGGTGTGCAGTCAACTCCATCATGAAAGTCTAGAAAAGGTTCAATAGTCAGATCAGTGTGATTAGCTACCTTAAATCTTTTGCATTTATAATCGTTTTACTAAACAGATAACATTTAAATTGTAACGCTGAAAAGAAGCTGATATCTTTAAAAGCTCAAGCATTAAGACAGTGGGTCTGTTCACACAAAGCCTGACATCACGGTAGGAGGCATTATATCCAGGTTTGCATGTTTGTGTAAAATCATGAAAATCCCTCCAACCCAGGTTGCTCAAAGCAAGGTAGCCCAACCTTTGTACTCTGCTCTTAACCAAAGTAGGAGAGAAGAGGAGAGCTCTCCTACCTCCCTTTTCTGGTTGTGTGGATCCATTTACCTTTCCTAGCTGCTATTGGGAACTCAGGCAGAAGGAGACCAGTGGCAGCCCAGGTTCAGGCCGCCGCTGCAGCCCCCTAGCCATGCCCCCCGCATCAGATGTAAGCATCTGGTGTCAGACACAGGGCGTGTTGTTAAGTCACGCCCCCTGCATCTCAGATGCAGGGGGCATAGCTTAGCTCACAAATGAGGGATCACAGCCCCATTTGCAATCTTTGCAGCGTGGCCAGAGCGGCTCTCCCTGCCTTTTAAAGGCAGAGAGAATCGCGATTGGCCATGCTGCGAACGTGGCTCTGGTTTTGCTCACAAACGTGGCCATGCAGCCCCATTTATGAGCAAAATCTAGCCAGTGCCGTGTTCGCAGCGTGGCTGGGAGTGACTCTCTGAGTCCCTCCAGCTGCACTGCAAACGTGACGCTGGCCAGATTTTGCTTGTAAATGGGACCACGCAGCTCCATTTGTGAGCAAAATAACACCCCTGTGTCTGACATCAGACCCAGGGGCATGGCTGGGGCACGATGTGTGGCCCCCAAGGGGTGGTGGCCCGGGTTCTTAGAACCCATTCATGTAATGGTGGCTTCGCCTGTGTGGGAACCAGCAGGCCTAGAAACAAGAAAGGGTACTGTGGCTACAGGACTTAACTGTGAATGTGCCACTATGCAAAGCACACTCTATGATCCTATTCTTGCAGCAGCTTCAGAGGAACTGGGTCTGCCTTCAGTCGCTTTATGGCCAGAGAGGAGTTGCTGAAGTAATGAGGCTTTCTAGTCTACTGGCAGCACAACACATGCTGGGAAGGTTTTCTAGGCCTTTTTATACTTTCAGCTTCCCATTTCAGAAATGGAAGCCTCACCTGGCTTACTCATGTGTTTGCTGGCTTTGATGTCCCAAACAGAGGTTCTGATCATCTGTTGCTACTAGGGTAGGAACTTTCTAACTTCTCGTTGCACCCCCTTGTGGCTGTGTACTTCTTGACCCACCTCCTTCCCTTTAGAAACATCACTGAACTACAAGGACTACTATTTTAAAAAAAACAGTGCAATTAGTTCCATCCATCAGAGGTGTAAGCCACGTTGTGTATTTACACAAGGTTGATTTCATCTCTGTCAAAATACATGTTTGATGCTTGGCTAATGAGGAAAGTTATTACTGGCTGATGAAGAAACATCAAAAACAAGCAACAACTGGAGAAAAATTGTCCTTTTCAGAGGGTAAGGAACAGAGCACCACCAGAATGCCCAGCAATAGATCATCTGATTATAATTGTTTCTGATGAGTTGAACAGGTTATTGGAGAAGGAATAGAGGTTCCAGAAAGACAATTTGACTAAATATCAAAGGAATGAACTGAAACAACTAAAAGTCGATCGGGATGAGGAAATATTGAGGGCCTCTTAATGATTCAGGGGGAGATTTTGTTATCAGTCAACAGAGGGATCAGGCAATTGCTCAGGTTCATTTATCAGATTGCAGAACTATAAAGAGCAGAATATTAGTGGGAGATTGCAAGAGCGTTGGGATAATAATCATCCCCATTGCCCTGTAATGTATTTATTAGTTAAAACACATAAAATGGATGGAATTGCGTTTGAGAATGTAGAAGCAGCATCAATTAAGGTTAGACCTGTTATTTCAGGGTGTGATGGCCCAGCAGATTAAGTCAGTTACTGACTAAAATATTAACACCACTGTTTTATTTTGTCCCAATGCATTTACAAAACACCAAATAGGTGTTGGAAGCATTACTGTACAAAGTATTGGTAACATGGAGGGGGTGTACTGTATATGGAAAGTTTTGATGCGGAGGCACTATATACTAATATTGATATCAAGGAGCTAGGGAGAGTGTACAGCATTTGTTATGGGGCAATAAGCGGGGGATAAACTGTTATGGCTTATCAGTTAAGGAAACTGGTGATTTGACTGCTGTCTGTTTACAATGTAATTTGTTTAGATTTAATTGAAAGTATTTCTCACAAAAATGAGGCTTGGCTATGGGAAACTGACTTGTGCCTTTACTTGCCATTTCCTACATGAATTCTATTGAGAGGTGTATAGATCGAGATATAATACTGTACAAGAGATATACTGATATCTTGATTATTACTAAAAATAAAGATCATGCTGATAGAAAGCTTGGGGAGCTCAATAGTCTAGGAAATCTAAGATTAACGAAGGAACAACCTAATCAACAGGGATGATTATCATTTTTAAATACTGAAATCCAAATTTGTAGGGGCTACATGGAAACTAGGTGGGTATAGGAAGCTCATGAAAAAGGATATTTTAATCAATAGTAGTTCAGCACATACCAGAATTGTGAATGAGCAGATAGTTAAGAATGTAAGTACAAAGGGCTATAGCCATGTCACCTAGTGAACACATTGTGACATCCAAGGAAAAGGCTGAAGAGTTGATTCAAGTGAGTAGTTATAAACTTCCACTATGTAGGAGTAGGAGTATAACGTTTGTGAAAAGATGGTTGGCATTAAAAAATACCTTTTATAACCGATTGATTTGCATGGCAGGTATAGAAAATTTTGAGTAGACATGGAGTTAAGGCTAAAGTTGTTTGTACAGCACCTAAAACTTTAAAACAACATTTAGTTAAATCCCAGTTGTATGGTAATAGATGTGAAGGGAGGGCCTGTTCTATCTTTGAGGAGGATGAGGGTTGGTGTAAGGTGAAGGGGGTAGTGTATAAAATTGAATGTGTGGAATGTTCAGCATTCTATGTTGGGGAAACAGGAAGACCACTGATGAAAAGATAAAGACCATTTGACTGATATGCAACATATTAAAAATCAAACAAAACTGGGGGCGATACATATGAAAGAACACCACAGTGGAACAGTGACCTAAACAAAAGTTTAGGTTCAATATTGGCTATTGAAGGAAATTTAATAAGAAGTAAGTTCAAGGAAGAAATGTTGATACAACAATTGAATCCTAATATTAACATTGATGAGATGAAAGACGCCATGAGATACATCAGTCATGGAAGAGTCACTATCTTCTCGGCAAAAGCATCTACTCTCTTCTGGTGTTATGTACTGTCTGTCTGCTGTTTTCTGTACTCAGCTTCTGTATTTGAGTGTCTTCAGCTGGCATGCTAAATACAGCACTGAGGATGATGTATTGCACCAAAACTTTTGCTCGGTTTTGTTTTAACTTTGTGTAAAAATCTGTAAATTATTTTAATATCTTTTACGCATTAAAAAGGTCATTTGAAGTTTGTCTTTGGAGCAGTGCAATGCATATTTCATCACTGATATATCATCATGTTTGTGTATTTTATGGATTAAATACAAACACAGGTTTGTGTTTCTTGAATGGCAGCCACAATTGCTGAATGGAGAACTGTCTCTGGAACCAAGCAGACTATGAAAAGAAGTAATGTAGAATGGTGTTCATAGTGACTAAAAAGATCAAGAATCACACTGGATGTGTTAAAGCTTTTAGGCATACCTGAATTAGCAATTCTGATCTGGTCCATTTTATTCTGATAGCATAGAAAAAATAATCACGTGGAGACTGGCTTCCACGCAGCTAGTATAACTCACAGACCAGTACTATATGACCAAGGAGGCAGACCTCATCAAAAAGAAACAAGACACGTTAGAAAAGGGGCCTTCAGACAAACATTACGACTGTAATATTAAGTCTGAAATGAAATGCACTACAACAGAAACTAAGCAAAATATTTTGGTAACATTTATTGCGAAGAAAAAGATGCACAGGTATCTTGAGAATAAGTCCTTGGATGATTATGTAATTTAATTATTCTTAACAGCCACATTCTCACACCCTGCACAATTGTAGTTAAAGGGTTAAATACAATCAGCGAGCTGGACATGCTCCCATGGAGTATGATGTGAGAACCTATGCTTTTGTGCCTATTGGAGTCCTGCCACTACGATCAGTAATAATGATCCGATCATAGTTTAACCATGACAGTAGACTACAATCAGCACTGAAGCACGAGTTCTCACATCACGCTCTGTTGGAGCATGCCTAGCTCATGAACCATAGCAAACACTTTAACTTTAACTATGATTGTGGGTCATGAGAACATGGCTATTGAAGCTCAAAAACTAGCTCCTGAAACCAAGCGTGGCCAAATACAACCAACCTATTTTTAGCCTGTCACTTTTAACAAGAGGTATGCAAAGAAAATATGAGCAAGGAAGAAAAAAGAATTTGTTGTAAATATATAACACGATCTATGACCCACCAAGCTGAACACAGACCATAAGCCACATCTTTTTGTGATGTGTCAGATACTTGACCATTTTCCCTGCTTTTGTATTGAGACCTTGATAGTTCACTATACATGGCTGACAGACTGTATGCAGCTTGGAGGATTATAGACTATACAGCCTTCTATAAAGTATATATTAAAATGAGGGCTGCTGCTCAAGTGTTAGTTAATCCATCATATGAGTTTTAATTAATTAAAACCACATAAATGCACATGTTAATAAAATAATTGTCCTGAATTAAAAAAATTCTTGGTTTTTAGATAATGCATGGATGTGTCATGGTGGCTGTCAGGACTGTGCAAAGATTTGGCTTTCAAGCATCAATAACGAATCATCTGCACATTGTTCCTGGCCCAGTGGGGAGGCAGTGGCTCCCAGCCCTTATGGAGAAAGCACTGGAAAGTGCTGTGTTTCCCAGGACACCTTTCAAGACGTCACTGGGGCTTCTCTGGCTCTGAATCCCTTCAACAGTCCTCTCTAGTGCTGTGCACAAGATCACTCTGTGGTTGTAAGCACTGGGAGTCACCGCCTCCCTGCGATGCCAAGGGTGATGTGCCGATGATTTGGCTTCAACACTACAAAGCCATCTTTCTTGCCAGTGCTAGTGGGCACCAGCTCAAAGAGGCATTCTGTATGTGGGTGGGCTGAACTACTGTCCCAGGACAAACACCAGCTCCAGGTAGACAGATGCAGATGGGGTGATAACGAGAAAGGATTTAATCCCCCCTAGGTAAAGGTAAAGTGTGCCGTCAAGTCGGTGTCGACTCTTGGCCACCACAGAGCCTTGTGGTTTTCTGGTAGAATACAAGAGGGGTTTACCTTTGCCATCTCCCACACAGTATGAGATGATGCCTTTCAGCTTCTTCCTCTATCACTGCTGCCCGATATAGGTGTTTCCCATAGTCTGGGAAGCATGCCAGCGGGGATTCAAACTGGAAACCTCTGGCTTGCTAATCAAGTCATTTCCCCGCTGCCCCATTATGTGGCTAAATCCCTCATACCCCACGTCTAAGACAGATTCCACCCTGCAAATCTGCTCTTGTCTTGATCCCCTGCTAACCGAGCAGAGGCCCCTTTTAAAAGTGGGGATTCTCTTTATTTAGCAGGGGGAGAGCAACGGCCCTATCTATCCCCAGCACAGCATCCCTCCAATGGTTGTTGCTGGTGTCTTATGGTTCTTTTTAGATTGTGATCCCTTTGGAGACAGGTAGCCATTTAATTTATTTATTAATTTATTTCTGTACGTAAACCATTTTGGGAACTTTGTTTTAAAAGCAGTGTGTGGTGTGGTGTGGGGTGTTGTGTGTGTTGTGTTGTCTAAAGAATGACTAGGTGTGCCAGGGCCAACTCTTCATTTAACACAAAGGCACATGTAATTTGGCGCTGAATGACTAAGTGTTAGCACACATGTCTTTATGAGCTCACCCAGCATTCTCTCTGTGTGTGTGTGTGTCCCCTACCAACCAATATGAACCAAATCAGATACAGTTATAGGGACACATAAGGATACCTCAACGGCATAGTTTGTGATGATGTCATCCACCCCAATCCAAGATGGCAGACATGTAAACATTTGAGGCGCAAGTGGGCTAACTTGTGAACCACCTAACCGATTTGAACCAAATTTGCTACAGCTGTAGAGACATAGGGATGCCAAAATGGGATGGTGTATGATGATGTCATCCACTCCAATTCAAGATGGTGGGTGTATGAACTTTTGAGGCACAAGTGCACTAACTTGAGGACTATCGAACAGATTTGAACCAAATTTGGTACAGTTGTAGTGAGTGACACACAGGGACACCACAATGGTGTATAGTCTGTAATGATGTCATCCACCTTGATCCAAGATGGTGGACACATGAACATTTAAGGTGCAAGAGATCTAACTTGTGGACCTCGATTTGAACCAGATTTAGTCCAGTTGTAGAGACAGTGAAAGGAAAGTGGGCTGAATAGTTCTAACTGGTGTTTTTGTTTTTTTAAGATGCTGATACTCTTAAATAACACCCACATACTGTATATTGACTCCTATTCATTTCCAGGGGGCTACACACAGACTGTCTACCCAAAATGATCAAAATTCACAAACCAGACTATGGCAGTACTATACAGCAGTAAATTCACCTTTACCCCTTAATAATACTAAAATATTTCATAATACAAGACTGAAATATTTGTTTTCCAGAACATAATAAGAACATAACGAGTGAAAGACTGTTTAAAAAATATTTTAAACAAGGAATTCTGGATATAATCATCATATTTTAACTATTAATTGTTCTAAACTAATTTTTCTCAATAAATCAGATCAAGAATTCCAAAAAAAACATGCCCAAAAGAAAGACCCCTCCTCCCAACCCATAGAAAGTGACACCTCCTGTCCCGAGTCCACCACGGCCCTTGTTCGCCTTTCTCTCCTCCTTATCTGCCTTCCCTTTCCTCTCAAGCAAGTCCTTCTTTTGCCCTCCATGACGACTCACTCCTTGTCTACACTTCCTCCATCTATTGATAGCACAATATTTTGGGAATGAATCATATGATTTACTCTTTCTGGTTGGACATACAGAGATCACTCTTATGAGATCCTAGTTATCATTGTTTATGAACTTTGTTGTGATGTATGGATACATTGTATCAGTGTTGATGAATTATATTGAATGCAGTTTGGATAGTTTTTAATCACATAGTCTTATTAATATTATATTAAAACATCAGTATACAGTATTTTATAATACTAATAATAAGACTATGTGATTAAAAGCTATATGAACTGCATTCAATATAATTCATCAACACTGATAAAATGCATCCATACAACAAAGTGATCACAACAAAGTGATTAGATCCCTACGTGGAAGGGAAATGCCTGATGTTCAAGCTGGTTTCAGAAAAGACTGAGGAACAGGAGACATTATTGCTGATGCATGCTGGGTAACTGAGAAAGCCAAAGAATATAAAAAAGAAGTAAATATGTGCTTCATTGACTACAGAAAAGCCTTTGATTCTGTCAACCATGTGAAGTTGTATAAAATCCTTAGGAAAATGGGCATCCCAGAACATCTCATTGCTCTCATTAGAAACCTATACATAGGACAGGAAGCCACAGTCCAAACGGAACATGGTGAAACAGACTGGTTCCAGATTGGCAAAGAAGACAAGGCTGTCTACTTTCTCCTTATTTATTCAACTTATATGCTGAACATATACTGAGAGAAGCTGGACTGGAAGAAGATGAAGGTGGTTTAAAAGTTGGAGGAAGAAACATCAATAACCTGCGCTAAGTTGATGACACCACTCTGATAGCTGACATTGCAGATGATCTGCAAGCTCTAGCATTGAAAGTCAAGGAGCGCAATGAAAAAAATGAGACAACTAAATGTAAAGAAGACTGAACTAATGACAACAAGTACAGCAACCAGCCTCAGAATTGATAATGAAGACATTGAAGTGGTGGATAGCTTCTGCCTTTTAGGATCAACCATCAACAGTAAAGGATCCAGCAGTCAAGAAATACACCGCAGTCTAGCACTTGGTAGAGCTTCAATGAAGGCCTTGGAAAGGATATTTCGTTTATAATTTTATTTTATTATTTTTATTTTACTTATTCAATTTCTATACCGCCCTTCCAAAAATGGCTCAGGGAGGTTTACACAGAGGAATAACAAATAAATAAGATGGAGCCCTGTCCCCAAAGTGCTCACAATCTAAAAAGAAACATAAGATAGACACCAGCAACAGCCACTGGAGGTACTGTGCTGGGGGTGGATAGGGCCAGTTACTCTCCCCTGCTAAATAAAAAGGATCACCACATTAAAAGGTGCCTCTTTGCCAGGTTAGCAGGGGTATGCCCAGTTAGATGCCAAGACGAGTCTATACCTACAAAGATTAGATTCATTCAGACAATGTTTTTTCCTGTGATACTCTATGGATGAGAAATCTGGACTTTGAAGAAGCAAGATTTTAAAAAGCATTGACGCTTTTGAACTTTGGTGCTGGAGAAGACTCTTGAGGATACCACAGACAGCCAGGAAAACAAACAAATGGATCATAGAACAAATCAATCCAGAATTCTCACTCTAGACACAAATGACCAGGCTCAAACTATCATACTTTGGACACATTATGTGAAGAACCAACTCCCTTGAGGAGTCCATAATGCTGGGAAAAGGTGAAGGAAAGAGAAGATGACGACCAGCAGCAAGGTGGATGGACTCGCTTATGACAGCAATGAATGCACCACTGAGAGACCTAAAAGGCCAAGTTGAAGAAGGCCAAGATCATCCTGGAGAGAATCTATCTATGTGGTCGCTAAGAGTCGACACCGACTTGACAGCACTTAATCATACAATCTGGTATTTGGATTCTTTTCTGATATTTTGATATATTTTGAATCCAAATAAGGTTTTGTGTTTTCTTTTGTTCTCAGATTCCATTATATACTAGAAGGATAAATGCTGTGGTGGTGGCACTAGCTTGTAGCAGGCTCCAGAGAAGCATGGATGGGGGCTGTAGCACTGGAGAGAAGATGACTGGCACAGCATGGTAGGCTGTTGGGGATTGGGAAGTGGCCCAGGGGACTGGCGTGGGCTGTGTTTTGGGTACTGGGGGAAAGTACTTGCCTTTTGCTGTGCTACTGCCGAAGATAAAAACTAAGACAAAAACCTGCCAGGGGCTGTGATCCTGATGGGGGAAAGGTGCCAGTATACAGTACCAGCGGAGTACCACCACAAAAAAAGCACTGAACCCACTTCCCAAAAACCTACTTCATGTGCAGCAAACTGTTCCTTGACATCCTCAACATCATCAGAAATATCTTCTTGCTCATGGAATGTGTCTTCAGCAGAGAGCAACCAGGTGAGAACTTCTTCCAGAGCTATTTGATAACTGTCCAAATCCATATCCACTTCTGTTACAGTGCTGGGTGTTTCAGCTCTGGAATCTCCATGGTCATCTTCAGATGTTGTACTCTGCAAGGCAAAAATAAATGAACAAAGGTCCTCTCCTTTCACTCCTAGAAGGATAACAAGAGGGTTGGCTACCATTAATGTTTCCATGGTCCTCCACTTATTCCCTTCCTGCACACATGCAAATACTAAATGGAGAAGATATTAAGGTAGTTTCCAGAGGGCCAAACAAGTTGTTAGAGCAACGAGGTGAAATATGCAACTGTCATGTTCACCTATAAAGTAGGGGTGAGGAGGTGCATGAGATAAAGCCCCACCCCTTCTCCATCTTATTTCACTGTGCCTTGATACTTTTAGGCACTTTCCCCCACCTGGTTCCATTTGCAGAAGTTAGTTAGTTAGTCGATTTCTATACCGTCCTTCCAAAAATGGCTCAGGGTGGTTTAGACAGAGAAATAAGATAGAACCCTGTCCCAAAAGGGCTCACAATCTAAAAAGTTAGCTGAACAGAGAAGTAACTGTTAGCCAAAAAGAGAGTAAACTGTTTGGAGCAGCTAAATAACATTTCACTCCCTTTCCCTCAGTGTTCCTTTTGGAATAAAAAGTAGTTCCCCCACTACCACCAGTTTATAGAAAAACATTTAACATGTGGTTGTCCCAAATATCTAGCTTGGCCCAGAGAGTCACATATGAAGATAACTCATATCTTGGAAAGAGGGGATGGAAAGAGTGATGTGCACTACAGAGACCCTTCAGAAGTGCCAACAAACACTCTCAGAAGCAATCTGAGATTGCTGTCAAACGCTGTCAAACAAAGATCTGCACATACATTTACAGGCCACATGCCTATACCAAAAGCGAGACACCCCAACCTGGCAGCTACCAATTAGGAACAAGGTGGGCACTTTAGCTTTACTGCACTGTCACACAGATAGGGGTTGCCAGGACGTAAGATTGGGTGTCAGGCAGGGTATGCTATCTTAAAAGGTATCATAAAACCATTATTTCCTTGGACAAGCTGGATCAGTATTCTCAGTCTGAACACCTTCCACAGGCCTCTAAATCAAAAACTCTAGCTTGGAATTTGGGTTAAGAGAAAGGAAGGGCACAGAAAGAGCAGAGATAAATGGGAATAAGTTTCTAGGAATCAAACAAGAATACAACATCATTTAAGTATATTTTTGCTGATGTGTATCTTAAATTAATTGTCAATCAGGAATGGACAATTCTAAATATCTTTTTACATTTTGCTGTTAACTTGCTAGTTAGTTGCAAATAAACACAAGAAAACCCCTAAAGGCTTCAGTAAATGGACGACTATCGCTTTAATTCCTAGAACTAGAGTCAGAAGAGTTTTGTAGGCCATCTAGTCCAATCCCCTGCTCACTGCAAAAAATTTAATTTGTTAATCAATATCAATAACAATTTTTTAAAAAAATCTTGCAATGTGATCATTCCTGAGCTCACTAATACATCAAGAGAAGTTAAGACATTGCAGTAAATGTTCCAATTTAATTCTTATTATTTGCAAGTAAATATCAGCAATCAGACAAGGTTGAAGTCGCAAGAATTTTTAAGAAATAAATGATATTATTTAATAGCACAAAAAGTATAAATATCAAATAATTTGTTAAAGATACTCTGACTTTGACATAGACTGAACAATCTCAATCTCAGCTGCAGAAACTCAAACTAAATCAGAGTCACAGAGGAAAATTCCAGGGTAATACAGAATACAGATTTCACAGCTGTATATGTGAGATTTTCCCACATTTACAGGTAATTCTGGACATTTTACTATGAACTTAAGAGTCCTAGTTGACCAGATACCAAACATCCATCTAGTCCAGTATCCTTGCTTCCCACATTAGCCAATCCAGCACCCCTGCTTCCCACATTAGCCAATCCAATGCCTCCAAGCAAATCTAAAATTTAACAATCCTATTGTTACTCCCCAAAAAGCTAGTATTCAGTAAACCATTGCTTCAGAGTCTCCAGGGAGATCTAACTAATCATCTTACAGACACACCCACATGGAGACACCACATGTATCACCAGTCAAATATGTCACACATTTATCTAAGAATTAAGATGGTTTCCATTCAAATTATTAAGAAATTGTCCTGGTTTCCCTAATTATTCTTAGGGAGAAAAAGGACAACATTGTAAAGACACTTTTAATTATGTACACAAAAATAATTTAGGTAATTAAGCAGTGCCGAAATGCCACACATACAAGCTGTTAAGTTGTGATGTTTTTACTTTAACACTTTAAAAAATAAGGCTCCACATGAAAGCAGTATCGCACAAAAATTAAGATCACATTTTTTTCTTGATATGATCATCTGATGCTATCTATCTTCTATATATTTATGTCTTTTAAGATTTACCCATGGCTAATCCCATGCGTGGCAGCTCTCACGAAAGTTCACAAGCAGCTGCCAGTTAGCCACAGGGCCAAAAAGTAGGACCGCTGGGGGGAATGGCAGTGGGCGGGTGGTGGAGCTTCCCTCTCCAGCCCACCTGCCAACCAAAAGGCAAGAGCATCGGGGGAATGGCGGCGGGTGGGCAGTGGAGAGGGTGGCACAGCCTCCCTCTCTGGCCCACCTGCAGGCCAAAAGATAGAAGCTCTGGCAGTGGGGAGAAGACGATGGCGGTGGGCAAGCGGCGGGAGGGTGGCTGAGCCTCCCTCTCCAGCCCGCCTGCTGACCACAAGGCAGGAGCGCTGTGGGGTAAGTGTGTGGGGGGGGAGGGGGAGGCTGGGGACAACGGGGGGGGCGGAATGGGGGAGAACTAGAAGCACAGATGCTCTGCGCCTGGCCTAGATAGTAGATATATATTTCTGAAGAAAACTGCAACATACTTACAGTAAAACACGGACATCTGATCAGTTCTACTCTGAAAAGACTTCAATTGCAAAAATAGCCTGTTCTTGCCAAGTATGAACTAATGTCACAGCCCAATTTCCAGAAGCTCGTGTGTTGTGTGTAACCCCAAACCTGTGGTTTCTGACAAGCATTTAGCAAGATTTCCTTTCAAATGCTTGAAATATTAACTGGAGTGCATTCTGTAAACCAATCCAATGGAAGGAAGATATCTGCCTGTGGCATTAAAAATATACACTATAATTGGTATGAGCACAAAGGACAAAAATATCATGTGGTACCACCGTTTTGTCATTACAAATGAAATATATACATAGCACAAAAGTCTGTGCACTTAGAGGCAATGCTCCTCAAAATCAACGATCAGTGCCTACAGGTCAGTATCTGAAATGAAAGATGGACTGGATGAGAACAAAAAAGTTTAAATGAAATCTAGACAAGACAGATGTGCTCTTGACCACAAAAGCTGGTGACAGACTATTCTGGATGGGATTGCACTCCCCTTGAAGGACCAGGTTCACTGTGTTCCAGTACCTGAACTTGCTCACAGATGATATAGCCAAGAGTGCTTTTGCCCGGGATTGGCTAGTGCACAAACAGTGCCCATTGCTCAGTCATACCAGGCTATGTTTATCAATGCATTGATTATTTCTCATTTGAATTGCTGAAACGTTCTCTCTACATGGGCTTCTTTAAAGACTGTTCAGACACTTCAGCTGGTCAGGGTTTAACAGGTACTATGTTTTGTGACCACAAGTACACCTGTGAGGGCTCAGTTGTATTAGCTGCCAATAGCACGTTTCAAGGTAGTGACTGTCATCTGAGACTAAGAAAACTAAAAGGACTCCCTTAAACACAAAAGGAAAAGAACAAAGAGAATAATTAAATGTGTGGCAGAGAAGGGAGGTTAAGTGGGGCAACAGATTTTATTTTTTTTTTAAGAGGCAACTAGATAAGGGCAACTCACAGTAAGGAAGGGGGGGAAAGATGACCGATTTAGTAAAGTTATAGGAGAAAAACAGCAAAGGAAAAGAACAACAGTAATGTCTGTTTGCACTGAAGGAGAGGAACACAGAATCTACTGACTATACAAGTTGTTTTGGTATACTGCTATCAACGGTGTCAAGGATGAAGATACTCTGAATTTCTCATCTGGGAGACAGTTTTAAATGCTGTATGACATAATACTAAGATAGAAATGGGAAGTCATTAGCACACACCACCTGTATATCTGCTTCTTCACATTCCCTTTTGTATTTCCTTGGAAGAGTTTCAACTTCTCGAATATCTTCCATGGTAACTTGCTGAGGAAGAACTTCAAATAAGGATGTCAAGTACATGATAATTGATTTCTTATCAGGAAGCTGCACAGCTACATCTGAAAAAATGAGATGTACAATGAATATTCTTGCAGGTTTTCAAACTGAAAATCATGCCCAAAGCATAAGGCTACACCCACATATCCAATTAATCTGTTTTGTTTGTTTCACTAAAATGATTCAGCAACACAAGAAAGTCTCAATATTTCAGCCCTTTACCCCATCATTTTGCTGCCAAGTTTTACCCCCCAAAAAGACAATGGAAACCTGAGAGACTGACAGAAAGTAAGGAGAAACAAACAATTAAGATTATTAAAACATCTGTAGCACTCCTGTCTCTTTATATTTGATACTGTAGTTATGTTAAAGTAAAACACCATTGGGATAATTCTACAATGTAGATATATCCAAAGTTTAAAACCATCAAATCATACTATACCTTCAGGATCCAATAATTTTTCTATCCCCAAATAATTTTTGGCTACATTGAAGGCATGTTCTAGTCTTTCAGTTGGAGACATTTTATTCACTTTTGCCCAGCTTAACAACTCAGGTCTAAACAGAAAGCAAAAAGGGTGGGGAGAGAAAAAAGAAAATCAAGAAGCACATACTGGTTTATATGATTAATCTAGTAGTTCTAGGTGTTATGGATCCATAATTCTGAATGGATCCATAATTTCCTATAGACATGCACAAGAAGAAAAAGAGCCATCTACATTCTGACTGTTTTCCTCAGTTCTAGGAAAGTGGAGAACTGAGGAAAACTACTTGCCTGCAGTCCCTGGAATTTAGGTCAAATGAAATAATGTTTCAACTAAGTGATCAGAGCATCATCGCTATGTGTACTTCATCACTACTGGTTGAAACTGTGAGATTTATTCAAAATCGGAGGTGGGGAGTCAAACAGGAAAAGTCAGTCTTCAAAAGATTATTAGGACAAAACATTTCAAAAGTGTTACACAGTATGGCCCTGCAACAGCTAAAATTAGTATGGTCTCTAGCTGCAAAAGCAATGGCTTGTGAAAGTAATGACTAACTTGTTCCTTTGCTTTCAATGTTCCTTAGTCACAATTAACTTCAGCAGGATTGAAAGAAATTCATTAGTTCTACCACTCCTGCTGTCCCCACCAAAGACATCTTCATAAATAAACGAAGCCCAATTTTTTTTTATGTACCAGTGGTTTCACTTCATGGTTTTCATTAATGCAATACTACCGTATTAAACTTTAACTATTGCAATAAAAAATAATTCTAATTTTAATCTATACATTACATAAAATCTCAAGCATTTAGTATTCAGTAAAAGCTCTAGATTGCTACGTTTCCCCCCATGTATATTTTAAAAGCAAAACAAAATGTCACCTACTATACACTTTGGCTGTGCTTATCACTGACATGTTATACAGGACAACGTGGAGGGATCTAAACTGTCCAAACAGCTGTGGTGTTGTGGAACAAGGCTCATCCACCACTACTTTAAAAGGTGCAATCGCACTTCTATGGTGCTATATATATATTACTTCCAATGTACATAGCCCCACAGAAGCCTGATTGTACAATCTTGAGTAGCAATGGACAGGCTCTGTTCCATGAACTAGGGGTATGAACAGAACCAGTTCTGGCTGTTCAGTTTGTTCAGTCTGGCTAGTGATCTGATCCATTCAGTCAAACCAGTTCAAGGGGCTCTGTTTGTTAAGTGACCACAGAGTGGTCATGCAAATGGCCTTCATGCATGCATGGAGGCCGGAACCGGGCCACTGCTGTCCCGCACTTCTAGCGGGGGAGCACCAGCAGAGTTTGGAGGAGCTGCTGCCACTGCCAAAGCCAACCCACCCCCGCCCCAGGCACCCTTAGAACTCTTTCGAGACAGAATTCCCTTTGCTTGTAAAGGAGAATCCTCATCCGATTCCCCGTTACAAGCAGAGCCCCTCAGGCCAGGTCAAACTGGTCCATATTAGACTGGGCCAGGTCCAGTTCAAACTTGGTCCAGCTGCCTTTTTTTTTTAAGGCCAATCTGGCTTAAGTTCAAACCAGTTGGACTGGGCAGGTTCAAATCAAACCAGGTTCAATTTGAATCAGTTCGTAACATCCCTACCATGAACCATTAGTGCTTGCAGCAGCATGGATGGTTCAGAATCGCTTGTGTTGCCTTAGGTAACATGTCAGTCACTGAAAGTAGTTATATCTATATAAGAATAACTTAGGTTTCTTTCTAGTTAGTATGTGCCAATGTATTCTTAAATAAGAATACTTGAAATCGTTTTAATCTAAAACTGAGCACAGGAACAAGAGTCTCTGTGCTCCAAGAAAATGCTACACTGGCAGGTTTCATTCTATCATTACTTACTGCCATGTAAAAAAAATTCATAACTCAGCATTTAACACTGTTAAGGAGGCTAGAATGAAAACATGGTCACTCCACAATATCTGACTAGAAGCCACTTACTTATGTCTGTGAATCACAGCATTGAAGGCAAGCCCATCTGTCCAGCTTGTGGTGAAGTTCAAAACATTGACTTGGCTATAAGGCCTAGTGGACTGTCGCACCCAGCTCAAGAGGATTTTTTCACTGTTTGTTTGTTGCAAGTCTGACATGATATCTTTCATGACATCTTTCACCTGAAACAGACAAAATTTCAAATACATACACAAAACTACTACCATGAATATTTATATACCTATGCTACATACATATACATATACGTATACACACACACACACAGAGTGCTCAAAGCAGTTCACATACAAAAATAAATAAGATGTTTCCTTGTTCAAAAAGGTCTCATTCTAAAAGTAACTATAAAGTAGAAACCAGCAGCCACCACTGGAGGGATGCTGTTGGGTAGGAAGAGTTGCTCTCCCCCTCTTCAGTATAAAAGAATCACCAGTTTCTTAGGTCCCTCTTGCTAAGTTAGAAGAGATCTTATTCTAAGCAAAAACTGTTGCTTAAGAATAAGTTAGTATATGCTCAGGTTCTGAAAATCTGCATTATTATTATTATTATTTTATTAAAACTTTTATACCGCCCTTCCAAAAGGCTCAGGGCGGTTTAGATTAAAACACCTTAAAATTTAAAAATAATTAAAATAAAAATTATAAAACATAACAATGATTAACAATTAAAAACATCATAAAACAATGCAAAAGGAAAAACTACTCATTTTAACAGCAACAAAATCAAAGTACATACATAGCACCATTTGCTCACAGTCATTCTTTCATTACACCTACTTCTATGTTCTCTATGAATTGTTGAACTTTAGATTATACACTTCGTAGGTATTTCTATCCTCAACACCGATAACACTGCAATGATAACCGTAATGCTTACATTGGACTCGACTCCAGATTCCAAGCGGAGACAGTGTTGTTATTGCACCATGTTATCGCCAGTCACACCACTGTATTTACCAGCTGTCTGGACAGCTGGACCACCTAGATAATAGTGCAGGTTTGCAGCTTGGGGTGTGTTTGTGTGTACACTTGAGGCACTTTAAGGTTTTTGAAAATGTTTTATTAGTACTACTGGAACTCAGCTGGACCTCTAGGCCCCAAAGGCTATCTTTAATGCACCACCTATTGAAGCAACAGCAAACAACGTAACTTAAGAACAGCCCAGCTGGATGAAGCCAAACTACCATCTAGTCCAGCATCCTGTTTCACACAGTGGCCCATCAGATGCCTCTGGGAAGCTCACAGGCAAGAGGTGAAGCACACCTTCTCTCTTGCTGTTGCTCCTCTGCAATTGGTATTGAGAGGCATAGTGCCTCTGAGGCTGGAGACAGCCTATGGCCACCAGACTGCTAGCTATTGATAGACCTGTCCTCCATGAATTTGTCTAAACCCCTTTTAAAGCCATCTAAGCTAATGGCCATCACAACATCCCAAAGAATTCTATAGATGAATTATGTTCTGTGTGGAAAAAGTACTTGCTCTTGTCAGTCCTAAATTTCCCGACCTTCAGTTTCATTGGAAGTCCCCTGGTTATAGTGTTGTGAGAGAGGGAGAAAAATTTCTCTGTTCACTCTCCCCACCATGCATAATTTTATTACTGCTATCATGTTTCCCCTTAATCACTTCTTTTCTAAACTAAAAAGCCCCACATGCTGTAGCATTGCCTCATAAGGAAGGTGCTCCAGGCCCCTGACCATCTTAGTTGCCCTCTTCTGCACCTTTTCCAGTTCAGCAATATCCTTTCTTAAGACACAGTGACCAAAACTGTACACAGTATTCCCAACGTGTCTCCAGAATGGTCCAGTATACTGCATCAACTACTGAAGTACAGCAAATTCTAAGGATTAGCTAACCTACCTTTAGTTAAAATTAAAATGCAATACGTAGAAATCAAAATCAACACATTGGAAACTGGAATGTGTATTCAAAGGAGTCAGAACCATTTCTGATGCACATCTTATTTATAAACTTGAGAGCTTTCAATGGACCCCAAGGCAGGATATACAGTAAATGTAAACGGACACAATTTTCAGTGCGTACAATCACCTCTGCGCACACAACAGCTTTTTTTCCCTTTTTCTCAATCTGAAATGTTCCTACTATATTTCAGGTTGCTCCCCATTTTCCCAGTGGTTCAGGACTGGTCAGGAGGCATGCGAGGCCTGCACATACAGAGTCCACCATGCAGCCCTTTGGACAGAAGCCAAAGGCTGCAAATGTCTTCTATTGCAAATTAATTTTTCATGTACAAGGAATGAAAGGAGAGAATAAAGTCTGCTCACCTGCCAGTGCAAAATTATGCTCCATAACAATCCAAGAGTCAGTTTGTGATTTCCATCAACAATGTCAGTCCCTCCTATGTTCACCAGCTCCACCTGAAAAGATGGTATTGTATCAAATATCAATTGCGAATTATTCCAGTCACAACATCCCCTACCTGTCTAAATAATAAGTATATAGTATAAGCCATGTAACATTATGATTTATGTCTTCCACCATAATATATCAATTGGCAGCATCCAATTTTTAACTACCAATCTATTATTTCATAGCAGACTTAGAGTGAAGTATATCAATCTCCCTCCCCACCCAGTGGTTCATAATATGGTTGCCAGATCCCAAGGTTGAATTCTGGTGAGCAGCCTGGTATACTCAACTATAGAAGTAGCAAAATTTTTAAAAGCATCTGTGAAAGAAACCTCTTTCAAAACAAGGCAAAAAGACAAAGACAAAAAGGATGACTGCACGTGTGCACGCGCACACACACACCCCTCTGTTTGTCATCTTGCTAGACAGCAAGAACAAAAGGGGTGTTCCTGATCCTTCCTGATCCATAGATGTGAAAAAGTCAAGCAACTCTGGTCACTAGACACTAAGATAGGCTATGAAACCCACCCAGAATGTGTTAATTCCTGTTCCCCAGCTTTTCTGTTTATAGAAATTGTGCACGTAGACAAGGATGCAAACCACTACTATAGCCACAGACAAAGGCTTGACCGTAGGGGAGATTTGTCACTCTTTATTTTAAACAGCAGGTCCCTTTTTCTACCTGCCGTATCACAAAATACCTCTGAATTTTCCTACATTTCAGAAGTGGTTTCTATGTGCTACACAGGGGCTTCTGTTGAATAAATACAAGTCCAAGGATCCTTGAGCAGGTAGAACATTACCCTCTGTAATTAAGTGTAAGAGTGTGTGTGTGTGTGTGTGTGTGTGTGTGTGTGTGTGTGTGTGTGTAGAGTACCCTGGCTGCACATCTAATTTTGATCAGACTCTTAAAATAAGTTAGCATTCCATCCATCTATGATTATCACACCCTTGGGCATTCCGGAACAAGAAATACAAGTTCATTTTATATGACAAAAATATCTCCTCTAATTATAAATGAGGCATCATCATAAGTTTAACTGGGAGCTACAGTAAGAAGTTGGTGTTGAGTTTTATGAAATTACACAGAGAGAGAGAGAGAGAGAGAGAGAGAGAGAGAGAGAGAGAGAGAGACTGACTCAAGTTAGGCTACAGTCTAATTGGCAGATAAGGAGTTTTGAGTTCATAGTTACATACTCAACCAAGAAAACAGTTATCTTTAAAAGCTTACATTGTTCTGATGTAAAACTTGAAGAACTTTATTGACATTATTCAAGGCATGGACTCTAGTTGAACCACGTTCTTTTGGCTTTAAAAACAAAAACACATACAATATTCAGATACATGTAGATCAAGACCTTTGCTTTCATCTTAAGTTATATAGCAATTACCAGAAAGCAGGAAGCAAAGTGCAGCTAGAGAATTTCTGAACTATCTTAAAACCTTAAAAGTTGAGACTACTTATATATTAACATATTTTACTTTATCTTAAGTATACTCAGTGGTGATGGTGGTAGATTTTTGTTTGTTTTTGCTTTTATTTTTTTCATTTTGTTAGCAGGCCTAATAATAACTATATATTTTAATCAATACCGTGGGAATGGTACCGGGTTTGTACCAATTTATTCATTCATTCATTCAGTTCTTATACTGTCCTTCCTAAAGTGGCTGAGAGAGGTTTAAATTAAAATAAAAAAATACATACCAATTAAAATCAAAAGCCATTTAAAAGCAGATTAAAATTAACATTAAAACTAAATATCATTCAAAGCCTGGCTAAAAAGATGAGGTTTTTACTGGTTAGTAGCAGACAATCTCATCATAACTAAAAGCATTCCATGTTATAGTTTAGTTTACTATTGAGACACTGTATGGTAAGTGCTTCGATCCTCAAAAAACAACAGCGGCTGACATTCTCTGCTGTTTTTCAAGTGCAAGCAAGAGCTCCACCCTCATAGAGAGCCAGGACATTAGCTGCGCAACCCTCAGGGAATATTCCTGGCAGCAACAGGGCTTCCCAATCCCACCTCCCTGGATGCTGGGGTTCAAAGCAACGCTGCAAGACAATTCGTATTCTTGCTCCCTGCAAGAGTGGTGCTCTTACTTGCTATTACTACACACACAGCTTTATGATCTATCTTTCCAATCACAAAGAAAATTAATGTATTACTTACCAGCGGATTCCCTATAAGTCCTTCCAAGAGATCCAAGAGTTTCCTACCATCTCTGAGGTCCGTGAACATGTCCCTTATTGGAGACTTTCCACTCTATAAAGAAGATGATGGTTTTATTTATGCTGCCATTCTTCACAAAGTTAATTCATGAGAGCTTACAAAAAATTAAAAATCACAGATAATTACAGAATTCCCCAGCAGTGAAAAATTATATATGTTCTCATTCAGAGAAGTAACCATGTTAGCATGCTGCAACAAAATCAATAGTCTTGCAGCACCAAAATATAAACAAATTTATTTCAGGATGTGCTTTTGTGGACTATTGCCCATTTCATCAGAAGCATGAAGTGCCATACTCAGTTGACAGGTAAAATATATTCCAAGGGGAAGGTGCCAAATAACTGTGGCACAGAAACTAGTATGTAAGTACAGTGATTATTCACAGCAGTAACAGTAAATAAAACTGTTTGCCAAGCTCTGCCAAGTTAATTAAACAAACTACTAAATAAGAGGAATGATTATTAGATTCTTTCCCATCCCCAACCTTTCTCTCTAAGTGCCACTGGAGGGGAAGAATGTGGATTTGACTGAGTGGATTGTAGTCCATGAAAGCTTATATGAATAAATATGTTAGTCTTTAAGAACTCTTTGTTGTTTTAGTTTCTCCTAATTATAGACAGGAAAAAGAATTCCATAAATGAAAGCTGCAGTCAGGAACAACAGAAACATTTCCACTCATGTTTTGTTCTCTCTGCATCTGTTCAAACATACTGGATTTCTTAGCATAATAATTATTGATACAAGCACTAACAGGGTGGCACCACTGTACAATCTTTCAGCAATCAATAGTGCTAAAGCAACAGCCATGAAGACTCCGGAATTTCCCTATTACAGACCCCATGATACTACAGCTGCTACCAATAATATACTAGTCACTGCTTCCAAGTAGTTTTACTAGGCCGGTGCTTTGGCAACTCCAAATCCAAATAAGGTGCATTGTTGTCGTGTCACTGCAAGAGTAATCTCCATATGGTATTACACACTTCCTGTAGGGAGAGCTCCTTTAAGTGAAGCTGAGCTTCATACTGCCCCAGTGGCTGGAATGAGGAACAGCGGGGAGGCTAGAAGAAGGCTGCATGCAGAATGATGGGAGGGGTTGTTCCTCTGAGCATTTTGCCCACACCTCTTGCCACACCCTACCGATTGTCCTAGCCATCAGAGCAGTACAGGGTTTGGCTTCCCGTAAAGGAGCCCCCCCACATGAAGCAAGAAGTACTCCAAAGAGACAGGCAACTGCAAGCAGCTGTCTCCACGCAACACCACCATGATATTATACTGTATTCAGAGTGACCAAAGCACATGCCTAATTTTCACAACTTACAGTTATCAGATCTTCAGCTTTGGTCAGGTGAATCTGGTATGCAAGCCCCCTTTTTCTAGGTGCAATTCCACCACAGAAAGGTAGATAAGACCAAAAGAAAAGCTGTCACAACCACATTTCAAACTAATGTCTATATGGGTCTTCAAAGTATATAAGGAGAGGGTAAATGAGGTTTCAGATTGGATCATTTTGAGATATTATTTGGGGTATGCTATATTCTGCATAACATTTTAACACAAGTCAAAGAGTCAATTAAAAACACAAGATCAGCCCGGCTGAATCAGGCCCAAGGCCTAGAGTCCAGCTACTGTTTCACACAGTGGTCAGCCAGGTGCCTCTGGGAAGCCCACAGCCAAGAGCATGCCTTCTCTCTTGCTGTTGCTCCCCTGAGACTGGTAAGGCATCATGCCTCTGAGGCTGGTGGTGGCCCATAGACACCAGACTAGTAGCCACTGATAGTCCTGTTTTTCTACTGTGTGCAGCCACCCTCTCAGTTTAATATTTAGCGCTAACCATGGTTTACCAGGATGCAAACATTGGCAAGCCGTGCTTGTTCTTCGTCTCCAAACCATGGTTTCCAATACTCATTTCAAAAGCAAACATGGCTGACATAACAGAAAATTGTGAGAGCAAACTCTAGAAAGTAGACAATGAAGGCATGCATGAGGAAATAGATATGGACAAAAGTTAAGGTCTTCCTAAAGGTAAAGTGTGCTGTTGAGTCAGTGTCAACTCCTGGCAACCACAGAGCCCTGTGGTTGTCTTTGGTAGAATACAGAAGGGGTTTACCATTGCCTTCTCCTGCACAGTAAGAGATGATGCCTTTCAGCATCTTCCTATATCACTGCTGCAACACTGATCAATTTTAACAATATATATTATTATACACTAGTTTTAGTGCATCAAGGCTTAATCTTGTTATTACTCGAGGCTAAAAAATGATCTTAGGTGTAAGTGGATACGTTTATTTTTGCAAGATACCACTACCCACAGCAGCTGCTGCTCATGCACATTTTTGGCTTTTATTTGCAATGAAAACACAAATCATCAACTTAGAGTAGGTAATAGCATTTAACAAGTCCTGCTGATTCCCCCCCGCTCCCGCAAATCGGCTTCAGTTAATAGATACAATCACTATTATTAAGACATTCTCGAAGACCTACACATGTGAATTGAAAAGACAATCAGAAAATCACTTTTTGACAGAGATAAATTTCTGTCGAATATGACCCTTAGAATAGCAAACACAAGACGACTAGCCAGTATTAAGGATTGCTGTACCAAGAAAGTGTGCTTAGAACAGTACTGCTGAATCAGGCCCAAGGCACATCTAGTCCAGCATCCTGTTTCACACAATGGTCCACCAGATGCCTCTGGGGAGCCCACAGGCAAGAGGTGAGGGTGTTCGCTCTCTCTTGCTGTTGTTCTCCTGCAAATGGTATTGAGAGGCTGCAAGGCATCATTCCTCTGAGGCTGGAGGTGGCCTATAGCCACCAGACTAGTAGCCAATGATAAGTCTTGTCCTCCATGAATTTGTCTAAGCCACTTTTAAAGCTATCCAGACTAGTGGCCATCACCACATCCTATGCAAACAATTCCATATATTAACTTCACTCTTTACCCCAAATTTTAGATAATTTATGAACAAGTTAAGGAGCACTGGTCCCAGTACCGATCCCATTTCTTATTTCCCTCCATTGTGAAAACTGTCCATTTATTCCAATCCTCTGTTTCCTGTCCTTCAATCAGTTACTCATCCACAAATGGACCTGTCCCCTTATCCCATGACTTTTAAGTTTACTCAAGAGCCTTTGGTGGAAAACTTTGTCAAAAGCTTTCTGGAAGTTCAAGTATACTATGCCAACAAGATCACCTTTATCCACATGCCTGTTTAGACTCTCAAAGAACTCCAAAAAGTTAGTGAGGCAAGAATTGCCCTTTCAAAAGCATTGCTGGTTCTCCTTCAACAGGGCTTTTTTCCTTAAGTATGTTATCTATCAATTTACCCAGCACCGAAGCTAATCTAACAGGGCCTGTAATTTCCCAGATTCCCCTGGATCCCTATTTTGAAAATCGGCATTACATAAGCTACTTTCCAGTCCTCTGGTACAGAGCCTGATTGTAGGGACAAGTTACATATTTTTGCTAGGAGTTCAGCAATTTGAATTCCTTCAGAACCCTTGGTTGCAAGCCATCTGGCCCTGGTGATTTGTTAATATTTAATTTATCAAGAAAGTTGAGAACATCTTCCCTTGTCACCTCAAATTGGTCCAGTTCTTCAGCCTCCAAGCCTGAGAAGCTCAGTTCTAGAGAAGGTATATAGTCAGTATCCTCCACCTCCACCATGAAGACAGATGCAAATAACTCATTCATCTTCTCTGCAATCTCATTATTTTCCTTAATAATCCCTTTCATGCCCTCATCATCATGCCCTCCCTGGCATGTTTTCTGCTTCTGATTTATGTAAAGAAGTTCTTGTTATTCCCCTTGACAGAGAAGAGGAGAGCTGGTCTTGTGGTAGCAAGCATGACTTGTCCCCTTAGCTAAGAAGGGTCCACCCTGGTTGCATATGAACTGCACTGTAAGATAGATGGAGCTGCTCTGGGAAGAGCAGAAGGTTCCAAGTTCCCTCTCTGGCTTCTCCAAGATAGGGCTAAGAGAGATTCCTGCCTGCAACCTTGGAGAAGCCGCTGCCAGTCTGTGAAGACAATACTGAGTTAGATAGACCAATTGTCTGGTCTGACTCAGTATATGGCAATTCCCTATGTTCCTATGACACTTCTAGCTATATGCTCCTCAAACGGTTTTTGCATCCCTTATTGTCTCCTTGCATTTCTTTTGCCAGAGTTTATGTTCTCTTCATTTGGGCAGGACTTCCATTTTCTGAAGGAAGTCGTCTTCCCTTTTATAGCTTCCTTGACTTGTTAGCCATGCCGGCATCCTCTTGAACGTGGTGTTACCTTTCCTCCTTCTTGGTCTATGTTCCAACTGAACTTCTATTATTGTGGTTTTAAATAAGTTCCATGCTTTCTAGAGTGATAAGACCCTACTGACTTTCCTTTCAGCTTCCTTTTTACTATTCTCCTCATTTTTGAGAAGTTTCCTCTACTGAAGTCTGACTATAGACCAACTTTAGTCCTAGCACATCTCTAGACACGCAACACAGCAAGCAGATACACATTGCAAAAGCATAATAAGATCAACATGTTAAGACAATAGTGAAACCAGTCTGAGATAAAAAGACACCCGGTCTTCAATCCTGAGCTAAAGTAATCACAATAGGAACACCACCTCCAACCCCCCACACATACACATAATAAAGTTCTGTTCCCCAAGATGGCAGGTGAGGTGGAACGGAGAAGAAAACAAACATATCCATCTACCTGGAAATTAGCTTACAACAGCAACATGAAAAAGAAATTGGAATAATTGAGTTACTTCAGCTCTGTACCATAATTCATTCCTTATGCCACTCCTATTCAGCATCTTGATATCTGACCTCCGTCCCTCATAGCCAGGGGAAACATGGTTTGTAGATGACTAGATAATACAATTTTAGCAGCAAGGTCATTTGTTATTTACTGTTTAAGAAACTTAGCTGAACAGTTTTCATATAAAGACAGAAAAATAATTTTGCTTCATCTTGCATAATGTGGATTATGCACTTCAGCATTCATGTCAAGATTTTCCATACCACATGCTCAAGTCATGGGAATTTGATGTGGGAAACCATTCACCAAGCAGAAAGGTCACTACGCAGGGTAAGAACATTTCCAGAAAATGTAATTCAGCATACTCTGCTGCATCCAAATTTAGACCATCTTGTTTAAGATGTATTTTTTATTATACAAAATCCTTTTTCTATTTTTATTTTGTTATCCAAGGGTACAACAAAATACATGTTCTTTTGTAGATATTGTCTTGCTGAATTGCCTATGCTTTTAGACTAACTTAACTATTTACTCTTTTTTACTCTATTTACACTATTACCATAGGAATAGTTCTACATGCAAAATATTGCTTCTAAAAATGAACAGCAATAGCTACATTTATGTTAAACATGCAAAGTTTTTAAAACTTCAAAATTAATCCTCAATACACAGTCTTATTCCTTTAAAAATTCTGTGTAATCAAAGACATAGTATTTGGATGTTATTTCCCATATGGTGGGGGGGGAGTTGTTAGAACTGAGATACAAGCTAGTCTGGTTTGAGGTTACAGGATTTTTGTCATCATATTGCCCCTACCACAAATCTGTAGTATCTAAAAAATGTAAATGGAAAAAAGTTCAGAACAAATCAGCTGGCACCAAAAAAAAAATGTTCCTTTAAAGAGCCATTCACATACTAAAGTAAAGTACTGCCCTTGAGAAGGTGTCAATTCCTGGTGACTACAGAGACATGTGGTTTTCTTTGATAGAATACAGGAGGGGTTTACCATTGCCTGATCCCACACAGTACAAGATGATGCCTTTCAGCACCTTCCTATATCACTGCTGCCCGATATAGGTGTTTCCCATAGTCTGGGAAACATACCAGCAGGGATTCAAGCAGGCAACCTCTCACTCGCTTGGCAAGTCATTTCCCCGCTGCGCCATTAGCTGGCTCACATATTGGTGGAGCCATTTGTGGGTAATAATCAATTTGCATAAAAATAATATATAAACCAGTTCATTATAAAATTATAGCCACAGTCATTTCCCCCTTCCCAAAAAGAAGAGAGATAGGCATTGTGCAGGTACTCATAATCGTTAAGAATTGGCCTTAATCTAGGATGTGGAATCATGGGATCAGGTGGATTGCAAACTATGATTCGCATTCAACATAGCTAAGTTTTACATCTGCACTGAGTAGACTACAGTTAATGCCGTTTTCACTGGTGTTTCACTAGTGTCTCAGTGAACTCATTCATTCATGAATTCAATCGATTTCTATACTGTCCTTCCAAAAATGGCTCAGTGCGGTTTACACAGAGAAATAATAAATAAATAAGATGGATCCCTGTCCCCAAAGGGCTCATAATCTTAAAAGGAACTTAAAATAGACACCAGCAACAGTCACTGGAAGTACTGTGCTGGGGTTGGATAGGGCCAGTTACTCTCCCCCTGCTAAATAAAGAGAATCACCACGTTAAAAGGTGCCTCTTTGCCAAGTTAGCAGGAGTTAGTTCATGGTTGCACTCAGAAAGTTAGTGCATGGTTGCACTGTATCTTTGAATCTGAACCAAAATTAAAATAAAGTTTTATAAAGTAAAGTTAGTTGTAGTTAGTACTAAATACCAACTAAGTAGAACTGTGCTATCGGGAGTATCAGAACTCTCGATAGTACTGTTCCCCTCCACCATTCTAAGGGAGGCAGCTGATCACAAGGCAAATGCCCAGGTAGTAGCCTACTGTGGAGAGAGCAACTGCAGGGTGTGACTGTGGAGAGAGCAACTGCAGAAGGAGCAACTGCAGGGGGTGAGCAAGCTTTTGTAATCAACAACATCTAGCCTTTCCCCCCTTTAAACTAACTAACAGGAGGAGGGGAGACTTTGAAGGGCTGATTTCTCTTTAAGGGATAAGTCCTAGTCTGTGTGTGTGTTATTTGCCAGGGCTAGCATAGCCTGTTTGTGTGTGTTATTTGCCAGGGCTAGCAAATTCCTGTGTTTTAGTGTCTCCCTGCCTGGAGGGAGTAGAGTCAGCTAGGGCTGGGGGAGGCCCCACATTCCTTCGACCCACATCCTGTGTCTCAGTTGGAAGCCTACTCTCTACATAAGAGGTGAAGGCCCAAGAGCATAGTGAACAGAACATAGCGGACAGGGATAGCAAACAGGGCATTGGAATTTTGCGGTAGTTTAGCGGGAAGTGTACAGGGGAGCTTGGGGAAAGCCCCTGTGATCAAAAGGAGCCCGGTGGAGAAGAGAAAGTAAATACAAATCCCTACCTCATATTCCTGAGAAAGGCTCTTTAGACAGTTAAATAGCTGACCATTACAGCTGAGACCTATCCTTCAAATAAACTATCTCTAAATACTGTAAACAGCCAACAAAACCACTATGAAGCTAGGAAGCCAGCAGGAGAGGGAAAACTTCCCAGTGTATTGCACAGAGTGCCACATGTATGACTATTTGCTTCATGGGCAGAAATCATGGGTGTATGCTCAGTTCAAGGAGCTCCTGGTTCTCAGGGAACAAGTTCGCTCTCTCGAGACCAAGGTGGTGGATCTGGAGAAGCTCAGAGAGACAGAGAAGCACATGGATGAGTTCTTCAGGGACGTGGTAGAGGCATCCCATTCCAGGGCTGATATCTCCGCTGATATCAGGGAGACTGGAGATCTCGGGGAAGGAGGACATCAGTCTGAGGAAGAGGGAAATGCTCCTTTAGAAGGGAGCACAGGGGATACTCCTCTGGGGGGGTGGGGCCCTCCTTGTAGTGGGTGATTTGATCATTAGAGGTATAGAGAGAGGGGTTTTTGGCCTGCGTGTTGACTGCACGGTGACTTGCCTGCCTGGTGCAAAAGTTGCAGACATCACGGAGAGTCTACTAGGCTCTTAGGCAGTGCTGGGGAGGAAACAACTGTCGTGATGCACATCGGCATCGGAGGTCCTAGAAGCCAAATTTAGTCTGACAGGTAACTTATTCAAGTCCAGGACCCCCAAGGTAGCATTCTCAGAAAAGCTACCTGTTCCACGCCCAGGTACAGTGAGACAGGCAGAGCTGAGGGATTTCAATGCATAGATGATATGTTCATGCTGGGAAGAGGGGTTTAGATTTGTTAGACACTGGGATACATTTTGGGGGAAGCAAGGCCTGTATAAAAGGGATGGGTTGCACTTGAACCAAGATGGAACCAGACTCCTGGCGCTTAAAATAAAAAAGGTTGCACAGCAGCTTTTAAAATGACCCCTGGGGAACAGACAGTGGGAGCTGGGCAGTATCCCATTTGGCAAAAGCCATCCTTTAAAGTGTGAGGGTGCAGAGGATTCAGATAAAACAGAAGGGGACAGAGCAGAACCACATAATGAGCAGACAGCAGGCTGTGCCAGCTGGACAAAGAGTCAAAAGAAAGATAGCAGACACCAGGGAAGAGATTCAGCATATAGGTGCTTATATGCCAATGCCAGAAGTCTCTGAGCCAAGATAGGTGAGCTGGAGTGCTTGGCTGCTAACACAAAAATAGATAGATATAAGTTTATTCGGTCATTGACCAGCAAAATAGATATAATAGCCATAACAGAAACATGGTGGAACAGTGATAACCAGTGGGACGCTGTTATCCCTGGATATAAACTCGATAGGAAGGACAGGGAGGGACATCTTGGAGGTGGAGTAGCACTGTATGTTAAAGAAGGCATAGAATCTAACAAGGTATCCTTCTGGGCCGCCTCTCGAGTATGGGAATCGGAGGCACTGCGTTGCAGTGGTTCCGGTCCTTTCTTGAGGGGAGGGTCCAGAAGGTGGTGCTGGGGGACTACTGCTCGGCCCCGTGGCCGTAAGCCTATGGGGTCCCGCAGTGTTCGGTCTTGTCCCCCATGCTGTTTAACATCTACATGAAGCCGCTGGGAGAGGTCATCCGGGGATTTGGACTGAGTTGCCAGCAATATGCGGATGACACTCAGCTCTATCTCTCCTTGTCATCTGATCCTAGGGAGGCGGTGGATGTCCTGAATCGGGGGCTGGAGGCCGTGATGGGTTGGATGTGGGCTAACAAACTGAAATTGAATCCGGATAAGACGGAGGTACTGTTGGTCAGTAGGAGAGGCAATCGGGATGAGGAGATTTTAACGGTTCTGGATGGGGTTGCACTCCCCTTGAAGGAGCAAGTACGCAGCTTGGGGGTACTACTGGACCCGGCTCTGCTTTTGGAGGCTCAGGTGGAGGCGGTGGCCAGGGGTGTCTTTGCACGGCTTCGGCTGGTGCGCCAGTTGCGTCCCTTTCTCGAGAAGGCAGATCTGGCCATGGTTACCCACGCCTTAGTCACGTCGCGGCTGGATTACTGTAACGCGCTCTGCGTGGGGCTGCCCTTGAAGAATATCCGGAAACTGCAGCTAGTGCAAAATGCGGCAGCGAGGGTTCTATCGGAGCTGCCCGTTGGGAACATATCACCCCCATTTTGAAAGAGCTGCACTGGCTGCCGGTTTGTTTCCGGGTCCAATTCAAGGTGCTGTTTTTGACCTTTAAAGCCCTAAGCGGTTTGGGCCCAGGGTATTTGAGGGACCGCCTGCTCCCAAGGGTTGCTGCCCGCTTGACTAGGACATCTGAGGGGGCCCTGCTCCGGGTGCCGACCATGAGGGAGGCCCAGCAGTCGTGCACTCGGGACAGGGCCTTCTCTGTTGCTGCTCCTAGACTCTGGAATGCTCTCCCGGTGGCCATTCGTTCCTCGGACTCCATCACAGCTTTTAGAAAGCTTTTAAAGACTTGGCTTTTTACCCAGGCCTTTACATAATCATCTTTTACTGCTGTTCTTGTGTGTTTTTATCTGTTGTCTTGTTTTTATGCTTGTTTTTAGCTTGATGTTTTTACTGCTTCTTGTATGTTTTTAATTTTTGTAAACCGCCTTGGGGTTTTCTTTTAACGAAAGGCGGTATAAAAATGTAAAAATAAATAAAATAAAATAAAATAAAATAAATAAATAAGGTAGAAAGCATAGCTGGACCGGAGTCCTCCACAGAAACCTGTGGGTGGTAACACAAGGCCTGAAAGGAAATGTGCTACTGAGGATGTGCTATCACCCTACAGATCAAAACGCTGACAGTGACTGGGAGTTGCAGATTGGGTTAATTATAAACAAGCCCCAAACATGGAGTATATACACAGACTGGCAAATGAATGTAAAGAGCAATCAGAAAGGTTGATTGGAGCCCACCACTGGTACTGGTGGGCCAGATTAGATTTTTTTTCCAGTTCGATGAGGATAAAATCACCACCGGATGCCTTTCCAGATCTTTGTTGCCCAACCAGTTCATCAATCTGCCCATAGGAGACTGGGGGCCATTCTGGGGTGGAAAGGTCCATCTTGTCATCTCTCGTATACCAACAGTTTGGAACAGCCATAAAGTGGGCACGAAAATGGGATTCCCATATTCCAGGTAGCATCAAGTAATAATCTCTGACTGACTTGGGTCTTATTCTCCCTATGACTAATGATCAAAATCTAGAGGAATGTTTTAATCTAAAGGCTTGTATCAGCAGCTGCCAGGACTCTTTCACTGCCATTTTTTTCTCATGGCGAATCAGATTCTTATACAGTTTTTCCAGGGCCATCACTTATTGAGAGGGGACCCAGTCACTTCTCAGTGATGAGAGGGCCTGCCTGCAGTCGCAAAATCAGCATTTGGTAATTATCTAAAATCTTATCCACTGAACCGGCCATTAAAATATTATATCTAAGGATTGATATATATCTTTATTTTGGTCATTGACCAGCAATTGGATCTAAGGTGTAACAACTCCTCCAAATCCAGTATATCACCCAGGGATCTGGTGGTCTCACTGGTCCATCTGATATGAAAATGAGAGGCAGTGTCAGCATCAACAGGGATTGGTTCCTCCAAAATATAAATGTTGCAATTTGGAGATCCCACGCACAAAGTCAAGGACATATGGTCACTTTCCACCCTAAAGTCAGCTGTAAAAAGTGGTCTAGCAAATTTCTGGAGGCAACAAAATACTTGACCATACTAGCTCTTCTCTCCCCCGCCCCACTATGTGAACTCCCCAACCAAATCACTTTCCAATGATCCATTTAAGATAAACATATCAAGCCTAGTGACAGATTGCATCAAACACAAGCCCACATGATTACTAATCAGATCTCTGGAGATACGCTGCTCTAAAGCGATATCCGTTATTTCCTGTTACATACATGTAGGATATTTGGCATATAAGACCTCATTGTTGGGGCCAGCATGCTAGTATTCTAGATTAATTCTATCACATCTAAACAGCAACAGGGTTAATATCCGAGACTAAATTAAGCAAATGTGGTGCTTTTGTTTCCATTGTCTATTGAGAGGGTCACGCCTCTCCTCTAGGTTCTTTGAACTTCTATGTTTCCTGTCCAAACACTCAAGAAATTAAGTGCTAGTTCTGATCCCTGAAACAATACTTTCAAATATAATCTCCATCTTCAAAGAAGTTACAAGAGATCTGCCTATATCTAAATTATCCATTGTGTGGAAACTTAAGGAGACACATCATAACCTCTTGAAGAAGATTAACTACTTCAAAGGAGGTTTCTCCAGAAAGTGAACAAAGACTGAACAGTGACATGTCAGCCACGCTACATAAGTAAGACTTTAGATCACTAAGATGCTAGCAGTATTAATGACCATCTTTTCCCCCCAAGTGAATCCTATTTTTTAAATTATTGTTTTCTTGCCATCTATACCAGGAAGGACCTGGTATATTTCCCCTCCCCCATCCACCAGACTTGAACTTTATAGCAAAGTGTCAGACAGTTGATTGTATATTATGGCCCTATAGCTTGAATTGGGTTTTAAACAAAAACACCTCCATTGCTGAAATAAGCCTCATGTACTCATTCTTCTACCCTAGAACTAGCATCAGAAGCCTGTGCAACCAGGTAGGCTGTAGACTCCTCCAGCCTCCCAGGAGCCAGGCCAACCCCTTATTTTACTAGTCTCACCCTGGAACTGGGCTGGGTGAGACTATGTATGCAGGGTCATCCCTCCTGCAGATTTAAGCTGATCTGGTACTGAACTCTATCCCTACCTCAGTCTTTCCTGCCACATGGTATTAAGAGAAAGAATACACTAGATTGGAAAGTAGACTGTAAAATTTGACCTAATCCAAGACAACATCATTTTCTAAAAGGAATAGGGCCCATTTTCTGAATAAGTTTGAAAATGCTGAGCAAGCTTCATTAATAAGGTAAACTAACATGTATTACTTTACTTCTATAAGTATGGCAAAATTCTCACTTCCCTATCATTCTTTACCACCCCTCCATGTCCCTAAACTAGTTTTTTTTTAGTCACTCCTGATCTACTGTATACTGAATTAGATCATTATTTATGGTGCTATTGTGTTTCTTTTGATCTAACCTTTTCAGGGACATTTTCTTGAGTGAATCTTTGTTTGGCTACAATCCCTTTTGATCTTATTAACCTCCAAAGCCTTAAGACATGCCATGTTTCATATCTTACAGGAGGCTGAGGCATAGCAAGTTGGAAAGCCACCAGTCTAGACCACTCTTGGTATCACAAGAGTTCAGGCAGGGAGTCTTGTGAAAGTCAGGTTTGAAATTAAATGGCAGCAGCAGGACCAGCCACTGGAGGTACCCAGTGATGTAGTTGCAAATTCAGAAGTGTAGGCACTCTCCATGACAGCCCCCATGGCCATGCCCAACCCATCAGCCAGAGAAGCCAAGTACCAACAGCGCTCCATCCCTTTGCGTCCCTTCTCCATTACACGCTCGGAGCTATCTGAGGAGGAAAGAGAAAGGAAAAGCACTCCACCAACTGCTTCTGAAGCTGAAGTTGGGGAAGCCGTAGGGCCAGTCAGACAGGGCACCATGGACTCTGGAACGTCTGCTGTGGACCCAAATGGCGTAACACCTTCTGCTTGAACAGTGAATTATTTTATTTAAAATATTTCTATACCGCCCAAAATGTGCGTCTCTGGGCGGTTTACAATTAAAATCATTTAAAACATTAAAATCAATTTAAACCAGGAGAGGAGAGCTGGTCTTGTGGTAGCATGCATGACTTGTCCCCATAGCTAAGCAGGGTCTGCCCTGGTTGCATCTGAATGGGAGACTTGATGTGTGAGCACTGCAAGATATTCCCCTCAAGAGATGAAGCCGCTCTGGGAAGAGCAGAAGGTTTCAAGTTCCCTCCCTGGCTTCTCCAAGATAGGGCTGAGAGAAATTCCTGCCTGCAACCTTGGAGAAGCCGCTGCCAGTCTGTGAAGCCAATACTGAGCTAGATAGACCAATGGTCTGACTCAGTATATGGCAGCTTCCTATGTTCCTATGTAACCAACATTAAAAATTAAAACCATAACTCTAAGTAAAAGCCTGGGTGAATAAATGTGTCTTCAGTGCCTTTTTAAAAGTTGCCATAGATGAGGAGGCTCTTATTTCAACAGGAAGCCCATTCCAAAGTCCAGGGGCAGCAACAGAGAAGGCCCGTTCCCGAGTAGCCACCAGACAAGTTGGCGGCAACCACAGACGAACCTTTCCAGATGATCTTAACAGGCTGTGGGGCTCATGGCGAAGAAGGTGTTCTCAATATATAATAGAGGCTCCATTTCCCCAACACCTAATTCTCAGGCAACTGAATGACATAGCACTTCGGGCTCATTCACATGATGAGAAATGGGGTAGGACACATGTAGAGAGATGTGCATCCTGTTTCCTGTTCACATGTGTGGGGAAAACAAAATAGGAGGCACCGGCAGTGACTGTCAGCTAGCCTCCCACTGCGTCAGAGGGCTTTCTTCCCAATCTCATACAGCTGCTGGGTAGGACGGGGTCCTCTGACCCAGTGCAAGGCTAGTTGACGATCACTGCCGGCACTTCCTGCTCAAGTAGGATGCTTGTCCTACCCTATTTCTCATAGTGTGGATGAGCCTACTCACTTGCCATAATGTCTGTCACCAAGTCCAATCATTTTCACAAGTGTTCATCATGCAACATGGTGGTGCTGACCCCTGGTCTAGGCAGAATGTAACTGACCGTCTGAGGGTATCCAGGTACTGCCATTTTCCTTATCTCTATGTGTAAACAAGTGTGACTAGTAGCTCAGTGGACTATATTAATATTTCAGACAGCAGTGCATTTCTTCTTCATTGCAATGGTGCAAGGTTTATATCAACTGAATTAACCAGCCTATTTTCTACATCTACAGTTTAAGCTGCATTACCCTACTTCAGAAGACAATTAAATGTCTTAAAAGTATACAATAATGAAGCTATGGAACATTACAATGTGGTCTGATAGTTCTGGACCACAGAAGGATGAAAGGTTAGCTAGCTGAAGCTGAAATAAAAGATGTTCTTTTCTGTCCTGCCTCAGATTTTGTGCCAACTGTTATGGTCAAAATAAGCTGTAAACTTGTAGGCATTTGAAACTTTACTAAGATGTAATGGACCAACAATGGGCTGAAGGGCCATAGCTCAGTGACAAACTTTGCATATAGAAGGTCCCAGATTCAATTCCTGTCATCTGCAAACAGCACTAAAAATACCTCTCTAACCCCTTAAAGCGCTATTACCAGTCAGCAATAGTTTACAGTTTTCCAAGTGTAGACAGTACTGAGCAAGATGGACCAATGGTCTAAGACAGTTATGTGCGAAGTTATCTTGACTACAATATCAAACCAAGTTCTTCAGTAAGAGAGACATCCTCCCAAATACATCTAATTTAGGATCAGTATCATTGTGGCTCAGTGAACCTCAAATTCTGGACTTTGTCTCTTCATTTCACCTTCAAAACTATAGGCTTTCTCTTCTACAGGGAAATAGTGCTAACTTTTTAAACTTACTGTAGCTGCATTGACAGTGGCACATTATAGAGCTGAACCTTAACGCTGCAAAATTACCTGACCTTTATAACAATAAAATACTATCTTAAATTAAATTTTATTTTTATGGAAAGTTTTATATGGAACTGCAGTGAAATTAAAGTGCCAAAGCAATTCCCAGCATAACTGGTAATACAAAGAGGTGACAGTTCTACATTGTACAGAATATTTTGAAATCTATATTAAGTTTTAATTGACATGCAAGCCACTTACACTATAACAAAGTCTGTAAAACTGCTATAAATAATGTTCTCAATTTCCCTGTTACATGTGAACACTGCAGCATAAATCTATAAACCTCCTGAAAAGTATACATAACATTCAAAGAATGTGCAATGAATACACAGAAAAAATATTTAAAAGTGATTAAAATCTTTAACAAAATCCTTCGTAACTTCACAGTTATGAATGGTTTTACATTCATAACTGTGAAGCCCTAGCAGTTATACAAAAGGAGCATAAATCCACCCTGTGTCTTACTTCTGGATATTTCTCTACCATCAGAGTCCTAATGATGCCAGTGCTGAGTTCTGGGTATTAAATTTTATGCCACTGAAATTGTTTTTCACTGAAGCTAGTTTCTCATCTAAAATCCTATTTCCTTATGTCTGGCTAAACATTATGAAGAGCTCTTCATACAAATAATCCTCTGTCTAGCCATTTTATCATGTGTATGAAGCCACTAAATTGTATATTAATTCACCTAAACTAGCATTTGCATTTATGCAAGTAAGTTGGAAACTTCTTGCATCTAAAACCCCGGTTGCATTGTATTACATTTAAACAGACTTCTACCTACTATTTCAGGAGGTTATTATAGCAGCCTAGGTTAAGAGCTAGTCTCGTGGTAGCAAGCATGAATTGTCCCCTTTGCTAAGCAGGGGCCACCCTTATTTGCATTTGAATGGGAGACTATATGTGAGCCTTGGAAGATGGGGCTGCTATGAGAAGAGCATCTGTATGCTTGCATGCAGAAGTCTCCAAGTCCCCTTAGACAATCTGTTGAGGAAATTCCTTCTGCTATCCCATGACTCCTGGTTCCTAGATAGGATATATGACTTAAGAAATGCACTAGGTGGAAGTTCATCAAACCTAGACCTCTTTTATTTTGCAATACATAGGTGTCATGAAGATACCAGTTGCACAAAGTCACTATTGCTTTCTCTACTCAACATGACTGTAGATTAGCAGAGATAAAGCACCCCGACTAACTGTTTATTGGGCCTTTGTGAAATTTTGGTCAAAGCTGAATACTCTGTCCATTGCCCCTGGAAGCATACAGACCATTTCCACCATCCAATGCTCCATTTTTCCCAGAACCAATGGGGCTCCTTTACGGGGGGAAAAGCCTTCATGAGCTCCTACACCATCCTAGAAGGCATGCACAGAGTCCTGGGAAGTGTAGCCCTAACCCAGCACTTTCCTCCTAGAGCTTCTAAGAGAACTTTGTCGCTCTTACAGGGCTCTCCTAGCACTGACTCCTACCACCTTAAGTGGCGCAGCGGGGAAATGCTTGACTAACAAGCAGAAGGTTGCCAGTTCGAATCCCCACTGGTATGTTTCCCAGACTATGGGAAGCACTTATATCAGGCAGCAGCCATATAGGAAGATGCTGAAAAACATCATCTCAGACTGCGCAGGAGAGGGCAATGGTAAACCCCTCCTGTATTCTACCAAAGAAAACCACAGGACTCTGTGGGCACCAGGAGTCAAAATCAACTTGACGGCACACTTTATTTAGCACTGACAGCACACTTTACTTAGCACTGAGAAAAGCACAGTACTGTGCAGAGTTCAGCACAGTGGGAAATGGCACACACTGAAGTTTTTTGTTTGTTTGTTGCCAAAGTGGCCCCCATTTGGAAAATAGTGAAAATCACTGTTCTAGGTAAAACAGTTTCTAGAGAGGGCATGGAGGAAAAGATACTAAAACCCTTTCGCCATCCATCTTGTTTTTCTTGCAGTTTCACCCCAGTAGCTTTTCTTTCCACATCTGGAAATGCTCATCTCCACAGAGATAAAATTTGGGTTGAGATGATGTAGTGAAAATATGTTTGGTGCCAGGAAGAATTAAGCACACACACTTTGTTACGAATTTCCCCCTTCAAAAGCTGCTTGACCTAAAAAATAATGCCACAGGACTTGTCCTGATGAGCAGCATTCTGTATTTGTTAATGCGAAAGAATTAAAAATGTCTATTACTTTCTCTCTCTTTAGAAGATCGCCTTTCCTATTGAAAGAATTAAAGAAGCAGTATTTTATACAAAGGAGAAAGTAGAGGAACAGGAAAGCTGAAATTGAGATCTATGGTGTGTGCCAGAAAGACTGTACAATTATCGACCAACTTGTAAGAGACACAGGAATTGGCAGCCTGACCTGATCAGAGGGGAAGTTCACTGAAAGTTTTCATCAAGCTGGACGGCAATAAAACATACTGGAGGGCATTCTTCCAAATCCATTTTAATGCATTCAGGATGCAGAATGTATCTATATTATGACACCAAATTATCTAGATGCTGCTATGCACACACAGAGCTGCAATTCATGACATATGAATGAATTTAATCATGTGGCACATATTACTTTTTTAAAAGGGCATTAGCTCAACAGTTGTGATGCTGTTAATTATAATGCCTCTTTATAGTGCTCTTCCTTCCTCACGAAAGTATCACATACACTTCTGTTGATACTTCACAGTAGTTTAATACAGAGCACTTTTCAGACATCTAAGAAAATTATTTAGCTTGCTGGTGATCTTAAAAAGACTATGGCTGCATCCTGAGGATTCTCCAAACCATATGGAAGATCAGGAATATGCAGCAGCAAGCCATTAGCTTACCCACTCCCTGCTTTCCTCTCCATTCAGACACAAGGGAGATGAGATGCTTTTCATTTCTAGTTAGCAGCAAACCATGATTTGAAATTGGTTTGCAGATAAACCATCATTTAAGTCACAGTTTGCTATATTTAGATGACATGCAACAGCAAACTATGCTTTGCCATTGACTAGGAGGAGAACATTCTGATTTCCAAGACTTGTTGCAGCCAATTCTCAGTTTTCCAGCTATGGTATGAAGAATGATCTAAATGCAGTCACCATCTTCTGAGCCAAGATATTAGCTCATTAGATTTAAACCATTCTTACCTTAGAAAAGCGAGCATTTATCCATTTTGTGAACGTTTTCTTTTGCACATCATTGTGCTCATCTAGAAAGGAAGATAATAAATTATCAATATTTATTATTCATTCATTCATTCAATCAATTTATATACTGCCCTTCCTAAAGTGGCTCAGGGCGGTTTACATTAAAATCAAACACACATAATAAAACACTTAAAATTAAAAAACATTTAAAACCAAATTAAAACTAATACTAGATATCATTCAAACTACTATTCATTTTAACTATTAATTAGATATAATTCAAGACAGGATAAAAAGATGGGTCTTTAAGGCTCTCCTGAAGGCCTCCAAGAAGAAAATCCTCTTATATCCATGGGGAGCACGTTCCACAACCTAGAGGTGACAACTAAGAAGACCTGATCTCAGACTGCCACCAGATGAACTGAAGACAGACGCTTGCTGATTATCTTAATGAGTGTTGGGGATCTTGTAGAGAAAGGTATTCTCTCAGATAATCAGTCCTAAACTATTCAGGGCTTTAAAAGGTAACAACCAGCACTTTGTACTTTGCCCAGAAACATATCGACAGCCAGTGCAACTGTTTAAGAACAAGCATAATGTGGTCTCTCCAGGATACCCCAGAGACCAATCTGACTGCTGCATTTTGGACTAAATGAAGTTTCCGATCCACATACAAAGGCAGCCCTACATAGAGCATATTGCAACAGACCAACCTAGAGGTTTCCAGCTGGTGTACCACTGTTTTCTGGTCATTCTCCTCAAGGAACAGGCAGAGTTGTTGAATCAGTCACAGCTGGTAAAAAGCACTCCTGGCCACATCCTCAACATGAGGCATCAGGGATGAGACCCAGGTCCAAGAGCACTCCCAAGCTACAAACTTGTTCTTTCTGGGGGAGTGTAACTTCATCCAGAAGAGGAAGTTATATTGCATCTTGCAGATTGTGACCCCCAACAATGAGCACCTCCATCTTGCTTGGATTCAGATTCAGTTTATTATCCCTCATCCAGCCCATTACTGCCTGTAAACAGGAATTTAAGGGGCTAGTGCCATTTCCTGATACTGATGACAAGGAGTAATAGATTTGGGTGCCATCATATATCTGATAACACCCAGCACCAAATCTCCTGATGACCTCACCCAGAGGTTTCTTGTAGATGTTTAATAAGCACTGCTGACATAATAGAGCCCTGAGGGACTCCATAAAACAGCTCTGGTTTTGAAAAGCAACTGTCACCAAGCACCACCATCTGAAATCTACATGAGATATAGGAGCAGAACATCTCAAACAGTACCTCCTATTCCCAGCTCCCACAGGTGATTTATATACTGATTTTCAGCAAAAAGGTTCTCAAAGTAGTCTACAAAGAAAAATGATTCCCTTTTCCAAAAGGGCTCACAACAAAAAAAAAGCAAGGAAGATGAGCTGGACACCAGCAACACCCACTGTACAGATGCTGTACAATAGGGACAAGCTGCTTGCCACCTGCTAAATATGAGTCAACACTTCAAAATGTGCCTCTTTTCTTAGAGTAAAAGAAGCTATTTCTCAGACTTTTCCCTCAGTCATAGGTTATTAAGAAGGTGTCCTCCTAAGAAGGACCTAAGAAGGTGCTGTTTCCAGCATCACACAGGGAAGAGAAACACTAAGAATACTTTCTAAGGTAACTTTTAGAGCTGGAAGAATACAAAAGGAAAACAAGTTGTTCTAGTAAGAACTAATGAGCCTACTTTCCTTTCACTGTCTCTACATCTGGACTAAACTTGGTACAAATTGAGGTCCACAAGTTAGATTTCTTGCACCACAAATGTTCATGTGTCTGCAATCTTGGATTGGGGTGGACATCGTCATTACAAACTGCACCACTGAGATGTCCCTGTGTGTCATTCACTAAAGCTGTTCCAAATTTGGTTCAAATCAGTTAAGCAGTTCACAAATTAGCCCACTCAAACCCTTAAAGGTTTACGCAGGGGTGTAGCTATAACTGAGCAGATGTGTTCAAAGAACCCGGGGTCCCAGCTCCTGAGGCCCCCAGCTCTGCTCCCTATTTTCTTCATTATCTCCCTTACTGAGGGGCCACCAGGGAAAGGGATTAACACAGGACCCCTCTCCCCTAGCTATGCCCCTGAGTTTACTCGTCTGCCATCTTGAATCGCCGTGGATGACATCATCACCAACTACACCACTGAGCTGTCCCTGTGTGTCATTCACTGAAAATGACACATAGGAGAGGAGAGGAGAGGTGGTCTTGTGATAGCAAGCATGACTTGTCCCGATAGCTAAGCAGGGTCTGCCCTGGTTGCATATGGATGGGAGACTTGATGTGTGAGCACTGCAAGATATTCCCCTCAGGGGATGAAGCCACTCTGGGAAGAGCAGAAGGTTTCAAGTTCCCTCCCTGGCTTCTCCAAGATAGGGCTGAGAGAGACTCCTGCCTGCAACCTTGGAGAAGCTGCTGCCGGTCTGTGAAGACAATACTGAGCTAGATAGACCAATGGTCTGACTCAGTATATGGGAGTTTCCTATGTTCCTAAAATGTACCCAATTTGATTCAAATAGATTAGGCAGTCCACAAATAAGCCCGCTTGTGCCTCAGATGTTCATGTAGCCACCAGCTTGAATTGTAGTGAATAACCATCACACACCATGCCATTAGGGCATCCCTATGTGTCCCTACAGCTGCAGCAAATTTGGTTCAAATCGGTTAAGCGGTTCACAAGTTAGCCCACTTGCGCCTCAAAAGTTTATGTGTCTGCCATCTTGAATCAGGGTGGATGACATCACCACAAGCTATGCCATTTAGGTGTCTGTGTGTCACTCACTGCAGCTGTACCTAATGTGGTTTAAATTGGTTAGACAATCCACAAATTAGTTTGCTTGTACCTCAGATTTTCACGCAACGATCATCTTGAATTGGAGTGAATGCCCATCACACACCACACCATTTGGGCATCCCTACATGTCCCTAATGCTGTAGCAAATTTGGTTCAAATTGGTTAGGTGGTTCACAAATTAGCCCACTTGAACCTCAAAAGTTGACACATCCGCCAACTTGGATCGGGGTGGATGGCATCATCACAAACTATGCCGTTGAGGTGTCCCTACAACTGTACCTGAAATGAGAAGTTGAATGGGGAGGTAGGTCACACAGATGGACACACACACAGAATGCCGGGTGATTTCATAAGCCTACTGGAAAGTAGGCTTAAAAAGGCAACTGTAAAGACTAAGGGGTTGAAAAACCTAGCCTACAAGCAAAGGCTAAAGCAACTGGGGTATTTTTGGCTTATTTTCAAATAAAGAAGGGATAGGGGACATTAGAAACCTCTATCAAGTTATGAATGGCATGCAGAAACTAAAGTCACCCGGTTGCTACTATGACTAGAAATTGCCCACAGTTGACCAACAGAGCTTCTGATTTGCAGCCCATATCACTACATGAATCTTGACCAATTGTTTTCAACGTTTTCTTGTTGTTGTTTGGAATGGGGATCACTTTGAAATTGTTTGGAATCTTGGCAGACTACTTTAAAAAACGTTTTGTTGTTAAAGGACTGCCAGACTGCAATTTCTTCATTGCTTAACTGATACATTTATTATTCATTTCCCTCTAAAACTCTCCAGCTTGCTTTACTAAACACAATTTTACACCAGAGATGATACAGCACAGCAACATTTCTTGCGGGGGCGGGGGGGATATGCTGGAAATGTTTCATGGGTTTAAACAGTTTTCAGCATTTCTGTAAGTTACAAAAGGTGAATGCTCTCTTAAACCAGTTCTTAAAATTGTCCTATCCTTTAATTGTAGAGAATGAAATTTTTACACAAAGGCATTTAGAAATAAAAGGAGGAATGAGCCTGTGGGTTTTCAATTAAGGCACCAGGAATGTTGGATAATTACAAACTTGCATTTGTTTGCCTGCAGCGGTTTAAACTATTGTGTACCTCAAACACTTGCACAACCTTTCCAATCAGAGCACGAGAATTGAACCTCAATATCTTACTTCTCTTTAAGAAGAAGAAAAAGGCCATAATGTGATATATTGAATTTCAACAGAAGTATAATAAAAAGTCACAGCATATGAGTGAGTGAGAGAGAGAGAGAGAGAGAGAGAGAGAGAGAGAGAGAGAGAGAGAGAGCTCAATCCATTAAAGTATCATACAGCCATTAACTTCATACATTTCCAAAGAATCAACAGAAAACTACTGGCTTAGCCAGTTGCCTAAAAGGGAACAGGCATTCGTAGCAGGGGTATCAAGGAAGATCTTAATGCATGGAAAAGTTCATCTGACAAATATTGTTCAAATATTTGGGACCCAATCTGATTTATGTATATCCCATCATGGAACTCAAAGTGGCAGACATGGGGTTCCCAGGCAGTCTCGCAGTCAGGCACTGACTTGGCTTCAGACAGGTGGCTGTTAACACGTGATCATGCATTGGCACATCCTGGGAAAATTCACTAGGCATACTTAGAGGAGGAGAGTAGGTCTTGTGATAGCAAAGATTATTTGTCCCCTTTGCTAAGCAGGGCTCACCTGATTCACATTTGAATGGTAGACTACAAGTGAGCCTTGTAAGTGATTCCCCTTAGGGGATGGGGTCACTATGGGAAGAGCATCTGTATGCTTGCAAGCAGAAGGTTCCAAGTTCCCTCCCTGGCATCTCCAAGATAGGGCTGGGAGAGACCCCTGCCTGCAACCTTGGAGAAGCTGCTGTCAGTCTCTGTAGACAATAATGAGCTAGATGGACCAATGCTTTGACTCTGCATAAGGCAGCTTCTTATGCACAACACTATACCCAAAGTCAAAAAGTATGGCCTAATGCTCAAAAAGTAGAATTGGACCCCATGGTATGGTATTTTATGGACTATAAGACGAACTTTTTTCCTCGAAAAATAACCGCCAAAATTCAGGTGCGTCTTATACTCATAACTGCGTCTTATACTCGTAAGCCTGCCCAACAGGTTCGGGGGGGGGGGGGGCTATCCCCCGGCAAAGCCTGTACCAATGCTAAAGGAGGGGATTGGGGACGACCCTCTATTAACCCCGTGCCGCCTGGGGACTGCTGCTCCAGCTCACCCTCCGCCACTTGGGCCGTGGACTCCTCCTCCTCCCCCGACGAGCCGGTGGCCTCCGAGGATTGTGCAAGTTTTACATCACCACCAGCAACACCATCGTTATCAGCTCTCCCTCCCGTTTTACTTTCTGCAAACATGTTCAGCTGCCTACCGGTAATTATATCAAGATGGTTCACTGCCCGTGTCAGAGTGGCAACGACCTTGAACAAGGGACTGGAGGAACTGCACATTGGATCCTTATCACAATTGCTCAGGCAACAATAGCTATGTCGCTGCCCCATCCCCCCTTTTTGCCTGGTAGCTCTTCTGATGCAGAGAGGAAGGCTTCAAGGAGCAGAGTGTTCATGCTTCAATGCATGTCATTTCATCCTTTGGATTTTTGTCTGTCTTGGGTTATGTGCAGGGATCAGAACTGATAATCCGATGCGACGAATGGATTCGAAGAATCCTAACTGTAATCAGTGCTCCTGTGTGTTCTACAATTCTTTCCATCGTTTCACTCCAAACCGTCTGTATTTCTTGCAATGTGTTTTTTGTAGTGTGAGTGAAGCAGCCACGTGCAAAAGACTACAAAACCAGCACTGCAGTGTGCAGCCATGCATGCATGGAAATATCTGGGACTTTTAATTGACCATACCAAGAGAAGAAAGTGCAAAGAAGTAGGAGAGCCCAAGTTCATATGACCACTGCCCGCCCACTCCAAGTATGTGCATTCTGGTGAGAAGGAAAGCTCGAAAACGAAAGGTGTGTGTGTTTTTTTAATAGGGTCAGAAGCGAGGTTGAAGAGAAAACAAGGAGTGGAGTAGGAGCAATTGAAAGAGGACTTATCTGAGGCAAGAAGAAAGGAGAACAAACTGAAGCAAGGCTGAGAGTCCTTTCCTAAGGCTGAGAGTCCTTTCCTGGAGCTAGCAGGACTTTTCGGTACAGTTTTGATAACAGTTTAATATGTTAAAATTCTGAAAAACTGGATTAAAATTGAGGTGCGTCTTATAGTCCGTAGCATCTTATAGTCCATAAAATACAGTAACAATTCAATAGGGAAAAGACATACAAAATGAAAGGATGTACAGCTGCCCCGAGCCTTTGGTTTGGGGCAATACAGAAATGTATAAAATAGAATAAAAAATAAAAATCAACTAATTTTCACTGAGACTGACATTAGCCAGTTATCGTTATCTGTGTTCCCTCTAAAGTGTGCAGCTACGTGCCCGTGCATAAAATTTGAGCCCTTTGCACAGCTATTTGTGGCAGCCATGCAGTCTCACTGCCTTTTCCTGCTCCTCCTGCTGCTGCCGCCACCGCCTGTCATCTGCTGCCAAGATCCCAGTCCCCTCCCTGGACGGGCCACCACCACCTCCTCCTACCTCTGGCTGGACTCGGAAGATCTCATTGCAAGTTTTGTGAGAGTCAAAGTCCCCTCTTGCAAGCCTTTTTGACAAGCTCCACAGTCAGAGCTAGAGATGGGAGGAGAAGGCGAAGGAGGAAGAGGATCGGCCTGTGGGGTGGGAGGGGAGGAGGCAGTGGCACTGAAGCAACTGGGATCCTGGTGGGCAGTTGGAATGTAGCAGCTAAAAGAGACAGCAGTGAGGGGGTGGGAGAGAAGGAGAACAGAGTTGTCACTGTGCCTCTAGCAGAGACAAGCACCAGCTCTGCTCAGCAACAGCAACAGTAATGGAGGCGGCAGTGGCTGTATCTCCTCCCTGCTGACCAGTGTGCTTCCCTCTAAAGCCTGCATGGCGGGCACTGGGTGACACATGGCAAGGAGGTGGCTGCTTGCTTCTCAAGGAATGAAGTGGGGGAATGGACTGGCCCAACCACCACCACTACTGCTGCTGTTGTGTGATGGTAACAGAAAGGAGAAGCAAGAAGCATCGTCCCTCAAAAGAACATAGCAGGGGAAGGTTGTGAGGAGGAGTTGCCTCTCTCTGGATTTGGAGAGTGTTGTAGCAAAAGAAAGGGGGCAGGGGGAAAGGGATAATGATATGGGAATCTCTTTGCTAAAAGCACCAGAATGGCATCTCTAGGCACACACAGACCAGGTAAATTCACATTCAGGTAATGAAAGAGAGGCCAAATTTCTAGACACACTAGATGACTGTGCCTTAGAACAGTTAGTTGTGGAACCAACCAGAGGAATAGCAACCTTGGACTTAATCCCGAGTGGTGCCCAGGATGGCAAACCTGGAAGGCTTTAAGAGGGGTTTGGATAACTTCATGGAGGAGAGGTCTATCATCGGCTGCTAGTTGGAGGGCTATAGGCCACCTCCAGCCTGAAAGGTAGGATGCCTCTGAGTACCAGTTGCAGGGGAGTAACAGCAGGAGAGAGAACATGCCCTCAACTCCTGCCTGTGGCTTTATTAGATGCACACAACCCAGGGTATGCCTTCACTCTCACCCATCCTCCTCTGGGTTCTGAAAAGCCCAAGAAGGGAGCATAGAAGTAGAGTCTTGAGCAACCGAGTAGAGTGCTAGCCTGAAGCAACATACATAGACTCTACCTCGAAGCACCGTACTGGCCCAGTCCACTTCCTTTGCAAGCCTCTGCCTTTTAGAAGAGTGAGAGCCAATAGGTAGCCATCTTGGAGCAGATCTTTGCCAAGCGGTGTGGCACTGCTCAAAGAGCTGCTCCCATGCTGGCAGCAATGGGAGAACAAGTGAGGAGCCTGAGGGGGGGAAGCAGTAGGGGGCATTTCGCCACTCCAAGCAGCCACCTCACCTTGCCTCATGGAAGGCAGAGCTCTGTATACTGGTGGTCTCTGCCTGGCCTTCAACAACACTGTTATATGCCTCTAAATACCTACACAGCAGCAAGTTCAAGAAGTCCAGCTTTTTTCATCTGTACTGTGACCAGGGAAGCCTGTTCAAAGTGCCAAACCATGCTTCATATTAGCAGGCAGATTAAAGAGGCTGGGAAGGAGCATCACATAACAAGCATCTCTTCAAAATCCTGCCCTATATTGCAACAGTACTTTACTCTTTGACACTTGAACAAGACAACAACATATCACAGCAGACCTCTATATTCTAATTAAGCTTCCATTAGCCTCAATCGATTAGCTTTCAGCTGAGATAATTAACCCCATAACAGTCTAACCTGCTCGATTAATCATCATGATTTGGGCTTAATAAATCTTTGCCTATTGGAGTCAGTGGGTTGGATCCAAACCTTTTCAGTTTCAGAAGATGCCTTCTGCGCTACAAGAAACATGAAACGTCATCCAAAAGTTGGTGTTCTACTTGTGGAAGCATGCAAGCTGGTATTACAAAACCACCTTTTGCACAGCACTACCGTGTTCCAGAACAGCATGAGTGATGTTTTTCGTTCTATTTATTTGGATCCAACCTTATTTCTATAGTCAGCATACATTTAGTCAATTAAAACAATGCAGAATATCAAACTGGTATAAACTCAAGATGGCCTTGTATCATTTCAGTTGATTACAATGATTCATCACTTAGTGACAATATGCAGCTGGATTGCCTAACAAAACAAAAGTTGGAACAGAACTTTTAGCTGCAGGGCAGACAATCCTCAACGGGCTATGAATGTCAGCATTTCAGCAAGAGATTTCATCAGCATGTCATGCAAACTGGGTACGAACATTCCAACCTTTGCATTTGTATTATTTACCCACGTAAAGTTCCAGGAAAGCTGAACAAGCAAGAGATGTAGTCACTGAACCACACTCTTTCTCTCAAGCAACTACAGCATACAGTGTGTGGAATATTATAATATTTAAAATACACACGTGTGGAGACACTTATTAAGTTGCAGGTGTGTGCATGCAATACCCTTTTTGTGCCCACTATACTCTTTCAAATCCTCAGTCACACACAATATAACGTACTTTGCACACTATTCACACACCACTCTCATCTACACAAGTTACCACCACTTGGATCATATAGCCTACTTGCTTCTCTGACGACACCCTTTTCCCCACCAACACCACAAAGCCCTTTCTGTTCTGAGCTCTTGTGCACTGACAGCTTTTTAAACTTCTGAATAGTTGGAACATGCTTTAAAATTCCATAATCTCTCAGCAGCTGTACTCTTTTCATTCAGCAAAAGCAATAGCCAAAAGCTGTACAGAACTGGAGCCTGCATTTTCCTCAGTGTTTGTGTTGTTGTTTTGGTTTGGGGGTTGTTTTTTGGTTTTGGGGTTTTTTTTGGCAAATATATCTGATTTACAGGAGTAGATACAAACTACAATATTTCTATTAGGGATATGCAGAAAAATGGTTTCCCTAGCTTAGTTTTGCTCTGCTCCAGACAGGACCCCAGTTCAGTTTGAATTCAACCCAGATCGGGCCTGGTTTGGAGTCCTACCAGAAAAGAGGAATCCGGTGAGTATTCCCCTTTGCCAGTATGCCAGTAAAGGGGCAGTGGGAGCAGCAGACTTCTCTAAATGTAGCAGTGAGTTAAGCAAAGTACTTACAAGTGGTGCCAGCAGCTGCAGCAGAAAAGGTAGCTTCCCCAACCCCTGCTGGCCTCCCCGGAGTGTGCTGGGATGGTTCGGCCCCAATCCGGGTGTTCTCCAGCCTTTTTTGGGCCTCTGTGCATGTGTGGAAGTAATTTTTTTTATCTCCATGCATGCAAATGGGCCATTTGCATGACCCAGGTAACGAAAATGGCCTGTGCACATGCATAGAGATTAAAAAATGGCTTCCACGCAAGGGCAGAGGCCCAAAATGGGCCGAAGGAAGCCCGAACAGGACCTGAACTGTCCCAGGACACTCGGGTGTAGCGATGTGCAAGAACCTGTTCGGAGGCCCTTTTATGGGAGGTTCGACAGGGAGGGTGCACTTACCCTGCCCTCCACTTCCCCCCCACCAGCACTCGGTATGTGCAAAGTCCTATGGGGTGGCAACGTACCACCCTGCTGCCTCATCTGCTCCCTGGCTGGAAGCAGCTGGCACACGTGTGGTTGGCTCGCACATGAGCAAGCACGGCATGCGTGTGCATGCGCCCAGCATGCACGAGCGTGCCAACTGCTACTTCTGGGCAGGGAGCGGACGGGGCAGCAGAGAGTTACACTGCTGCCCTGTAGGCCTTTGTAAATACTAAGCACCAGCAGGGGTAAGTGGAGGGAGAAATAAACATACCCTACCCTACCCTTAAAATGCGACCACCCACCATCAAACCATCCCCACCTGGTTCCATGCACAGACATACTCGGCGGCGGGACATAAGAACATAAGAACAGCCTGGATAAGGCCCAAAGCCCATCTAGTCCAGCATCCTGTTTCGCACAGTGGCCCACCAGATGCCGCTGGAAGCCATAGGCAGGAATTGAGGGCACGCCTCTCTCCTGCTGTTACTCCCCCGCAACTGGTACTCAGAGGCATCCTGTCTTTGAGGCTGGAAGTGGCCTGTAGCCTTCTGACTAGTAGCCGTTGATATACCTCTCCTCCATGAAGTTATCCAAACCCATCTTAAAGCCATCCACGTTGTTGGCTGTCACCACATCTTGTGGCAGAGAATTCCACAAGCTGATTATGTGTTGTGTGAAAAAGTACTTCCGTTTGTTGGTCCTAGAATTCCTGGCAATCAATTTCATGGGATGACCCCTGGTTCTAGTGTTATGTGAGAGAATTTCTCTCTATCCACTTTCTCCATACCATGCATGATTTGATAGACCTCTATCATGTCTCACCGCAGTCGTCTTTTTTCTAAACTAAATAGCATCAGGTGTTGTAGCCTTGCCTCCTAAGAAAGGTGCTCCAGGTCCCTGGTCATCTTGGTTGCCCTCTTCTGCACCTTTTCAAGTTCTACAATGTCCTTTTTTATTAATAATAATAATTATTTATTTATTATTATTATTATTTTATTACATCTTTTTTAGATGTGGTGACCAGAATTGTATGCAGTATTTCAAGTGTGGCCGCACCATAGGTTGACATAAGGGCATTATAATATTAGCCATTTTATTTTTCAATCCGCTTCCTAATGATCCCTAGCATGGAATTGGCCTTTCTCACAGCTGCTGCACATGAGTCAACACTTTCAACGAGCTGTCCACCACAACCCCAAGATCCCTCTCCTGCTCAGTCACTGACAGCTCAGATCCCATCAGTGTATACTTGAAGTTGGGGTTCTTCGTCCCAATGTGCATCACTTTACACTTGCCAGCACTGAACCACATTTGCCACTTTGTCACCCACTCACTAGGAGTGTGCCCAGACCTGTCCGGCGGCCATGCCGGAGGCCTCCGAACCGGTCCGGTTCCGAGCTGGTCCAGCGGCTCAGCACAGAGGAGGGTTGTAGCTTTAAGGGCAGGGGGTAGTACTCCCCCCCCCGCCACTCTTCCCCCTCCGGCACTGTCATTTTTGTAACAGTTTCTGGGGCGGCAGTGTTCCTCCCTGCCACCCCTAGCCCCGTCGTTAGTTCTCCAGTGCTTCATTAGGCAATGCGCAGGCGCCCGTACTGGAGCGCGCGCGGGCGGCGGCGGCGAGTGCGCACGCGCTCCAGTATGGGCGCCTGCGCATTGCCTAATGAAGCACTGGAGAACTAACGACGGGGCTAGGGACGGCAGGGAGGAATGCTGCCGCCCCAGAAACTGTTACAAAAATGACAGCGCCAGAGGGGGAAGAGTGGCGGGGGGGAGTAAGTACTACCCTCCCGCCCTTAAAGCTACAAACTCCCCCCCCGTGCTCATCCGGACCGGTTCGGAAGGATGCACATCCCTACCACTCACCCAGTTTGGAGAGATCCTTTTGGAGCTCCTCACAATCCGTTTTGGATTTCACTACCCAAAAGAGTTTGGTATCATCTGCAAATTTGGCCACCTCGCTGCTTACCCCTACTTCTAGATCATTTATGAATAAATTTAAAAGCACCGGTCCCAGTACAGATCCCTGGAGGACCCCACTTCTTACTTCCCTCCATTGGGAAAACTCTCCATTTATATCTACCCTCTGCATCCTGTCTTTCAACCAGTTAGCAATCCACACATGTACTTGTCCCCTTATCCCATGACCGCTAAATTTCCTCAGGATTCGTTGATGAGGAACTTTGTCGAAATCTTTTTGGAAGTCCAGGTATACTATGTCAACTGGATCACCTTGATCCACACACTCGTTGACACTCTCAAAGAACTCCAAAAGGTTTGTGAGGCAAGATTTACCTTTGCAGAAGCCATGCTGGTTCACTCCCAGCATGGCCTGTTGTTCTACGTGCTTTACAATTTTATCCTTGGGGATGCTTTCCATCAATTTGCCTGGAACGGACATTAAGCTAACTGGCCTGTAATTTCCTAGATTGCCCCTGGATCCCTTTATGAAAATCAGTGTTGCATTGGCTACTTTCCAGTCCTCCGGTACAGAGCCTGATTGCAAGGATAAGTTACATGTTTTAGCAAGGAGGTCAGCAATTTCACATTTGAGTTCTTTGCAGACTCTTGGATGGATGCCATCCGGCCCTGGTGATTTGTAAGTTTTCAGTTTTTCCAGACAGTTTAGAACATCATCTCTTGTCACTTTTATCTGACTCAGTTCTTTAGCCTCCATCCCCGAAAAGCCTGGTTCAGGAACAGGTATATGCTCAGTATCCTCTTCCGTGAAGACAGACGCAAAGAACTCATTGAGCTTCTCTGCAACCTCCATATCCTCCTTAATAATCCCTTTCACTCCCTCATTGTCTAATGGTCCAACCACCTCCCTGGCAGGTTTCCTGCTTCTGATGTACTTAAAGAAGTTTTTGTTATTCTCCTTGATGCTTTTAGCTAAATGTTCCTCAAACTCTCTTTCCACCTCCCTTATTGTCGCCTTGCGTTTCTTTTGCCAGAGTTTGTGTTTCTTTCTGTTCTCTTCATTTGGACAGGCCTTCCGATTTTGGAAGGAAGTCTTCTTCCCTTTTATGGCTTCCTTGACAGTACCCGTTAGCCATGCTGGCATCCTCCGGGACTTAGTGGTACCTTTCCTCCTTTTGGGTATACAATCTAACTGGGCTTTTAGTGTTGTGGTTTTGAGTCAACTCCATGCATTCTGGAGCGAAGTGACTCTCCTGATTTTCCCTTTCAGCTTTCTTTTCACCATACTCCTCATTTTAGAGAAGTTTCCTTTCTGAAATTCAAAATGTCCGTGTTAGACGTCCTTGGTGATTCTCTCCCTGCATGTATGCTGAATTTGATCACACTATGGTCACTGTTCCCTAAAGGGTCGATGACAATGACATCATGCACGAGGTCCTTGGTGCCACTCAGAATTAAGTCCAAGGTCACCTTCTCTCTTGTTGGTTCCAAGACCAATTCTTCTAGGGCACAGTCATTCAGCATGTCTAGAAATTTGACCTCTTTATCATGACCTGACTGTGAATTTACCCAGTCTATGTGTGAGTAATTGAAGTCACCCATTATTACAGCCCTGCCTCTCCTTGACGCCTCCCTGATTACCTCCTGCAACTCCCAGTCACAGTACAGAGGGCGATAGCACGTTCCCTTTCAGGCCTTGTATTGTCACCCAAAGGGTTTCTGTGGAGGACTCCAGTCAACCTAGGTTTTCTAGCTTGTTAGATTCTATCCCTTCTTTAACATACAGTGCTACTCCACCTCCAACGCACCCTTCCCTGTTCTTTCTATAGAGTTTATATCCAGAGATAACAGTGTCCCTCTGGTTCTCACTGTTCCACCATGTTTCTGTTATGTCCACTATATCTATTTCTGCGTTAGCAACTAAGCACTCCAGCTCACCCATCTTGGCTCAGAGGCTTCTGGCATTGGCATATAAGCACCTATACGCTGAATATCTCACCTTATGTATGCTATCTTACTTTTGACTCTGACCAGCTGGCACAGGCTCCTGTCTGCTCTTTATGAGGTTCTGTTCTGTCCCCTTCTTTTTTTTCTGAATCCTTTGCACACTCACACTTTAAAGGATGGCTTTTGCCCAACGGGATACTGCGCAGCTCCCGTCAGCTGTTCCCCAGGTGTCATTTTAAAAGCTGCTCTGCAACCTTTTTTATTTTAAGCGCCAGCAGTCTGGTTCCATCTTGGCTCAAGTGCAGCCCATCCCTTTTGTACAGGCCTTGCCTGCCCCAAAATGTATCCCAGTGCCTAACAAATCTAAACCCCTCCTCCCAGCACCAACGTCTCATCCACGCATTTAAACCCCTCAGCTCTTCCTGTCTCACAGTACCTGCCCGTGGAACAGGTAGCTTTTCTAAGAATACTACCTTGGGGTTCCTGGACTTCAATACTCTACCTGCCAGACTAAATTTGGCTTCCAGTACCTCCCGTCTAATTTCCCCACATCGTTGGTGCCGACATGCACCACGACAGCTGTCTCCTCCCCATCACTGCCTAACAGCCTATCTAGATGCTGCATGATGTCCGCAACCTTCACACCAGGCAGACAAGTCACCATGTGGTCAACACGCGGGTCACAAACCCATCTCTCTGTACCTCTAATGACTGAATCACCCACTACAAGGAGGGCCCCACACCCCCAGAGGAGTATCTCCTGTGCGAGAGGATATGGGTTCATCATCCATGGAAGGAGTCCCTTCTAAAGGAGCATTTCCCTCTTCCTCAAACCAATGTCCTCCTTGCCCAAGACCTTCATTCTCCCTGACAGCAGAGGAGCTATCATCCCTGGAGTGGGCTGTCTCTATCACATCCCTGAAGGTCTCATCCGCATGCCTCTCTGTCTCTCTGAGCTTCTCCAGATTCGCCACCTTGGTCTCAAGGGAACGAACTTGCTTCCTGAGAGCCAGGAGTTCCTTGTACCAAACACACACCCATGACTTCTGCCCATGGGGCAAATAGTCATACATGTGGCACTCTGTGCAATACACTGGGAAGTGCTCCCTCCCCTGCTGACCTTCTATCTTCATACTGTTTTTGTTGGCTATTTACAGTATTTAGAGATAGTTTATTAGAAGGATAGGTTTCAGCTGTAATGGTCAGCTATTTAACTGTCCAAACACCCTTTCCCAAGAATATGAGGAAGGGATTTGTACTTACGTTCTCTTCTCCACCAGGCACCTTGTGATCACAAGGGCTTGTTCCAGGCTCCCCCGCACATTTCCCACTAAACTCTCACAAAACTCCAATTTCCTGTTTGCTATCCCTGTTCGTTATGCTCTCGGTCCTACACCTCTTATGTAGAGAGTAGTCTTCCAACTGAGACACAGGGTGTGAGTCACAGGAATGTCAAAGGAATGTGGTGCCTCCTCCAGCCCTAGCTGACTCCACCCCCTCCAGGCTGGGACAAACAAACAACACTGGAGTTTGCTAGCCCTTGCAAATGCTAACCCTTGCAAATGCTAGCCCTGGCAAGTCACACACACACACACGGACTAGGACTTATCCCTTAAAGAGAAACCAGCCCCTGAAAATTCCCCCTCTTCCGTTAGTTAATTTGAAGGGGGGGGAAGCTAGAGGCTTAGAAAAGCTTGCTCACCTCCACAAGATGTGTCTGCTCTTCACAGAGTAGTCTTCCAACTTCCTGCCAGGGAAGGCCAGCAGGGATTGGGGGAGCTGCCATCATGCCCCCATCCCCACAGCTGCTGCAGCCTTAAGTATTTTGCTTAACTCCCCACTACACTTAGAGAGCCCCCCCCCCACTGCCCTTTTACCAGTAAAAAGGAATTCTCAACCGATTCCCCTTTGCCAGTAGGGCTCTGAATTGGGCCTGAACCAGCCTGATCAGTTCAATTCAACCCAAATCAGACCCATTTCGTTTTGAAGCAGAGGCTTTGAACAGAAGTGGTTCTATTTCTAGCCAGTTCACACATCCCTAATTTCTGTAAATCTATGCACTCTGTGCTTTCACCTGATATTTCAGTCACCTTTCCATGAGTAACTAAAGTAAACCACTTAAATAGATCATCTAGAGCTGGCTTGAACTTTGCGACACACATAAGTTATACAAACTAGTTGGAGATCTTTAGGTCCACATATCATGGACCTACCTCAAAATTGCACCATGTTTAAACATCGATATGCCAGCTGACATCCTGATCAACCAAGCCAAGTGCTACATAAACAGCACTAGTGCCAGACTAACTAGCACCAGCACTCAGGTGGAGAGGGGAAATTTGTATTACCTTTTCCAAAGCCCTTTGAAGCAGGAATTTTAAAGCATGTTCCAACTATTCAGAAGTTTAAAAAGCCATCAGTGCGCAGGAGCTCAGAACAGAAAGGGCTCTGTGGTGCTGATGGGGAAAAGTGTCATCAGAGAAGCAAGTAGGCTACACGATCCATGTGGTGGTAACCTGTGTAAATGGGAGTGGTGTGTGAGGCTGTGTGACCCTTCGGGACATATTTTTGGGTGGCAAATAGTACTTCTGGGAGAAAGAGAGGTCACTAAAATTCTCCCCCCACCCCCAGCACAAGTGCCACTGATATACTAGTCAAACATATGATGTAATAGTCAAACATATCAACAGCACGAACACTTCTCACATAGCACTTGCACAGGATGTGGGCCACAAGATCACAAAACCTTAAAATCCATGAGACCGTTCTACTGTGATTACAGTCACACATATGAGCAAGCTAGGCAGTTATGGGTAGCAGCTCAATGTGCTATATCATTTTCTTTTTTAAAGAAGACTGCCTCCAGTTCTGGAGTGTTCTACAGTAAAATATGGGACCATCTAATAATGTCAACAAATAACTGAGAGTGAGCCCTCAATTTTGAGGCAGTCTTGCTTCCATTCACTTTATAGGCAGAATGAAATCATGCTCCTGATAAACACATTAATCTTCTATACAAGAAGCATATAGGCCAAACAATCTGTTCAACTAATGAGAATATCAATCAATATATTGCAACAGAGTCCATAAACTTTTTATTCATGTTTCTGCATTCTGCAAATAAAAGTCTGTGCACAAGACAAACAGCCACTTATGCCAACATGTGACACTTGCATATAGCCCAAAATAATTGTTGTCACTAGAAGCGATTACATATTGATTTTAACACAGTCCTAGATTATTCGGATGACAGATCTTACCCATGAAATATGCTTGCTGGATGGAATAGGATTACTATTCCCTTGCAGCAGCAGAACACACCAATTTAGCAGCATGGGAATACATATGTGGGTACCTGGCTGTAACAATGACAGCCCTGCAACGGTGGGACACCAACAAAACAGAAAAATGGGTATTGTTGGGAATATTGTAGGGCAGGGGTGGGAAAACTTGGTCCTCCAGCTGTTGTTTAACTATAACTCCCTTCACCTCCAGCCACAATCAGAGGAACTCTTACCCTGGACTTCGGGACCAAAGTCCAGGGCCTCCACACCCCCTGGGGCCCCCAAATCCTTTTTCATCCTGCGTGGTGTGGTTTGTGCCCTCAAGAACCTACATGTTAGAAAATGATGCTTAAATTGCAGGAGCGGGGGGCCTCCAAAGGCCTTTAAGTCCAGGCTCCAAAATTACCTAGTTGCACCTCTGGCCACAATAAACTTCAGTTCAACAACAGCTGGAGGGCCATGTTTGCCCACCCCTGTTGTAGGAGAAGAGTAGAGTATAGCCCAAATCCTATGCTTGCTCAGACAGAATGCTTTACCAATGGTGTACGTAAAAAACATTTCCAGTGGAGAGTCCCAGATGTTGACAGTCCCCTTCTGTCACATCACAGGATGTGATTCCAACACTGTACCAATCACAGCATAGAATAGGAGAATATGAATCTCAGGGAGGAAGGGAACACAGTTAATATAAGATGCACAGCATGAGGCTTCATCAATGTACTTTCATGTCTAGGGAACTATGAGAACACTAGGCAGCACTTGGGTAAGGCCACTTAGTACAAAGGGAGCACTTTATACAAACTACAGCCAGCCAAGACCAACAACATTTCCTTACATGCTTTTCTGAATGGATACAGGACACTCATATTGAATTATTTCATGCACACTATTAAAAGCTGAATAAGGATTCATCTGTATTAAACAATATCATAACCTCAGACTACATGTCCTACCCCTTTGTCAAAACAGGATTAGAACCGAAAGTGTAGCATGGGCATGTATCCTAACAAGATGTCCCAACCAACAACAAAGTCACTCCAGCATAGTTAACCTACAAATGTTTCATTCTTTATCATTAATAGCTGCAAAACCGACATGCCATATGCATGTGATATGGTCTACAGTCAGCACATCCTATGTCCTGGGCAGTGTTCAGGGTAAAAAGAAAAAGAAAAACTGACACATCTCATCTTTGAAGTCAGAAACTGATCATCATCTCATGAACTTTTTAAAGGTTTAGCATGATGAGTTAACTGGATAAGGAAATAGAATAAACTTGTTCGCTCTATTTCCTGATGCCTACAGGCTAGATCCATTCAATTGTACTTTTAATAGCAATAGAAGTAAGGCAGCATACAATAACCTGAGCACAGTTAATACTGTTTTATTTAGAGCAGGAAACTTAAAGCAATAGATCTAAGGCACAATCCAGTTATGCATAAGCATAGCCATTGGAGGGCGTGTCCTTCCAAGAGGTATTCCAGACCCTTCCCTGGTGTTTTTTTTTTCAGCTTTTATCAGAGTAAAAAAAAAAAAAAAGGATTTATGGAGTTTGCTCCTGCCTTCCAGCACTTTGTTCAATGAGTGCAAAAGTACTGGGACAACTGTCAAGAAAAAACTCATGTTTAAAGTTAAAATTTGAAAAAATTCTTAACACATTTTAATTATCTTAACAATATTTTTAAAATGACTTTTATCTGGTTGTTTCACATCAATTTTCCAACACCACGGGCCTCAACACTTCTAAATTGCTGTCTATGGGCCTGAAAGCTCTATTAAAATCAAATCAGTTTTACCACTGACATCAACAGGCAGTGAACCAATCTCCTTGTGCTCTCTCACCGTTCGTAAGAGGAATATTTTCAGTACATGTTACAAACTTACTTCTCTTTCTCTTTACTATCCATGTTTCAAAAAGCTAGTTCTTCATTATCAATGAATTCTGCATTTTTGTTAGACATTTCAGACTTCCTGGCCAATACCATTGCCAAGGACAGCTTACACATGCATGAATTATTCCTCTATAAGATGGCACTAACTTTCTGATGGACTGTGCATGGAACAAGTTCAAGCCAAACAGAATGCCGATTATGTTACTGTGAAAATGATTCCATTATGCAAAACTGTAAAAATGATTCCATTATAATGCAACATACAAACACAGAGTTTTCAAGCTCATATACAACTTGCAACAAAACCATGCCCAGATCAAAAACAGCTTTAGTTACTTTAGCATATAGCTAATCCCACTCTTAGACAATGGAACAGGAACAGATAAAATAAAGCAGAGGGAACAAAACTGCCTTTGTTTGGATCTGTTCTTTTATAGGCAATTGACTTTAAAATCTTAAGACTACAGACATGATTTCTGCCTCAATATAAATGAACCTAAGACGCTCTAAGAACCACTCTGGCCAGTTGCTTCTGGGGTACCACATGCTCACGAGATGAAAAAGAAGCAGACTTACCGTGAAAGGTTCTTTCTCCTCTGAAGTAGGTGGTCACAGATTACAAAGGACTAACTTCCACCTCATGCTCCCGGTAGAGAGGAAATATCAGGTATTTTTCGGGTATCCGGAGGTCCGTCTCTTTCCCCATGATGCTCAATGAGTCAGATCCCCAGTTCTGACTGTTGTGCTCCCTAACCTGTAGATACAGCTGCGAGTTTCCATGCATCAGACAGCTAACATGCAAGGGACAAGAGGGCCCCAGTCCGAGGCCAAGGGCCAGTTAGTGCAAATAGGATATCGAAGTGTGAACACGTAGGTAAGGTATGTAGCTAGGATAGACTATCCCTGACTCTCCGATGGACCATGTACTGATCTAAAGGTGGGCCGCATGACCTCCTACTTCAGAGGAGAAAGAAACTTTCACAGTAAGTCCATTCCTTTCTCCCTTGAAGTAGGTGGTCACAGCTTACAAAAGATATACGAGAGTGATGAAGTATCAGGGTGGGAGTGGATCAGTCCTGCACCACCTACTGCAGCCCCTACATCAACTCCTCCTGCTCAGTGACGAAGGAGTTTATTTTATAATGCCTGATGAAAGGTGGGGTGAAGGACCACGCGGCAGCCCAGCAGATCTCCCCCAGGGGGGCCAGCACTGTGGGTAGAAAGAGCGGAAATGCCTTGGGGGACTGGAAAAGACAAGGCCTGATAGGTGGTGGTAATGACTGCTCTAATCCAGTATGCCATGGTCACCCTGGAGGCCTTTGGGCCTAATGATGCAATGTAGAAAGAGACAAGGAGCGACTCAGATCACCTCAGCTCCCTCTCCCTTCTCACATAAGTGTGCAGTGCCCTGCGCACATCGAAGTTGTGCTATAGGCACTCCCTCAGGTGTTTGGCGCCCAGGCAAAAGAAACTAGCAATTGCCTCAGAGCGATGAAAGGCAGGGTACCCTCAGGGATGAAGGTTCAACAGCACCACCAGGCTGGGTCACGCAGAGCTCCTTCTAGACAGAGTGATCCCCGCTCTGATACCCTGTGGCTGAAGTGACCGCAACCAGGAATAGGACCCTGTAAGCGAGAGAGCTAAGGGCCACTGAAGAGAGTGGATCAAAGGGGGGCCTGGGTCGAAGCATTTGGGCTCACTTTCAGGCTCAATTTCTGGAACCTGGAATGAGGTTCTGGGACGGAAACTGAAGGACAGGTAATGGGGTGACATTTACGCTGCCCGCCCCCCGCCAGAACCAGGAATGTGACTGTGGAGAGAGGAACTGTCGGCTCTCTTCTGCTTAGCACCAACAACAGAGCCGAGGCTTGGCACCTAAAGTTATTTGGTCGAAGGCCCTGGTCCAGACCCGCCTGGCGGAATGCCAGCACCTGTAGACCCGTTGCTTGAGCGGCTGTACGTTGATCCTCCAGGCTCATTTACAGAAAGCAGCCCAGGTGGCCTGATAGATTCTGTCAGTGCTCTGATGCCCGGGAGGGGGGGGCAGAAAGGTGTCCTGCACTGCCTGGGAATACCATCACCTGTAGCCCTTTTCACGCTCAACCTCCAGGAGAGAAGTTATAGCCAAACTGGTCCCAGGTGGAAATAGGGGCCCTAAGACCAAAAGGTCCAGTCGAGGCGGCGGCAGCCCAGGCTCTGTTGGACAGTGCCTTCTGGTCAGCGAACCAGGGCCACTTCGGCCAGAGAGCATGATCTCTGCCCCTCTCTTGCTGAGCCTTGCCAGCCCCTTGGGATGGGCTAACAGGGGGGAGGTATACAGCAGGCAGTGGGACCAAGGGGATGTAAGCGTGTCTGTGCCCTCTGCTAGGGGGTTTTGGAAGCACATGAAAAAGCAAAGCAATTTCGTGTTGCGCAGCGTCGTAAACAGGTGAATCTGGGCAAGACCAGGCATTGTTGCACCTGCCGAAAGACCTCGGAGTGGAGGGCCCACTCCGATTGGCCCACCGTCTGGCGGCTGAGCCAGCCAGCTTGTACATACTCCGAGTCACTGGTGTGCTCTGCCCTGATTGAAGCCAGGTGCCTTTTGGCCCACTGAAAGAGCAGGCTGACCGTCCCTGTCAGGGACCTGGCCTAGTCCCTCGCTGGCAGTTTACATGGGACTTGGCTGTCATGTTGTCTGTTCTAATCAGCACGTGCATTCCAGCCAATCGATACTGTGTGGCCACTCCTCCGGCAAGCAACAGCTCTCCGCCATCTGGTCGTCACCGTGGGGCCCCCCAACCCAAGAGATTGGAGCCTGTTGTGATAATGACCCTGTTGGGTTCCTTTAAAGGGTTGCCCTTTGCCACTGCCTTGGAAATCGACCACTGCTGCCCTGCTTGGGGAGGGGGGACCATCCTGCTGGCATGGTTTGTGATATTGTTTTGGAGTGGCAGCAAGGTCCACTATAATGGTTGTGAATGCCATCATGCCCGCAGGGTGCCTTCTAAGCTTTACAATCATGGAGCCTAGGCCTGTGCCAGTGCTATGTCACCCGCCTGTGGGGGTCGCAGGAGCGGCTGCCTTTGGCTGCAGATTTTCCCTCTCCTGTCCAGGGCAGGGAGATGGTTGCCAAAAATGGTGTCGAACCAGGCCCCCAAGTGCAGTAGCCTCCGTGATGGGTGCAGCTGGCTCTTTGTTTTATTCATCATGAGAACGTGTGTCTGGAGCAACTACCGGACCTGGCAAATGCACCTTCAAGTTTGTTAGCTGTTTTTAATCAGGATGCTGTGTAGTGCATCCTATAAGGCTTTGTCTTCTACTGAGTCAGGCTGTTGGTCCACCTAGCATGCACCCGGAGACCCCCATACTCATGCGCATCACAAGTGCTGCTAGCATTTTGTGAAGACCCAGGGCAGGGGAGAGGCCGAACGGTGAGGCAGGGGAGAGGCTGAAGAGCAGGCCTTGTACTGACAATGGTTCTGGTTGTAGTAAAATCTTGGGGCAGGATTGGGATGTGGAGGAAGGCCTCCGTCAGATCTATGGAGGCCAAGAATTGCCAGGGGCAATGGCCTCCTTAATGAATCTCAGGGATTCCATATGCAACCACCTCTTGCACATGAAGCGACTGAGCCACCTGAGGTTCTGGACCACGTGCCAGGTTCTGTCTCCCTTGGGTTCCAAGGAACAAAATCAAGTAAATATCATGACATAATTATGTTGATGGGACTGGCCCTATGGCCTGGATATGAAGTAGGCACAGACTAGCCTGCTTCCTCCACCAGCGCCTGGACGGTTCCTTGAAGACTTGGAGAGATGATGAACTGGTTGCATGGAAGAGTGGCCAAATCTAGGCCACAGCATGCATTCTAAAGGGAAACACTGCTGTGAATGCTGCCTCTTTGTTCAGTAAGCAGAAGACATTTACCTAGTTGGGAGACTGAGTGAGGATTTGAACTTGGGTCTCCCCAGTCCTAGTCTAGCATTCTAACCACTGCACTACGCCTCATGCAAGTTAACATGTTAACTCTGTTCTCTGTCCTGTGTTGCTACTGCAACCTGGCCCTTACTGGGAGACATCCAGTTTTTACTTGTGTTTGGTCCACGCTACCACTGGTGGAGCGTAGTGTAGTGCCTGCCGGGACCCTGCCATGATTTTTGGTTCTCACTGGTACCGGTTCCCCACTGGGGGCAGCCCAGGGTCCAGAAGGCTCTACAGGCATTCTTGCATCCCAAGGACATAGCCCTCTTCTTGTCTCACCAAAGAAGATTCCAGGGCTTCCCCAAACAGCTTGTCCCCCTTGAACGGAGTGAATGTCAAGTTGGTGTTGGATCTAGAGTCCACCTGCCAGTTCTCAAGCCATTAAAAAAAACCAACCTTGGGCAGGAGGCGGACTGGATAGGAATCCAGGCTGGCATCAGCCATAAAGGCAGCCGCCCTGGCCAGCTTGTTCAGCCCCTGATGTAATACTGTCTGGCCGGGCTCAAGCTTGACTAGGATGTCCTCACCCCAAAACGGAGGCTTTGGCAAATATGAATGTGAATGCTGAGGCCCAAATGGAGAAATGGGCCTCATGGAGCAGAGTGTTGGCCCTCCTATCCTCCAGGGCCCTGAGCTGCTCCTCACCATCCTAATTTATGATGGCCCTGAGACCACGCCACAAGCGTCTAACATGGTCGCGGCAATCTCTGCCATGACCTCACTAGGCAGCACGTAAAACCTTTGAGGGAAAGAGACCACCTGCTTTGTGGAAGCGGGTTGCCCCACCAGATGAGCACAGTATAGTGAAAAAAAGTGGGGGGAGGTGCCACAGGATGCAGTGGCTTGTGGTTGGGAACACAACTTATGAGGAGGGAATTGCCCGGCACCACTAGCACCTCAGGGCCCCTATTTCTCTATCAGACGCATTGTCGCAGCTAGGGCCAGGAACCTGTGCCACTGCCACTATGGGGACCCCTGCCACTGACCTATTCGGAAAGCTGGGGACCCCACCCTCTCCCCCATGCCCGCTGCGGAATCGCCTGGGCACTCGCGATTCATGTGTGTCATCGGATGATGATCAGCGGCACTTCCTAAGGCACCATGGGAACACAGGGAACTGCCTTATACTGAGTCATTGGTCCAACTATCTCAGTATTGTCCGCCTGACTGGCAGTGGCTCTCCAGAGTTTCAGGCTGGAGTCTTTCCCAGCCCCACCAGCAGGCGCCAGTTCAGAAGGTGGTGCAACGAAGCTGTTCCGTACTCTGTACTGTGCATATGGAAGCACATGGGCTGGCTGCTGGTGTGGTTGAGAGACCCAAAGGCTTTGCCCAAAATGCCCTGCTCCAGCGTGGCGGCGGCCCCAAGGTAGCACTCAACCCCCCCCCCCCCCCGCTCCATGTGGTGGGAACATGGCTGCCGCTGCGCCAGCTCCTCAGGGGCGAGAGCAACAGCAGTGGGGGCCATGGTCACTGGGGCCTGCCTGGGCGGTGAGGCCACCCCACCCCAGGAGCACTTCCAAACACTCATTGGTCACGAGGGGGCAGAAGGCCGGTGGCTGGAAGGGCGAATTCGGCCCAGACCGCTGGCATGGCCAAGGGCATCCAGGACTCGTTGGCGACCTGCACCGCCGCCTCATGGCGCTGGGCTGTCCCCAAAGGGTTGTGGTGCACCACCGCCCAGAGGCCCGTCTCACTGGATGGCAGGGGTGTGGGGAGCACAGCCTGCTGTAGCGGTGGCGCTCTTAACAGCTGTGAGTTGGGAGGAATCAGCTGTGAGGCAACCCTGTCTGCTTGGCCACATGTGACTCCAGGGCTTGCAAAAACTCCACTGCCAGCCCTTGGAGCTGGTGTGGGGGGAGGTGTGGCGAGCCTGTGGGTCCCTCAATGAGCAAAACCATGTGGTCAGGACTGCATGTGGTCTCCTTTTTCCCATGGCTGAATCACTGAGAGGGAGTTGCTGCAAGAGACTTGAGAATGGTTCACTTGCTGCCGGTAAGCGGCCTGTTTGGCCTCTTGATCTCTGCTTTTTCTCCCCCCACATCCTTTAATGGCAGAGCCATTTGTATGTGCCATTTAGCAAGGACCAATGGCGGTGCTGCTTAGTGGCCTTGGCTCTTGTGCTCGGCCCTGTCTTGGTCCTCCACCCTGGCCGGGGTCCTACAAGAGAATCCGTGGGAGTTTTCCCTTGAGGGTCCATTCCCAGTTTTAAAAGGTCAAACTGGTGTGTTCTGTTTTGGTGTGTGTGTTTTTTTAAGAGGGGAGTTAGTCCCCAGAGGAAAGGAATAAAAAGTATTAGCTTACCAATAGCAGAATTTGACAAAGGAAGGATGGGGCAGGAGCCCCAAGAAGCCTGTCCTACCAGGAGCAAAGACAGGGGATCTGACTCCCTGAGCATGATGGGAAAGGGGACTGATCTCCAGATACCTGAAAAATACCTGGTATTTCCTGTCTACTGGGAGCATAAGGTGGAAGTTAACCCTTTGTAAGCAACATCCTACTTTGAGGGAGAAAGTTTCCTCTTCTCAAACTTTTCACCTGCTGGTCACTCAAGAAAACAATATTGCCCATTAGCACTTGTGCTTTTATGTGACAACAGATCAATTAACAGGTACTTAACACTTCAAGAGGGATACCAGAGGTGCAGCTAGGTAATTTTAGACCCTGGACCTAATGGGTTTTCACACACACTCACACACACTTCACCACAAACCCACAGGTCTAGGCCACTGTGCATTTAGGAGGAAAAGGACAACACAACCCCCCAAAGGATTCATACACCTTCTTGATCATTCACCACAAATCCACCAATCTGGGCCAGAATGCATTTACCCCCACAGAAAAGGCTACACAAGCCCCAATGGATTTACACAGCTTCTTGATTATTCACAAACTAACTGGGACAAATCAATACACAGAGTACTGATAACCTGTCCTACATCTATGCCAAATTTAAGAAACTCTAGGCCAAGCCATTCCAGAAATATAAAAGGATCCCTCTTTCCCCTTGAGCAAACTCATGGGGCCCTCTAGGAGAGTGGGCACACAGATCTAGGCCCCCAAGTCTGTGCCTAATGGACAGAACTCAAGAAAAGGATTCAAAAGCTTCCATGTCTCAGATTGCAGCTTATGAGGCAAGAGTTTGGAGAACCCTTTCTAGTTCTCCCCTAAGTAATATCAAATGCAAACTATTAAAGCCAAAATACCCTTTGAAATTTGAACTGAAAAGTCCATGTCCCTCCACATTTTTATCATCAAAGCAGGTTCTAGAGATATAAAACATAATTATATGAACACAGTCTTAAGGACATTCAAAAATTAGCTATGAAGTGCAACCAAAAAGAACACACTTAGAATACTCCCAATGTGATGTGCATAGTATATCTCTGAACAGTGATTGTGGATATACCAAACAAAATAAACTTCCAGAAATGTGTTGCAATTCTTTCAAACAGAAGTGGGCAATAGGCACCCTGACTTGAAATTCAAGATTTTTCACTGAGTAAGAAAACAAAAACACAGCATTCAATATGCCATAAGAAAGCAAACAGAAAGGAAGACTCTACGAAGTAGCATATAGTGAGAAGAAACAGCTTCCCAGAGAGCCTGAGTGGGAAGGAATTCACTGTTCTTCCCCTTAAAAGTCTTAATGTTTCTAATATTTTAGTAGGGTAACAAAAGGATTTGGTTTCTCCAGTTACAACCTTTTCCATGCAAGTAGTTTGTCTAGAAACCCACAGCATGTGCAATTCAAAAGAGCAACTTGCCAAAGGACTGAACAAATAAATGCTCCAAATCCTTAGTAATGCCTATAATCAGATAGTCGCATTACTCTGTGCCTTCTGTTCATGTCATGCTGACCATTATTACACCTCAAGCTTTTATGTAGTTGCAACTTGCAAAAGGAAAGAACACAAGATTAATATCAGCCTAACCTTACAAAACAAGGAAACCAAGTTGAGCTCATTGAATGAGCTCTGGGGAAAAAAGACAGACTTGCAGTCAAAGTACTTGTATTATAAATCTAGTTAGATCTATTTGAAACAAAAGCTCACTGAACTAGATTTTATCCACTATAACCTTTGAGGTTTGTTTATTTAAACAGAAATTTCACATCGGATTCTGATGCTTTTGTGACAAAAAATTTAAACCATATTTGTACATTAAAAAAAAAAAGCAATAGAAGATGGGGGAAACAATCATCATCATAATAAAAAGAGAAAACTATAGCTGTAAAAAAAAACCACTGGTTGGATAGGCTGTCAAACTTGCACTCTAAAACAGGGTTGGGCAAACTTGGCTCTCCAGCTGTTTTTTGACTACAACTCCGAGCATCTCCAGCCACAATAAGTTACATCTGGGGATGCTGGGAGTTGTAGTCCAAAAACAGCTGGAGAGCCAGGTTTGCCCACTCCTCTAAAAAGTGACAGAAACGTAATCACAACAATAATTCTGTATCCAGGTTGATGTCAATTATCGATTGTGGGCTGCCAGTCATGAATCATCAGATCAGAAGAGATTATTATTTCCACAGCAGACTGTCCCTTGTGTATTGAAAGATTAAAACCGAACATATTGCTTTTCTCTGATCCTAACTATGGCAAGTCTGACAAAGAGCTGGGAAAGTAATGCTGCAGCTAATTCAATTTAACCCCTTTCCTCCCTGCTTACTCTCAATTTGTGAAGCACTTTACTTCAGTGGCTTCGCACTGTGGATCTAATGGTAGTTGCAGTTTGCTCCTAAGTGTTTAGTGTAGTGCCCAAGGGGGGCAAATAAGCTACCAGTATTTTTTCAAAGGATTTGGGCAGAAGGATGATTTTTGGTGATTTGTTGAAGTTTATGCATCTTTAAGGTTTTTCTGCATAGGGAATCATGTCGGTTTCAGCAGCCCCATAACTGTATTTGGGCAGGTGCTGGGGTGGCCCAGAGTGAGTGGCCATGTAGTGAACAGAGGATGCCAGCCACCCCCATGGATTTCTAACCCCATGGGGTACAGGGTTCTTTTGTTTCTGAGGTGTTCTGAGTGTAGATTCTTTGATAGCAAATGAGAGTAGATTCATAGTTTGTACTGAAAATCTCATTTGCTACCAGAGAATCTACACTCAGAACACCTCAGAAACAAAAGAACCCTGTACCCCATGGGTTAGAAACCCATGGGGGTGGCTGGCACCCTCTGTTCACTACATGGCCACTCGCTCTGAGCCACCCCAGTGCCTCCCAAGTACAGTTATGGGGCTGCTGAAACTGACATGATTCCCTATGGAGAAAAGCCTTAAAGATGCATAAACTTCAACAAATCACCAAAAATCATCCCTCTGCCCAAATCCTTTGAAAAAATTCTGGTAGCTTCTTTGCCCCCCTTGGGCACTACCACCAACCCTACACCGCTCTAGGCCACCCCTTCCCCCCCCGACGTGAAACGATACACCTCCATTATACCTTATGGGGGGAAACCTTAAAGATGCGTAAACTTCAACAATTCACCAAAAATCAGCCCTTTGCCCAATTCCTCTGCAATTTGGGTGGTAGCCTCCACCCATTAGGCACAACCACCCCACCACACTCTTTGGGCCCTAGGACCCATTTTTGATCCAAATTGATTTGGATTCAAATTCGGATTAATTCAGATCCAAATCGAATCTGGGGTGATTTGGATGGGTCGGATTCAGATCCAAAAACAAATCAGGAGTGTTTAGATTCAGATCCAAATAGAAACACCAAAATCCGAATTGCACGCCCCTAATCGCTACCATCTAGCTCAGTATTGTCTACAGAAACTGGCAGTGGCTTCTCCAAAGTTGCAGGCAGGAATCTCTATCAGCCTTATCTTGGAGATGCCAAGGAGGAAACTTGGAACCTTCTGCATGCAAGCATACAGATGCTCTTCCAGAACAGCCCCACGCCCTAAGGGGAATATCTTACAGTGCTCAAACATGTCTCCCATTCAAATGCAAACCAGGGTGGATTAGTGAAGGGGCCAATTTAGTTGCTATATTAGTTGCATCAGTTTCCCTTGACAAGCTGTATACTAACTTCGCTGCATTTTTGAGCAGATTTTGAGGAAGAAGCTTTCTTAATGTTCTAGGTGACTGCTTAGCAAAGGGGACAATTCATGCTTGCTACCACAAGTCTAGCTCTCCATAAACCAGCCCAAGAACCTCTTTGCATTTGGGGCATAGGAAAAAACAAACGTCACTAACTCTGGACAGGAAATGGACAAGTATATGGGTAATCCACTGCAGTCTCTGTAGCTATGACACATTCAACCATTTTTACACTCAACTACTTTTTACAATAGTCATACTACTGATATATCAGGATCAAACTAGATGCTACTTTAAGCATGTGCTTGGGCTATTACACTTGTCCATTTTTCAGTAAATAAGTTGGCCAGCCCACCCTACTTCCCACAGATCAAAACAGAAGCACAGGGGAAGGGAATTTAGAGCATAAAACATAAATACACAGAATGGTGTCCCAAATGTGCACACCAGCCTTCATAGCATATATTACATTGCCATGGTTGGTTGTTTTTTTTAAAAACATTTTCCTTATCCCCTTGAAAAACAGACATGGAAGTCTAGAATGGTGTTTATACATAAAACACAGAATGTTGTCTTGAAGATAAAACACCAGTTTATATTTCAAAAATGAAATGTTAACTGTAGCTCTATTTTGCATGATCTTCATCCCATTTTATTTATTTATTTATTTAACATATTTGTATGCCGCCCAAAACGCAAGTCTCTGGGCGGTTTACAACAAAACAATAAAAGCAAGTAAAAAGGTTAAAACATTACATTTAAAAATTAAAAGGTTAAAACTATTAAAAATCAAACAATTGAAATGGTATCTAATTCAAAGCCTGGGTGAACAAATGCATCTTGACTCCCTTTTAAAAAGTTGTAAGAGATGAGGAGGCTCTTGTTTCAGCAGGAAGCGTGTTCCAAAGCCTCAGGGCAGCAATGGAGAAGGCCCATCCCTGAGTAGCCACCAGATGAGCTGGTAGCAACTGCAGATGAACCTCTCCTGATGATCTCAATGGGCTGTGTAGTTCATAGCGAAGAAGATGTTTTCTTAAATACCCAGGGCCCAAACTGTTTAGGGCTTTATAGGATATAACCAAGCCCTTGAAGTTTGCCCAGAAACTTATCGGCAACCAGTGTAGATCTTTTAAGATAGGAGTGATATGGTCTCTCCGAGATGACCCAGAGACCAATCTGGCCGCCACATTCTGGACCAACTGCAGTTTCTGGACTATGTACAAAGGCAGCCCCACATAGAGCGCATTGCAGTAGTCAAGTCTGGAGGTGACCAGCAGATATACTACTGCTCTGAGGTCATCTCAATAAATGGACACAGCTGGTGTATCAGCTGAAGCTGATAAAAGGCAACTCTGGCCACTGCCTCAACCTGGGACACCAGGGAGAAGTTTGTGTCCAGAACCACTCCCAGACTGCATACCTGTTCCTTTTGCCCAAGTCTGCATCCAGAACCGGCAGATCAAAATCATCTCCCGAGTTATGATCCTGCACAATAAGTACCTCCATCTTATCTGGATTCAGTCTTGGTTTGTTATCTCTCATCCAGCCCAACATTGCCTCCAGGCAGACATTTATGGAGGTTATGCCTTCTCCTGATGATGCTGACATGGAGAAAAAGATTTGGGTATCATCAACATACTGATAACACCCTGCACCAAATCTCCTGAAGATCTCTCCCAGCTGTTTCATACAGATGTTAAACAACATCGGAGGCAACACTGAGGGACAACATACCAAAGAACAACAGTCCCCAAAGGACACCATCTGGAATCTGCCCAACCACTGCAAAGCAGTACCTCACACTCCCAATCCCCTCAGACGCTCCAGAAGGAAACTATGGCCAATAGTATTGAAAGCCGCCGAAAAATCCAAAAGGAGTCACACTTCCTCTGTCAATTCCCTATTGGAGATCATCCATCAGGCCAACCAAGGCAGTCTCCACCCTAGAACCCACCTGAAAGCCAGTCTGAAATGGGTCTAGATATGACTGCAGTGATCAAGCCAGAATTGAATACATGTTTGAAATTTCATTCCAGGAGTTCAATGATCAGAGGAATTACAACAAACTAATATAATTCCAAACTGGTAATGTAGCTTTATTTGTTGGCCAAACATCCGTGCTTATAAGATTACGTTATTGAAAGCGTTTTCCCTTTGCTCCTGCCCACCACTGAAAATGGTTAAGAAACAAAGCTACTTTCTGCATAGTTTTTAAATTCCAATTGTGTATGTAGTTTATTATAGCACTGATGTTTTTATGCCATTCTAATTGCTAACCTTACAAAGCAAGGTCACCACAAGCTATAACAGAGATTATTATATGGGACTCCTTTAAGCAAATCAGGGTCCTCCATAGTGATCTATTTCCACAATCAATCATTGATTGTTTTTAGAGGCAGGGATACTGAAGTACCAGATACCGTTTTCTAAGATGTGATGCCCTAAGAAGTGGTTGCATTTTTAAAGAACAAAAATATCAGGTAATTTAACTGGTTGGAATTATTTGTAGAGCGTGGTTTCTTTTAGTTGATATTTCAACACAAGGGCAGTTGCTAGTTATTGTCATATTGAGGGTAGCTCCAGAGGGAGCAGGGGGATGGCAATCACCCTCTCAGAAACATTCCCCTCCCCCCCATGCCTTCCCCCATTTGTTTCAAAAAACTAACATGTGGGACAAAGCTTGTCCATCTTTGCCCCACTCAATTTTTCTTTAAATGCTGCCAGTGCCACTAATCTCAGAGTATATGAGAAGAAAAGCACAGCATCAAATATTTTGTTTTGGGGACAGCTTCCACTGGTGTAGAAGCAAGCAAGCTTCCAAGTACCGAATGTTCAACTATATGAAGTATTGCACTCATCAAAACATTATAAAAATGTTTATAATGCCAATATGGGAATGTCTCTTGTTTTGTTTGCAAGCATAACCATTTCTGAAGCTTAATGATACGTGTGTGTGTGTGTGTGTGTGTGTGTGTGTGTGTGTGTATACACACACACACACACATATACACATATATCAGCTTTCTAGGGCTGAACATGAGACAACAAATTAAGGTACAGCCATTTCATTTCCCGCTCTCCCCAAGGAACCTTTCCAATCAGATTACTTGTTTATAGATTAATGTCTATGAGGTCCATGCAGTTCACACACACAGCAGGCCAAGGTTGTGTGAGTGTGTCTTCTCAGTGGTAGCCCCCTCTCTATGGAACTCATCTTCAAGAGCTTCTATTTCAGCAATCAGATGTAAGAACCCCAAGTAATGAAGGACCATTTAAGCAAAACAAAAACAAAAAAACATTTTGCGTCTAATAACCAAGTTTATTTGTGGCCTAATTGTACCTTCCTAATTTTTAAGCTACCAAGAGGTTTTAAGGATCAAACAAGTTTAAAATCTGAATAAAGACACAGGCTGACATTCAGATAAAATGATTCAATAGTATCATTCTGGAGTTACTCTAAAAGACTCAATATCAATAGGACCACTGAGTAATTTAGTCAGGATGTTAATTAAAGTGTAATTCACTAAAATTAATTAGTGCAAAGAGAGGGCTAATAGATATGTTTACTTTTTAAAGCATTCCGTTCTCTAGATATTTTCTTCCTGCAGCACTGTGTGCCAAATTTTGTTCTGCCTATAAAAAAAACCCTTGCCTTTATAAGTGAAATCAACAATATTCTTTATTTTATTCTAAACCTAAACTTGCAAAAAAAAACACACAAAAAAACCACCTGTGGCATCAGACATATATTACCCAACCAGCGAATTTTGGAAAGCCAAAATTTTACTTCCAGTAATCATAGATCAAAGTGTATCACATACTATGAACTGACTGATTAGATTTACTAACACAAATGCTGTTTACGCTGCAATCCTACGGATACTTATTGGGAAACAAATTTTATAGAACTCAGAAAAATGCAGAGTGTGGTGCTAAGGGTGGCTATTCCTTTCCTAACTCCCCTGTTACCCTTCCTGGCTTTCCCCTTCTTCCTCTCCTGTCAAACTGATGGACACTTAGCTATTTACTGTAATAAACTACAAACTCTTCATAAGAGGGAGACAATCTTTTAAGTAAATGCTACTTCATATTACTGTCTCTGGTGCATCCAATCCCCTTTTAATAAAAACTATCTGTCTATCAACACAGATTTGTTAAACAGAAGACACTCCTATCTAGACCCAGATAAGAACAGAACCTTTAATTAACTTTTGTGTAATGCGATTCACATTCCACAGCAGTGATCGCTCTAATTTTTTTCATCTCTGTGCAGAATGAGTTTTGTTCTGGACAGCAGTATCAAGGCAGTGTATGTGCACATGCATTCAGAATGGGGCTTCCTGATTCAACCTGAGCAGGATCTAAAATGAACTGAGTGGACATCCAAAAATTTGTGAGCACGCGCACATGTGCACGCCTTAGAGGGAACAGTGTTCCACAGTGTTATTTAGATGCAATACAGGCACTCAGATGGAAGCATCTAAGCAAGCCCTTTCTTTAAAGGTCTTGAAGATCATTAATGTCACTTCATTTCTTCACTTTTGACTTAATGAATAAAGAACATGATTAGTCTACAGTGGTAAATATATTAACTGTCATGCTCAACAGGAAACATGTAAAAATATTAATTATACCTGAAGTACAAGCCTTTCTTCATACATCTTAAAGAGAAACTCTACATTTCTTCTTTCCTCAGTACACATTCAAGGGTTTGTTTATAAGTACATACAAATGAAGAGCCCTTCAATTTCTTTCTAGAAAACTGGAAGAATACTATTTGCATTGCTTTACCACGTATTAAAAAGCAGTTTGAGATCCATTTACTGGGGGGGGGGGGGGACGGGACATCACAGTGGACACAACCAATCACTATGTCAGTCCTCTGGCTGAATGTCTTACTTTGAATGAATTATACTGAGCCAGCTCAGTATATTCAGAATTAAACAAGAGCCAGCGTGGTGCAGTGGTTAGAGTGCTGGACTAGGACCGGTGAGACCCGAGTTCAAATCCCCATTCAGCCATGAAACTAGCTGGGTGACTCTGGGCCAGTCACTTCTCTCTCAGCCTAACCTGAATGTATCAGGAAGCAGATGGTGACCTGCAACAAAAAGGCCACTTCAGTAAATCTACTTCAGTAGAAGTGTGAAAACAGGGTAATAAATTACATAATTGTTGAAACCAGTACAATAACTAAAGATATCCATTTCAATGTTTTATACTTAAATTATGTTTAAGCTTCTTTAAACCAATTATCTGATCCATAATGGTTTGATGACAGGTTTATATTAGGTTTAATAAGAATAAGAATAATTAGAAGCATACCGGAATATTTTTGAAAACTTCTAATAATCAGGGCTGCACCTTCTCTGCACTTTAAATATACCCTGGGGACTAAGACTTCTATATTCAATGCTACCACAACAACAACTTTATACAGTATAGCTCGCCCATAACAAACTGTTCCACACAACGAAGTCTGTCTCTGGAGGGTCCTTCTCAGCAAAGATACTTGTGATTCCTTAAGTAAAGATGTTAAGGGTACATGGAGCATCAAACATATGAACCATGCTCTCAAAGTTACAAATCCTTCCCTCTTCCTGCTCCCCATTCCCAAAATCCCCATGTCAAGAATTCAATAGAAGTGAGCTTGCATATGCAACTACTCTAAATGGATTACTCTCATATTGTCAAAAGGGATTTTAAAACAGGACACAGTGTGTAATATGACACAAGTAGTACAACTATGGCTCAGTTCTCTGTAACACTTCCCCCTCCCTTTCAAGGTACTACTGCAAAGTACCACATTTGTGACTCCAAGGCAGGTGCAAATATAGAACAAGTCAGCTTTGAACTTTTGCAGGTTCTGACATGGAGAAATGTTACACAAAAATGTAAGCCAGGAATTTAAGAGTTGACTACATTGAAGTTTGTAAGCCGTCGGCAACTGAGCTTGAGTGACAGTCTTAAAAAATAAAAATAAA